>NC_136512.1:67043600-67678600 GCF_053919585.1 Euprymna scolopes
AGTGTGACTAGACTAGCACCCATTCCCAAGCCGAAATCGAACATATGACTATATAGTTGATAGTCGACAACTCTAACCACTTGGCTATGGGATAAGCACTATTAGCAAGTAACATCTCAATGCTTTATACAAACACTGACAACATATAACATACATACAAATAAATACACATTGGTCTTTATTTTGGAGTGGAGGATATACAGTGCAAATTATTGTGGGAAGGGAACAATCACGTGACAAACCTGACGTTGCCAATAACTAGTCTGGAAGATTCTTTTCACTGCGGAAAACACCTAAATGAGTAAACACATGGATGAGAATAAGAAATTAAATTTTTTTTTTTTTTTTTTTTTTTTTACAAAAAATTCAGGCCATTTGTTAAGGGAATCCAAATACAAATTATCAATTCTCGTCTAAAAAATTCTGAGACATAAAAATATCATGCTTCACTCTGAAAAATCATTCCATCATATAAAATAACGCTTCAATTTGGTGATTGAGGTATAGAATTTTATCTGCTTCTATATCAAACAAATGAATCGAAATATTGAATTTCAAGTTAAGCAAATGCTACCTACATAATTATCATAGAGCAAACAGTAACATATACAAAAATTATGAAAAAAGATAAGGTAGAAAAATAATTATCAATGAAAAAGAAAGCAATTTCTGAAATAGCGAAATCACTATATTATCTATATATATAAAAGCGAAAATGTATGTATGTATGTATGTAAGGGCAAATGAACTCTTTTTCTGGGTCAACGGCCAACTAGCACCGTGTATATTTGTGTGTGTGTATATGTGTATTGGGGTAGAGAGGGCTCCCGTAAGCCGTGGTGAAGGCAACCTTTCTAGGAGAAGCAAATCTCTGATTTAAAAAACCATAAAGCGGAAGACCAGTACCCGCATTAAGCTGGTCTGCAGTTTAATTTGTTGCTGGCTATCTTGCTCTTGCTTGTTGCTGGATCTCAACATTTTGAACCGAGAGAAAGACTTAGCTGTCGTACAAAGCTGAGATTCTGTAACATCATATTTGTATAGATACTCCCTCAGACATTTGGGCTCATGGATTTTAAATGTCTGAGGGAGTGGCACTCGTCTGACAAGACGTTGCAATCATCATGTATGTATGTACGCTTTTCCTCGATGTCCACAAAAGGCTTCTTTCAGAGAAGCGCTTGCTCGGTTCACAACTTCTTAAAACTTTTTATATCATCTATAAATTGTAATATCTCAGACTTACCCACGGAGCTCGCCTGTCTATTTAATTTTATTGACTTTCAAACGTTAATTATTCGACATTTCCCGCATCGGCACGCGTTACATTCGGTTTTCGGTATAAAAAAAGGCGAAACTCGACTGTAATCACAGGTCGAAAGCCAGTTGTCTCAAGAGAGCTAAGTAACGTTTGTTCAATGTCGACTTTGTCATATCAGACTGTAGCTTTTATTTCGCTCCTCCTAATAAACAGGGAGCGGGTTTTTAAAAACAAACAAACCGATTTATTCACCTCATTCAAAACTGTCCCGCACAAAATGCTTACTGCTGAATACCTATCGCCGTCACATCAATCAAAAACACGCACCTGTTTTTTTTTTTTAACACTTTACTATTTTCCAACTGCGCGTCATGAAGGCTTCGTTTTTTTTTCACGGGCACCTGTTTTTTTTCACATTTTCAGGTTTTTTTCACATACCCCGAAAAACACCCGGGCAACGCCGGGTACCCCTCGCTAGTGCTTACTAAAAAAGAGACTGGTTGACAGGGGAGATAATTAAGTTCTGTAGCCTACGTCACGTGATGAACATTATTACGAAATGTCGGACAAATTCCATTACCCAAGCTAAACTTTAGCAAAAATTGTTTTTGATTAATAATTAGTTTCATACCATATTGTTTTCAGTAATTTTTAGATATGTTACTATTTGTGACATGGCAATTTAATGTTTTAATATTCGAATTTCGTTCGTTTAAAATAGAAGCACCGAATTTTAAGATAGTTTTCATAAAAAATTTTCAAGTTGAAAACTTTAGTGAATAAAATTTTAATGGCCTGTTTATGCAGCATAATAGGTCAAAAACAATGACAGTTTTGTAAAATGTAATTTATGATGTATTTTTTAATTATATCTATGAAATTAGTACGTAAATAACATTTAATCTTTACTCTTTCTAATAATGTAATTTTTTTCTTTCTTTTTAGTACGATGATTAGCTTTTTTGTAGGTTGGTTTGTATTATGAAGCTATTTTAATTACAAATGTGATTAGTTTCATTTTTTTTTCAATAATAAATTTTTAGTTCAGCTTTTTAAACATCAGTGCTGTTCAGATTGGTAATGAATCAACTTTAAAAACATCATTCCATCTTATAAAAGAAATGTTACTCTTCAATTTGGTGGTCAAGGTATAGAATTTTAAGTTAATTTTCATAAAATAAAATTTTCAATTGAAAATTTCAGTGAAAAAATTCTTTACAGAAATTTAATTTAAAAAAAAAATATGAAAAGTTTTTATGCCATTGCATAAAAAAATCCAAATAATACAAATTATCAATTCTCATTTAAAAAATTCTGAGACATTAAAAAAAACTATGCTTCACCAGTGTTCGCACTCATATTCATACATCTCAATCAGTGAAGATAAAAGAAAAGAAGGAAAACGTCTCGGACTGGAAAGTTTAAAAAGGAAAGCATTTTTTTTTCAAATCAACATTAGTGTGAACACTGGCTAAACATAAATATTTTCTATAAGTTTTGATGGCGGATGTTTTTTTTCCCCCCCAATTAATACAGAATACTAAATTGATTTTAATGTCAGTATGTCCAGCGTGTCATAGGGGTGGGGTGGGGCATAATGAGTCAACTTTTGAGGATTTTGGAAGGAAAAAAAAAAAGAAGGAATATTTGATATAAATACTAGCAATGCGAAACTGGCTTGTTTCTCAATGCCGCAATTCCTATAAATTAAGGCTCAACTAATAGTCTACATATGTGAACTTTGTTTCCTGACATGCAACAAACACTCACTTTGACAAAGCCATTCTATCTAAAAAATAATATTGATGACACAATTTCCCACTTAGGAACGTGCTGCCTCAGAATTGTGTGAATGAACATGTATCACTGTCACATTTTCGTAGTTCTGTATTGTCTATCATGATATTCCTAAGTTTTATGCATTCCCTAATTAGCTTAGTAGCCTCTGTCTATTGATAACGGTTTTATGACCATGTCTTAATATGGGGGGAAACAAAAAAGAAAAAAAGGATACTGTAGCAGATGTGATGATTGTGAATCTGGTGAATCAAGCAGTGGAAATAGCCTCGATTTCTCATCCTAGTCATAAAAAGGTTCATCTTTGCTTGGCATGTAGTTTGAAAATTTAATGTCCAAATCATAGGTTACTAGCAAGTTCCATCGCTGGAACCACAAATGGCTCGCACTCAGAGTGGAAGCAACCTTGAATCACCGTGCCTGATCAGTCAGTATTTGAGACGTGGTGAACTTGTTGGAAAGAACCAGCAGCCCAAACGACCCAGGATGAATGCCGCAATCATGATTGTGACGTTACTAGTAAGAATCAAACTTACAAGCTATGAGAAACAAAATGACTGGTTATTCAACAGAAATAAGTAAATTCACTTTAATAAGAAAAATGAACCAACAAATTAACTGCATTCTGATTGATTAAAAAAAAATCAACAAAGTAGAGAATAAGGACCTCAACTGACTTCACTGCGAAGAAAGAAAAAAAGTGATACACTTCAATCGACATTGGTTTGACCATGACCTTCACACATACATTGGCTTTGTAAGCAAATATTACAACAAGAAAACATTAAACCAAATTTTGCATTACTTGCTACTCCTTTCCCTTCATAATGCCCCTGCAAATTATGTCCCCCGATAGTAGCCCCGACTTTAAAGTGGCACTGTGCCTTGTTTGGGGTGAAAATTGAATAAAAAAAAATAACTTTTTTTTTTTAAATAAAATAAATGAATAATAAAAATTAGTTATATTATCATATCGCGACAATAAAACTTTTAAACCAAACTTTGGATTGGCTTTTTTTCTTTTTTTTTCAAAATGATAATAAAAACGAGTTATATTATTATTATATCACGACAGTAAAACTTTTTAAAACAAACTTTATATTGATATATATATATATATATATATATATATATATATATATATATATATTGATAATAATAAAAACAAGTTATATCATTTACTTGCAACCATGATTCCCTACTTCGTCCAAAAGAATTAAATGAGATTATTTAATGTAGGAAATCAGCTGGCTTAAAAAAAAATGAAGCAGAAGAAAGGATAGAAGTGAGCGAAAATATCCATTGATTTGCGAGCATTATTAATGACTGTAACAAGTCAATTATTATTTTCATACTAAACTTTATGGCCCGTTAAAAACAGGAAAAGGTTATAGTTTTAGAATGAGTGTTTTATGTCAAACTGATGGTTGAATATGGTTAAGTTTGAGCTCATTTTGGTATAAAAATATTAATCCCTATTAATCCTTAACTGTGCATCAAACAGATACCATAATATTTAATTCACTGCAAATCATCATAAAGATCCATACAAAATTTAAGCCAAATTGGACCAGTAGTTTCTGAGAAAACTTCTAGAGTAACTAATCCCTAACTGTGCATTAAACAGATATCCTAATACATAGTCCACTGCACCTTATTATAACAAAGGTCCATAGAAAATTTCAGCCAGATTAGCCCCGTAGTTTCTGAGAAAAAGTGAGAATAAAAGTGGTATGGTGGCGACAAATCCCTGTTAATGTGTAACTTTGCATTGAACAGATACCATAATACTTAGTTTGTTGTACCTTATCAGAATATACAAAATTTCAGTCAGATCGGCCCAGTAGTTTCTGAGAAAAGTGGAACAGACAAAGAGAAATATAATATAAATTTATTTAGTGAAATTGAGCTTTAAAAGTATTATCGAGATCAGAAGTTAAAACACTTCTCTTGATATAGTTTCAAATGTTTTAGATATTCCCTGTAAATCTGGCCCCTAATCACAGTAACTCCTTCATGTTTCAGTAGCAATTCGTTCCTTGTTTAGGATGAAAAAAGTTTTTAAAGATAAAAAAAATTAAAAAATCCATTGATTGAATTTGAATACGTTTTGGCAACATTGTGAGTTGTGGATATGAAAAATAAACAAAACTTATTTGCATTCAAGGAATGCACAAAAACAATACAAAAAGATGCTGGCAGGTTAATTGAAAATATCAGAACAGATTTTGTCACTGGATAGCGAAGATATCCTAAGTGCTTGCTCTTACTGGAGCTCCCTGTGATATACAGAATAGAAAAGTGAAAAAAAGGATTGTGTTAGCATTGTAATATCAATGTGAAGTTGATAATGAAAAAAAAAAACTTTTTGTGTCTTTTGGGTCTTCATTCACAAGCCTGCAGAAATGCTTGGTTTTGATTGGTTGTTTAATTTTTGAAATTTTTTTTTATTTATTACATTTTCACCCCAAACAAGGCATGTTGTCACTTTGATGTAGGGGGCTGCTATCAGAGACCTAAGTTGCAGGGGTACTATGTAGGAGTTTAGTAGCAAGATGTCTGTTCACATTACACTTGAACTTCTGCATGTCAGTACAGTTGGGGAAGCAGAAACCGGAAGAGAATTCTAAAGTCCTGCAGTTCTGGGGAAGAAGCTATTAGAGTAAAAGGTTTTCTTAGATCTAGGGATCTCAACTGTATAGGGGTGGGACTTCGCTGCTTGTCTGGTTTGTCGGGGGTATTTTCGTCAAGTGAGTACAAGGGCTTGTAATTCATCAGAGCATCCACCATTAAAATACTTGTAAAACAGGCAGAGGGATGTAACATTTCGTCGGTGGGACAGGGGCTGAAGTTTAGATGACAGTTCGGGACCTATTAGGTTGGCGACTCTCTTTTGGACCCTGTCTAGGAGAGAGAGTGGCAGATGCACCAGCCCAAATGTTACAGCAGTACTCCATACACAGGCGAATGGTGGCTTTGTAGAGGTACAGGATACTTTCAGGCATAAGTAGTTTTCTAGCACGATAGAGAGAGCCCACTTTCTTTGCAGCAGCCTTAGCAATAATCTCAATGTATCTATTCCAACTCATGCTTCCTGTGAACGTTAAGCCAAGGAGCTTGAATGAAGTGCTCTCAGGTAAAGTATCTCTAGCCATAGCTATTGGTGGTTGGTAAGGTTTCATGTAATTATTAAAAGGAAAGAGCTTTGTCTTGGCAGCGTTGAACATTACCATCCATTTTTGACCCCATTCCACTACAGATTGAAGGTCTTCCTGTAGGGTTTCAGCCATTACCTTAGATATGTGCTCATTAGTTTTTCCCACGTGCCTGCTATAGAGCGGTGTTGTCAGCAAATATACCCATCTAAGAGACAATTTTATCAGGTAAGTCATTTATGAATATCAGAAATAACAAAGGTCCAAGAATCGATCCCTGTGGCACACCCACATTTATATAAAATTTTTTGGAGATACGCCCATCAAGGACAACCTGGATTCTTCTTTTTCGGATCATTTAATGCCGAATACAGTAATTTGGGCAAAAGTTTTTATGCTTCAAGTTCTTTATATCTTCAAATATTTATTCATGGTGTTTGGTTTGGTTGTTTTGTTTTACGACATATCAACCCTTTTCAGGTCATTTAATGCAGAATCCAGAAATTTGGGCAAAAGTTTTTATGCTTCAAGTTCTTTATATCTTCAAATATTTATTCATGGTGTTTGGCTTAGTTATTTTGCAGAGGAAAATTTTTTTTTTTTTTTTTTTTTTACACAGTGATCACCACTTATCAAGGCCCGGAAGCCACTCAGGGATAAGGGTTAAAATTGTTTTTGATTTGTAGCACATGATTGAGTTTTGCAGAGGGACAGAAAAAAAAAATAACATTAATGCTCGGTGCATTCTAAGTCAAAAAGCCAGTATCTTCACACAGCCTAATCTGATCTTAGAGCATCACAGAAATACTCAGATGGAAGAAGAAATTTTTTTTTTTTTTTTTTTTAATTTTATGCAACATGGCATCCTTAACAACGAACCAGTTGAAAAACCTTAAAATAGGGGCTCGCTGAGTTATAGAAATGAGGAAACGGTCGTGCAAGCATATGCTTCAGAGACACACAAAGAGAAAGGTCAACTGATCCTTACCTGATCCAGATTGATTTGTGCCCTCAAATTGCATTCAGCCCAAATAGCCAACATGTCCAAGTCATCGGGATCGAGTAGAATTGTGAGTTTCAAGTAATTTTTTACCATCAAACTGCCTTCTCCTGTCCGGCCCATTCGGAGAAGTTTGGAAGCAATGTTGTGAAACCACTGGAAGCCAAAAAAAAAACATTTTAATTTAAGTTATGCTACATGAATGAAATAAAGGGATGACAAAGTATATCTGGATGGTGAAGCATTTGGAGATTGTTCAGAAGTTTTTTTCACCTTGGTGATACCACAGGTGCATGAGGTGGAGCAGGTGTTAGTGTGATTACAGTATTGTTCTTTAAGCAGCATTTGTCCATAGAGTTGAACTGACTTACCCCGAAAGAAGAAGTATCTAGGGAATATCAAATTCATAAGCAGTCCCCTATCGCATGTATATCCCCAATAGAGGAAATGATGACATTATGTTTCTGCAATTCTTGCATGGAGGTGTAGAGGTGCTTCAACATAGAAAAATTACGAGCAGATAGAGTAATCCATATTATTTGGATTCTTCAGACGATTATTCTAATCTTGAGCATCATTTTCACAACATTTTGGCTGATTGTAACCTTCGACCTTCTTCGGGTGTATCATGTCAAACTTGGGAATCTTTCTGTCAGACTTAGGAATTTGGACAGAATTTCAAACAGAACCCTTTATTTACTTCACGTGGGTAGCATGCTCTAGTTCCATGACTGGATAGAGGTCCTAAGTAATTCGCAACATTCCCAGAGTTCGACAAGATACGCCTGGAGAAGGTCGGAGGTTATACTGACTGAAACGTTGTGAAAATGACACTCAAAATGAGAACAGTAGTCCAAAGAATCCAAATAACTAATCCTCCATCTCAAAAATTCAGAAATGTAGATAGAGTAAGTTCAAAGAACTTCTGCCATAATTAACCAGCAGAACGTTATCATTGACAATGAAGGGGAAAACAATCATATGTGTACATAGTGTGATGATGCATGGAAGATAAATCTAGTATGATGATGATGATGATGATGATGATGATGATGATGATGATGATGAAAGCATAGATGAAAGTGCCTGGGTTGGTAAATATGAACTGTTGAGGTAACACGATTAGTTGGCAGGGGGAAGGCCAAAGAAAATATAACAGAAAGTGATAAGGCTTTTTTCTTTTTTCTTTTTTTTAATTTTCTTATCAGTCTGTTTAAGCTGGGAATGGGGCATCCTAGCGTATACTAAACATTCATCTGCAAACTTAGATATTCCAACTAAGAGATCTTTTTAAGATTCTGACCATCCCTTTAAGTGCAATTGTTTGAATCTCTCTTGCACGTTGTTCACTGGGTATATTTGCCAGTTAATTTTTCTAAATTCTTTTTCACAAGTTCAGTTGCTCCTATAATTACTGGAATGATAAAGATATTCTGAAGATTCCAGTTTCCTTTCATGTCATAAGAACTTGATAAGGCTAGATTTGAAAGACAGTGTGATAAAGACCTGGCCAGAGTTAGGTTAGTTTGGAAGTCAATTTCCAAAAGCTGTCAAACACATGTCAACATGTAAAATGGATATTAAATTAAACATAATGATGATGAAGAAGAATAGATGAGAGTGTTTGGGTTGGTAGATGTATAATGGTTGATGTAACAATGTCAACCATCAGGGTAAGACCAATAAAAAAAAAAATGCAAAGTGATAAAGATGGATTTGAGAGAAAGAGGTATAAATAAAGATCTGGCCAGAGATAGGTTTGTTTGGAATTCAATTTCTAGAAGCCATCCAACACATGCCAGCATGTAAAACAGATGTTAAACTGAATATAGTAATGATCAACCCAAATCAATTATTTATTATCAAAATGTTCTTTACTCAAAGTGTAGCATCTATTCTGATGCAACACTTATTCTATTCTGTCTTTGATCAACGAATCAGAATTCCTTTTAGACTGACGCAATTTTGGTTATAGTCAGCTAACATACTTCCTAACATCCAGCGTGGCTGTTACCGGAAGCTTGTTTTTTTCTCTCACGCCTATATTTCCCATGTATATGTACCCCCTTTTTTTTCTTTTTTTTTTTTAATATTTTTCTGATCATTCTTTATTTAATAATCATTGAAAAGTTTTTTTTTGGTTTTATTTTAATTAAGAATGACAAATTATTTTTTTTATTATTATTTAGAATTATTGAAAAAAACTTTTTAAAATATTTTAAAACTATTCTAGGAATATTATGCATTGGATAAGTTTCTTTTATGATGATTGAAATTTTATTTTGATTTCAATAATTTTATTTGTTATTTTGATTTCAATAATTTTATTTGTTATTTTGATTTCAATAATTTTATTTGTTTGGATTTCAATAATTTCATTTGTTATTTTGATTTCAATAATTTCATTTGTTATTTTGATTTCAATAATTTCATTTGTTATTTTGATTTCAATAATTTCATTTGTTATTTTGATTTCAATAATTTTATTTGTTATTTTGATTTCAATAATTTCATTTGCTATTTTGATTTCAATAATTTCATTTGCTATTTTGATTTCAATAATTTCATTTATTATTTTGATTTCAATAATTTCATTTGTTATTTTGATTTCAATAATTTCATTTGTTATTTTGATTTCAATAATTTCATTTGTTATTTTGATTTCAATAATTTCATTTGTTATTTTGATTTCAATAATTTCATTTGTTATTTTGATTTCAATAATTTTATTTTCATACTTTTATAAACATATTTATTATATAAATTCGAATAAAAAAAATGTTTATTTTTAAAATTAAAAACAAACATTTTTATTTCAAATAAAATAAAACTTCTACTTTTTAATTTTGTTATTAAAAGTGAAAAAAAAAAGACTTATTTTTATCTGTATAATTTTGTTAATTTTTATTGTATATTTTTCAATAGATAAGGATCTTATTCTTATATTCTATTTCAATAAATTGTTTCACAATAGAAATACTGAAATACAATACGAGTAAAAGTGAATGAACTGATTTTCCTTGTCATAGCTTCTGGTAGCAGCCATGCCGGAAGTTAGGAAGTACATTAGCTGACTATAACTGCAATTTTTATTTTTGTTCCAATCTAGAGTGTCCTTTTTGGGGCAGCTAGATTTTACCCACATTAAAAACTGATCTATCTAACTTTACCCTTATGAGGAAGCAAGTAAATAAAAGCAAATATACCTTCTTGGATTTCTGGTCACATGCTCCTGGGATAGCTTTGCTAGTAATTAAATAAAAGTTCAGAATAAACAAATGCATTAGTTTAAACATTTTATAAAAAAAAAAATTAGAGTTACCGTTTTGGGGGGTAAATTAGGATTTTCATAATGAATGTGATAGCGTTGAGTCTCGCTCAAAAATCGGCCATTTTCATTTGTGTTTAGGTATGTATATTGCTTATAACTTTCTTCTTCTCTGAAAAAAAAAAAAAATTAAATAATTGTAAGCAATAAGAGACTAGCAGTTTAGATGAAAATACGCTTTTTTAGGATAAAGAAAAAGGTTCTTCTTTGTTATAATAGCAAACTATGAAAATCAAAATATTGAATCTCAAATGAAACTATTGTGGAAATATTGTGTATTGTGGCGTACTTGGGGTAATTGCGCCAACTAGCTAAAAGTGCTCTTTTGGCAACTACACATATAAAGAGCACATTTATTTTTAGTTGACACAATTACCTTAAAGTATGGTATCTACTTAAGTGCAATATCACAGTAATGAACATATCCAAAAATTATGAAAAACGATAAGGTAGAAAATTAATTATTAATGAAAATAGTTGTCAAAGGCAATTAGCTAAAATTGAGTTTTGCTTAAAAAAAAAAAAAAAAAAAAAAAAAAAAAAAAAGAACTATGGAGAGGAGTGTGAATCGTAACAAAAGAGTGCCAACCTTTTCTGAAAACTTTGAAAATCCTAGGTTAAGTTAACAAAAAAACAAAAAAAGAAACAGCATAATTCTGCTAAAAGGGAAAGAACTCACATTCCTGAAATATACAAACACACATATATGGATTATTCATATCGTTTGAAAACCAAATTTTAGTAATGACTTACTCTGGGTGTTCTTGCCATCTAAGTAACTGCATGAAAGGAGGAACTGGTTGCAGTAAAACACCAAGACGTCGTGCCACAGTTTGGTAAATGACAGTAAGGATCCATCGTAAACAACGTTTTGTTGTTAAAACCTGAAAATAATATAAGAAGGTAAATTGTCAAGAGATCTTGCTCGTCTTTCTCTACTCAATCATCATTTTCATGACAGATGCTCGACTGAGCTTCAATCCTTGATTCCCTCCTGTAAAATACTCACAGCAAGAACATGTTCAACTACAACTTTCGGTTCTTATGCAGTTTAGCAAAGATATTAAAAAGCAAAGATAAAGAAAAATCTGATATACATGTCCATTATGGAATGAAGTTATAAAAAGATTTAAAAAAAAAAAAAAAAAAAATTGCATTTTATTTTTACAGAGAAAGATACTGGGGAAATGAATGCCGATAATATTCATCTGATTCATGCGAAATGAATGAACGATGCTGAACAACAACAATTAGAATAATCATTATCAGTAGCAGCAGGGAGATGATGATGGCTCAGTGGTTAATGATGCAGACTGACAACCTGGGTGTGCCAAGTTCAAACTCTGTTCCTTATAGATAAACAATTTGATTTGGGAATGTTGGCAACCTTCATGTGGTCCCTCCCGTAAGTACCTGATATCCTTTTAGAAAGAACTCCAAATAGAATGACATTGGACAAATGAATGCCAACAAAAATCATCATGATCGTGAATGCTCAACAAACAAACTGATAATCTAGGTATATCAAGTTCGAATCCAGTTCGTTCCACAAAAACACTTTCACTTATGATGTTGGCAACCTTCATGTGGTCTCTCTTGTAAGCACCTGATATCTTTCTAGAAAGATATTTGGAAAACCAATACCCACAATAATCGTCTGTTTCATGCAAGATGAATGATACTAAACAACCATAACAATCATCAGCATCAGCAATTCCTGACCTTTGTACAAAAGGGAAATACTTGAACAACATTAATGACTTCGCTAAGAACAAAGTGTAGTATCTGTTCTGATACTGTACTTCACTTTTTCTGTCCTCAGTCAGTGGAGGAGAAATCCTTCTAGGTTGAGACAATTTTTCTTCTTGGGGAGCTGGATTTTCCTCCCATTAAAAACCAAACTTGTGTGTAACTCTGCCCTCGTGGGGAGGCAAGTAAATAAGAACACTAACGACTTGTTTCGATATATGTTACTGTTTCATTTAAAAATTATCAGTCTATTTGCTGAAAGGGCAACGATCAATATCACGATCATAGGAACACTAAGAATAACACTGACTTTTTTTTCAACTTTCTGTCTTGCAATATCAAATCGATTCACAAATAACTGTACACTTTAAGCAAACACAAACCATTTTTTAAATTCAGGATTGATGGTGGCTAAGTAGTTAACAACACGGAGTTCATTCCACAGAAACGCTTCCATTTAGGGATGTTGGCAACCTTTCCGTAATCCCTCTTCTAAGTTCCCAATGTCTTTCTTTTGGGGAAAACAAATGCCAACAATTCATTCATACGAAAACAAATGGATCAAAACAAGAGAGAGGGAGATATACATTTCAGCTAGATCCAAAGCAGGATCTGAATGTTATTGATGCTTACCTTGTCGATGTCGAGAAGATCCATAGAAGTGTATTCTCCTGCATAGCAGACGTGTTTCTTATACAAAACAATGTTGATGGCCATCAATATATCATGCGTTTCTCTGGAATTCCATAAATGAGTTTCAGTAACTTAAAAAAAAAATTTAAAAAATATAAAAGAAAGGGTGATTTAATTTTGTTTGAACGATTGTGTGTAATAGGTAAGCATTCAAGATCACCATCAGAGCAGAATGCGATGAAAAGAAACTTTTTAGCTCATTAAAAATGGTGTTATGTTGCTGGTATTTGTTAAATATTGATAGAGTAAACTTTTTAGCTCATTAAAAATGGTGTTATGTTGTTGGTTTTTGTTAAATATTGATAGATTAAACTTTTTAGCTCATTAAAAATGGTGTTATGTCATTGGGTTTTTTTTTGTTAAATACTAATAGACTAAACTTTTTAACTCATTAAAAATGGGAAAAAGTTATAGATCATTGACCTAGAATGAGTGCTTTATGCCAAACTAGTGCCTGGCCTTGCCTGATCATAAAATATACTTAAATATATTTTAATTTATGCATATTTGTATATATTATTACAGAGCCAATTCTGTAAAAATGACTTGGATGCCATTAGCTAAAATCAAACCCAAAACATTTAGTGCTCCAGTCACGTTCATTACCATTTGAGCTATCGACAGATAAGAAAGATTTAAAATTAAATGATCTGAATGAATTTGCACATGTGCAAAAGTAACAGAGATATGTTGGCAAATTGAATCGAGATGACGAATGATGTCATGTTTTTTGAGCCAAGGAAAAAGAAGGTTTTTAAATCAGTCTGTCTGTGGAAAGAGACCTCCAATAATGGGGGTTACAATACAAGACGCACCATTGATAATAATGTAGAAAACTTTGATAACTGCTAAGAGCGAAATGTTAACTCAATATCTCTACCTGCATGTCATTATTTCAATTTATAAATTAATTAAATAATTAGCTAAAAAAGAATAAAAAACAGTCTCTTTCTGACGTGCAAGATGAGATGGTGAATGATGTCATGTTTTCTGAGCTGAGAGAAAACAAAGGTTTTCAAATCAATTGTGTGTGGAAGCAGGTATGAGACATACCGCCGATAATGCTGTAGAAAAATAACTTGGAATATTGCCAAGAGTGAAATAAGATCTTTGTTCACAAATCATCCATGTCAGTTAAGAAGTTAACTAGATAATTAACTCAGAAAACTATGTTTCTATTTCCAGAGTCAACTAAATCGCACCCCTTCACAGTAGAGATCCCTAGGTGTAAGAAAGCATTCTATTTCAATAGTTTCTTCCCCAGAACTGCTAGACTTTGGAACTCCCTTCTGGGATTCTGCTTCCCAAACTGTACTGACATGCAGAAGTTCAAGAGTAATGTGAACAGACATCTTGCTACTCATCTCCCCTCATAATACCCCCGCAACTTATGTCCCCGATAGTAGCCCCCTACTTCAAAGTGGCACTGTGCCTTATTTGAGGTGAAAATGAAATAATAAAAAAAAAAATTCTCCCCCAAATAAAACCTTTAAGAAACTCTTGGCGAACGTCTCTATATTTCTTTCAGCAATGAAGTTTTATTGGTCTATCTAAATCTAAACTGACAAGACAATCGATGATTAACTATAGAATGCAGTGGTAACTAGAAGAAGGATCATGTGACAGCAACAATTCAATGAAGAATCGAAGCAATGAGGAGCAATCATAAAAGACCCACATATGTATTAGTGTTGAGACAATTACTCAGAATCAGAAAAATCGGGACATTTTGGCATATTGGAATCCGTATCAAAATTGGAAGATTTCTTTCCTATTTGCCGATACCAAAAACAATTTTTTTTAACTGTTATTTTATCTTTTTTTCCCCCATTTTTATGTTTGTTTAAAGCTGAAGTTTCCATTGCCAGTATTAATGATAAAATGTTTTGTTTTTTTTTGTAAATTTTTATCTTAAACTGCCAGTAAAGCTAAAATCTATTAGTGTATTTTTTTTTACATTTGCGAAAACATATTGAATGCATTCTTATGTTAACACAAAAATAATGAAAAAATAATAAACAACAACTGTATAGCTAAATATTTAGATGTTTTAAAAGAATAAGAATCAGTAATTGTATCGGAATCAGGAAAATATTGGAATCCTTCCATCTGGTGAGAAGCTGCTAAAAACCTTACCTTGATAGAGTTCAAAATAGACTTTGTAGCCTAGTAAGGGATGCCCTTTTCTTTTCCCTGCAACCTCTTTCTCACAGAAGAGACGCTGCGAGCCTGTCTCTGCTTTATCATTATTTTCATAGCCAGTGCTCATCTGAGCTCTAATCTATGCCCCCCCCTGCCAAACTTTCACAAGGAAAACTCGTCTTTCTGAAACCACTATCAATAGTTTCCCCCACTCTTTATCTTTTTTTTTTTTTTTTCACGGTGGTCACCACTTATCAAGGCCACTCAGGGATAAGGGTTATTGCAAGTACAGTACGTTAGTGTGGAGATTTAATGAAGTGTCTACTTAAGGGGGCGGTTCATCAGGAATTTGTTTACGTTGGACTTGAAGACATCCAGGTTGTAGTCAGGTGGGAAGCAGGCAGACGGAACAGAGTTCCACAGGCATGCAGTTCTAAGAAAGAAGCTGTGCTTAAACCTAAACATGGATTCCATAAACAAGCTTCTTTCTAAGAATTGCATGCCTGGGGAATTCTTCTGTTTGCCGGCTTTACAACTGACTACAATATGGTCATCTTCAAGTCTAATGTAAACAAATTTTTTTGATGAGCCGTCCCCTTAAGTAATCCAATTTACTAAATTTCCACTACTAATGATTATTATGATAATTGTCCCATTGACTACCGTACACTCATTAACCCTTATCCTCGAGTGGCCTTTGAGCCTTGATAAGTGGTGACTCCTTTATAATATATATATATAAGACATTTATTTGATTTATTTTGAGAAAACTTTACAAAAGTATAAAAAAAATTTAATTTACTCACGATCACAGATGCCGCGCTTGATGACAGGATGATCAGGGCAATATTTTACGAGCTCCTTGATTACTTCTAAAGCAAGGTTATCCAATTTCTGGGAGATTCTTTCAATATTTGATGACTGTTCGTATGAATGCCAATCATGAACCAATATTGTTCCTATAAATTAAAAAAAAATTCTATTATAAGAGCTAATATTATAAAATACATTTATGGTCCTGTAAGGGTCTGGAAATAAGATTCAGTAATTAGTAGAAACATAATATATTGAACAGAAAAGCAAATGGAACAAATGAAAAGTGTGTGTATACATCAGTCCGACTGAGTGCAAGATTTGTGCAAAATTACAGACATGGTCTTGTGGTCTTTATAGTCAGTAGAAGAGTTGTAAGATTGAGTGCCATAAAAATATGTTTACAGAATTGATGATATGAGAAGTTTTGGAGAAAACATCTTTTCAACATTTAAATTATATCGGCAGCTTAAAATATAAAATGAATCTCTCAAAAAAAAAAAAAAAAAAAGACTTCCCAATTAAAAAAAATGAATCTGTCAAAAAAAAAGTTTGATTAATCCTTCAAATAAAAAATGAATACATCAAAATGAATCTCTGAAATGTTTGGAAAAAAAAATTGAATTTCCCAAAAATTTTGTAAAAAATTTAATCTAATATATAAAAGGCTATATATGTCTGTCTGTCTCCATATTTTCAAACTATCTCCTCCGACAGAAAGTTGTAAAAGTTGCAGAGAGGTGCTAGGGGCCTCAAATGATTGGATTTTTTACAGACTATTCTTTTATGGGTTGTTAGCTGATTAAAATAGGTTTTAAGGGGTCAAAAAGGAGTCAAAATTGAAAAAAAAAAAAAAAATCGTTATACATTTTGTACATCCATCTTAGTTTATTTTTAATTTTTAATCAGTTCATATACACGACAGGTTGTAATGTCACCAGCTTTGAATGCTACAGTTTTGCTTTCGATTTTAGCTAAATAGTTTTCTTATTACTTTTGAAATCACGACTCTTTAGTAATATATACGAAATCTGGATAAATTAAAATATCATATTTAAGCGTATTTTATGCCGAGGCAAATCCAGCCCCCCTTCCCTCCACTAGTGATGATAATAATTGGTTTAATGTCTGTTTTATGTTACCATGTGTCAAATTGTTTTATAAAATTGACTTCTACAGCAACCTATGTATGGTCAGGTCTATCTCCCAGTTCGTTTTTTAATCACATCCTTCAATGTTTTCCTTGGCTTTTCCCTGTAAACTGAACTTGCTACCTCAACTGTTCTACACCTACTAACCAAAGAATTCTCATCCATTTTTTTCACATCAAAGCTTATTCTTTTGCCTAGATTTAATTTTCCTCTGAGGTCATCAGAACTAAGCCTATCTTTAAGATTCACATCACATTCATCATATCATTTCTCTCCATGCAATGCATGTCCTCAATCCTCACTGGTCAGATTTCACTTCAATACATCATCACACAACAAAAACATGACTAATAAACTTTTCCTACTGCTGGTGATAAGGTCTCTTTCAGGTTTGGTTTGTTCGATAACCAACAGATAATGAAGATAGTTAAGTATCCTTGGTAGAGAGTTAGGTCATAGTGCTTTTTTGATCAGCACTTCCCCAGTTGATAGTACTGGAGGTCGAACTAACTCAGGAGTAACAACTTGAGAAGCTTCTCCATCAGCATTCACTTAATGTTAGGCTGTACTCAAGTTTTTTTCTGCAGTAGTAATACACTGCTGGTTAGTAATGGTAGAAGTTTCCAAAAATTAACTGCATCCACTTCTAATTCTTGCATTCACACAAGCTCCAGCTCCAAATTTTATTCTTTTCTGGTATTTTTTTTTTTTTCAAATCGGTAATAAAGTTTTTTGAAGTTTTTATACTAACATGAGTGTAGACCATTTTCATGTTTTTCTTCATAACGTTAATAAAGTTAGGCGTGTGTATATGTTTGTATATTTGTATGTACGGCACAATCATGTTGACACACCGGTTCTCGCCAGATCACCGAAGTTAAGCAACATTGAGCTGGTCAGTACCAGATGGGTGACCATTTGGGAAGGTGAGGCAAGGCGCTGTGTGTATTGCGAGATAAAATACTAGGTTGAGAAACTGGCGTGCTCTCTCCTTCTCTCGGCTGCGGCCACACTGGATGATGGATGTATGTACAGGATTAATTTCTAAACTACTTAACTGATCATCATTAATTTCGGAACACAGTTGCTAGGTGTAAGGAGTTCAAATGTGGGATCTATTCAGTTTAAATCAGAGATGGGTAGTCAAAAAATTTCCTCCGTGAAAATTCAAATACCTCTGATTTTTGTGAAATTTTAACAATAGGTATTAGACATTATTAGACATTTCCTAAATTTCAATACCTTTGGAGCATTTTTATTTGGACGTTTTTTTTTTTTTTGAGGTATAATATAGGCACAACCTTTCATCTGAAAATTGAAATATTTAAGATTTGTACTGAATTTGATCCACAGTTATTAGGCACCAGTTAAGTGAAATTCACCAAATTTCAATTTCTTCTTAAAACCCTCTTAAATTTTAGACATTTTTCTAAAATTAAAATCATGAAATGGATTTTGATCAAAATTAGAATAAGGATTCTAGACATAAGGTTTAGTCATATTATATCTTGATTTTAATTTTAATCATAAGGGAATATAAAAGTGATGCAAAATTGTTCTGTTTGGGGAATTAATTTTATCTGTCCTGGAATGAGTATCATTCTTTTAGTTTAGGGATAAACGCTTTCATCAGCCAGCCCTGTAACACTTTCATTCCCTATAGTTTGGAGTCCAAAGGATTGATTGCTGGTCGTAAGATCTCTTTCAGGTTTGGTTTGTTTGGTAACCAACAGATAATAAAGATCTGTAAGTATCCTTGGTAGAGGGTTAGGTCATCATGCTATTTTGATCAGCACTTCCCCAGTTGATAATACTGGAGGCTGAACTTACTCTGGGGTAACAACTTGAGAAGCTTCTCCATCAGCATTCACTAAATGTTAGGCTATACTCAAGTGCCATGTTACACATGAATGTGTATCCTTTGTGGTACTTCTGGCATGGATATTATATGAAAATATCATATGAAAGCGTATTTTAATGGTCTGCTAGTCTTAGTAGAAAGGTGAGTCTGTAATGCTAATGTTTCGGTTTTAGGTTTGTAGTTTTATTTTGTCTTGAATTTTTCACTGTCAGTTAAAAGTAGGCATCCCAAACTATTTTTTTTTTTAATATACCAAAAAACTTTTTCAGATATGCATATATAATGCTGCAAGATATTTATTTATTATTTATTTTTATTTTTTTTAAATAAAAATCGCTTCAGACAAGGCATAAGGTCATTTGATGTAAGGAGCTAAGAAAAAAAAATAATACTTCAAGATAAAATCCAGCCAATGATAAGTGTGAGATGGAGAGATTCTGACTTTGAAAATACAAATTGTTCTCCTTTTGTCAGTGTTGTGGAGGAACTACCCATGCTACCTACAAATGAACAGATACATGCACAATAAATACTAGAAGACAAGGCCTTAATGCAGATTCGATATCTGGTGGACCAACATACATTTTACTATTCTATTTCCGTGTTCTGTTTTCCTTGTGGCCCTTTAAAAAGTGTTATAACAGCCAGAAACATCGCTCATGGAAGGTGAGGATTAAAGGACAAAATAATACCAAATGTATCTTAGTTAATTTGGTAATACGCTTCTGTTACAGATAATATATAAGAAACATGTCACATTTTTCCATTATTTGGTTGAAGATACCGGGAAGATCCTTTATGATATAATGTTCAATTAGTACATCCATAAAAAAAACCCTCCCATTTCTAACATATAACACAGACTACAGCCCAATTTGGCAGTTGGTGGGAAAAATAAGTGAAATCTACATCTTACTGAACTTTTTATTTTATAAAGATACAAACCTGAAACTTTTATATTTAACTAATTTGAGGATGGATAATCAATAATAAAATAAAATAAAAACAATTGTTTTCTTAGTAATTTTGGAAGATTTTGTGGCGTTATCCAACTTTTATCATGAAAAAGAAACAAAAAATTATTATCATTTACAAAAATTGTCTCCCTTGAATATCAAGGGAGATAATCGTCATCACATTCGGTTTAAAGTCTGTTTTACCACCACCACCACCAAGAGAGTAGGCCAGTGAACATGACAGTGTAACGTCACTTCCTGATCAACTTGTAGGTATAGAAAGTTTCCGGTGTTCAATAACTAACAGGCATACAAAAATATTATGTATGTTCTTCTAAAGAGGAAGAACAATTCTCCATTTGGATAGTAATTCTGATAATTGCACATTGGGATAATTTTAATCTAACAAAATATAGTAAGTGAACTCATTTTTGAAATTTTGTTTCTTTCAGAAAAAGGCAAATATTTCATTTTATTTATTTTTTTTACTGCAAAGTAAACAATTTTTATATAATATTTTTCAGTCCGTTCTTTTACTAATAAATAAAACTTTTCACTGAGTATTTCCAAATATTTTAAAGCTAGCATTTTTCACAACAGTGTTTTTTTGGGTTTTTTTACGATCGATGAATTTTCAATATTTTAGCACTGGGCGTAATTTATTTCTTTGAAATATATTTAAAACTCTAAGTTTTTGTTTTTTATAACATTTTAACTGTAAATAATTTACATGACTGAAACGGGAAATGAAATAGGAAATTTTTATTCTCTCCCGAGATATATGAACAACACAAATTAATTAAAAATTCAGAGTTTGTTTTACTATACACATAGATTCGAAAAAGTTGTCAAAAAACAAATATATACAAATAAATGTTATCAAAGGCAAGATAAGTTACTTTTCTACCAAGCTGGATAATTTTTTAATGTTTTTATTTAATGTAAAGTGTTTATTCAGCTTGAAAAACATAGTGTTTACCGATGTATTTGAAAAATGCAAATGACGGTATGCTTGCTGTTGCACACGATAAGTTTGGGAAAACGGGTTTAAACAAAAAATTATACAAAATACTGTTTGCTCAATATATGTTACCATGACATAGGAGGACATATATTCGGTGGGTTTCTAACAGTATTTTGTATAATTCATTTTCCCAACTTTGTATAACTCATTTTCCCAAACTTACTGAGTTCAATAGCAAGCATGCCGACATTTTTCTTTTTAAAATATATCGATAAACATGGTATGATTTTCGAAGCGATTACACATTTTAAAGTGAGTAAAATCACTAAAAACCTTTCCAGATAGGTAGGAGAGTAACTTATCTTGCCTTTGATAACATTTGGTATATATTTGATTTTTTACTACTTTTTCGAATCTATATGTATAGTAATATAAACCCAATATTTTCTTGGTTTATCTTATAAATAGATGTTGTTTGTACTGACTGTGCTGAAATATTATTTAATAAGCTATTTTTAATGGGGAGGGGGTGGCTTTCTAACTATTCTGCACTTTCACCTAATAATTTAATGAAAAAAAGGGAGGGGGGTCCTATACATATAGATTTGAAAAAGTTGTAAAATAAAAAACAAATATATAACAAATAAATGTTATCAAAGGCAAGAGAAATTACTTTTCTATCTGACTGGATAAGTTTTTAGTGTTTTTATTTAATGTAAAATGTTTATTTGGTTCGAAAATCAGTGTTTATCGATATATTTGAACAAGAAAAATGGTGGCGAGCTCGCTGTTGAATATGTTAAGTTTGGGAAAATAAGTTCAAACTAAAAAAACTATACAAAATATTGTTAAAAACTCACTGAATATATGTTACCGTGACATAGGCTGACATATATTGAGTGTGTTTCTAATATTATTTTGTAATACAAACCATTAAATTTTTATGGTATCTTTTTTTTGGGGGGGGGCGGGTTTACTATACACAGATTCTAAAAACTATACAAAATAAACATGTTACATTAAATAAAAACACTAAAAACATATCCAGTTAGGTAGAAAAGTAATTTATCTTGCTTTTGATAACATTTATTTGTTATATATTTGTTGTTTGACAACTTTTTTAAATCTGTGTACAGTAATACAAACCCAAAATTTAATTTAACTTGGAAATAATATTTAAAATACACGTGCATACACTGCACAAGCACTCTTGTTATTATCATAATAATAATAGTAATAATAAAAACTGGTGTAGATGACATCGACTGGCGCCACACCAACTAGTTGTGAAGAGTCAGGGAGGATGGAAAGACCGAGGTGGGAGAGTACTAACCAAATCTCCACTGAAAGTGTGCAGTTCAAATCTGGTACCCCAGGAAACACCAATGGCCAATGCCAACGAGAAATCAGTGATAACGGCTGTTGCGATAACATGCAATCATCAGCACAAGTCGTCAAGAGATGGAGAACACTGGAAATCTGGGGAGACTTGTTGTCACTTGGTCTTTAGGGAACACCACAGGTTACTGCCAGTGAGTGATCACTGATGATGGCCTGTGAAACAACTAACATGCTACACTTTTTGATGAAAAACATGGGGAAAAAAACGGACGTAGAACAGAAAACCAAAACTTTAAATATAATTTCTATATTTTAAGTAATAGTTATTTAAATATTTCAACATATAATCTTGTGGGGAAAATCCAGCTTCCCAATAAGGGGCACTATGGATAAGAACAAAAATAATTTCAGTCGTGAAAGATTTCTCCTCCACCGACCAAAGACAGAAAAAGGTGAAGTGTAGCATCAAAACAGATACTACACAGTGATCTTGTTCCGAAGGCCAAGAAATGTTTGTGTTTAATGTTTCTTTAATTGTTTGTTCCCTAAATTCATAATTCAGTTTTATCATTATTAGATTGTATATTGCTTTAAAATTACATAATTTTACATAATATTTATATTTTATATTGTATAAAGTTCAGTTTCATTATTAATCGAATTGGGTTCCTTTTATTTTCTTTTTTAACATGTTTTAAATCTTTTTAAAAATGCCCTCATATAGTATCCAACAGTGATAGTTTAACAAATCTTACCTACATTGCCAGCAGGCATTTTTCAGTTAACAGGCCTTCTATATCTCAGTGGTCGTGGTTTTACAAGCATGTATACGCTGGATGTCTTTTAGAAATTGATTTCCAAACTAACCTTTTTTTTCTTTTTTTTTTTAATCTCAAACAAGGCACAGTGCCACTAAGTTGTAAGGAGCTACTATTTATGATTAGACTTGCAGGGATATTATGTAGGGAGTTAGGCAGCAGAATGTTTGTTCATATTACACTTCAACTTCTGCATCTCAGTACAGTCAGAGAAGCAGGGACCCAAGAGGGAATTCCAAAGTCTAGCAGTTTGTGGGAAGAAGCTATTTGAGTAGAAGGCTTTACAGCATCTAGGGATATCTATAGTGTAGGGGTGGGATTTTGCTATTTGCCAGGTTTGCTGTAGATATTTACACTAAAGGGGTACTAGCACTTTGAGTTCGTCAGAGCACTTTCCATTAAAATACCAGTAAAATAGGCACAGGGATACCACATTTTGGCGATGGGACAAGGTTGAAGTTTAGTTGATAGTGCAGGACCTATTAGGTTTGCGAATCTTCTTTGAACCCTGTATAGGAGCAAGAAACTAGTGGTACATGTACAAACCTAGATGTGGCAACAATACTCTATGCATAGGTGAATAGTGGCTTTGTAGAGATACAGGATACTCTTAAGTGTGAATAACCTTCTAGCATAGTAGAGAGAGCCCACCTTTCTCATGGCAGCTATGGCAATTACCTTAATGTATTTGTTCCAATTCATGTTGTTCATGAATGTGAAGCTTAGCAACTTTAGGAAAGTACTTTTAGGCAGTTTATCATTAGCCATAGGTTGAGAAGATTTCTGGTGATTACAAAAAGAAATAAGCTTACTCTTGGCAGCATTTATTATATGTCCCTGACTTTTTAAAAATAAATGTTTTCATATTAAAAAAAAAAAATGTTTATTTGCAAAAACATTGTTACAATTAATATTGGCTGTAAAATATTTTTTAACAAATCTAAATGAATTAAATAAATGGATATGAAATTAAATGTGTGTTTAAATAAATGGAAAAGAAAATTAGCACAGTTACAAGAATATAAATTTTTAACATACAGTAAATAAAATGAACTACATGCATCCAATAGATGATATTGCCAAAAAGATTGTTTTCAAATTAAGTAAAAAAAATGTAATTTGGCAGTGTTTTCAAATTACTTAACACTCTTTACTTCTAAATCTAATGTTATGACCCTTTAGGTTGTGATCATAGCATAGTATTTGTGTTAACTGTGGCAAGCAGAGCCAAGGATCAAAACATTATTATTATTATTATTAATTGATTCGAGCGACGGCTGGTCGCTGGATCAATTATTATGATTAGAAAAATAAACAATTAAATTGGGAAGAGATGATTGACATATAATATGATAAATTGCAAAAGTAATGTGAAAATAGAAAATAGATGTAAACATTATTTTTGGGTTTGCATAAACAAATATCTAGATTGGAGTTACATTAGGTTGGTCTGAGACACGTAATGATGTGACATAAAGAAACACGTGATGTATGTAGATTTGGGGAGATTCTAGTCAGTCGTTAGCTGGAAATTAGAGAAAATGGACGACTTAAGATGACGTGGGAAGCAGTGTCACTTTGGACAGCCAAGATGTAAAGAACATGTAATCTCTGAAAATGCCGGCCAGATAAATGTTCATAAATAATTCAGGTATATGTTGTGCTATTTACATCTGTTAAAAAGCACTGTTGTCTACAACTGTTTCGATACGTCCACGTCAATCGTTTCCTGTTAGAAATGTTGCATAAATGTTAAAATATACACACTAGATGATCAACTAAATAATACGACGTATATGCATACACGCATATATTTACACATACACGAATATACAGATAAATTATAAAATCCAACTATTAAACATGTATGTCGTTATGGAATAGATTCACATACAACATATGACATGTTTTATAATATCTATCTCCCACTGACTATACAACATAAGCACTTTCAAAACTGACACTCGTTTAGATTTTTTTTATTTTTATTTTTTTTAATTACATTTTCACCCCAAACAAGGCACATTGCCACTTTGGTGTAGGGGGCTACTATCAGGGGCAACAACTACTGAGGTACTATGTAGGGATTTGGGCAGCAAGATGTCGGTTCACGTTGCACTTGAACTTCTACACGTCAGTACAGTTGGGGAAGCAGGGACCTGGAATCGAATTCCAAAGTCTAGCAGTTCTGGGGAAGAAACTACTGGGGTAGAAAGATCTTTTACATCTAGGGATCTCTACAGTGTGGGGGTGGGATTTTGCAGCCTGTCGGATCTGTTGAGGATGTTCACGTCGTGGGGGCACAAGTGCTTGCAATTCGTCAGAGCATTCACCATTAAAATAAAATTGGTAAATATGCAATTTTGATGATTGCAGAAAGAATTGTGAATTTTATTAACAATTCAATGGCTGACATGTTTTGGTGGTTCACTATGTAATAATAAAAATAATTACCTATTTCCAGTCTTTGTGCATAAATTGGTAGCGCCATGTATTCATCCCAGGCTTTTCTTAGAACTCGGTGTCGAAGATGCAGCAGAAGTTTACCAGAATAATATTGTTTCGTAAGAGTTTCGTCTTCTCTGAAAAATTAGAAATGATAACTTTTTGTTTCAGAATTTTTTTAGATGTGTTATGATGATAAACTATGATCAAGGGGAGATAACTCCTGTTCTGTTTCAGGCTGAATTACCGCCTTCCTTTTAACTGTTAGGTGAGTTTCTCTCTCCTCCATATACAAAGTAACTTAGTATAAATCCGGTTTCACTATCTCTTGCCAAGGGCAGATAACCATCACTCAATTTCCGGAATTGAATGATGATAAACAAATGTTTCACACTCCAATATTTTTATCGTCATCGAAATCGGTGAAATGGAGATCCATCGCAGTGCATCGGGACAAAGCTTCACATGCCTCCTTGTAGTCTACATTGCACTGCAGAGAATCTATTGTTGATTTTATAAAATTATTTTTATATACAGGGTGAAACGATAAGTTTCGCCCTAAAGAAAACAACATCACAGCTTTATTTTAGAACTTTTATTGAAAAAAATCAATTCGGGTAACTTGATTATGTAGTAGAGCTGACATTTATTCAATGTAGCTCCCGTCAGCCTCAATTACCGCCTTGATACAGGTCCAGAACTGGGACCATGCCTTTTCCATAAGTGCCAACGGGAGTTCGGTGAATACTCGGCAGATGGCAGCAATCAGACTGGTGTTGGTGTTGCGGGAGATGGTGATGTTCCCAACATATGATCAAACGAAGTAGTCCAGCGAATTCAGATTAAGGGAAGAGGGAGGGGGCAGTGAGAGAAGGCTACAAAGTCGTAGCACTCTTTCTGAAGCCACGCCTGGATCTTTTTGGACTTGTGGGTTAGTACAGAGTTCTGCTACCACGCACTTTAGTGTTAACTTTCAAGCCAAATCAAAAGATGTGAGGTGGCATAACATGGCCCTCACTTGAAACCATACTAAAGACCATAACTATGGCTAGAAACTTTATTTTTATCACCCTGGGCACATCCCTGTTATTCATAGCAATCTAGCAATGCATTTTGAGGGTGCTGGCAATGGTCCTGTTTTCATAACTTGGATTGGTAGAGAGCATAAGTTGTACAGCGGCGCATCTCTCATCTCACTCGTCAAACATTGTGTCACTTTCAAACATGATAGAAAGCTCCTATCGCTCTTGAGATTTGTACACAACTGGCCAACTAGTAGATGGTTTGCAACAAAAAAAGAAAATCGGTTTTCATCAAACGTAAATGGAATCATGCCATCTTTTCTAGGGAGACAATTTTATCGCTCCAGCAAAAGTCAAGTATCATGCTTCAATAGTGCTTTAAACAGAAACATTCATTTTAAAACGTGCCCCTGTCTTATCTTACTGTGGACTTTATATGCTGGGTCCTTCTGTTTATGCAATGGTAATAACCGAAATTTAATTTTAAAATGAAAAGGTAAAGTAGGATGAGTCAATTGTGCTTTAAACAGAAACATTCATTTTGAACGTGCCCCTGTCATATCAAAGAACCTACTGTTGATTTTATATGCCAGGTTTTTCTGCTTGTGTGGTAATAAAATTTCTCACATGCACTTGTGATGTTAGGCTGTACAAGGTGTTATTTTGCTCAAAATCGCATGTTCCTTCTTTCATTTTTATCGATCATCGATATTTATCAAAGATCTTCTAATACAGAACTTATCTAAGAACACTGTCAGATATATAAAGTACATTTGTGTGAAATTTCATAAAAATCAGCCCAACCGTTTTGGAGTCCATACTAAACAAACATACACAATGTTCTTTTTATATTGGATTGGCAACTAAGTTCTTGCCATTTTTTAAATATATTGTGTTTTGAAAATTTATTTGTTATATTTTATTTTAGTTTGAAGTTATTTCAATTTATTTTCAGATCATCAAAATGGAATGTCAAGTTGAAAAAAATGTGAACTTTTGACACCACCCTAAATAGTTGTTAGTTCTTATTTAATTTTAAAAAAAAAATCTAGATTTCAAAAACGGCAAAAACATCACAACCTAATATGATCAGGCCTCTACATTGCGAGTGAAACAGTCACATTTGCGAGTGATTTTTCCAAGTGGTGACTAAAAATAATGAAACGCTTATCTTTTGCCGATTGTATTTCTGTCATTGACAATTTTCCAAAGCTCACTACTGAGTGAAAAATATCTTTTCAACTTTTTTCATGTGTAAATATATATATATATGTATGTTAAGTTAAATTATTTAAACAAAAGTTTAAGAGAACAATATACTCTTTTTTTAACGAAGGCTGTTTAAAAAGACATCTGAATGAATTAGAACCTTAAAGTATCAATATAAAATTTGTTGTATATTTAGAATTACACTTATTAAAAAATATACAGAAAAATCTTTATGATGTACATACTCGTCACAGAACGAAGATGTCATATTCTAAAAATCATGTGGGTTTGGCTAGTAACTTTTCTATTAGGTTAGTAAATGAAAACATTTAGTTGTCAAAGGTCAACTAAAGATAAATTTATTCATAGAGCCCTGATAATGATAGTTAAATTTTATACTACCTCCGGTCGGAAATAGTTGGTGCAGAATTAAAACTGTCCGCGTTTTAGATTTTGTCATGCACCATTTCAATGTTTTAGGGGGTAACTGGTAGTACTTTAGAGCGTGCTTAATTGAAAAAAGAACAGTTTTCGTTCTAAAAGTCATTTAGAGTTTAATCTATGCACATTACTTTGTTGCCTGCTATATAATCTATTTTTAAAAATACCCGCAGTAGCTATATAAATATGGAAAATGTAGTTGATGCCAATGCGGAAGGTAAAAACAGAAGTGATAAGAGAGAATTGACAAATTCAAGACGAACAGCAGTTCTGCAAGCATTGCTACAAAGGTCTAAAGGGCACATCCTAGAACGAGGTACAATCAAAGATGTTGCCACAAAATTCGGTATAGGAAGAAATACTGTCAGCAGAATTTGGTCACAAGCACTAGACAGTCCGTCCGATATATCGGTGCCAATGGATTTTTTGAGCCGTAAGTTTCTCTGTAGCTGAAAAAAGAAGGACACACAGTTGGCAAAATAAACACCATTCTCTTGAGAAAAAGAACCACTTTGAGGTCTACTGCTCAAGCATGTGGAATACCTAAGACAACGTTGATAGCAAGGATGAAAGATGGCGAAATTTGGGCACATTCAAATGCTGTAAAACCGCTTCTCACGATACAAAACATGAAATGTTGCGTTGATTTTTGCCGTTCGCAGTTGGATTTAAATTGAGGAACTTTTAGAGAAATGTTTGATGTCATACATATTGATGAGAAATGGTTTTACATGACGCAAAATGCAAGGAAATTTTATTTGGGCAAAGATAAACATAACCCTTTAAGAACCACTAAAAGCAAGCGTTTCATTACAAAGGTAATGTTTCTTGCTGCCATGGCTCGACCCCGTAGGGATCCACATCGCAAATGTTACTTTGACAGGAAGATTGAAATTTGGCCATTTGTCAAACAAGAGGCGGCTAAACGTAACAGCAGAAACAGGCCTGCTGGAACAATGGTAACTAAAGTCATGGAGACAATCACAAAAATTCAGATTCGTGAATTTCTTGTTGAAAAGGTCCTTGTTTCCACACGGAACACATGGGCAAGTGGATCCATTGCACAACGAATCATAATTCAACAAGATGATGCTAAGCCACACATACATCCAATGGACTCGGTATTCAAACAATAATCGGAGAGATTAGGGCTGAACATTGAACTGGTTAACCAGCCTGCAAACAGTCCGAATCTGAATGTGCTTGACCTAGGTTACTTCAATATAATCCAATCCATCAAAAGGCTTCAAAGAATATTGATTCATTAATTAAAGCAGTTGAAACTAGCTTTCAAGTATTAGAAAAATCAAAGTTGAACAACATTTTCCTGACATTGCACGAGACAGTGGAACAAATAATTTTGGCTGATGATGGCAACAATTACAGGCTTCAGCATATGTCAAAAACACAGCTAGAAAGAAAAGGAAAACTTCCCACTTCAATTTTGATATCAGAATTGAAAAGTAAATTAACACAATTGAATAAATAGTTAGATGTTTTAGCTTTTTGCATTATTTTTTTTTTATATTTATTTATTGTAAGAATGTATGTACAATCAATTGTCAATTTAATTAAGTATAATTATTTGGTTAACCTGTATTTCCTTTCAAAAGTACTGCCTTATAAAACTTGAAACTTGTATGCACCAAGTATTTCCAACCAAACTGAAAATTTTTGTGCACCAACTATTTCCGACCGGAGGTAGTAGTATAATTGTGCAAATACCACAATGATGAGAACAATGATTTGAATAACCCAAAAAATACATAAATTTTGGCGTACAACCTTTTTGCAACCTAATAGGAGCATACATAATAAAAAATTTTCTGTAATATAATTTTTTAAATATAACTTTTAAATAGTGAGGTGAAACTGAAGAGTTACCAAGAAAAGTATTCAAATTTCATCATCGATCATCCTCCCAAAACAATGACGAACTATACATACATATAGCCTCCAATTAAAATGCTATATTCAAAGGTATGAACTTACGTTGGGTGTTGGAGAAGTTTCTCGAGATAGTCGATAATGCACTGCTCATGATAAGGATCTTCATCAATAAAATTTGTAAGGCTGAAAAACATCTTTTCCGGCACTTCTTCATATTTGTAACATGTCTCTGCAAGTTTACTTAGGAAGCAGTCAACATTTCTGATGCAAGAAAAATGTGCCTGAAACTTTTTTTTCCAAGAAGTTGGTATCTGGGTGGTAAGCTTTGAATAAAATTCAGGCCAGCTAAAAAGATAAATAAATAAAAGATAATATCAATCTGCATAAAAATTCTAATATCATGTTATTTTATTTGGTAAGTCTACATTTACTGACTTGTATTTCTGCAAAGTTGCCTTGGCATAGCCTGGCAACTTTTGTAAACTTGTCTGAATATGCTGAGTGCCGATCAAATTTTAAAATGCTAGAAAAAAAAAAAAAAAAGAATTATCATATAATGAAGAAAAATGGAAATCTATTATATAAATCTCACCTGTCTGTTTAAATATATGTACCTATTTACTATGCCTCCCCAGAGTTAGACACCAGGGTCATTGTTTAACGTGGAGAAAAGGTACAAAAATAAAAATTGTCTCAGTTGTGAAGGATTTCTCCTCCACCGAAAGAGAACAAGAAATAGAAGTGCAGCATCTGAAGAACAGATACTACACTTTGATCTTGTTTATATATTTTATTGCTTTTAAGATTTTGTAAATACAATTAAGTAAAAAAAACAAAAGATTTTCAAACAACAAAATTAGGCACAAGGCTCTACAAGAAATTGGGGAGGGGAAGGGTTCAGGGTCTTTGTGACTAACGTGACTAAAAGTAATAAATGTAGACTTTGGAGTCTTACTCTTGACTGGCAACATTTACCAAAATACCTCATTCACTCTATGGATCTTAATCTAACTAATAAATCCCCAGCATTTAAGAATCAAAACCATATTTACAATTTATAAACAGTTGTCTGTGTGTTTGTGTATGCATCATTTTTTTAAATTTTTTTTTTTTATTATATTAATTTTGTGTGCGTGTGTGTGTGTGTGCATGTGTGAAAAAATACTACACTTTGATCTTGTCCCGAAGGCCAAGAATTGAATGTTTAAATATATGTATGTATGTATGTTTGTATGCCTGCCTAAAACTTTCGACAGAGGTGACGAATTTTCATGAGATCAGTATCATTTTGAAGCTCAACTTTTCAGATGACAAATATCGAAAAATTGGCTAAAAAAACATTAATTCCTTCACCTTCAAATGGGCAGTTTTCTACAAGGAGGGTCGTTTTTTTTTTTTTTTTGCATCGCCATTTTTACAAGTCATCGTATCGGTTGGAATGACTACTAATTTCAATGTTTCGAACTTCCGGTTGCGTCATGAAGTACGGGTAAAACATCAGGTTTTCTTTCACTTTCTTTTCCACCTTAGAGTCCTGGGTTCGAGCCTGCCTGCCTACTGCCACTTTTTGTTGTTTTTTTTTTGCTCAAAACATACCTCTAAACACCCGGGCAACGCTGGGCATCCAGGCTAGTACAATAAATAAAACATCAACCTACCATAATATTCATGAATAAATATATTTTTTTTATTAATATATATTTTTTTGGCAAGAGATGTTTGTTTTCTTTTAAGTTGAAAGCATCTTTTGGTATTTTTTTTTTTTTTTTTTGTAAGAAAGATTTATTTTTATGTAATTTATGGTGCTTATGCACTTATGTTACTGTACTATTTTTTAAAATAGTATTTTCAAGTTAAATTCAAGTTTTACAATATCTTTTTTTATTATTTTATTGTTAGGTGAAACTGCAGAATAATTACAAAACACCCTCCCTTCCCCATGTTAAGAATGGCTTTCTAAATAATAGCCTTATTATTTCAGCATGGTTTCATAAGTGTATAAGTACCTAATTTATTTATTTTTTTTTGGGGGGGGGGGTCTGTAACACGACTGTTACGCTTCAAACCTCTTTCAGACCCCCACCCATTCGATACTTTCACAAAGGAACAAACAAAAAATAAATAGATAAATCTGAAACAGGGTTTTTTTTTTTCTGTTTCAGCAAAAGTCATTTATTACTGTTACTTTCCAAACAATGCCTGCTTCTCATTTTTATTTTTTTACTCTTCATTTCGTCTGCCATGAGATTAACAAAACCCTGCCATCTCGACACCAGCTTAAAAGTCTCTTCTTGACCACGTGCTGTCCTTATTTCATTTTTCTTGTCACGCAAGCCTGTACACACTTGCTAATTTGCATAGTGCTCAAATGGCTGCCACTGCTGATAATAACTTTGCTACTGCTGCTGCTGTTAATATCTTCAGCTGCTGCTGCTATTTTCACAAGTGCTCAAATGCACTCTGTTACATTTCTTTTTGTTTTTTTTTTCTGTTAAGGTTAGGAGATAGGTTATTTCCTAAGGAACACTTTTGGTTGACTGAATGGCAACTGTTGATGACAAAGATGGATATCCTCTCCACATGATTTATAGTAGCCTTCATCATAGGGTCTACAAAATCATGACTGTGGTTCACCATTAAGTGTTAGAACCCTTCTGATCCTTATTTGTTCTAGGTTTTCCAAAGCAGTTGAATATGACCATGGTCCCCAGCAGAATGTACTTCTTTATTATGGGAAAGGGGTTCTGATGGACGTTTTGTCTCCCTGTTTATAGCCTCGTTTTCGTGTTGACAGTGTAAAGACGAGAAAAATTCATGCATCAAAAGCATGAACCGAAACTGACAAATGAAACAAAATAAATAAAAACATAATTATAATAAAAGAACTTCAGTTATTCTCAATTTTGGATACAAATATTTCTTATTGCTTAAATTTGGAATAAATTCACAATGATTTAAATTTAAAATGTGTAATTATTAAAAAACTTTCTTTCAGTTGCACTTTTATTTTTTCAATTTTGAATAATTTCACATTTAAATAACAACAATGAATTCATGTGTATTTACTTAAAAAAAAAAAATACTATTTTGTTTTATTTTAACTTGTTTTATTTATTCAATTTTGACTAATTTCACAATTTTGAATAAAAAATATATTTAAAATAAAGTGATTTTTATACCGTAAACTGCTTCAGCAATTTCCAATATTTCCCGGAAATTGCTGAAGCAGTTTACTTTATTTTATATATATACTAGCGGGGGTACCCGGCGTTGCCTGGGTGTTTTGAGGTGTGTGTGCTCTTAAATCAAAAAGAAAGAAACCCTGGGGGGATAAAAAAAAAAGTTGGAAAATAAAATGTGAAAAAAACATGACACGTTAACCGAGCGGTCAGCCAGAATGAGTTACTGAAAGATGTTTGAATTTATTTAAGTAAGAAGAGAATTGATAAGTGCCCGCACGGAAGTCGTAGAGTTAACATTTTGTGCAAGCGTTACGACGACGATGACGTAAGCAATAGCTATTTAGCAGTTAACATTTTCTGCAGGACAGTTTTTAATGAGGTCAATAACCCGGTTTGCTTGTTTTTACCTAACTTTGGGGAAAAACAGCTTCCCCGTTTATTAGGGGAGTGTCTCATCTCGAAATGAAAGCAACCATCTGATATAACGATGGTAAGCCAACATTGACCAAATGTTACATCGCTTTCTAGAGACCACTGGCCATGGGCCAGGGATTCGAATCGAGTTTTGCTTTTTTTATACCGAAAAACGAAAGCAATATACGGCGATCCCAAAATGTCAAATATTTAACGTTTCAAAGTCGGGCAAATTAAATAGATGGGCGACCCCTGTTTGTAACTCGTAGAAATTATGATTTCGACGTGATATAAAAGTTTTAAAAATGAGCGACGGCCTCGAGAAGCTGCCGAAAAAAATCCTTTTGCAGACATACAGAAAAAGCAAACATAAATACATACACACATTTTCACTTTTATATATATAGATTTTTGGAGGGGGTGAAGTATATGGAGTCAGTCTAAAAAATTTAAGTTTTTATTTTGTTTCATTTGTCAGTTCTGGTTCACATTTTTGATGTTAATTTTCTCTCTTAAACCATCAACAGAAAAACTAGGCTAGGCTATAAAAATGGAGCCAAAGGTCCATGAGAACCGGAAAAGGTTAGGATTCCAGTGTTAAAATTTGGTATTATCACCAGGAAACCCTCCTTGCTTTTTCTACAAAGAAGTCATAAGTTATTAAGGCCCAGAGGCCATTTAAGGATAATGGTCAATGAGTGTACAGTAGTCAATAGGACAATATCATAGTAATTGTTGGTAGTGGAAATTTGGTAAATTGGATTACTTAAGGAGATGGCTCATCAAAAACTTGTTCATATTGGACTTGAAAACGATCATACTGAAGTCAGCTGGAAAGCAGGGAAATGGAAAAGAGTTCTACATGCGTGCAATTCTAATAAAGAAATGGAATCTACGTTTAAATTTAGGTACAGATAAAGAGTAGGGAAAATTATTGATAGTGGTTTCAGCCAGATGAGTGTTTTTCGTGAAAGTTTGCTGAGGGGAGAGCATAGATTGGAGCTCAGACGAGCACTTGTCATGAAAATAACAATAAAGCAGAGACAGGTTCGCCACGTCTCTTCTGTGAGAAAGAGGTTGCAGGTAAGAGAAAAGAGCATTCCTCACGAGGCTACGAGGTCAGTTTTGAACTCTTGTCAAGGCTTCTAGCAGTTCCTGCCCAGATGTGGCAACAGTACTCCCATCCCTGGACGTACTTAGCTCATACAGGTAAAGAATTGTATCGGCAGTGAAATATCTACTGGAGCAGCAGAATGATCCCACCATTTTTCCAGCGACCTTCGAAACGGATTTGATGATTTGTTTTCTCCTGTTGAATAAGGATTTGACTGTAAAATATTATCAAAGCTTGTCAGATTCATGTTGAATCTTTCTACTAGGCTGTGTGGGTTTGATGAAAGTGTTTCTGTGGAAAGAACTAGATTTGAACTTGGCCCACAATGCTGCCAAGACTAAACTGGTTTCCTTCAATAATTACAAGAAACCTTCTCTGCCACCAATAGCAATGGCCAGTGACTCCCTGTCTGAGAGTACATCTTTCAAACTGCTTGGCCTAACGTTCACAGGAAACATGAGTTGGAACAATTATATTGAAAACATTGCCAGGGCCGCTGCAAAGAAGGTAGGCTCTCTCTACTGTGCTAAAAAGCTACTGACACCTGAAAGTATCCTGTACCTCTATAAGGCCACCATTCGCCCATGTATGGAGTATTGCTGTCACATTTGGGCTGGTGCATCTGCTGCTAGTCTCTTGCTCCTAGACAAGGTTCATAAGAGAATAGCCAATCTGATAGGCCGTGAACTGGCATCTAAGCTTCAGCCTCTGTCCCATCGATGAAACGTTGCCTCCCTCTGCCGGTTCTACAAGTATTTTAATGGTGAATGTTCTGACGAACTGCAGACACTTGTGCCCCCACAACGTAGACACCCTCGACAAACCCGAACAGGCAGCTAAATCCCACCCCCACACAGTAGAGATCCCTAGATATTAATTTATTTTTATTTCGGACTATTATTCTCATCTTTATTAGTTGTTGTTTTTGATCTTTTATTGGTTTTGTTTATTCACAACGTTTCGGCCAACTATTCTTCTGGCTTTCGTCAGGTGGTAACCGCGACGGATCGGAACTTCAAATCTCCTAACTGCATTCTCAACCATCACTGCCATCCGTAGTTGGTGTCGTCTCACCACATTTTGGCCAATTAACCTCTGGCACGCTTTGGGTGGGATTGAAACCGCTATCTTCAGACAATGTTCATCTGGAACTGTAGAGATTTTTTTTTTTTTTTTTTTTTACAAAGGCATCACCACATTATCAAGGCCAAGAGGCCACTCAAGGATAAGGGTTAAAGAGTATACAGTAGAAATTGGACAATATAGTAATAGAGATTGAATCTCTATAGTTCCAGATGAAAAAAAAAAAAAAAAAAAAGCATTCAGAATCGTGGTGACTATGTAGAAAAATAAATTTTGGAGCACAAAAGGTTGCATGTTTTAATAATACCACTCCCATTTGCATAGCTATTCAACTTTCTGAATTAAAAAAAAAAAAAAAAAAATAGAATAGGAGGTTTTACTTTTGGATCACCTCTCTTATTAAAATTAAAACTTCTCTCTTTCCCTGGTTTTCCCCTCCTTCCTTCAAACTGTTTCTTTTTTCTCAATCTAGTACATTCCCCTCTCGGAATATACATACACATAGAAATAAGTATGCAGAATAACTCCTTGTTTTTTTTTTTTTACTTGGGAGTCACCACTTATCAAATCCTGAAGGCCATTCGAGGATAAGGGTTAATGAATGTAATGGCTAATTGTATAAATTGGGTAGAATTTAATTAGTTATAGGGATGGCTCAACAAGAACTTATTTACATTGGATTTGAAATATTCAACCAAGAAGTGTATTATATTCAACCAAGAAGTGTATTATATTCAACCAGAAGCAGGCCAGCGGAACAGTGTTCTACAGATGGGAAGTTCTGGGAAAGAATCTTTGTCCATGGAATCTGCGTTTAGACTTAGGGACAGATAGTGTGAGAAATTCTGCTGAAATAAGCAGGCTCTTCATTGGTTGGTTTGTCTGCCCACGATTTTGTTTGAACCATTCAGATTGCTTGTTATTACTAATTGCCGAGGGTACTCTTGGAGCCAACTTTATCCTTTCAAATCACCAGATTCAACAAAGGAACAGGTTGAAACGGATGTTCGAATTCTCACTCGAGGCTTGTAGCCTCAAATCACTTTGAGATGTTTTAATGTCCTAATGTGGGACGAAATGTTATTATCATTTGCAAACACCAATGCCCTTATGTTGGGCAAATTATTATCGCACATTGTTGTGCTCTGTGAATCAATTAACTTTCATCATTACAATATGTCTGTCAGAGATAAAATTATGGTTTACAGTTTGACTTGTCATTCGTCCGATATTTGGACAGTTATCTACAGTGGACTCCTCAAGGTTACCGGATTTGCAGTATCCATCTTGGAAGATATCACTCAACTCTTCAACCTGTTACAGCGTTCTTCAGCAAAGTTTTGTACCCAGCTTTTCTCGAAGATGAACTATTACCCTCTTTGGGGTGTTACCAGCCCATTATAGCAGCTAGCTGAAGATGACGCGTCTTTTGCAACTTGGGTCTTTTTGCTTTAATAAAATTTGCATTGAAGTTTAAAAGGTGAGCCTGTTGTAATTTCTGAATGGTTTTCTTTCATTCTGCCAGGGAAAAAACTTTGTGAGAGAAATTCTCACAATAGGAAGTGGAGGAAATCATATATAGTAGTTGTAGCTAGTCGAGTGTTTTTTTTTTTGAGTTCGGCAAGCAGAGGGTCATAGATTGGAGTTCAGTCGAGCACTTGCCATGAAAATAGCGATAGAACAGAGACAGGCTTGCAACATCTATTTTGTGGGAAAGAGGTTGAAGGGAAGAGAAAAAGGCATCACCTAGTAGGTTTCGAAGCCGGTTTTGAACTCTATCAAGGCAGATCACGAAAATCAAAGATAATTTAAACTTTTGTTGTTTTTTTTTGTTGTTTAAATGCAGAATGAAAAAAAGAATTATCTTCAATCCTCATATGGCTAAAAGTGGAATTTATTTTATACAAAGAGCACTCAGCCTTGTCCGATTGTAAAATATGCTTAAATATATTTTAATTCATGCAGATTTTGTATTTATGTCTCAGTATTTACCTCATATTTTGCTTTATCTAAACTGCAAGAGGGACAATTTTTTTATTTATTAAGTTATTTCCAAAACTTTCCAATTTTCCTAAAAATTATGGCACTTCTGCATGACAGTGACATAGAACTGACGACAAACGTTGCTAGTCGGAGGGTCGATAATTTTTCCTTTCTTAAAAGTTCGTTCAAACTAAAATTATATTTTGATATATTTTTATACAATTTTTCTGTAAAAAAAAAAAAAATAATTCTTAAACCTTTATAAATGTTTCATATTTTTTAAAATTCTATTTTGCTACATTTTTATACAACCTTACCATAAAAAAAAAGAATTCTAAAAAGAATCTATAAATGTTTCGTGTTTTTATATTTATTATTTTATCTTCAGTTATGAATCACTCATTGAAAAAAAAATTATATTAATACATTAAAATTATATTTTGATACATTTTTTATACAAAAAAACACAGGAATATTTTGCACCCAATCCGCCACCTTTTTCTTCACTTGAAGTCAAATCCAATATGGGGGCCCAATTCTACTGAAAAGGGGTTCAAATGCCCCAAAACTTAATGATAATGCTGGTTACCAGCATAAGTTTTGCAAATTATGCAAACTAGCAGACCATGCCGTAAGGGACTGCACTAAGTATACCTCTTACGATTCAAGGGTATCGCAAGCTAAAGAGCTCAAATTATGTATTAGATGTCGGGGGGGGGGCATTTGGAACAAGAAGGCAAAGGGAAAAAAGGATTTCCTTACCCCTGTACTACTTGCGAATTGAAAACTCACTTTTCAACAATGTGCCCCCAAACTTCAAAATCCTTTGTCGGAAAGACTTCCTTTACTGATGGCGAAAACTGCGTATTCCCAGTAATCAGAGTGTCCTTGAAGGCTAAGGGCACCCCAGTTGGTTTTCATTGTATTTTGGATACTGAGAGCCAAAAATCATTTTTTTCTCAAGCTATTTTGCAGGAAATGAGAGCTATGGAAGAATTAGTACCTAGGCCAGTTACCATGCCTGTAAATACGATTATTGGTACGAGACCTATGACCCTCCAGGAGCTCGACGTCTACATCAAATTAAGTAATCAAAAACCTTTTCCTTTTGCTGCTCTGTTCTCGGACAGCCTTAACTTGAAATTTCAAGTAGACAGGTTCGACAAAATCATGTCCAACATAACGGAAGCTGGCTTTTGTCTCTGCCATGGATACAGAGATCTAAATGACAAGGAGCTACATGGCCTTGTCGGACTAGATTTAATTCAACACATACAAAATTTCTGTATGGTTGAATGTATTGATGGCACCGCGTGGAAGATGTCCAATAGGATTATTCCTTTCAGAGATGGGCGTAATTTTTTGAAGCCTGAAATAATTAAAACTTACAATGAGTTGTCTCCCTTTGAGCAAGTTTGCAATTCGTTACCTGCTTGTTCCACATATTTGGTGGATAGTGTGTTGAATCCTATTCCGTCGTATTCGGACTTTTTGAGTCCCATTTTTTAAGAATCTTCCGTTGAACGCGGTATAGAGCAATTTCTTCCTTTGGATTCCGTAGATATCGATGAAAAGGCTAAACTTTCTTCATATGATAAAGCAAAGATAGAGGATTTTAAGAAAACCGTCTGTTAAAAGATGGAAATTATTATATCGATCTACCATGGGATTACGATAAGTTGGCTTAGCTAGATTCCAATTATGTACCTTCTCTGAGAATTATGCAGAGAGTGCCAGTCTCTTTGGAGAAGCAGGGATTGTATGATAAATATCTACAAGTGTTCGATGATTATGAAAAATTGGGCATCATTGAACCTTTCTCTGTTACTCCTGGTGAGTACGTCAAATATTGTTGGATTCACCACAGACTCGTTTTTAAAGAGGGTCTTGGATTTACTACTAAAATCCGCCCAGTCTTTAATTGTTCCTTAAAAAAGAAGGGGAGAGTTTCTATTAATGATGCAGCTTATGTTGGTGTGAATTTAACGGTGCAGCCACTTGTTTTGTTATTAGCCTTTAGAAAAAATAATTACGTCCTCTTGGGAGACCTCCGCAAAACATTCTTGCAAATTCGCCTGCACACTGAGCAAAACAAAAACAGATTTTGTTTTTTCGTCCAAATTAAGGAGAAATTGTGTACATATAGGTACAATTCTATTATTTTCGGCTTCAATGCCAGCCCCTTCATCTTGAATTACATTCTCAAGCTTCATGCTGAGAGATATGCCTCTGATGAGTTTTCATCTATAATGGCATCCAACTTTTATGTCGACAATTTGGTCACCACTGGACAAGACAATGAATCTCTCCTTGAAGTGTATAATACTGTGCGCAAAAGATTAAAGGAGGCAGGATTTGATCTTCAGTCCTGTAATTCCAACTGCACTGACTTGCAGAAACAAATGATAGAGGATGAATCTATCACTTCTCTTCCTTCCTTTGAAAAAGTCCTAGGGTACTGTTATTCCCCTAGCCTAGACACAATCAGATTGAGTCCTGTTGTGGTAGATGACAAAGCCAACACGAAACGTGTGATCCTTTTCCAAATTTCTAGCCTTTACAATCCCTTGTCATTACTACTTCCAGTTACTATACAAGGCAAAGTACTTGTCAGCCAACTATGGAAAGACAAACTTTCATGGGATCAAGAAATTCCTGAAACCTTCACTGCCTCTTGGCAAACCCTAGCCAAAGAATTGAACAAGCTAGATGATATAGAGTTCCCCCGACGTGTATTAGTGGATGACTACCCGATGCAGCTTATATGCTTTTGTGATGCATCTAAGCTCGCTTATGGGTTTTCTCTATATGTAAGACAAGGGTCAGAATGTTATTTGCCAAGGCGAAAGTGGTTCCTATTAAAAGGAAGACCCTTCCTACCTTGGAACTTTGGCCATTTATCTGGCCTTTAAAGTAGTGCCTAATGTACTGAAAGCATTGGGAACTATCAATGTTAATTCCTTCTTTCTTGTGTCTGATACTCAAGAAGCCTTATCTTGGGTCTTAAAATGGGAAAGGAACTAAAAACAACATCTTTGTAGACAACAGTGTGATGGACATAAAAAAATGCTGGGTGAATTTAATCTAGAGTTCCAAGTTCTCCCTCGGTTCAAATATGTTCCTTCGTCCGAAAACCCAGCAGACTTATTAACTAGAGGGCTTACTACCTCTAAGTTTGAACAACTATTAAAATTTTGGGTACATGGCCCCAACTGGTTGAATCAACTGGCAATTGACTGGCCAGTGTCTCCTTTACCTTGCCTTAATGACGTGAACGAAAAGGTCATTTCGTGTATGTTCTCCGATGGTCTTAGCACTGATGAGAACTACTTACCAATAAATATCGGCAATTATTCTTCGCTGACCAAAGTAATTAATGCCCTGGAGAAGATATTGAGGTTCTGTGATAAGTTAAAACACCGAAACACAAATACCAATCACAGAGCTAAACTACTACTCTTTTCTTATATGCAAGAGGAAGAATATCCATTTGAATTGGAATACTTGCGCCATCCCTCTAATAAAGCTGTTCCTCCAAGAGTATCTGCTCTTGGTTTGTTCCTTGATAAGGACGGTCTGATGCGAACAAGAGGTCGTATTCAGAATTCTGACATCCACCTCTTTGATGTCAAATTCCCTATGCATCTGGGGAAAAATCATCATTTGGCTGAATTGCTTATCAAAGAGGCACACCTAAATTGTTGCCATCTAGGAACCAACTCAACTCTTGCAAAGTTGAGATTATCTGGGTTTTGGATCCCTCAAGGGAGGCAATCAGTGAAGAAAATTCTTCGCAATTGTATTATTTGTAAAAAAGTCAATTCGATGCCTCCCTCAGGTTCTCAACTGCCCAATCATCGGGCTAACTTTATTCATCTTTTTCAACAGGTAGCTGTTGACTTTACCGGTCATTTTTTGGTAAAGCAGAATGACGAAGACGTGAAAATATACATCTTATTATTCACCTGTATGAGCTTGCGTGCTGTGCATCTGGAACTTTTACCAGATATTAGCACCACTTCCTTCATATTGGCATTTTTCAGATTCACCAACCAGTTTGGGGTTCTTACGCATGTTTACTCGGACAATGCGAAGACCTTCTTGGCATCCGGTATCTTGTTATTTGAAGTATTTGTTTGATGAATTCAAAGAGAATTTCCGATCAACTACGATTAGTCATCTCACCATCCCTCTTTATTCAGCTTGGCGTGAACTGCATGCGAGAGAATGATTAAGACGCTCAAACAATGTTTGAAAAAGTTATTAGGTCGAAAGAAGGTCTGCTACTTCGAATTTTTTACCATTATTTCCAATGTAGAAAAGGCGATCAACAATCAACCACTCATCTACATAGCAGCTTCCGAAGGAGGTCTCGATATTTTAACACCCAATCAATTTCTACAAACCGGGTATAGTCCTCGTTTGTTGATAAGCAGTCATGGATTGGACGAATTGTGCCCTGATCCCCCCCAGTCGAGCAAAACTTCTGCAGTCTCTAAAATTGAGACATCAATATATCGAGAGATTCCGGAAGATATGGCACAATGATTATTTGTTGTCCTTGTGTGAGGTTGATGCCAATATGGTGGGCGATAGACCTCTGAAGGTGTCAGTGGGAGAAATCATTTTGATTAAAGCACCAAATAAAACCAGATCCTTTTGGAGTCTAGGCAAAATGCTCAGACTCATCAGTGGGACTGATGGTAGAGTTCGTTTGGCCTGTGTGCTGAGAGATGGTTGCGAACAGGTCCACTCCCTAAAACATCTGTTTCCCCTAGAACTAAAGGACACCTCTGTGCCATCTTCTACAGAATTCGTAGAGGAGTGAAGAAAAAGGTGGTGGATTGGGTGCAAAATATTCCTGTTTTTTAGCGTTCAATGGCGCTGCCTGTAAAAAATTTATAATGTCAAAGAAATTAGTCATAATAGATAAAAACGTAGGAAAACTTTCCTTCGTTCTGGACATTAGTTCCCTTCTAACGCTGATAGGGAACTTACGGAACGATATATGGGCAATAATAATACCCGAAATGGAACTCTCTGTAAAGAAGTCGGTTCCAAAGAACTTATCTAGCTCGGACAAATCCATTTTAACCTGTTCAACACAGGTCTTGAGTGCTTCTAAATTCGAGATGAGCACTGTCGGAGACATTATCTCCTCCAATATACGATCCTTGATGGGGACGGATTCAGGTATTTCTCCCGCAAACAATTCAAGGCTATGATGTATGATGTAACTATCGGAGGTGACATCCAAACTGGAGATCAAGTCATAAGCTTTCCCCTTCAATTTGGACTTAAGTAGAAGTAACTTGTCTGCTTCTCCCACATTGGAGGTGCAGAAATCAAACCTCTGTAGAAAAGTTCTAAATTCGAACTTATCGCCTGAAGGTGATCCACTGAAACTGGGACATTCTAAGTCCATCCGTAAAGGCAGAGGAGCGGAGGGTTTCTTGACCACATGATTGGCTTTCAACAGAGGCAGCTCTTCTCTTATTTTGGATGAAAACTGCTCCGCCTCAAGACATATCTTCCTTCTCTCCTTGTGAGGGGATTTTAACACCAAGTTCTGAAATCCATCTCTCCACGTCTGCCACTCTCGAATGAATTGAAGACGGTGAGGCATTATCCTTCAACCATTCTACTGTGTTCGATATTCAACATTTCTTGGCTTCAATTTTAGCTCATATTGAAGAAGGGGATGAACACTAAACAACGACGAATGAGACCAGTCGTAAAAGAACAGATAGAAAATAGCCTTCTAGAGGCGAAATCCCGTCAACAACACCTTTCTTCTGTCCAACCTGTTCCGTCGCAAATGACAGATCAGCTCCCATGGTGTGCTGTGATGCCTGTGACAATTGGTATCTTTACGGCTGTGTTGGGGTGAGTACAAGATACCTTGAGAGAATGGAGTTGTCGAATTGTTCGGAAAACTAAAAATTTAACCTTCTCTTTCCTCAACCTCAGTTGTTGCCATTAAACTTACATTAAAATATAATTCTTAAAATTATTAATATTGGCAACCTAGAAAAAGTAAAGTGTTTATTAAACTAACTCGTCACATACAGATAACTCATAATTACCTTAAAAAAAAGATGCTAAACCCATAACAGTTTGTTAGGTCCTTGCAACTGATTATTAAGTGACAGATTAATTGTAATTAGTATTAGAAAAAAGTAATAGATACCTATTCCTTTTTCTTTCTTCCCTTGGCAGTGTGTTGGAAATTGTACACGGGAAGGCGAGCATTATTGGTTGAGACGCTGAATGCCATGTTTCCTTTTCAGCTTTTTGATTGGACCTCTAGGAAACTTCCTGCGCGCAGTTTATAAAACTTTAAGACATTTTCGCTCTCTTTGAAAAAAACCCTGCTAGAGACAAGATGCTAAATTAAGTATCTCACTAAAAGGGACTGCCTCAAGGTAAACCATGCTTGGAGCTCCATTTTCCCTTTTTTTTCCTTTAACCAAGAATTTATTCCTATTGTGATAGGAATTTTTTTTAGACGAATATCATCTTCCGTTAGAACTAAAATAGTTTGGCTCCGTTAATAGAGTTTTATTCTTCCAGATACCATAAATATCTGATTTCTGCTCCCTTATACTAGCTTCTCCAAAGAGAAGCAATTTAACACTTCAAAAAAAAAAAAATTATCAGACTCTCAGAGATGCAAGAAATGGGCATATTTTTCGCAATCCTACCAAAGAAGACTGAAATTCATCACCTCAGGCTTGCTTTATTCCGTTTGTCCTTTTTTTGCACTCTTCCGAGTTCTAAAGTGTGTGAGGAAATTCTCACAAAAAATTATGATAAATCGGCTATCAAAACTATGTCCCCCCCTATAAAATAAATATGTATTAAATACGTTTGAAGCCAAAACAATGAATTATTACAAAATAAACAGATACTTATTTTGTTTGAAATTTATACTGAAATTTATAAATATATTTTGAAGATACACTTCATCATCAGCATGTCTTTCTTTTTTTTTTTTTTGGCATGTTGTTGGAGCAAAAAGAAAGAATACTGATGAAGTGTATCTTCGAAGTATATTTATAAATTTCAAACAAAATAAATATCTGGGTTTTTTTGTTTTTTTTTTACACAGACATCACCACATTATCAAGGCCAAGAGGTCACTCAAGGATAAGGATTAAAGAGTGTACAGTAGAAATTGGACAATATAGTAACCATTAGTAATGAAAACTCGACTATAAAGTTAACTTATATGGAACGGCTCATCAAGAACTTGTTTACGTTAGACTTGAAGACAACCATATTGTAGTCAGCCGGAAAGCAGGAAAACGGAAGACAATTCCACAGGCATGCAGTTCTAAGAAAGAAGCTTTGTTCATGGAATCTACATTTAAGTTTAGGCACAGATAAAGAGTGGGGGAATTATTGATAGTGTTTTCAGCTAGACGAGTGTTTCTTGTGAAAGTTTGGCGAGGAGAGACCATAGACTGAAGCTCAGTCGAACACTTTCCATGAAAATAACGATACATCAGAGACAAACTTGCAACATCTCTTCTGTGAGATAGAGGTTGCAGGGAAGAGAAAAGGACATCTCCTACGAGGCTACGAAGTCTATTTTGAACTCTATCAAGGCAGGACAAGTCCTTTCTAGCAGCTCCTGCCTAGATGTGGCAACAGTATTCCATCCTTGGACGTACCTGGCTCTTATATAGATAGAGAATTGCATCAGCAGTGAGATATCTACTGGATCGATAGAAAGATCCCACCATTTTTCCAGCGGCATTAGCAACAGATTTGATGTACGTGTTCCATTTAAGATCAGGAGTAATTGTCAAGCCCAGAAGCTTGTCAAAACTTGAGGCCTCCTGAAGACGAGAGCCATTAATTTCAATTGATGCCAGATGTGGATCAGAATATTGATGATGTAAAGATAGAAGCTTGGTTTTAGATGCATTAAAAGTAACCAGCCACTCCTTTCCCCATTGTACTACGTGCTCCAGATCAGAGGAGAGAGAATCTGAGAGAACTTGGTCGTTTACTATCTGTTTATTTTGTAATAATGGGTTGTTTTGGCTACAAACGTATCTAATATGTATTTATTTTATTCAAACTCAACCAGCGCCTCTATCAAGGAACACAACCTCTAATATGTCCCCCTACCTTTATTCGGCCATTTTTGCCCGTACGAGTACTATTGTTTTTGCTTAAAACAACATATTTTAAAAAACCGATCTGTCGACCATCTTAACAAGAACCCTTACACCTTTCTCTGTACAAACATTGTAATTCATAACGAATTATTTATATTTATAAAAGGGAGTCACCCCTTATCAAGGCCCGAAGGCCACTCAAGGATAAAAGTTAATGAATGTAAGGTGGTAGTGTAGTTAGTAATCATTAATAGTGTAGACTGGTTAGAATTTGGATTATCTAAGGGGACGGCTCAAAAAAAAAAAAAAAAAAATGTTTACATTGGGCTACCATATTGTAATCGGCCGGAAAGCAGGTCAGTGTAAAACAGTATATTCCACAGGCGGGCAGTTCTAGAAAAGAAGCTTTGTTCATGGAATCTGCGTTTAGATTTAGGTACATATAGAGTAGATGAAATTATAGTGGTTGTAGCTAGTCGAGTGTTTTTTTTTTTGTTTTTTTGTGTAAATTTGGCAAGAGGGGCCATAGATTGGAGCTCAGACAAGCTAAGCTAAGCTCTTATCATGAAAATAACGATAGAGCAGAGACAGGCTCGCATTTCGCAACGTCTATGTGGGGAAACAGGTTGCAAGGAAAAGAAAAAGGTATCACCTACTAAATTTTAAGCCTGTTTTGAACTTTATTAAGGCAAGGAATTGTTCAGCTTTTTGTTTATTTACTTCATGCATTATTTTTTTTTTCTTCGTGTAATAAATAAATAAAAAAAAAATGCACACACACCTTTGCTTGTATTTGTATCTCCAGATCTTGTCGGTGTAACAGATTTCCCTCATTCTTTGGCATGTGATCGACAGACGACAGATGTCGACATGAGATAATTGTTCGCAGCATAATATTTGTACAACCAACTCTACTGGTAGATAAGGCAACAACTTAACTTCCTCGGCCATCTTCTAAACAGAGTGAAACACGCACGAAAAATAAAAAAAAAAAGAACAGACCCTTCCTGCAATGGTGACCTCGAAATATTTTAAGATGCCAATAATAATAACAAATAAATGATAACTTCAGCCTTCAACTTGACACATTTCCGTAACACCGAATGGTAGTTACATTTTATGGTTTAAAATTCAAGACAAAAAATGGGTTATTTTTTAACATTTCAACTCTGTAGTAGATGATAAACGTTTCGGTTCACATCTAAACGGTGTAAGGCCAAAATAATGCGCTCCATTATTTTTGCCCGTCAAAACAATGCGCTCTTCTTTGTACCCGGTTCGATATTTTTCTTTTTAGTTTTACTTTAGTTTTAGCTACATTATATTTCTGAAGAAATCGCACCAACCGTAGAATTTAAAAAGAAATTCTATAAGCGATATAGCTGTACAAACTTACAATTTAGCAAAAGTTGAAAAGTGGGCGTGGCTTATACGGACTATAAATAAATTTATCATATTTGGTTATTGGTTTCCATTCAAATTTGATTGTGTTTGAAATATAATAGTCTAACGTTAATTAAAACAAGTGAAGCATGCATGGTCCCCAGTGAATGCACTGTGAACGAGTCATAAAAAAATGACTAAGTTCAGCCCCCCCCCCATTTAGGCCCAAAAGTCCCTAGGGGACGTCAAATCCTGGTGAAAATGGAGAAACGGTGCAGGTTTAAGCCTTTATGTAAATATGTTAAATATGCAAAAAAAAAAAATAAATAAATAAATAAAATAAGTTCATCATTTGCCCCTCACCCCCTCCATTTAGCCGTAAAGTCCCCAAAACCTTAACATATTTAATGCAAAACTGCTAAATAGACACACACATAAAATTTTGGACAAATATGGTAAAATAGTCCCAAAAATGGAGTGTTTTTATTAGTCCTAAAAGAGCCCTTGGGGCACACCCAAGAATTATCAGGAAGTATAGACAAACAAAATTATATAGAAATTAGTTTGTTACAACTTTTCAGAAAGTTTTATAAAAATCCAAGGCATCAATTTTTATTTTTGATAAGCACAAAAGTGTCAATTTTAGTTATTTTAACCTGAAAGGTACCCCTAGTTAGGCAAAATCTGTTCTGTTTCTTTTTTACTCATATCATGTTTGTGCAAAATTATAAAAAAATTCCAAGGTGTAGTTATTGAGTGCAGACAGACGAACAGATTGTTCGAACATGTTTTCCCACACATATACACACCTACATGTACGCACGCACATGCGCGCACACACGCACACACGCATATACACATCCTCATACACACCCGAGCTGTGACGTCACTTCCTTTTAAGTGAAAACCAGACATGCGCACCCAGAACACTAACTCCAGTATAAAAGTCAACAAAACCTATTACTTCCCTTTTTCGTCTGGATCTGCATTTGACCTGTTGAGTCGACGAACCGACCGCGTGTTCTAACGTCACTCTATCTCCCCTTCGCTTTGGCCCATCGACACAGACATGTGCGCGACGCTCTACTGAGTTTAACCCTTTCTTTCTACAGGCTTGCTTGCCACTTCCACGTGCGTAGTCGTCAACGGCTGAATGAACACATGTACACCGAAGACTTTCATTTCTCAACAGAAAATAAACGACATGTTTATTTTATTCCCGCATTTGAGTTCTTTGTTTTCTTCATTCAATTCGTTTCATTATTTTTTCTTGTAGCGAGTTAGGGTATTTTATATCCTGGTCCGCGACAAGATGAACGGACAAGAGTGACCAAAAAGTCTATTTTTACTTTTAAATAATAAAATAAAAACTATTGACAGCGGATAAAAACACATAAATCCATTGAAATTTGAAATTTAAAAAAATGAATTATAAAAATTTATTGAAAAAAAGGAGTAACAGTTTTCTGAAATTATTTCAAAATAAAATTAAAGTTATATTAAAGTTTTTAGATACTGAATTTCTTTTTTCTTTTCTTTTTCTTAAAAAATACTTACTTTTTGTAGGGAAAAGAGGTATTGACTGGTCTTCAAATTTATAGCTTGAAACTTGTTGAGGACTAGGATATATGTATCCTAATCCCGTTACAAAAGAAAATAATGAAACGAATGGAATGAAGGAAACAAAAACTCAATTGCTGGATAAGATAAACGTGTCATTTATTCACTGTTGAAAGAATGAATGTTTTAGATATAACACGTGTTCATGTCCGCGTTCGGGTGTAACCATCGTTTGTTGCTGGACTGGTAGTATAGAAGGAAAAAAGAAATGTGTATTCATCTCACATTCGGGGCACTATCGTTTGTTCGTGCGTGGGAAGAGTGAGTAATCTAAAGGAAATTGGAATGATAGTCCAGTGTATACACAAAGACAAAGATAGAGGGTTGACATCAATTAAACTGCATGCCATGTTAGCAGTCAGCTACACGAAGGTATTCTCAGGGACAAGTTGTATATATAGAGAGAGAAAGAGTGAGAATGTCAATCCAGTTCATGGAGAGAGAAAGTGTATAAAGTGTACATACTGTCTGTTAGCTTTTTGCTCCACATACAGGACGGGGACGTAACGTGCGCAGCCGCACGCCTCCCGAAAAGGAGGCGGCTGGTTCGCCGAACCTCTCAGCTCAAGAGCTGGTCCGAAAAAAGGACTGGAAACAGCTTGTCTCTTGCTTTTATAGTTGTTTCCAGTGGTCTTTTGCGCATGTGTGGATTTCCTTTGAAAAGGAAGTGACGTTGTCCATGTGGGCGCACGTATGCGTACGTTAGCATGTGTGTGTATACACGGGAATGTGAGTGTATGTACGCGAACGTGAATATATATGCGTGTGTGGACGTGCGCGTGTATGTTTGCGTGCGTGTATGTATATGACAAGTAATATGGCTTGAGATGTGAATGCGTGTTTTTGTGTGAGACTAGAAAAGGCTCGCGCAAACTCCTTTCCCTAACACAAAAAAAAAGCAGTAAATAGCAACTACTTGGAAATAAATACAAACTGCACCAACCCCTCCATACGGCTGGAACAAATCTCCGGCAGGAACATTTTCATAGCAATCACCATTTTCAATGCCCATGTGTATGAAGAACATGCAATCAATCAACATCATAATGTGACCACCTACGGACATGGAACAAAGGAACTATATTAGGTTTCACGCAGAGATACAGTAAACTGGCTGGAACGTTCGAGAACATCACTATATAAATATTTGCCACGAAAAATCAAATCAGTTTTCCCTTCAAACTCTCAACCACAGCACGTGCTGAAGGGAACTCTGTCCTTGAGACGTTAAATCACTGCATGACTTTGCGTGCATTATGCACATGAACCATAATTCTCATCATGGAAAGTTACCACATCGAATGGGAATTTAATTCTCCTTTTCAAACAATTTTATTTCAAACTACTGTTCTTATGTGATGAATACAAACGCATGCTTTCACTTTCACAGACTGTTTTTCTCAGAAAATAATCACATTGATTCAAAACCACGCGTGACGCTCTGGACATAAAAATCAGTCATTTCAAACCTCGTGTTACTCTCACAAAATCCGCACCTTATAATTCCTGCATTAAAAACACTCCACACAAGAAAACACTTATGTTGGAGCAATTTAAACCAATAAATAAACTTAAAACTAATAAGTAATTGAAACTAATAAGTAAACAAATATTGTTTATTTCACGTTAATTCAGTGATCGTTCTTTGTCAAGTGTCGTTATTTTCAAGAGTTACTTCTATATTTTTATTCTTATTTATGTGAGGACAAGCCTTGGTAAAAACCTTCTATTAATCAGCGATCTCATTAAATTTGCCTTTAATGGTCCCTTGGATACCCTACTACTTTCGACTTCAAGAGATTTCTGCATCTGCAACTTTGATCCTAAAAATTGGTAGATCCCGGTTATGAATTTGTGAACGCTGACTCACACCCTTACAATTTAGTGACTCATTGGTAATTCTGCTGTTAGTCCTACAAAACATTTAAAATAATAATTTTTATTTAACCAGAAAGGGTTTATTTTTTGTGTGTGAGATATGCGCAAGTTACAGTCCTTCTTGAATGTTCAGTATCCCCACCATGAGCATGAAATTAAAAAGATTGAGATCAATTAATAACGTGGAGAAAAGTGTGTTTTAATAAGACAAAAGTTCAGAATCATCATTCAAGTGGAAAAAGAATGTTTGCATAATTGTAAAGGTATTGCTGGAAGTCTTTAGTGACTGTGGAAGTTATTATTGCCAGCATCATTTTATGAAGAAAATCCTGCGAATGAAAAATAGCCGGTCATTAAATGTTAGGATGAGACTTCTTTTCTTTTCTTCATTTTTACATCCCTCTCTATGTTTTGTTTTTCCTCCTCCTCTTCTACGTCATGTGATCCCGTTCTCCTCACTGATTGGGCAAGCCTCTTTTTGCGCACCAAGTCTCCCACAAGGTGCATTTTTGAGCAGAAATATTCAGTTGATCTTCACACGTTGTGGAGAAAGGGTTAAATGTGTCAAGGTTAACCGATGTGTTCAATTGAGGTCTCGGACAACGAAAAGAGACTTAATGATTTGTGAACATTAAAATAGTTGAAAGGAAATATCAGAAATTGAAAAATGAAATTTCCCCCAGAAAGACCAGAGCCATGAAAAGAAAAGAATCCTATCTGAAACAAAAACAAAAATTTTTAACAAAAAGATTAAATTTAAAAAAAAATGCATAAAAATTATCTATATAATTAGTTCTGAGATATTTCAACACCATCTTGTTATGTTTTTCACAAGCGTCTTTTTATTCTACTACACTCAGTATGCAACATTTATCTCTGTGGCATTTTCTGTAATGATCTACAAGGATAATACACGTTTTATATCTACCCTATTTATGTGTATAATTTTCAACTTTAGCCTTTTTTAAATATGATAAATAGAAAGAGCACCCCCCCCCAAAAAAATAGCTAAATATGAACTTTTATGTTTGTATTCGAATAGGTATATGTTTTCTGGCTATTTTTGCTACGGCTCACATTTAGTCGGATTTGGGAGTTTTTATCACATTTTGACAAATGATGAAAATGCATTTTTTCGAAACCTAAAGTGTCATAGTTGACAAAATATTCATTTTATTACTTCCAAAAAAACATATACTTCCTTGTGGTATAGTCTTAATGTGGTATTTGAAATACCGTGCTGATACGACTATTGTTCTTGGTTTTATGGGGGGTTCAAAATATGGGCTTTGGGCCATTTTCATATTATCCAGTACGATTTGTTCAAGATGACTTGCATGTTTCAGGTAGGGATTATTGCAGAAGTATGAAGTTATGCCATCAGCATTTGCATCCTCAATTATTCTGATGCACATTGAATAAGACTGTTGGTTTTCAGCTGCTATATTTCATTATTTTACAAAATATGGCATTCTGTTAGAATTCAAAATGGCTGAAAAAATGACAAAGTCCAGCATGTGTAAAAAAATTAAACAAAAACCTGTTAAAATTCAACGGTGTGAGATATTTTGATGAAATAAAAATTCTTAGATTCCTTAATTCATGTAGATTCAGAATATGTAATCAAAATACAACTAACATTAATTTAAAATTGTCGTCTGTTATACCTACCATAAGGGAAAATTACCAAAGGACTATTTATCTAGTGACTGCGCTTACGAAAATACTCCCAAGGAAGAACTATAGGTGATGAAGCTAATGGACCTAATGGAGAATGGGCAAGTTTAAAATGAGGAGATGAAGATTTGTTTCTAAAAGAACTCAGACTTATAAAGGGAAATAATAGTCTTTCTATAAATGATTTCTACAAACTGTGAAATGCTTTCAGTAAGTGAATCTCTCTCTCTCTCTCTCTCTCTCTCTCTCTCTCTCTCTCTCTCTCTCTCTCTCTCTCTCTTGACTGTTACTATATAAGAAATTTGCTTGTAAGCCAGATGGACAACATTTGGCAACCGGTCGATTACAGACCTTTCTCTATTAGAACTTTCTCCTTAATCAAAATAATTTGTTTCAAGTTTCTTTTTATTTTCCTTTTCTTTTCTCCCATGAATGTTTCTTTCTTATCTAAGTTGCAGGTATCAAGCTGTGAAAAATTACCTTACATAGGACATAATGAATAATATTTTCTTCGCACCTTGCTCTACAGACTTTCATCATGCATTATAGCACTTTTTTCTTCAATTCAATCCATGCAGCACCGATTCCAGTCTGCCGCTCCAGCTCACTCCATTCTTCCTGTGCATATCATCACTCAACCCTTCTTTTAGAGTGAAATTTGCGTTTACTTCTGGCAGTCTTGTAACTCCCTTCCCTTGTCTTGTCCTTTAGTCCTCACATTCTACGAGCGATATTTGCTTATTTCATTAAAGGTGGAATAATTGCTGCTTTTTTGGTTGGAATGAATCCAGCTAACACTTATTGTTGGCTAATTTTTAAGCTTGAACTAATAATTTGAGCTCCTTATTTTAGGTGGCTTCATGCCACATCCAGACCGATTTCCATAAAAACAATCCTTTTAGTTTTGAGAAATATATATATATATATATATATATATATATATATATATATATATATATATATATATATATATATAGGAAAATAAAAAGTTTTAGATATCTGTAGTAGCAGGAGCAGATATACTCACGGCTTAAGATTTTGAATATGTTTGCTTTATAATATCATTGCTGATTGGTTGTAGCAGTCAACTTCCTTTCTGGCTTGTCCAATCAGAGACCACCACTCAGATGAGTTTATAAAAGGTTAAATACACAGCAATTCTCCCTCTTTTCTTCCCAGCTCTCACTGACAGCACACTTCTCTGTTGGGGGTGTGACTTCGAGCAGGACCAAAGAGCTCAGGCGGGCGACAAAACAAACAAGCCAACATAGCTACCGCTGTACATGGACTTCAATGCAGTACAAACAACTCTCCTTCTTCCATGATACTGTCTAATTTTTCATCTACATCCATACATATTAACTCTTTTCATACAAACCTACTAACAGATTTTATTAAATGTTAGTATGAGACTTATGTCTTCATTTCTACATATCTCCTTCTAGCCTGCAACACCTGCTCCAGCTCCTCTCCAACCCACCTCTCTAGTTCCTGCTTTGGTTCCTTTCTACAACATCTGCTCCAGCTCCTACCAGACTGCCTCTTCAGTATTTACTCCAGTTTCTTCCTACCTGCCTTTCCAGTTCCTACACCAGCTTCTTTTGCAACCCCTGTCTCTCCAGCTCCTTTTCTAGTACCCATCGACATCCCGCCTTTCCAGTACCTAATAATGCCCTAAACTTTCTTGTTCCTGTCGACCCAACTCTTGGCCACAGACCAAATCTACCTATTTGGGACATATTGTTACACATCGGGATGTTCACATCAAACTCTGTGTGATATCATCCCATGACAGACTGGAGTTGAACAGGAACAGGATTTATTCTACTTCAAAAACATTGTGAGTGCTCATCTACAATAGACCACCTTTGTGAGCCAGGACACTGGAAGGTTGTATATGCTGGCTCCCAATTTACTAGACCAATTATATGCACCAATCAAAGGGGAAGCTTTAGCCAGAAAGTTTAGTTTGAAAAGCTGCAAAATGTTTGTTATGGGCTTCTCCCACCTGATATTCACTCTTGACCACAAACCCCTTGTGCCAATATTCAATGATCATGATTTAGATTAAAAATCTCAGGACATTAGACATCAGAGAGCAGACCCTGATGTACAAATTCAGGGCCATGTCAATACCAGGTAACACTAATGGTGGGGCAAATGCTATGTCCCGTATCCCTGCACCTGTCACCAAAGTCACAGCAGCTGAATCAGACAACATCGAAGAAGTATTGCAAGCTGGAATAGAATCCCGGTACAACCAGAAAACATCACCCATCAAAATGGCACACACACAACAAGAGGCTAAGGTAGATCACCAATATCTAAGTCTCATGGATATGATAGAAAATGGGTTTCCTGAACACAAAGATTATCTCGACCTAAACATTAAAGTTCCGGAATGTGCAGAACGATTTATATACGGTTCAGTCCTTAGTATTCAAGGAAAGGCGCACATTAATCCAAAAAAACTATGCTGTGTACTCATTGACCAGCTTCATATTCGCAACCAAGGGGTCAATAGCATGAGCAGCAATGCTAGAAAACGTTTTTTGTGGCCTGATATGAGTGCACAATTGCAAGAAAGACGTAATCAATGCAAATATTGCTACAACATTGCTCCATCAAACCATAAAGAACCCACACTCGCACTTGTCCATCCAGATTACCCCTTCTAGCCAACAGTCACAGATATCTTCAACATGGCTGGATGAAAATATATATCTTGACAGAAATAACTTCAATGCATCAGGATGCCAGAGTCTCCACAGTATGCAATATTTTACTCAGGTACTTTGTGAATTATGGTGTCCCGGAGGAAATTGCTTGTGATGGTAGACCCCTATAAAACTCCAATGTCAAGCATATGAAGAGGATACTCACTACAAACATTAACCCCAGTTGTTCACTGAATACAGACGAAGTGGCAAAAGCACTTCTGCTACATCGCAACACACAACCACCTGACATAGGTGCATCACCAGCAGAACTTCTGTTTGCTCGTCCTTTGAATGACCACTTACCAAACCCCACAAAATTCTGCCGCGAATCAGTGAAACTCACTGACATGCGTGAGAGGGCCATCAACCAGCGGTTCATCAACAACACCAAATACACTGAGAACAGGCAACAGATTGACCCATTAAGTGTTGAAAAACACGTGTCCATTCAAAAACAACACGGACACAAATTCCTGCTGACAGACAACACTGGCACAGTTGTTGAGACCCTCCCCCACGGACAGTACTTTATATTAGTTGATGGCAGCAGAAGAATCACACTCTGAAAATGCTGCTACCTTCAGAGAATAAACACAGATGCCTGCAACCTGGCCCATGACGACACCTTAACAGACACGTTACCAAATAACATGATGGATAACCATGCCCCGCAATTGCTTGTCCTACCCAAGCCAATACACCTAGTAAGTCAACACCCCAAACACAAATAACACCAACACCGCCTACCATACCAAGAATATAAATAGAGAACAAACATCTGCAAACGACAGAGATAGTACGAAACAAAGGACTAGAGGTAAGGTCTCGACTCGTCTGTAAAAAATGACTGCCCTCTAAATTTAAGCACTTCCATCTAGGATGACATTTTTTTTTCTTTCTTCCAAAAATGAGAAAAAATAAATAAATAAAATAAAATAAAGATATATGTTAACATAATACCCTTGATATAAATGCCCTACCTTGGCACTGGGGTAACTCTTCCAGACAGAGGTTAACTGTCATAGCAACATAAAGGCACTTATGTGTGCCGTAAGTTAATATCAAAATATAGTGTCTTGTTGCATTCCTGCATATATAATATTTCATATCTTAATTATATGGTAAAAAACACTGCCTATGGAATGTGAGAACTAAAGGAAAAAAAAGGGATAAATGTGAGTTAAATATGAGCCTGCCAAAAGCAAAGTTTCACTTTCTACTCTTCATTTAAGTTTCAGAATAAAGTCAATGGGAGATAATCCTATTATTTTTATATGATCTCCCAATTAATCCTAATATCAGATAATCCTTATGCAATATAAAAGGGTTTATAATAAGCTGAGGAAAATATTAAAACAAATTAAATTAGCAACATATAATTTAATCCATAAATAAGGTGTACATTCATAAAACAATAGAAAATCTACCTACACTCCAATGATACCAACAAGGTAACAAAACTTTTTGACAACCTCACGTTCTATAACAGACACTAGGGGAAAAACGAATGTACACATATCCAACATAATAGATGAAACCTTTTAGAAGTCTGAAGTGGAATGGGGATGTTTGAAGTGCCTAAAATAAGTTTCCAGACATTTTTTTGTATGAGCACTTTTATTGATAGTACAGACAACACGCAATGCAACATACAAATATCTGTGCGTGACGTCTCCAAGCTAATCAAGAATCTTGATTCCAGTAAAGCAACTGGCCCTGACAGTATTTCAATTATAGTGTTGAAAAAGCATCGACCAGAATTTGCCCCCGTACTTACAAGACTGTTTAAGCATTGTCTTAAGGAGAAGTGGTTCCCAACACCCTGGAAAACCTCATCAGTATGCCCTGTATTTAAGAATTCAGGTGATAAGTCATCTCCCTCTCAGTACAGGCCAATAAGTCTCCTGTGTGTCATGAGTAAGCTGCTGGAATCCATATTAAATAGAGAAATAGTCAACCACCTCAGCAGAAATAACCTTCTTAGTGACGTATGGTTTCCATTCTGCTATGTGCCAACGGTTATATCTCATAGGATTAGTGAATCTCTTGACAAAGGCTTCCTTTCTAGGGCAATTCTATTGACATATCAAAGGCCTTGGATAAGGTATGGCATAAGGGCCTACTTCACAAGATTTCCAGCTATGGTATAACTGGAAATGTTTTCTCAATTATTAAATCATTTCTCTCTGATAGGCTCATAAGAGTAGTGGTTGATAGGCAGAAATCAGAAGCCCACAGTATTAATGCTGGAGTTCCTCAAGGGTCCATCTTCTCTTCCTGATCTACATCAATGATCTCCCTAAACACATGCTTAAATCATTCGTTGACATCTATGCTGATGACACGACCATCTACAGCAACACATCAAAGGCTGTAAATGACAAAGCTCTCTCTGATTCTCTCTCCTCTGATCTCGACAAGTGGTTCAGTGGGGGAAGACGTGGCTGGTTACCTTTAATGCATTTAAAACCAAACTCCTATCTTTACATCATCAACGCTCTGATCCCCATCTGGCATCAATTGAAATGGATGGCTCTCGTCTAGGAGAAGCCCATGTTTTGACAAGCTTCTGGGCTTGACCTTCACTCCTGATCTGAAATGGAACACATACATCAAGTCTGTTGCCAAGGTTGCTGGGAAGATGGTGGGATCTTTCTACAGCTCCAGAAGATATCTCATTACTGATGCAATTCTTTATCTGTATAAAAACCAAGTATGTCCAAGGATGGAGTACTGCTGCCACATCTGGGCAGGAGCTGCTAAAAACAGCCTATCCTGCCTTGACAGAGTACAAAATAGACTTCGTGGCTTAGTGGGGGATGCCCTTTTCTCTTCCCTGCAACCTCTCTCCCACAGAAGAGATGTTGTGAGCCTGTCTTTGTTTTATCGTTATTTCCATGGTAAGTACTCATCTGAGCTCCAATCTCTGGTTCCCCCCCTCACCAGTCTTTCACAATAAACACCTGTCTAGCTGAAACCACTGTCATTAATTTTCCCCACTCTTTATCTGTGCCTAAATCAAAGCGTAGATTCCGTGAGCAAAGCTTCTTTCTTAGAAGTGCATGACTGTGGAACTCTCTTCTGTTTGCCTGTTTCCCACCTGACTACAACTTGGATGTCTTCAAGTCCAACATAAACAAATTCCTGATGAACCGCCCCCCCTTAAGTAAGACACTTTATCAAATCTCCAATACTAACGATTACTATGATACTATCCTATTGATTACTGTACACGCAATAACCCTTATCCCCGAATGGCTTCTGGGCCTTGATAAGTGGTGACCTCCATCTAAAAAAACAAAAAAACATACATGAAATTCTAGTTCCCTTCAAAGTAACCTTCTCTGGCTTCAATGCACATATTGTACCATTCCAATAACTTCTGGAAGGCCCCATAGGAGTCTTCTTATGTGAGCATATCAATGACCCTCATCACAGCCTCTTTCATCTCCTCAATTGTCTCATAATGACAACATCTAAGATTTTTTTTTGAGCTTAGGGAATAACCAAAGTTAACAGAAAGCAATGTCTGAACTATAGAAAGATGAGGAACTGTCTTGATGTCCATCTTGGTCAAATAGTCTGTGACAAGGATGGAGTTGTCGACTGGTGCACTGGTACAAACTCTGTGCAAATATTCCACATCCTCAGTTCCTCGCGAATAATTGTGTGCACAGTTCCCACACTGACATCAAACTGTGCACTTATTGTCTCTATAGACACACGACGGTCCTTAGCCATGAAATTCTTTACTTGGCCAATCAACTCTGGTGTTTTGACTTCCTTATTCCTCCCATCCATCATAGACTCCTTGCCTTCCTCGAATCTCTTATACCACTCAAAAACTAATTCATGCAAGATGGTCAAAAAGCAGTCTGAAGCATTCCATATTTTTCTGTGACATTTTTCCAAGTTTAAAACACAATTTCATTGCATCTCGTTCTTCTAAAGTGTCCTCACATCCAGAATGCATTTTTTAAATTCACCAGCTTTGACAATCAGGCTTTAGTAGGGTGTATTCCAATTCCTGCTGTAGCTGTTTATTTGAGCTTCAAATCATAAAAATTGGTCAATCATCTCATAAGATGTATAGCAATAACATACTGAATTTTCAAGAGTCTACAACAATTTTAAATGCCTGTACAAAAAAAGTCTGGAAACTTATTGAAAGCACCTCGTAAATGGATAGTAACATTTCATACTTCTAAGACTAAGCTTCTTTCCTTTAACAATTACAAAAAATCTTCTCAGCCACCAATTGCCATGACTAATAATAACACTTGAGAGCTTTTTGTTCAAATTCCTTGGCTTAACATTCATAAGCAACGTCTATTTGAACAAATCTATTGTAGACATTGCCAAGGCTGCTGCAAAGAAGGTAGATTCCCTCTACTATACTAGAAAACTACTCACATCTGACAGTATTCTGCATCTTCACAAAGTCACCATTTGCCCATGCATGGAGTATTCTTGCCATATCTTACATATTTTCCTGCAACCTACAGCAGCTTCCAGAGCCTCCTGTGGCTGACAGGTTCCAGAGCCTACTAACACCCGGTTTCCTTTTCCAGTACCTGCTAACATCTAGTCATCTGTTCCAGAGCCTACCGACGTCCAGCTACCTGCTCCAGTGCCCACTGGCTGATTCTGTCTCACTTGGACTGATCCTGATTATACGATCTCCATTACCTTCATTCATTCATTCATTTAATTGGCAAAGAATAACCTCACAAACGATTGCCATTTACAAGGGAAAAAAGTCAGTAAGAATTTAGTGAGCTATGTACAAAGAGAAACTATACAGGAGGAAAACCGTGGAGGTCCAAGCAGCATCTACCCAAGGTCGTCTTGAAGCCCTGTAGTGTGACGGCTAGTTTACGACTTCATAGGATAGCTGGTTCCACAGAGATGCCACTCGAACCGAGAACACTGCTTGGCATCAAAGCCTTCAGAACCATTGAAGGTAGACTTTTTCATGTGCGATCCGGGGCAAGGTTGAGGAACAGATCCCGGTCCAGGCCGCACATCCATGAAAGATGTTGTAGGTGAGGATGAGGTCGCCTCGACGCCTCCTGCGCTCAAAGGAAAAAAGATTTAGAGTCCTTAAACGTTGCTCATAGACCTCTGAGATCAGCCACCATTCTCGGCGCCAGGTACTGAACCCGTTCAAGATGCTGGATGTCCTTCATGTAATAGAGGGATGTGGCCTGAATACTGTATTCGAGAATCGGGTGTACCAGGGAGGTGTAAAAGGGAAGGAAGATAGAGGGTGTGAGACGGCCACAGAAACAGCGCATGAGGAATAGGACACCCCTGCTCTTGTTAACAGTGATGATGCAGTGTTTAGAGGGTGAATATGTGGAATGCACAATCACTCTAAGATTCTTGGCCTGACTTCAAATTTCCCACTTTCATTTTCTCGGTAAATAAAACACGATATGCATTATCTTTAAACAAATATCAGTGTCTGTCATATTCGTCATTTGCTATTGTTGTTATCTTTTTGCCTTTGTGTCTACCTTGTTAGTTGTACAATTGATTCGTACCTTCACACCACCTTTCGACCCCCCTGCAACATGACCTTGTCAGTGTGTGTGCAAAAAATCTCTACTAAACTTGTCTCTGAATATTTAGTCTAGTTTAGAGTTAAAATTTGATATATATGGCATTGGGACCTGTAGCACACTTTTGATTTAGTTTTTAGCTGCCAAAAATTACTACTAAGGGGTCAAAATTGAAAACGAAGCAATTGACCTTGGCCGGATAAGTCGAATAGAACATTACTCCTGCTGTTACTTTTGCACATGCGCAAAACTAAACATTCAAAGGTCAATGTTGCTTAACTTTTAACTAGTGTTGGAATGATTAATCGGAATCGGAAATTGGAAAAATCAGAAGATTGTGGGGTATCGGAATTGGTATCGGAATCGGAAAAATATATGTCTATTTTCCGATGCCAAAACGATTCTTTTAATTGTCCTTTTTTATTTGATTTTGTTTAAAGTAAAATCTTCCATTGCTGGTAATAATGATAAAATAATAAATAGTTATTGATTTTAAAATACCAGTAAAGCTAAAATCAACAGATCATCCTCCACAAGTGTATTTTTACATTTAGGAAAATATCTGCATATTTAACGTTTTTTTTTTTTTTTTTTTTTTTTTTTTTTTGAAAATCAGGGAAAATAACAATCTCATACTTAAATAATTAGAGATTTATAAGGAATCGGAATTGGGAGTTTAGCACGGAATCGTTAATTGTATTGGAATCAGGAAAAAATACTGGAATCATCCAATCAATACTTTTAACCTTTCATGCCCTTTTCTCTTCCCTGCAACCTCTGTCAGTAGTTCAGAAGGTAATGATGCTAGAGAGATAAATATCGACTAAGGTTTCAGCCTTTGTCATAATTTATTCCTCCAGCGCTAAACATTCTGGTTTTGATTCTAGTGGATGGTACCTAAGACATATATTTTTTTTATAACTTTTGAAATCATTTCTATATATCAGATAATAATCAATAGAGAATTGGCTCTATAATAATTAAGAAGAAATTTGCATGAATTAAAATATAATATTTATGAAAGTCTGAGTTGTGTTTTCCGTGATATAAGCATTGTTTGAATTTTTAAATAATGTATAAAATATGTTTATAAGTCAAATTACAATGCAATATTATGAAAATAAATAAATATTTATTTGTTTAAAATTAATATTTTGGCGATAGACGCCATCCTCAGAATTTTATACATTTTTTTCTTTTTCTTTTCTCTTTTACCCCTCACAAAGATGTTAAATTGAATAAAAAAAAAAATGTCAGTAAAGAGTTTGCATGTTGTCTGTCTGCAGTGTTATTTTTTGCTAGAAGAATACGCTTGGTACACATGATATGAAAGTCAGAGTTGTGTTTTCTGTGATATAAGCGTTGTTTGAATTTGAAATAAAATATTTATAAAATACGTTTACAAGCAAAATTTCAAAATAACACCACAGACAGACAACATGCGAACTCTATACTGACTTTTTTTTTTCTTCAATATAACATCATAGCGAGGAAAAAAAAAAAAGGAAATAACGCTTAAAATTCTGAGGATGGCGTCTATCGCTGAAATATTAATTTTAAACAAATAAATATTTGTTTATTTTCATAATATTGCGTTGTAATTTGGCTTATTTCATACATATTTTATTTAATAATATTTATGCATATTTTATAACTGGGCAATATCAGGCGGTTTGCTAGTTTTATTACAAAGTAATAAACAATTATTAACTAAACTGTTTTTTATAAATGATAAAAAAGTAAAAATTCTGCCAAGAGTTAAGTAACCTAAAATAATTGGAGATTTGGGGAAGGGAACATCGGTTTGCAATTTCTTATGTCAGCCATGACGAAATGAATATTTTCTCTTTAACCTAATTTCAGTATGTCAATTTTGTTATTTCATTAAAACACTTCATTTTTTATTTTTAAAAGCATATCTAATTGAACTCTTGACCAATCATACAAAAAAAAAAAGAAGATAAATAAATAAAAAAATAAAACAAACAGCTCAGGATTTGAATAATAAAATATAAAAATGTTTATATCAGTCAATACTGGATTAGAAAAATATATGGCCTAACAATACTAAAAATAATAAAAAAAGAGAGATGTTTCAATTTATTGTTGCTAATTGCTGTGAGTAATCAAATTCATATATAAAGAAATGCTTGACCCAATTGTGATGGCAACCAATTCAGACCTGTTGAAACTGCTGCTGAATCATACAGCAAGATTACTAATTGTTTTTTTTTTTAAAAAAAGAGAGAGAGAGAGCCACTTACTGTCACTTTAATATTCACAACTCCTTTCACAGACACCCGGTTGCTAACTAAACCTCCATCTTTGTTTTCCTCCAGATGCTTCTTCATTTTTAGAGCAAAATTCGAAAATCAGAATATTAAATTTCAAGTAAAACTGATGGTATCTACTTAATTGTCATGTCGCAATAATGAACCTATCCAAAAATTATGAAAATCAATAAGGTAGAAAATTAACTATTAATGAAAATAGTTTTCGAAAACAATTAGCAAAAATTGAATTTTGCTAAAAAAAAAAAAAAAGAAACCAGAGAGTTCGAATAGTAACAAGGGAGGTCATTATTTTTTGGAAACTGAAAATTTTGGTCCAATTTAGCAAAACTCAATTTTCGCTAATTGTCTTCAAAAACTGTTTTCATTAATAATTAATTTTTTATCTAATATTTTTTCATAATTTTTAGATATGTTCATTACTGCAGTATGACAATTAAGTAGATACTATTGGTTTTGCTCTAATAACGAAGAAGCATCTTTTCCCTGCCAATGAATCTGCAACAGCAAGCAAAGGAGATCACTCTAAGAACTTAGCATAAAGAACAGAACTCCTTTCATCTCAAGACATGGGAAGACAACTCAGCATTTACGATTGAACACATGTGCAGAACGCATATCACTGTTACTACAACTTTCATGTTTAGTGTTCAACACAGGATTTAAGGTGGCTTGTGTGATTGTTATTGAGCGTCACCATTTAGCAATTGTTAAATTCATCTTTCGGTTGAAATGGATCTTGGCTATATAAATGATTATCATGTCTTTAAATGTACTAAGATTCATGATAATCTATATATATATAAAAGGCAAAAGTGGTGCACACGTTTTTGTATAGCCAGCAAAGGCTTTTCTCACGGGAGGTTCTCAGGAGGGGTGGGGGTACTATTTTTAGAACTTTTTATATACTCCTTAGATCATAATATCTACGATTTGCGAATGCACGTCATATCTACATTTATTTACATCAATTTTTATAAAACTCACGCTATTCATTCCTATCACGTGTTTGTTCGGCTTTTTCATATAAAAGCAAAACTAATCGAAAGCGAAGGCAGCTTCCTGGCCTTTCATGCCAGGACGTCCAGAAAGCAATTAGCTTTGATCAATGTGGGGGAAAACCCTCATATCAGACAATTGCTATTCATTTGAACACTCCTTTTTGTGGGGAGTTGGTTTTCTCCAACATTGTGGGGAAACAAATAAATGAAACGGTGAAAGCTGAACTGGCCTTCAGCCAACATTCATTTCTGCACCTGCGAGCAAGTCAACTTTTTGATTGACATCGCCCTATCTCTATTTCTCTTACACTTGGTTCACTGGGTATATTTGCAAGGTAGTTTCATAAACTCTTTTTCATGAGTCCAGTTGCTTCTTCAATCACTGGAATGATGAAGATTCCAGTTTCTTTTCATGTCGTACATAAGACCTTGGTCTTTTGTTATCTTCTCCCTCTCAGCTCTGGTTCTGGATATGACCTTAAACTAAATCCGATGGTGAGGCCCCAGCTTGCGGGCTTTGGGGAGTGTAGAGCCACCCTTTAATTGCCATTGCTCTGACTCGGAGTGGTAGTACCTGTTAGGATCCCAACTTTGGTTTAAATAGAAACCGACTTGAAAAGAAAACAAATATATTCTATTAAAAAAAATTTCTTCAAAAATCACTGGATTCAGCATTAAATAACCTGCAAAGGGTTGATATACTGTAAAACAACCAACCAACAACCCTCTCAGCTCTGTTTAACACATCATCATTCTACTAAAGTTGCTTCTATTTTTTTGGCTGTCAATCATCATCATCATCATTATCATAGGGTCAAGATCAAAGTGTAGTATCTGTCCTTCAGATGCTACACTTCAATATCTTGTTCTCAACAGTGGAGGAGAAATCCTTCACGACTGAGACAATTTTTATTATTTGTTCCTTTTCTCCACATTAAAAAACGACCCTGGTGTCTAACTCTGTCCCAGGGGGAGGCATTGTAAATAGGAATCATCATCATCATCATCATCATCATCATCAGTCATTCATTCATTCATTCATTCATTCATTGCATTCATATCCTTTGAAGTTGCAAAAAAATATTTATTTTATCTACTAAAGCAGGTAAGACTTTGGGAAGCTCCTTTATGACATGATAAAGGAATGAGATCATTGGCTAAAACAGGTAAAGGATAGTGGAAAATCATTTATGACCTCACAAAGGGAAGATATCCTCCGCTAAAACAGGTGAAGGATATTGGAAGATCCTTTATGATGTCACAAACGAGTGATACTATTCACTAAAGCAGAAAACAAATATTGGTAGATCCTTCATCCACTAAAACAGATGAAGCATAGCGGAAGATCATTTATGACGTCACAAAGAAGGTCTAGTTACTCCTAGAACTGTGAATTTAGCTTTTTTACCTTACCTTACTTGTCACCTTAGGATTATTATCAAAAAAGCTATTTAAACATTTACTGGAAAATGGATGACACCATAAAAGATGAATGATCATCGCCAAAAGCTGCGGCCATATGCATATTTATTTGTTTGGAAGCAGGAGTAGTAGTTTTAACTACTAGATCCTGGAGCTTTATCACCTAATATTAAAATAACATATGAACTATGCAAAACTCTTTCTTTGTAAATAAACAAACAAATCGAGCACTGTAAGAGGAGCGGTTAAATGTTTATATAAAAAGGTCTTTGAAGATATTGTTTGCGAGCGCCAATCCTAGGGGTTGGAGTATAGAATTGCTGACTATCAACTAGATGGTTGTAGGTTCGATCCCTGATTAACTTAGGGAATAACCAAAAGTCACAGGGAGCAAGGTCTGAACTACAGGAAGGATGATGCCCATCTTAGTCATGACAATGTCTTTCTTTCTGATCTTCTCTGAGCACCCTTCGGACAAACTTTGCGCAAATCTTCTACATCTTTAGTTTCTCATGAATAATTGTGTACACTTCCCAGACTGACATCAAACTGTACACTTATTGTCTCTATAGACAAGCGACGATCCTTATCTATGAAATTCTTTATTTGAATAATCAACTTTAGTGTTCTGACTTCCTTACTCCTCCTACGCCTCTCATCATCCCTCACAGACTTTCTGCCTTCCTTGAATCTCTTATGCCACTCCAAAACTGATTCTTGCAAGGTAGTCCAAAAGCAGTCTGAAGCATTCTATACGTTCCTGTGGCAATTTTTCCAAGTTTAAAACAGAATGTTATTGCATATCATTCTTCTAAAGTATCCTCACGTCCATATTGCATTTTTGAAATTCACCAGCTGTGACAACCAGGCTTTAGTAGAGTGTATTCCAATTCTTGCTGTAGCTGTTTATTTGAACCTAGAATCATAAAAATTGGTCAGTCATCTCATAAGATGTATAGCAATAAGATATTGAATTTTCAAGAGTCTATGACAATTTTAAATGCCTGTACAAAGAAAGTCTGGAAAGTTATTTAAAGCATCTCATACACTATCAAGGGCATATATACATGGAGTGAATAGTGAATATATAGATGATGATATCAGGGAAACTAAATACATTCCTGTGCCAGAGCGAATGTTAGTTGAATTGTGCTCAGCCACAAAGGAAGACAGAAGCATGTAGCTGTTGCAGAAGGTAATTGTGGAAGAATGGCCAGAAGACAAAGTACATCTTGACTCAGAGGTGAGACCATATTTTAACATGTGAAATGAAATGATCAGTACAGAGGAAACCGAGTCGTGGTCCCAACCACCCAGCAGGCCGTTTTGAAAGACAGATTGCATTCCACATACCTGAGAGTCAAAAGATGTTGCAGAAGAGCAAGAGAATCTTTTTACTATAGTAAAATATGAACAATGACATCAGAGACTGTTTCAAAATACCCTGTACAAAATATGAGGTAGTCAATCCGGCAGAATCCTTAATGGTCCATGAAATTCCTGAGGGAGCCTGGGCAAAAGTTTGCAGCTAGGAACTATCTCTATACAGTTGATTACATGAGCAACTCCCGGGAAATTGATCATCTTTCAACTACAGGGTGGAATGATAAAGTTGTCGCCCTAAAGAAAGCAACATTACAGCTTTATTTTAAAACGTTTATTGAAAAAATCAATTCAGGTAATTTGATTATGTAGGAGAGCTGATATCACTCACTACCTTGATACAGTTTCAGAACTGGAAGTATGCCTTTTCCACAAATGTCTACAGGAGCTCGACGAATACTCGGTGGATGGCAGCGATCAGGCTGACTTTGGTCTTGTGGGAGGTCATGTTGGTGATGTTCTTGATGTATGACCAATGAAGTAGTCCAGCAGATTCAGGTTGGGAAAGGGGGGGGGGATTGAGAGAAGAGTACAAAATCGTAGCACTCCTTCTGAAGCCAAGTCTGGGTCTCTTTGGACTTGCAGGTCAACACTAAATCCTGCTTCCACACTCAGGGTCTGTCAGCGGCCACCTGATTGTATCAGGGGATCACCACACACTTCAGCACATCCAGGTACACTTTGGTGTTGACTTTCATGCCAACTTCGAAGATGCGAGTTGGCATGATGTGGTTCTCACTTGAAACCACACCAAAGACCATAACCATAGTTGGAAATTGTTTTCATTACCCTGGGCATGTCCCTGCTATTCATGGCAATCCAGCAATGCATTTTGAGGGTGCTGGCAATGGTCCTGTTTGGATCGGTATAGAGAGCGTGAGTTGTACAACAGCGCCGCTCTAATTTCACTTGTTAAATATTGTGTCACTTTCAGACATGATAGAAGGTTCCTATCGCTCTTGAGATTTGTACACAACTGACCAACTAGTAGATGGTCTGCAACAAAAAAAGAAAACCAGCTTTCATCAAATGGAAATGGAATCATGTCTTTTCTAGGGTGACAATTTTATCGTTCCATCCTGTACATATGCAAAGACAGTGATCACTAAACTTAATTACCATTTTGCATGACATGAGATACCAGATCTGGTGGTCACTAATAATGGACCCCAGTTCAGTAGACAGGAATTTCCCACCTTTACAAAAATTAGCAGGGCAAATGGCAAAGTGAAATCTGCAGTAAAAATGGCAAAGAACCTCTTCCAGAAAATGATAAATGATAAGGCCGATCCCTACCTGGCAATGCTGCATTACAGAAATGCACCAACTAAAGGTCTTTTATCACCAGCACTGAAATTAGTGTCCAGAAAAACAAAAACACCTTTTCCAAACTAGAATTACTCAAAAATTAAAGCAAGAATAATACTCTTGCTTCTTGTTGCCCCACTTAATCAAGTGGGGTAGCAGGAAGTAAGGGTATTATTTTAATCACAAAATTAAACCCACTTTAATCATTTCACCCCGGATTAAACCACACATAAAAGGTTAGAAAGTGGAAAAAAGCCGTTGTGTAGCAGAGACTGGATAAGAAGTCCAGCCATGTTAAAGTTAATGGAGAGCTGCATCAATGGAATAAGATAGATTTGAAAAAAAAAAAAAAAAAATACAACAGAAGCACCCTTATTACCATCACCGATCTACTAGCCATACCAAATGCATAGTGAGGTACTAGCAAATGCAAGGCCGGATACAGAAGAGACTTGTAACCCCCAAATATCTCAACAAGAAAATAATAGAAAAAAAAAAAAAAAGAAGCCCAACACCATTTCCAGCAAAACCAAACTCATAAAGGGTGAGAATGACACGATCAATAAGACTAGTAAGAATCCTGCTAGATTCTATATAGTAGAACTCCGGGATATGGTGGCCCTACGATACGTTTTTTTCAGGTTATGATGTAGAATACAATGTTTTTCCGGACTCTGGTTATTGTATTTACCCCACCTTACGGTGTTATTTATAATGTTATTTGATTATATACATGTGCATTATATACTGTACTGTATTTTTTTACTAATTTTTAATACCATATCCCAGAGTTCTACTGTAATTACGTAACTTTCTGTTTACTATTATATTAGTGTGCCCCGTCCTTCAAAAGTGACGGGAGGAGGTGTATTATGTTCAGCTAATCTTTACACTAATATTTGTATAAAATCATAGAATTATGCCACTAATTTAATTTTTCATAATTATCGTTTCTGATGACTTAAAAAAAAAAAAGGTAAAAAAGGTTATGATATGCAATACAATGTTTCCAGCCCCTGGTTATGGTATTTGCCCCGCCTTACAGTGTTATTTATGTTATTTGATTATATACATGTGTATTATATACTGTACTGTATTTTGTTACTAATTTTTAATATGTACTGTATAAAATTTTGCTTAAGCCCTGCGATAAGGTGATTTCACCTTACGATCCCAACCCTGGAACGGATTAATGCCGTATCCCGTGGTTCTACTGTACATCTTAAATTGAGTCCAAAGTGAAAAGGGGAGAATAATCCTTGTTAGGTAAGAGGGCAGTCAGGCCAATAAATGCCCCGGTCACTATTTTATTTTCGTCTGCCTTTTATTAGATCTTTTCTTTTTCTTATTTTTGTTTTTCAAAAAAGGGAACATGTTGCATGAGGGACTAGTTCGGGTTTCCCCTGAATTAAGAAACAATGCTGTTGAACCAATTGTATGTCTTGTTTTTTCTTACCTATTACCAGCCATATATAAACAATAATGAAACATAGACAACAGAAGAAAAAGTAAAAAAACAAATATCTATATATATAAAAGCGAAAATGTATGTATGTATGTATGTATGTTTGTGTGTCTGCTAAAATCTTTTGACCGACGGAACAAAAATTCACAAACTTGGTATCATATTAAAGCCCCACCCTCCGGACGACAAATATCGAAAAATTAGCCCAAAAGGACCATCAGAAGTGCGTCAACTGATCGATTTTCTGCAGGGGGGGGGGCAAAAAAAAAGTGACATTTTAATGTTAAACATTACATATTTTTAAATCGATTTATAACTACCCAAAAAAATACAGGCGCCAACTCTTCTACATAAAGTATACACGGGGCCGTTTATTTTGGGTCAACTTGTATTTAAAACCCGCTAAGTCATGTCACGTGATCTTGACGTCAGCAAGCTCTAATGGCAGTCTGAATTTAAAATTTAAAAATGTTGTTATCAGTAAAAAAAAAATTTAACCCTCACACAAGCTAAACTATGAATTTCTACGCTATGACAACATTGCCAAAGTTATTAGCACATTAAAAATAGTTAGATACGATAGTTAAACGAAAAAATAACAAGCCAAAAATGTGAAGTAAAAAAAAATATGCTTACAAAAAATATTAACGATCAAAGTTTTTACAAAAAAAAAACAGCCAGACGCCATTTTCTTTTTTAGTAACAGTCTTCAGAGTAAGGAAGACGAAGTGAGAGAGAGAGAGAGAGAGAGAGAGAGAGAGAGAGAGAGAGAGAGAAAGAGAGAGACATACACAAACGCAAACAGAGAGAGACAGAGAGACAGAGACAGAGAGACAGATAGAGAGAGATGTCTAGACAGGAAACGAAATACATAATTTAATAAACGCTAATGTGAAGTAAAACAAAAAAAATAAAATACTGCTACGTCATCTCGTAACGCTCCCTCGATGACCTCATTTAGTGGCTATCTGTCAATCAAACCTCTTTCACTCGCTTTATAAGCTTTATTTTAACACTATAATCAATTCCTCTTACTCTTGGCCTACACGGTTAAGTGGTTGGAGTTTGTTTCACCTCCGCGTCAAGGCTCCCGGGTTCAATCCAGCCTCATGATCAAAACTATTTTTTTTCTTTTACATCTTTAGACACGCAGGCAACGTTTCTTTATTTTTTTACTTCGCTTATTCTGTAGTTTACTTCCCCACCTATACACACAGCGTTTTTTTTTTTCGCTGTTTTTTTTTTTTTTTTTGGTTTTGGCTTTTCCGATTTTTTTAACATCGTTTCAGGGTTATTACTTATCCCCCCCCCATACACACACCTACAAACACCCGGGCAATGCCGGGTAACCCCCGCTAGTCTATAATATAAAGCTGAATGTGTGTGTGTGTGTGTGTGTGTGTGTGTGTGTGTGTGTGTGTGTGTGGTCACGAATAGGCTCCTATATGGTTGACTATTTTAAAAAACTGATTATATATAATGATAGAAGATGTACCCAGACACAGGAATGGGTATGTTTGATCTGGCAGAACAGTGGTTCATTAAAATTGTGGGGTCTGCGTTCGCGCCTGGTCCACAAAGTATGGAAATAAAAAACTTAAAAATTAAAAAAAAAAAAACCTTTACAAGTGTTTTTGATATAGATGTACATAAGAATACTTTGATAAGTATGTTTTAACTTAAATAGGGATGATATAATAAAATTGTGGGGTCTGCGTTCGCGCCTGGCCTCCATAGAATGGAAGTAGGTACAAACTTTAATAAAGACTTTTCATATCTATCTGCGTAAGTATACTTTGATAATTATGTTTCAGTTTGAAGAAATATGGTATAATAAAATTATGGGGTGTTCGTTCGCGCCTGACCTCCATAGAATGGAAATATGTCACAAAGTTTAACAAGGTTTTTTAATATAGATCCACAGAATATTGTGATAAGTGTTTCAGTGTGAAAAGGTATGGTATAATAAATTATGGGGTTTATCTATTTTATTTTTACTTTCATCATATTTTGCTTTGGTTTTGATACCTCCAAATTCGGAGCTATCTCTTTACAACCCTTCCTTTTCATAACCTATCATACTTTCATAAATCAGAGTCCATTTTCTGTAGGCTGTTTTTGAACCCAGTCAACGATGGGTACTTTTGCTAGTAAAATATATAATAAATGTTTCCAAAGGTAAGATAAAAAGAAATCTACATAATAAATGTCATGGTGATTTTTATTTATGGATTACTACCAGTATTTTTTATTTATTTCGGAATTTTGAACGATTCTTAGGACTTCAAAGGTGACAGGTTCATGTCGCCATCTTTGTTTTTGTTTTACCATAGCAATAGGCATTGACAAAACAATGTGAAAAAAGGAAAGCGTGCCTCCCCCTATTTATTTTTTCGAAATTTGAACAAAATATATTCAAATCTGACCCACTCAAACAAGACCGATGATGAGGGAAGGTTCTGTCATGATTTCTCCATTGCCTATGACCTCACTCAGATTGTTCAGGAACCCACCCGTGTGCCCGACAATGACGGCCAGTATGCAAGCCTACTAGACCTTTTTCTCACAATTTGCCCTGAACTATGTTCAGCTTTTGTTCTGTCGCCTCTTGGATCTTCCGACCACTCTGTTGTATCAATTAAGATAAAAATGAAATGTAATAAGTCCCCAGACGTACCTCTCCATCGTACAGTATATCGATACACTAAGGCTGACTGGGATAGCTTCCGTACATTTATATCTGATCTACCTCTGCATTCCATGTTTAAAAAGGATGTGTCCTCTATAGTATCAGACCTGACAGAATGGTTAATTGTAGGTATAGACCGTTTCATACCCTCGAAAAAGTTTCAGCAAAAACCTAACAGCCAGCCATGGTTCTCTCCAGAATGTGCTGCTGCCATCGCGCACAGAAATCACTTTTTCCACTGCTTCCAACGTAATAAATGTATGGAAACTAAAGCCGCTTTTAGGACTGCCAGCAACTATTGTAAGAAAGTAATAAAGAACGCAAGAGAGTTGTATGCTCAATCCGTTAAGTCCAAAGTAGCTGAGCAGCGGCTTGGTTCCCACCAGTTTTGGCAAATAGCAAACAGAATCCTGAACAGAAGCGTGTGCTCCATCCCAACTATTATCAATGGACCTGAGGTAATTTCGTCAGCATCAGACAAAGCCAAACTCTTTGTCAAGAACTTTGCAGCTAATTCTACCCTTTGCGACCAAGGCCGCCAACCCCCAATATTTCCTCCTGTATCAGAAAACACGCTATGTGATATACGTATATCTGTATGTGATGTTGCCAAGCTAATCAAAAACCTTGATTCCAGTAAAGCTACTGGCCCTGACGGTATTCCAATTATAGTACTCAAAAAACTTCAACCTGAACTAGCGCCCATACTTACAAAACTGTTTAAACGTTGTCTTAAGGAGAATAGTTTCCCATCTCCCTAGAAAATTTCATCAGTATGCCCTGTATTTAAGAATTCAGGTGATCGCTCATCCCCCTCTCAGTACAGGACAATAAGTCTCCTGTGCGTCATGAGTAAGTTGCTGGAATCTGTGTTAAATACAGAAGTAATCAACCCTCTCAACAAAAATACCCTTCTTAGTGACACTCAATATGGTTTCCGTTCTGCTAGATCTACAGCAGATGTGCTTACAGTTATATCTCATAGGATTAGCAAATCTCTCGACGGAGGCAACCTTTCTAGGGCAATTGCTATTGACATATCTAAGGCCTTTGATAGAGTATGGCATAAAGGTTTACTTCATAAGATCTGTAGCTATGGTATAGCTGGAAATGTCTTCTCAATTATTAAATCATTTCTTTCTGATAGGTTCATAAGAGTAGTAGTTGAGGGGCAAAAATCAGAAGCTCACAGTATTAATGTCGGTGTCCCTCAGGGGTCCATCCTTTTTCCTGATCTACATTAATGATCTTCCAAATCACATCCTTACATCATTTGTAGACATTTATGCTGACGACACTACCATTTATGGTACCACATCTAAGACAGTAAACGACCAAGTTCTCTCCAATTCTCTCTCCTCTGATCTTGAGCACGTAGTACAATGGGGAAAGGAGTGGCTGGTTACTTTTAATGCATCTAAAACCAAGCTTCTCTCTTTACATCATCAACATTCTGATCCACATCTGGCATCAATTGAAATGAATGGCTCGCGTCTTCAGGAGGCCTCAAGTTTTGACAAGTTTCTGGGCTTGACCATTACTCCTGATCTTAAATGGAACACGTACATCAAATCTGTTGCCATGGCCGCTGGAAAAATGGTGGGATCTTTCTATCGATCCGGTAGATATCTCACTGCTGATGCAATTCTCTATCTATATAAGAGCCAGGTACATCCAAGGATGAAATACTGTTGCCACATCTGGGCAGGAGCTGCTAGAAAGGACTTGTCCTGCCTTGATAGAGTTCAAAATAGACTTCGTAGCCTCGTAGGAGATGTCCTTTTCTCTTCCCTGCAACCTCTATCTCACAGAAGAGATGTTGCAAGTTTGTCTCTGATGTATCATTATTTTCATGGAAAGTGTTTGACTGAGCTTCAGTTTATGGTCCCCCCTCGCCTAACTTTCACAAGAAACACTCGTCTAGCTGTAAACACTATCAATAATTCCCCCCACTCTTTATCTGTGCCTAAACCTAAACGTAGATTCCATGAACAAAGCTTCTTTCTTAGAACTGCACGCCTGTGGAATTGTCTTCTGTTTTCCTGCTTTCCGGCTGACTACAATATGGTTGTGTTCAAGTCTAACGTAAATAAGTTCCTGATGAGCCGTTCCATATAAGTTATCAAATTTACCAAATTTTTATTACTAATGATTACTATATTGTCCAATTTCTACTGTACACTCTTTAACCCTTATCATTGAGTGGACTCTTGGCCTTGATAATGTGGTGATGCCTATGTAAAAAAAAAAAAATCCATCGAAATTTCTATTTATTATAAAACCTAAGAGTTCAAATAAGTGAAAAAAAAAAGTTATTTTTAAAAAATTTAAATACACGTATTGAACAAAAACTTGCCTTGAAGTTGCAATTAAAAAAATGCTATAAATTTAATATTATTATGTTTTTTTTTAATAGCGTTTTTTCTAATTAATATATACTATAATCAGTTGAATTGCCAAGAAAGAGAAATTTTATAAACATTAATTAATTATAAAAGATTAAAACGATTAATATTCCATTATTTCAAAATGTTCCGTTACAACATAAATTTTTAATTAATTGTTTAAAATTTTTTTTTTTAAATATTAAGTTTTAATATAAACATGACTATTGCCAGCTATTTTATCGCCAAATTAAAACCGATTAAAAATATTATTGCACGACCCTCATATTTTATTTTTCTCTTTTTACCGGACAAAAGTATGGAAGCCGGTAGTAATGAACACTCGTAAAACCGTATTTGATATTTAATATACAAATGTTTATAATATTATTAATCATTAAACTATGTAAATCTTAAAACCTAACAAAATTATAACAAAGATTAATTATTAATTGAAGAAAATAAGCAAATGTTTTAAAAAATCATTAAGTCGCTTCTGCTTTTCCATAGTTCGTATAGTTAACACAAGTCTGACGTCACGGAATCATACTTTTTTTTTTTTTTTTTTTTCACAATTCTTCACATTCGTTTGGTGGTCCCTAAAAAAACGTTATTTTAAAGCGCCAATTGTAGACACGATTTTCGTCACGCAATTTCATTATTTTCGTACGATGAAAAAAATTTTTTTTTTTTAATTATTACTAGTTTATTTTGCCCTTCTTTTAAATGGTATAAACATTATATTGATAATATTAATTTATAATAAAGTTACATCGTTTTACATATGGGGGGGGGGGTAATTGTGTAGTGAATGTTGGAGGTGCCTACTTAGCAACTCAACGGCTATTTACGTTTCAGCATACTCGAAAACCCATAAAAGTCGTCATCGAGTCGGAAAGAAAGTAAAAATTTACCCTAACCATAACGAGAATAAATACCGGTCGCGTTAAAACAGTTGCAACATTTTTTTCTGTGATGGTCACAAAGTACGTGTTCAATTTAGTAGAACGTTAGAATTGAAAACTGATCCCCAATAATAAGTCATCAAAAATATTTTCTTGCAAATTTTATTTTTTTTAATCTAAAAGTTAAGTTTGTAATCGATAAGATTAACGTGAAAAAGGGGAGGGGTGTAAATTGTGGAATTTAGAGGTGGGATCAATTTCCTAAACGTCCTTAAAAAAATTTTAAAAAATTGATTTTCTTGTGTTGACTTAAAATATACAGGGGACAGATTTCAGCGAGGCACCGTTTTCTTCTCAACAAATTCTTAAGCGGAAGTCGCGAATCTTGTATGTTATGACCATTTATCAAAAAACTGAAAAATCACATAAAATATTAATTAAATATTTGCAAATTGAAAAGGAAATTTTACTAAAAATCTTCTGGCTTCAGATTCACTACTTCCTGTTTTCCCGGTGAAAGGCGAAAAAAATTAGATTCAGAAAAATAATTCCGCTTTATTTCCATAAATCGATTTCTTCAACCCCTTTTTAAATAATTATCTCTTTTAGTAGCTATTATTTTTTATACGTGTCAAATATACAGATTTGCATAAAGAATAAATATTTTTACAAGATATTATCGGCATTTAAAAAAACAATAAAATAAAAACAAATATTGTTGCTAAGCACGTGTCCCATTCATTTTTCCGGTGCGACGATTCATCCAGGAGTTCGGAGTCCGGTTGCGGAAAGCATGGATCCTATCACAGTATCAGCTCCAGGCAAATTAATTTTGTTTGGGGAACATGCCGCAGTTTACGGAAAGGTATTAAAGGATTATATTAATTTAAATTTTTTAACATTTTTGGGTCCTCCGATAAAACGAGGGTGGGCCTGTAAATTCGCTCTTGTTTTATTTGTTTTTACTTTTATTGTGGGACCACCGGCGTTTTCCGGATATGAATGAGGATCGAAACCCTTATGTCTTCCTGTTCATAGTCCTGGACCCTAATCCATATTAAGAATTTAGGGGTTTGTTTTACGGGTTTGTATTGCTGTACACATAGATTCGAAAAAGTGGGTCAACGGTCGACCTAGACGAGAGTGCCCAAAATGCCGACCAGGACTGAATGGAAGAAATATCTCATGTATTTAATTTAAGCCGTCGTTTCGTATCTTACAACATCGTATCTTACAACATATACAACAAATATTTTCTGGGTGGACACGAGCTGTTTACTTTGGGCATACTGTAATCCTTTCTCCTGGGTAAAATTAAGGAGAATTTCCATTCTTGGAGAAGTAGCCATTTTTTACAAGCGATACACGGTAGAGAGAAGAGTGTTGCCAAAGTAAATTCAAGTGCCTATCAGGGTTGACAGCTTGGTTTCTTTTTCAATTTTGGCTTCAAATTTGGCTTTTTTCTGATAATTTTATATAAATATTTATAAATTATTAAAGATTAAAGAAAAAGTTACAATAAAGTATTTGTTGTATATGTTGTAAGATACGAAACGACGGCTTAAATTAAATACATGAGATATTTCTTCCATTCAGTCCTGGTCGGCATTTTGGGCACTCTCGTCTAGGTCGACCCTAATTTCTTATCTTTTTTTTTATTTTTTAACATTACATTTAATTTAGTTACCTGGACATGAGTTAAACTTTTTAATATATATATATATATGCACATAAAATTATGAACAGTTAGCAGTGTCAGAAATCGCCATTAAAAATGCGTGATAAAAACGTGAATAATTAGACTTACTATCTTTGGAAGCTTATAACTACTTGAAAAATGTAATTTAAACCCCAATTTTTTTTTTTTTTTTTCAATAAAAGGAGCAAAGACCAAATTTTGGTAAATATCCAGATACGCTACTACAAAACGGCGACCACTTTAATTTGTTTTGTGTATAGGTAATTGAGGTCGCTGACAACGAATCTGATAGTCAAACTTGGGGCAAATTTACCGTTTGCATAGTATTAACCCCTGAACCCACGAACTACTGTCCACCATTTTGCAGCTTCCGTTTATGCTACGTGCATGCACGCTGTAGCAATAAACGACGGCTTCACCAAGCAAACTACGTTGGGGGGGGGGGATTTTTTTTTTTCCAGGACATAGAATTTTCTAATTTTCAAAAATACATTATAGCACTTTTTGGGTGGAAAATTTAAAATTAGCTGAAAAAGAAATAAAACAAGAAAAGGAAAGCACTCCAAGTTGGAGTAGGAGGGGGGGGGTTAATTTATCTGTGTTTTTTTTTTTTTTTACCTGGAACATAGAATTTTCAAAAAGTAACGCACCGACATTTACCAATTAGAACACCATTTAACATTTTCCGAAGATTTTACTGTGTACATTGGGGGCACGAGCGGGGGGGGGGGCGGATGTGATGTAAAATCTTCGGAAAATGTTAAATGGTGTTCTAATTGGTAAATGTCGGTGCGTTGAAAAACGTTTAACTAGACTGCAAAAGCACCTATTAAGTCACATAAGTTCTATAATTGAATCCCCCTCCCGCAAAAAAAGATGTTTATGTTTTTGTAAACCACATTAAACACTACACGAGACAAAAAAAAAAAAGTCCAATTTGTTGTACTTTTCTTTAACTGTAAGTCATTAAAAAAATGTCAGTCCGTAAGTTTTTGATTGGTACGCCATGTGAGAAGGCAGTTTGCTAGGTGAAGCATTAAGCAAGCCGTCGTTCATGCTGCAGCGCACGCGCGTAGCGTAAACGGAAGCTGCAAAATGGTGGAAACTTATTCGTGGGTTCGGGGGTTAATACCAAGGAAACGGTAAATTTGCCCCAAGTTTGACTATCAAATTCGTTGTCAGCGACCTCAATTACCTATAAAAAAACAAATTAGAGTGGTCGGTGTTCTGTAGTAGCGTATCTGGATATTTACCCAAATGTTAAAATAACAGGTTTAATAGGAAAATATGCAGTATTTGCTTTTTTAAATCGGTTTTCTTTAAAAAAAGATTTCAGGAAAATCAACGAATTTTAACTTACTTCGAATATAATAAATATATATAAATTCCAAAAAGTCACTTACCTATAAAAAATACTAATCAATGGGTACTTCCATTTTTCATTGTCAAAAATTTATCCATATTTATATTTTATATTCCATGTACTTTTTAAATAAAATAATTTGTAAGCAAGGATTCAAAAATACCGCGATATCAGATGGTCACAACTGGAAGAAAGGGAGACAAACGTATACAAATTATACAAACAATAACCGTAAAATACAGACTAACTCAAAGAATACAAAAATATCTAGTGAGCTAGTAACTGTTCTCTTTTCTTTTCCAAACAACAGCCAAAATGCCTGAGGATGGTCAAGGGCTAATCTGACTAAAACGTTGCACAGATAACACTCAAGATGAGAACAGTCGTCCGATTAATACAAGTAATAAAAACAATGTTATCTACTTAATTAGGCACCGCCAAAAATGGCCGAAAAATCAAGTTGTTGTTGTTTTTTAAAACGAAATTACATTTATTAAAATCCATTATTTCTGAGTAACTTTTTTTTTCCAGAAAGATAAAACCCTGAATTTTATCATATAGAAAACAGAATAATGTAAAACTTTTTCTACTATTTTTAATTAAATTTTAAATGTTAAATTTTCCCAAAAAGTTAACAATTGACATTTTTTGTCTTGCACAAAAAACGTACCTAAATATTTTTTAAAAAAGGTTTTTGAAATAATTAATTTATTTATTTGTTGTCTAAGATTTAGGATGATTTTCTATGAGAATATGCAAAAATATTATAAGTACCTGGATTTCAAATAATTCCACTTATTCATATAGGTAACCAGTTACTTCGCGTCGATCTAGAGTCTAGATCGACACTGTTTACGTTTGTATTCGATAAAAAGCAAACTATGGAAGACCAAACAGCCCAAAAAAACTTAGTTTTCAGTAACGAAAATTTCAATGTATTATTAACGCTGAGGCTGGCCAGTATCAGATGGGTGACCATTTGTATGAGTTTGGTTTTTAATGTGTATGTGTGTGGGGGCCAGGCTCCCAAAAATGGGGGAGGGGCAATTTAAAGCAGAATAAAAAAAATTATTTCAGCGCGTTTGGTCCACCGTAGTCGAAAGGCGGCAAACGTTTTCAAACGGGATCGAAAAAATGATGCTATATCAAAGGGCACAATATTTATCGAATTTTTTTTTTTTTTTGTATCGATTCTTCAAAGCATGCCCTGTTAAATAATGGTCATGCATTATTCGGCTCGCTAAAAAAAAATTGTTAATTTATTTATCAAAGATTTTAAATAGCTTTTTTCGTATAAATATTAAAAAAAATTTTTTTTTGTTTTGCTTAACTTAAATTAATTATTTTACTTAACATATTCACCGAATTTCACACTTCAAAACTCAAAAGCAGGATAATTAAACACAATCGAAGTTCTGATATTCAGACGTCAAAATAAGGTATGCAAACAAATTTTTTTTTTTTTTTTTTTTTTTTTTTTTAATCTATATTTCTGTCCCTTACAACAACACAATATGTTATGTTCAGTGTTAGATGATTATTTTAAGCATATTTGTACCACCTCAAAACAAGAGGGGGGGGGGTTTGTAAGTAAAAATATATATATATAAATATCGTTTATGAAAAATAAGTACACTGTTATAAAGTTCATTCTTCTCTTAATAATCGCTGAAAATTTCGTATTGATCGGATAATTACTTAATTTTTGGTAGATTTTTAAAAAGACGGTCCGTCAAAAAGTATGTACCTGCCCCCCCCCCCCCAGTTTTGGCGGTGCCTATACTTAATTGTCATGTTGTATTTAGAAACATATCCAAAAATTACAAAAAAACAATAAGATAAAAACTTATTTATTAATGAAAATAGTTTTTGAAATAAATTTGAAGTTTATGCATATAAACAGTATGAAGTCAGGGGAAGTAACTCGGTCCGTTTTATTACAAGTAATAGTGGATGTTGCTGATTTATTAAATCTTTAATGCACATGTTTCATGTAATAATGCAATAATATTTAACTAATTGCAAAATGATAAATAACATTGCTTTTTAGTTGAAATTGACATAATATGTGAGTAGATTCCATTGGTTTCTTAATGAAAACTCAATTTTTCGATTGTTGAATTTTGCTATTGTAACAAAGAACCGTTGTAGCATTTTTCTCAGAACTCTTGAGGAGTACTTGTATCCTTAGAAATCCAGTGGGTCATCATTCCACACGCATACATATGTCCTCTGCTATTTTTAAACTCATTCCTTTCCCATGTGTGTTATTTTGATACGTTTCTATATCTCGCTTTTAAATAAACCTGAATGAGAGTTAATTCTTATTCAGTTTAAAATCTTCTCCACCCATTGGCCAGTTCTTTAATAGTTTGCAGATCATCTTGTTCTTTTATACCTTTTGTGTTTGCGGATTTCTATGTCCGTAATGGTTGTACAACAGTAAAAAGCAAATAAAAACTATTGGATAATATAATTTTATTTTAATTAAATTCGAAATCCGGAAAAAAAAAAAAAAAAGGAACTAACGGTTAAGAAAAACATTTTTGGTTTCGTTTCAGATGGCAATTTCTTGCAGTGTGGGAAACCGAACATTTGTACGCTTGACGCCAACCGAAAATGGAACTGTCAATATAGTCATATCTATCTTTGATATCAATGAAAAATGGTCTCTGGAATCCCTTCAAGATTTGTTGCAGCAATTTAAAGGTATTAAGTAAAGAATTTTCACATGCATGTACATATGTGCTTATGAAAACATATTGTAAGGAATTTTCAAGTGTTTGTTTCAATAGTGCTCAATATATAGCAGAGCATCAACATAGCTGCATCTGGTTATTCATTTTTTTCTTAACAGAATTATATAATTATGAAACAACTACATAAAATATGTAGTTAAAAAAAATGTTTTGGAATATTAAAATAATTTCCAATGATATCGTTAATGTTTACCTATTCATTAATTATTTTTTATTATTGCTTATGTTTGAATTCATGTTTTGAAACATGACATTAATCATAAAGCTATGACATCACAGCAAAGATATCATTATTTTGTTAAGGTAATGTTTTAATGTTTTCAATTTATAAGAAAGACAAAATAGGTCAGTCCTCAGATTGATCTCGTTTCCAGTCATGGCATCCACTTTATTTGTTGGGAATTTATTATTTACTATTAATTAGTGATAGGAGGGCACCAATATTTTTCCAATTACCAATTCCTCCAGTTCTTTTTAAATTTCTAAATATAGGTTTGTTTTTAGGGGGGGGGTAGATTATCACAAAAACTCCATGTAATAAGTGCATATATTTATATTTTCTCAAATGTAAAGACACGCTTATGGGTGTGACCTATAGGTTTTAGTCTTTTTGGTAGTTTAAAATCAGTAAATATTTATCATTAATAAGAGAAAAATGTGGAAAATTGAGTTATAAACAAAATCAAAGAAATAAATCAATAAAAAAAATCGTTTTGGGCATCAGAAAACCGGCACAAATTTTTCTGATTCCGATATCCCTAAATGTTTGGATTTCTTCTTCTTTTTTTTTTTTTTTTTTTTTTTTTTTCAATTCCTGATTCTGATTAATCGTCCCAACACTATTATTAATGCAGTATTTTCCATTTCTAAAAACAATTAAGATCTTTAATATTTCAAATTGAGACAAATTCTGAAATGTGTTTATTATGTTTCAAAAAATTTGTGACTGACAAACAAAATCTGTATTCATATAAAATAGCTTCTAATTTATAGCATGTAGAATGTCGATACTCTTTTTAGCACAATACACTTATGGTTACAATCAACTCCCCAAACTCTGTGCTGGCGGAGCAAAAGGCGATGAGTCAAGTCTGTTCTCTTTATTTTTACCTGGGTCTCTGTCGATTGATAATGTACGTCTACAATTGGTTTTGATAAATTCTTAATTAGCATACTTCAACATGAAAACAAAACAAAACGTTTACAATTGAAATTAACCTTGAAATCACAGCCGCCCTCCAAACATGACACCTACCGATGATTTTGAGTTAAACCATAATAATAGCATCTATCATTTCTATTCTGGTTATATGTCATAAAACAAACCAAACCAATCCTTTTTAAACATTCTCTTTATAGGTTATATTATATCACATTTAATTTGCTTAACACAAAAACAAAGAAAAAATATGATTTCAAGTTGTTTCCCTTTTCTTTTTTTTTTTTTTTTTTTTTTAAACAGAGGATGAATTAAATGAAAAACCAACTCCTGCAGTTTTGAAAAAACTGAAATATTTCCTCAATATCAAATCTGACAACATGACCAAAAAGGAGCAACCGCTCGTCCTTTTCCTCTACCTATATTTAGGAATTTGTAAAGATAAGTAAGTATTTCTGACATCATTTCTGACCAATTAGTATCACTTCCTTTTTCATGAACCCTGGTTTATTTCTAGGCTAGGTTGATCCTGTAACGTCTTTGAGATCTTTGTCTAAAGCACATCCTGTTCACAATATCAAGCTAAATCCATCTGAACAAATATATTTGAACTAATATTTATACTAGTAGAATTATTTACCAATATTTAATAATTAATTTAAACACAAGATCTTTTAATAGATGAATGATTTAATCATAACTTCTCACATGATCGTCCAGTGAACTGCAAAGTCGAAGGGGCAGGGTCTACAATTATTTATTTTATAAATGTATGACTTGCTTATTTATTATTTTGTCAGACCATCTCAAAAACATGTCTTTTCAATCAAATCTCCCACACAAGACACCCAGTGATTGGTAACTGATACTCTCTCAATCATATGTCTAATGAAAGTTCTAGAAATTAATGACCTTGCTCCTCTCCACTCTCAATCATATGTCAGACATCATTTTCATCTAATTTTTCTCACTATCTATTTTCTTGAACTCTCAACTTATTTTCAGATAGATCCCATAACATCTTTGAGAGCTTTGTCTAAAGCACATCCTGTTTATAGCATTAAGCCAAATCCACCTGAACAAATATATTTTAACTAATATTTATTCTAAAGATGGATTTTAAATAAAGAGGATAAATAAAGACCTTGTCAGTCTAATACATGCTATCATGTAAAAATGGACATTAAACTGGTACTACTACTACTACTACTACTACTACTATGATGATGATGATGATGATGATTTTTTTTTTTTTTAGAGGTCTTCCATCTGCCAAGTTTCAGTATGCCAGTGATCTTCCAATATCTTCCGGTTTGGGTTCCTCTGCAAGTGTATGCGTCTGTCTTGCTGCAATTCTTCTGCAGCATCAAGGGTTAATCAGTTCTGCAACCGGGGGAGATTCCAATACTAATTGGTCAAACGAAGAATTAGAAATGATCAACACGTGGTCTTTTAGAGGAGAATGTATCATGCATGGCAATCCCTCTGGCATTGATAATACCATTTGTACATTTGGTAAGTGAACATGTTTATCAACTATGTTAAAATCTCTCTCATTTGAGGGTTCTGTAATTAAACTGGCTCTACCTTTTCTTCTTCTCTGCAACTTCTCTCTCACAGATGTGATGTTGCTTGTCTCAGTCTATTTCATAAAGACTATTATGGCACGTGTTCTTTTAGAATTGTCTGATCTATTCTCTGCTTCCTTTGTTCCAGCTTGTTTGGCTTGTTGGTCTAGTGGTCTCCATCAATTAACTGTTTTGATATCTCATTGTAGTACAGCTTCCTATTCTTTCCAAGAACTGCAAGGCTGTGAAACTCCCTTCCTGCTCACTGTTTTCCTTCTATCTACAGCCTTGGTCTTTTCAAGACTAAGGTCAATAGGCATCTCCTTTTATTTGCGATAATCATCTTTCATTCTTATTAGCTTATTACATCAAATGGCTTCTTGCTTTGTCTCAAGCGATCTCTGAAAATTAGCTCTAGCGCATCTTCTACTGGACCATTTTTCATAATTTTTGGAATTTGTACTGATTTCGACATGACACTTAAGTACATAATAATGTTTTTCCCCTGTAATGCCTTTGTTCAAAAATACACAATTGGGTCAGACAACAAACTATAGTCAAGTTGCACCAAATTTTCTTCTGCAAAACAACAAAACCAAACACCACGAATAAATATTTGAAGATATAAAGAACTCCAAACATACAAGCTTTTTCCAAAATTATTGGGTTTAGCATTAAATAGCCCGAAAAGATTGATATACCGTAAAACAAAACAACCAAACGAAACCAAACCGCATGAATAAATATTTGAAAATATAAAAAAATTTAAAGAATAAAAACTTTTCTAAAATAATTGGATTCAACATTATATAAAATAAAAAGGGTTCATATGCTGTAAAAATGAGCAACCAAACTAAACTTCATGGATAAATATTTGAAGATATAAAGAACTTGAAGCATGAAAATGTTTTACGAAATTACTGGATTCAGCATTAAAATGTTTGATGCGCCGAAAAACAAAAATAACCAACCTATAAGATACCAAATGTAACCAATTACTCAGTCAATGTTATAATAATGCAACACAATATGAACTCTCCTCCAAAAATTGAACCTGAGAAAACTAGAGATTCATTGGTTGATACTTGTAATCAAGACATTAAAAAATGAAAATATAAAAAAGGTTTCACTTAATTTGATTGAGTAGTTTACAGCGAAAAAACAATACACAAAAATATTGTAAAAATAGAATTCACTTGGATACTTGTACAGTTTAATCAAAACATTAAAAATGAAAATATCAAAAAGGTTATATTGTACATATCCATTATGGAATGAAACTTTCTGCAAAAAAAAAAAATTTCACTTAATTTGATCAAGTAGTTTTTTTACAGTGAAAAAACAATTTGTTATGGTACTGATCAAAGGGTAGCTATGTTTCAATTTTTAGGAAAGAAAGATGGGGAGGGGGGTGCCCGCGCTTTAAACTGAGTTATCTCCCCCCTGACGTGTTCTAAAAATCCAAACATGGTTACCTTCAGTGCGCTGCCATGAAAACGTTTATTTCCGCTGTAAAAAAAAAAAAAAAAATACTTCATCAAATTAAGTGAAATATGTTCAGTATAATTTTTTTCTGATATTTTCATTTTTTTAATGTCTTGATTAAACTGTACAAGTACTCATTGGTTGATTCAACTTTGGATGCTTCTTTGTTATAAGACCAAAAATCGAAATATTGAATTTCAAGTGAAACCAATGGTATCTACTAAATTGTCACGTCACAGTAATGAACATATCCAAAAATTACAAAAACAATAAGGGACAAATTTAGTTATTAATGAGCTTTTTAAGATAATAGAATTTTGTTAAAAAAGAAACCGGAGAATTCGAATCATAACAAGGAAGTTAATTATTTTCTGAAAATTGAAATTCTTCGGCCAATTTAGTAAAACTCAATTTTCGTTAATTATCTTCAAAAACTTTCATTAATAATTAATTTTCTATCATATCATTTTTCGTAATTTTTGGATGTGTTCATTAATGTAACTGACATGTAGATATCATTTATCTTACTTGAAATTCAATATTTCGAATTTCGCTCAAATAAAGAAGTACCTAAATTTGCTTGTCTGCTGCCAATGTGTAGCTCTGGTCTACAATTCCTACGAGGCATTGGTTAGTATCATTATTGTGTGTGTGGAAAAAATGTTTGATACTCTGCAATGCAACCTGCGCCTATTGTAGATCCCCAAAAGTGCAAGGATTTGAAGAGTAAACAAGCCTCAAACTCAAACTTTAAGTGTAGGAGATGCAAGGATAATGCACATCCTATCAACGGTTGTCGCAACAGAGAGCTTGTACTAGATAATGTAATACTCTGGAGATGGTAGTGTAATGCTATCAGCGTCTCTCTGACTTAGCGTTAGAAAGTAAGTAAAAAGAAAAAATAGATAAAAATACAACAAAAATAAAGAGAAAATGGGTTTATCATCATAACAAAGGCATAGGAAGTTGTTCACCAAGGAACACAAAAGAAAGCTAAAATGGGATTGTTAATCAAGGTGTGTCGGACAGAAGATCAGACATGAATGTGGATATATTTAGGGTTAGTTTACAAGCAGTTTTAGGTGTGGTAATAGGTTTTTGCGACAGTTTGCAAACCGTCTTGTGTTTGTAACAGTCAACAACAGTTTTGAGTTGGACACAAGAGAGAGAGATCGAACTGGGGAACTGTTTGTTAGGAGTCTCGAACCCAACCCTTTATTATTACGGGGGTACTGTGTTCGGACTCCAGCTAGGCTCTGGGACATAGTTGCTGATTCTCTGTTTTGAATGTTACTTTTCACTGTCTTCGTTCAGGATTGAACTCAGCACCTTTGGGTAACTGTAAACTTTGATACAACGTCTAGGACCACTCGGCCATATGTCACTAGGTAACATTCAAAACAGAGAATCAGCAACTATGTCCCAGAGCCTAGCTGGAGTCCGAACACGGTACCCCTGTAATAATAATAAAGGGTTGGGTTCGAGACTCCTAACAAACAGTTCCCCAGTTCGATACAAAACACCTGATGAAGGCCGGAGGGCAAAACGGCCGAAACGTTGTGACTATAAAAACCAAGATGAGGAAGTCAGTCAATAAATGAAAACACCTCATCTCAAAAATACAGACAATTACTAGAGAGTTTTAGTTGATCAAGATAGGCTGACATTAACTAATGAACGCAGCTTCGACAGATGTAGATGTGAACTTTAATGTGTAGAGGGTCGATGGTGTCAGACACACACCCAGATTGCAACTGATATTTGCGGAATGTGTCGGAATCTGTATTTTTTGCATTTTGTTTTATTTTCTTTTTTTATAATTGTGAACCTGTGCATGTCCACCTTGGCACCTGCCAATATGAGAAATGACGACACGGCCAGAATAGAAAATAAAAGGAGAAATACATGACACATAACGTTGGGATCTGCGATTGTTATCGAACAGTGTAACACATGGTATTACACTAGACTCTTTCTGCTACCTAGGAACTGGTGGTAGATACGATATCAGTATGACCACAAAGATGAAGGCAACATGGGCAAAATTTTGTGAACTATCCCTCTTTATCTCTGTTAAGTTGTATAGTTGCTGTATCAAAAGCGTCATGTCATATGTCAGTGAATTCTGAAACCTCACTCATCGCTTTCTTGTCTGACTACAGCATAATGATGGATCCATACTTCAAAATCAACATATAAGGTTAGGGGATTTGCTGAAAGTACTACATTTGTTCAGTGAAAAGGTTATCTCTAAGATGAATCAGTTATGTGATGTGTTCATCTTCCTGAATGCAAAAACATGGATGTTTAAAATCGCAGGAAGGTTGGCTGGCCAAGGAAAACTTGGAAGCAAATGATTAGACAAGACTGCACAGAATTGATTGGCCAAATAAAAAATTTCATGGATAAGGACCATTGTGTGTCTATAGAGACAATAAGTACACAATTTGATGTCAGTGTGGGAACTGTACATGCAATTATTTGCAAGAGACTGAAGATGCAGAAGATTTGTGTGAAGTTTGCCCCATGCATCCTTGTCAAAGACTGTTATACCAAGATGGGCATCAAGACAGTTCCTCACTCTCCCTATAGTCCAGACCTTGCTCCCTGTGACTTTTGGTTATTACCTAAGCTCAAGGAAAACCTTAGAAGCTGTCGTTATGAGACAATTGGAGATAAAAGAGGCTGTGATGAAGGTCATTCACACAATCACTCAAACGGACTTCCATTAGGCCTTTCAGAAGTTGTTGGAACAATACAACAAGTGCATTGCAGCTGGAGGAGATTAGTTCGAAGGGGACTAGTTTCATGTGCGTATTATTAATAAAATTGCCCATACGAAAAAAAAAGTCTGGAAACTTGTTGAAGGTACCTCGTATCTTAAATCACAGGTAGGTTGGCCGTCGAAGGAAAACTTGGAAGACCACACGGAGTGGAATTTTGAGAAATTTAATCCACTGAACTGTGAGAACTGGAGAGTGAGCGGCCGTAATATCAGAAAACGTTTAATTTCTGAACAAGGAAAAAAAAAATGATGTTAAATGAATAGATGAAAAACAACACACAGATATTGACATTGTATACGAACGACTTGTTGAAGACGTATGTGTGTGATCAGTCTTGTCGTTAATGTGCTGCCCTCATCAAAATGCTAATCAATATTTTGTCTAGACAACTAGTTAATTCGAAATGGAATAGAAAAAAAATGAAAAACAGTTAAACAGAAAAGAAAATAATGTCGCAGCGAGATTAGAAGTCACTCCAAACAGAAGAAACAGTGAAGACTGAATTTGTCCCTCATTAAAAAAAAAGGTACCGTTACAAAACATGACAGTGTTACGTTGTCGTATCATAAAATGAGCGTTTGTTGTATTGTCTATTTATAACGGATTGAGTGTTTAATTATCTTATCAGAGTTAATGTCGTGTGTGTGATTTTCTAGTGGTCTTTCTATTACATATATTCATATGCTATTAAGTGTGAATATGTGTGTGACATATCATGTATTTTCAGACATACCTTCTGCCATTTCGTTGGTTCATCTGGAAATTCTCGTCTGGGAGGGAAGCTTGATACCTGTTTTTGGGGACGAAGATTTATTTCACTCCGAGACAAGAAATTGGTTCTATAGTTTTTTTTTATTTATGTTTATTCGCAGAAGATTGGAAAGTGAATTTGGCCTGTGTTGTTTCTTCTTCTAGGTCTTATTTCTACCACGTCAGCGTTCGTTCCCCCCCCCACACACACACACCCAGTGAAGGGGAAGCCGTCCGCTCTCTTCCAAATCCCAAGCAAATCTCCTCGATTCAGCTAACCTGATCACATGACTCACACGCAATCAAATCAGCTGATCTTGACTTCCGGTCAACGTGTCTACACTATAACTCACACATCTCCCCCTCTCTCTCTCTCTCTCTCTCTCCCTTTCTCTCTCTCTCTCTCTCCCTCTCTCTCTCTCTATCCATTCTCTAACAACAGCTCTATATCTGAACTAAACTCTCAGCTAAAACTTACTCAGTTATTTGTGACCCTCTTTATCTCTTGCCATAATTGTTCTGTCTAATAGCCAGTGTCTCTGAATATATATCCACTTCCCCCTGAAAATCAGATAACTCTAATACATGTAAATTGATCAAGTAGTTTTATTTTTATAAAGAAAATCATTTTTAAGTGATTACTGGGAATTTGTAGACATTACAACATAAATCTCGCAATTATATAATTTATTTTATTTTATTCTTTATTTTGAATCCTTTGAGATGAGGCTTTATTATTTGTGTATTCATTTTTTGCATTTTTTTGAGTACTTCATAGTTGTTGTTTCACCATGTTTCTGCCAAATCATTCTCTGGGTTTCTTCAGATGACGAGTTGGCCATAAAGTGGTGTAACAACAACAACAACTATGAAGATGATTGTAACAGTCTGCAAAAAAAGGAACACATAAATCTCGCAAATTTGAATCATTGATTTATCTCCCTTTGTTGTTTTTTTTATTTTTATTTTTTTTATTTAGATTGTTTTCAACAAAACTGCCGCTCTTCTGTCACTCATAACATTTGATTTTCTTAAAAATAAAACTACTTGATTAATTTATGAAATTTTTTAGTATGATATTTTAGTTTTGTCACAGTTGCATACATCATACAGATTTTTCTTTATTTTTGTTTTTTAATATAGTGGGATTTCTGGACAAGAACCTATTGTCCTATACGTCTGGCAAAAAACAATTAACCTTATCTATCTAAATCAATCCAATTTTCCTTTTTCAGGTGGAGTGATCGCATATGAAAAGGGAAAAATTGAACATTTAAATAAGTAAGTTTTCTACAATTATTATGTTTTTTTTTACTATAATTTACATTGGAATTTAAGTCTTTGAATAGGATACGTCTTCAGCAATCAGTCTGACAATGGCTTTGTTGCTGTCTGGCTTAAATATGGTTCTGTTATGTCCTAGGAATTCCACCCTTCATGCTTTATCTTCTCTCTTTGATAAGAAGTTAGTTTATTGCTAATCACCTGAGGTGCCCTTACCAGGAAATGCTGACAGAACTGCTCAGGCATTTTTGTAGGTCAGTGTGCTTCTCATAGTGCACTGTTTTATTTTTAAAACCTCACCTTGTGAGCATGCATTCATGGCACAGACTGTGATTGTCCGCTCATTATGCTGGTTCAAAGTCATTGTTCAATTCAGTTCTGACACTGGTCGTCAATTGGGTAAGTTATCTCAGTAACTGCTGCAACAGAAGAATTCTCTTTCCAGATAAATCTGCGATGCCCATTTAAAATAAGTAACAAAGTTTTATTGTTTTGGAGTTTATAATAATGCTCGTTTTCTTCTACTGAATAACAGACTTGAAAATCAGGAATCTTAGCCCGACCAAATCAAAACTATTATTACTCTATTATTTTAATGTTTCGTTGTATTTTCATTTTATTATGCATGCATGTTCCATATAAATATTCTTAATTTTCTTCCTTCGCTAAAACATAACTTTCATACCCCAATATATAATAAACTAGCCTGGGTGGCCGGCGTTGCCCGGTTATTTGGAGGTGTGTTTTGAGCAAAAAAAAACAAAAAAACGTGGTAGTAGGAGGGCAAGCTTGAACCCATACCGTGAAGGTGGAAAAGAATGTGAAAAAAAATGTGATATCTTTGCTGTTGCGTTCATCGCCAAACCGGAAGTGGTGAAGGTTTAAATTAAGGCTAGTCAATCGAAAAGAGGGGATGGCTTTCGAAAATATCGGCGAAAAAAGAGACCCCCCCCTCCTTGTAGAAAAGTGCCCAGTTGAGAGTGAAGGAATTAATATTTTTAGCCAATTTTTAGATATTTGTTATCTAAAGGGTTGAGCTTCAAAACGATACGAATCAGTATGTCATTGTGGTTCCTGGCTATACTCAAAGACATTTAAAAATGATCTATACCAAAGCCAGGGACCACACCATAATCTCTCGTTACTAGCAATAGATTGTATAGCAAATCTGTTCAAACTGTGCTAGTGACCCACCAGTCTTCACTAGTCTGTTTTTAACATAATGACAAATCAATGATCAGGTGTATATGTCAAATCTGAATAGACCTGTCATATTAGCTCTGATACCATGTTGGCAAGGTTGGATATACTAAATTTTGATGAACTCTAGACAACCACATAATGAGTTCCAATAGGAAGATATCATTTACAAGTTCTCAGTTATTACTCTAGGGGTTATAAACAAATTGAAGTCTTCAATCTCTTTTTTTTTCTCTCCAGACAAGGCCACTAGATGTAAGAAGCTAAAAAAAAAAACTAGCCATTGATTTTTTTTTTTTTACATGGGAGTCACCACTTATCAAGGCCCGGAGGCCACTCGAGGATAAGGGTTATCGCATGTTTAAGGGGGCGGTTTATCAGGAATTTGTTTATGTTGGACTTGAGGACATTCAAGTTGTAGTCAGGTGGGAAACAGGCATGTAGTTCTAAGAAAGAAGCTTTGTTCATGGAATCTACGTTTTGATTTAGGCACAGATAAAGAGTGGGGAAAATAATTGACAGTGGTTTCAGCTAGACGGGTGTTTTTTGTGAAAGATTGGTGAAGGGGTACCAGAGATTGGAGCTCAGACGAGCACTTGCCATGAAAGTAATGAGATAACACAAAGACAGGCTCACAATGTTTCTTCTGTGGGAGAGAGGTTGCAGGGAAGAGAAAAGGGCGTCCCCCACTAAGTTACAAAGTATATTTTGAACTCTGTCAAGGCAGGATAGGCTGTTTTTAGCAGCTCTTGCCCAGATGTGGCAGCAGTACTCCATCCTTGGACATACTTGGCTTTTATATTGATAGAGAACTGCATCAGCAATGAGATATCTACTGGAGTGGTAGAAGGATCCCACCATTTTTCCAGCGACCTTGGCAACAGATTTGATGTAACGTGTTCCATTTCAGATCAGGAGTAAAGGTCAATCCCAGCTGTCAAACCATGGAGCCTCCCCAAGACAAGAGCTATCCATTTCAATTGATGCCAGGTGGGGATCAGAGCGTTGATGATGTAAAGATAGAAGCTTAGTTTTAGATGCATTAAAAGTAACCAGCCACCTCTTACCCCATTGTACCACACACTCAGGATCAGAGGAGAGAGAATCAGAAAGAACTTTGTCATTTACGGCCTTTGATGTGTTGCCATAGATGGTAGTGTCATCAGCATAAATTTCAACGATTTTAAGATGTGTTTTGAGAGATCATTGATGTAGATCAAAAAGAGAGTTGGGCCCAGGATGGACCCCTGAGGGACTCCAGAATTAATACTGTGGCCTTCTTATTTCTGCCCATCAACCACTACTCTTATGAGCCTATCAGAGAGAAATGATTTAATAATTGATAAGTATTAGATGGATAGATTCCAACCCAGAAAATGGCAATTCTTTCCCCATCATCAAAAACATTGCTCATGGAATGTGAGGACTAAAGGACAAAATAATGGAAGCGAGAGTTATAAGGCTGCCAAAGTAAACCTAAGGTTGACTTTCTATTCCCCTTAAAAAATATTAGGCTAAAATTTTTTTGATTTCAATACTCCAAAAGTTCTGATTTTTCCCAATTATAATTAATTGTCCAAATGTAACGTGGCCATTACATTTTCACTCGTCGTATGCAGAGATAGTTGCAAAGGAACAAAGGAAAGAAACTCCACTCAGCCTCCTCTTAGTTTAAACAAATGGCATTTATTAACGGTCATTTCATCAACAAATCACGGACACATAATTTTTCAAGCCAGCGACAATATGGGCGCATCCCTGCATTTCTCTCGGGTCAACTACCCATTTCCCAATGCACAGCTACAACCCGTTATGTCTGCAGCTTGCCCCATAGCACAAGGCTGTTCAAACATTTTTGGTTAAACGTTCAGATTGCATCTTGTTTTAAAAGCCTAGCAGGGACATTTCTCCGCGAGAAAAGTAAATTTTTATTTGTGACTACTACAAATGGAGTCCTTAATGGTCTAGTCAAAATCACATCACCCTGCCATGGGAGGGAGAAAAATCATTCATCAACTGTTGATTTATTTCAACTGTAATTCAGATGAGAAGAGGGAATGGGAGAGAGCCGATCACTTAATTATTGTAAGGTTTTGTTAGATTAATTTAGAACAGATCTTGTCTCTTCAAAGCTTCGTGAAAGGTACCCCTCTCCCCATAACCTATCCACAACCTTTTGTCTAGTTTACATCCTGTTTACAATTTCACGGTAAATCCATCTGCACAAAGTATATTTAGTTCATATTTGTATTCACAAACATATCAACAAAATTCGATCTGACCCTTTTATCATTTGATATTAAATAACTTTCTCTGCCTTGGCGTTTTGGTTAGGAGCAAAGTCTAGCATCTGTTCTGATGCTAGACTTTTTAATTCTTGTGACAATCCGGAGTGCCACTTTTTGGGGAGCTACGTTTTCCTCACATTAAAAATCAACTAGTGTCAGGGCGATTAATCGGAATCGGGAATCGGAAAAATCGGAGCTGTTTGGGGTATCAGCATCGGAATCAGAAAAATTTTAGCTTATTTTCCGATGTTAAAACCGATTCCTTAAATTATCTTTTTTTATTTGATTTTGGTTTAAGAAACATCTTCCACTGCTTGTAGTAATGATAAAATAATAAATATTTATTGATTTAAACTTCCAGTAAGACTAAAATCTCTAGATCACCCCCTCACAAGTGTGTTTTTACGTTTGAGAAAGCATATGCACATTTCAGATGTGTTTTTACAGAAATCAGAGCAGGATAACACTTTTATAGTTAAATATTTAGAGATTTATAAAGAATTGGAATTGGTAATTGTATCGGAATCCGGAAAAATATTGGAATCGTTCCATCACTAAAATCAACTTTTTGCCTACTTCTGCTGTCATGGGGAAAGCAAGTAAATAGATTATTTTATAAAATCTGAAAAAATAAATAAATAAAAGCATCTTCATGTTGTGTTTAAACCTTGTGTCACGCATACACAGCAACAAAGTTGACATAATTATTATAAAACCAAAATCCACAAATTATATTCCTACCTTAATCACTGTAATGTTTTCTTGTACGTGCTTCTGTTTAATTCTTCCTGACTGACTGAATGAAACTCTACCTACAAATAAGTTTTTTCATACCTCCAAGAGGATTAACTCAAGACAAGAACTTATGGAAAAAAGAGGAATTTTATTCAATTTAATCTTTGCTCCAAATTATTGACACTGTCACTTCTGCCTACATTCCATCACTGCCTATGTTTACAAAAACCAAGCTTATTCCCTGAAAGGTCACACCCCTATAACCTATTCACAACCTTTTGTCTAATTTATATCCTGTCTATGACTTCATGCTAGATCCACCTGCACAAAGTATATTCAGTTAATATTTGTACTTGCAGGGTCAGAGAGAGAAAGAATGAGTGATCAAAATCGCTAACTAATTATATTTTACCTTTTAAACATTAAAGTCAACAAATTGTATTCCTACCTTAGTCACTAGTGTTTCCTTGTACGTGTTTCTACATGATTCGATAGAATGCCACCTACAAATATGTTACATTATACCTCATAAAGAATCAACTCTAGACAAGAACTGAGGGGAGACAGTGGACATTTAATCAACTTGATATGTTCCAAATTACTCACCAATGGGCGAGGGTCAAAGAAAGAAATGGATAAAAATCTCTAATTAATTATATTTTTTCAGCCCTTATCATTTTACATGTCCATGCATGCTTCAAAATCGACTATTTCCTTCTCTATCTCACTCTCTCTTTGAGCCATAAGAGTTCATATCCATTTCTATTATATTCCCACCTTGGGTTCATCAAGTTGACCCTGGTTGACCTTTAATTTTCAGTTATTTTCAACTAACTTTTATATACTAGTGAGTTTACTCACCTAATATCTAACATTAATCTTCTATATTTTTAAAGTCTTCAGCTGAATGGTTTGATAGTGAATAGCAAAGTCGAACGAAGTACAAAGAAAATGGTAGAAAAAGTTGCCTCAAAAATTGAACAGGTGAGTAATTATCATTGCCGTAACTATTCTACATCTACTAACTAACAAAAGAACTCTCATCCATTCTTTCAGTGTGAGTATACTATCAAAGGCTCCTTTTCTGCTCACATTTCCCTACATTGTTCAGATTTAATCTTCCTCTGAGGTCGTCAGGGCAAACTTATCTTTGATTCACATTTCACAACTATCATATCATTCTCATATCATTTCTATGCATGCAACGCATGTCTTCAAATCGCACTGGCCAGGTTTCACTATAATATATCATCACACTGTGTACACATGCCTGAGATTTTTCCTTTGGGTGAGATCCTGGATATGACCTTAAACTATATCTGATGGTGAGGCCCCAGGTTGCGAGCTTTGGGGGTGTGTGGAGCCACCCCTTAATTACCATTGCTCCCAGGTCCACTCTGACCCAGAGTGGTAGTACCTGTTGGTCCCAACTATTTAAATAGAAACTGACTTGAAAAAAAAACAAATATATTCTATTAAAAAATGGGTACTTGTGCATTTAACGAACCAGACGTAACTCAGCATTTGCTCGGCTTTGTTCGACGCATGACGTCAACAGCCGGATATAACCGAGCGTTGCCGATTAAGCAGACGAGAATTTCGCTATCAATTGGAAGAGTGTCACAACTCAAGAAACGTTTATTTGAAGAGTTTTTTAGAAAAAAAATTTGTTTTAAAAAGATAACTGACGAAATAATAATGAATATTACAAACCTTGCGGACCAGCTCCAGACCCCAGAGGCTGCACTAAACTTTTGCCAGCAACGGAAATTGTTGGCAGAAGAGAAAAGGTGTTTATTTACATTTTGGCCAGGATTGTGTACTTGCAAAGAGAACAAGCCTTTCCGACGGTTACGGTTGGAGGTGTAGAAGTGTAACATGTCGTCGATGGACCTCCATTAGGATTGGGACCTTCTCAAAATCCCGACTAACCATCGCATACTTATGGCATCTACAAAAAATCTCCATCGCGAATGTGGGTTACATTCTCGCCACACAATCGTGGATTGGAAAATTTGCTGCGTGATATATGCAGGGACTATTTTCTTAGGAATCCCCGGCAGATTGGAGGCCCAGGCCATACGGTAGAAATCGACGAGTCCGTTTTTAACCGCCGGCAGACTTGTGACACCGGTCTGGGTCTTCGGTGGATACGACCCCGCCGAAAAGGAGGGTTTCTTGGTCACTGTACCAAATAGGAAGGCCGAAACCCACCTTCCACTAATAAATAAAAAGGGGTTTGTATTACTGTACACATAGATTCGAAAAAGTTGTCAAAAAACAAATATATAAGAAATATTATCAAAGGCAAGATAAGTTACTTTTCTATCAAACTTTTCTACAAATCCTTGTTTCTGGCGAAAAAAATGTACAAATAATCCTTGTTCCTGCCCCCCCCCTTTTTTTACGTTAAAAATTTAAAAAAAACAGAAAAAAAACAGTTCAGACAAAAACAAAAGTTAACAAAAAAAAACTTGTCTTATATGTATTTATTTTGAAAACAGAAAACAATTCCAAGCAATAATTTAAAAAAAAAAAAAAAAACATAAATTAACGGTAGGTTTTTGCTTTTTATTTATTTATTTTTTTTTGTTTCTACATTTTCCAATTTCATTGTACAGTTATTTTGTTGTAGCGTTGTTTTTATTTTATCGCCAACGCTCGGTTTTATCCGGCTGTTGACGTCATGCGCCGGACAAAGCCGAGCAAATGCTGAGTTACGTCTGGTTCGTTAAATGCACAAGTACCAAAAAATGTTTCTTCAAAATCACTGGATTTGGCATTAAATAACCTGAAAAGGGTTAATATGCCATAAAACAAACAACCAACCAACCAATCCTTTGGGTGACAGTGTTAATGCTAAATAGTAATATATCCAAAAATTATGAAAAATCATTGAGTAGTTATTTATAACTAAAAGTAATTTTTACGGAAAATTAGGTAAAATCGCATTTTTCTTAGACGTCACAGTAGAAGTCTATATGTAGGGGACATAACTCTGAAATATTTTAGAGTACTTGTTCATGGCTGCAAATTTGTTGTCTACAGCAGTAGTCTTTTTTTCCCTAAGAACATAATAGCAGTTGTTCTACTCAATGAATTTTTGGATATATTACTATTTTCGACATAACAGTTAAGTACGTGATATTGTTTTTGCTTAAAACGGTAGATTTTAAAAATTGGGCACTTGTACAGTTTAGTCAAGACATTAAAAATGAAAATATCGAAAAAAAAGTTTAAACTGTACGTATCTGTTATGGATGAAGTTCTCCGAAAAAAGATTTCACTTAATTTCATCAAGTAGTTTTTATTTTACAGCGAAGAACAATTTGTTATGATACCGAGCAAAAGGTTCGATTTTTAGGAAGAAAAGCTAGTTATTAAAGATGGGGAGGGAGTGTCAACGCTTTACATGGAGTTATCTCTCGTGTCGTTTCTAAAATTCAAACAAAAATTTAAAACAAATCCAAGATGTCTGCCTTCAACGCGCTCTCATAAGAACGTGTTTTTCCGCTGTAAAAAAAAAACTACTCGATCAAATTAAGTGAAATTTTTTTTCAGAGATCTTCATGTCAAAATGGATATGTACAATATAACTTTTTTTCGATATGTTCATTTTTTAATGTCTTCATTAAACTGTACAAGTACCAAAAATCGATTTGTCAACTATATCTGAACAAGCACCAAATATTGTGAGCAGAATAAGTGAAATTGAATTAAGTCTATAAAGTTAAATTGCAACATAAATTTGTATTTTTATTTCCATTTTTGTTTGTTTTTTTTGTAGTATCCGAATATTTTGAATCCGGTAATGGAATCCATCCATGGGATCAGCCAAAAAGCCAAGAAAGTGTTGGAAAGTGATCTGGGAATGGAAGCTACATGCACAGCATTAGAGGTGAGGCCATTTTGAATTTAAAATTTAATTCAGTTCAATGTATTTGGCAAAAAATAATACAATCGTGCTTCAATTGCCGCCTAGGAAATTAAAAATCATAAAGGGGAAATAACTCAATCGAAAACAACAGACCTTGATCTTTTTATCCAAGCCAAAAATTATTTTTCTGTAGTTTTTTATTTTTTAATTTATTTTTGAGTATGTAAAGTTAAAAAAATTTTTTACTTTAAAATTAGATTTACTATCTCCATTGTTAGTTAATATTTAAACATATTAAAAAGAAGAATGCAAATTACAATTGAGATGTTGAATTTACTTTTAGCATTGAAAACAAAAGAAAAATATTCAATTAGGAACATAAAAATAAATTGGAAATTCCTTTATATTAAAAACAAAATAAAGAAAATGTGTATAATGTATATACCTGTGACTGAATGAAAATATCATATTCCAAAAATCACATAATTTGATCAAGAAGTTTTATTTTTATAAAGAAAATCATTTTTTAGCAATTAATGGAAATTTGTAGATGTTACAACAATAAATCTTGGAAATTTTGTAGCATTAAGTTATTTCTTTAGTTTTGCCATTTTTTTTTTTTTTTTTTTTCAAAATGCAGGATTGAATAGTTACACCTCTGATACTCATAAAATTTTATTTTATTATATAAAAATAAAACTACTTGATCTATTCATGTGATTTTTGGAATATATTTTCATTTTGTCACTAATACTTACATCATACAGATTTTTCTTTATTTTTGCTTTTTAATTTAGGAAGAATTCTGAACAAGAATCATAAGTTTTTATGTCTTTGATTAACAAGAAAATGGTGAACCATAGCTTTTGTCTAAAATAAGGCAAGGTTTTTGAAGTATGTATATCACATGTTTTTTTTTTATCCAATCACTTAATCAAAATCTTTTATACACTTTGTATACATGTTTCATATTCTTTGATCTTACTGTTATTCAAGTGTCGAGTGTTGATATGCATTTTCATGTTCAATCAAGAATGTGATTTCTCTGACTTTTTAGCTGAATTCTGTTTTTTATTTTTGTTTGTTTACTTAAATAAAAAAAAAAAGTGTATTTCGGCTTAAATTGATAGTCTCTCATGGTTCTATTTTGTTTGAAATCAAAATCCTCAGCATCTTGGTGCAAGATTTGATTATGAATCATCATTAACAAATACACATGATCGACAATTTGACGCTCGCACAACACCAGAGTTCATCACTGACTTCATAGCGACTTCATGCTACCCCAATGGGATTTAACACCGGTCGCATAAGAGTCGCATCATTTTTCTCATTTTTCTCTGTGATGATCATGAAATACATGTTCAATTTAGCAGAACGTTTGAATTGAACACTGATCCCCGACGATAAGTCATAAAAATTTTTTTTTTTATAAATCTGAAAGTTGAGTTTGTAATCAATGAGATAACTTGAAAAAAGAAGAAAAAAAGTGTAAATTATGGCGGGGGGGGGGGGTATTTCCTAAACGTCTGCCATTTATTATTTACCACTATTTATTCATGTTTTGTTCTGTTTAGTGACAATATATAGATATTTGTTTTTTAATTTATTATTTATCCATTATTATTTAGTTATTTATTCTTTGTTTTATGCATGTTTTGTTTTATGTCGCAACTGTATTAATATACGAATACTTTTTTTTGTTGTTTTATTTAGGAGCTGATTGATTTGAACCACTTCCAGTTGTGTGCCCTTGGTGTCAGCCATCGATCTATTGATCAAATTCATGAACTGTTACTAATGTTTTCCCTTCATAGCAAACTCACAGGAGCCGGAGGAGGAGGATGCATCTTCGCTTTACTCAACCCAAGTAAGTCTTAATAAATCTCCCTTTGAAATACACACAAGTATATTATGGTTAAAGTGGTGACCAGAAATTTAAGTAAAAAAAAAAAAAAATATGCTCAACTTCCTATATAGTATCCCTGCAACATGTCCCTGATAGAAGCCCCCTACATCAAAGTGGCACTGTGCCATGTTTGAGGTGAAAATGTAATTTAAAAAAAAAAAAAAAAAATTTGGTAATTATACCGTGCAAGGACTGTGCTATCACAAGAATTATCTGAAATTTTTATAGGTGCCGAACAAAAGTTTTGTGATTTTAGGGTTTTTTTTAGCAAAAATGTTGTCCAATTTTTTCTATGAAAAATATATTATTTTTGACAATACAAAGCTAATTCAATGAAAAATTGATTGAAAAATGGAAATAATATTCTTGAGTAATTATTAGACAATTTTAATGAAATTTTTAGAAAATTCAAATCAAAAAAACAAAATCATTCGTTGTAAGGTAAGTTTCATGAATATTTATGTTTTGAATAATAAATAACCGATAGCAAACAATTACAAAAATATTTATATTTTATGATTATTTTGTTCAAATCAAATTTAGAATCTTTATTTATAATAAATAGCAATACAATAAAACAAATGCTCAGCATTTCAGCACTTTCTCATGTTTTCTGCAAACTGCCCCGACGATTCCAACTAGGAACAAACAAGTGTTAAAGGCTTTTCGGTGTTTCTATATTATAATGACAAAAAAATATTGAATTTCAAGCAAAACAAATGGCACCTACGTAATTATCACGTTGCAAATAGTAACATATCCAAAATTACAGAAAATGATAAGGTAGAAAAATAATTATTCATAAAAAACAATTCCGATAAGGGTAAAAACAGTTCATGCTGAGTCAAACATATTGGGTCACGTGATGTAAGCAAAAGGGGAAGTAATTCAGTTAAAACACAATGTGTAGCAGACAGAAATATTCAGAAAATAAAAATAAACATATACATAATTTGTGAAATTTTTAAAAATAACTTTTTTCACTGTTTAAATTTTTTATAAAATAATAACTGATTGAATTTGTGAAAAATTAGAAATTCTCACTGCTGATGCAATTCTCTATCTATATAAAAGCCAAGTATGTCCAAGGATGGAGTACTGCTGCCACATCTTGGCAGGAGCTGCTAAAAATAGCCTATCCTCCCTTGACAGAGTACAAAATAGACTTTGTGGCTTAGTGAGGAATGTCCTTTTCTCTTCCCTGCAACCTCTCTCACAGAGGAGAGACGTTGCAAGCCTGTCTTTGTTTTATCGTTACTTCCATGGCAAGTGTCCGTCTGAGCTCCAATCTCTGGTCCCCCCTCGCCAATCTTTCACGAAAAACACCCGTCTAGCTGAAACCACTTCAAAAATTTTCCCCACACTTTATCTGTGCCAAAACCAAAACGTAGATTCCATGAACAAAGCTTCTTTCTTAGAAGTGTACGCCTGTGGAACTCTGTTCCGTTTGCCTGTTTCTCACCTGACTACAGCCTGGATGTCTTCAAGTCCAATATAAACAAATCCCTGATGAACCGCCCCCTTAAGTAAGATACTTTATCAAATCTCAACACTAGCGTACTGTACACGCAATAACCCTTATCCCCGAGTGGCTTCCGGGCCTTGATAAGTGGTGACCACCTTGTCTTATTTCATGAATAATTATTTTTCTGTTATTGTTTTCTGTAATTTTTGGATATGTGACTATTTTCGACATGCCAATTATGTAAGTATCATTTGTTTTACTTGAAATTCAATATTTTTTTTCAAGTAATTTTTGAAATGCGCAAAGTTATGCAGCAGCACATGTAGTTATAGCTTTAATATTAAAGTAGGTTTTATACCGAGTCTGTTGCTTTTTGTTTTTGTCTTTGAAACATTGTCCAGGGAGTTTTCTATAGGTTGTTTTGGAAGAGATGTTGTATACTAATGATAATAGTACTTGCTTGTGAAACCATGGGAGGTCTCATTGTTAAGTTAAAGACTTTTATGGACTTCATAATCACATCGGTGTCTGCTTTTATGGACTGCATAATCACTAGGGCTATGACAGGAGAATATTCTTTTCGTTTTTTGACTCTTGAGTATATATCCAACACAGTTAATAAATTGAAAACCACATAACTCTATCTAAAAACATATAAGATATTAACTGATATATACTCGAGAGTCAAAATAATGAAAAGAATATTCTCTTGTCATAGCCCTAATAATCACACCAGTATTTGCTCAGAGATGTGCCCATAATTTCCTTTTGTGTTCTGCAGTCCTGAACTTGCTGCCTCAGAATTGTGTGAATGAACATGTATCACTGTCACATTATCCAAGTTTTATACTGTCTAACTATCATGATATTCCTAAGTTTTATGCATTCCCTAATTGGCTAAGTAGCATCTGTCTATTGCTAATGATTTTATAACCATGGCTTAATAAAGGTAAAAAAAAAATTTTTTAAAGTAAAAGTTTGAAAGTATTACCATGACCAAAGTGATAATCAGAGATTTTAGTATTGGAAAGCTTGCTTAGTTTGTGGAAAGGGAATTGGATAAAACCAAGACCGTCTTAAAAGACAAGATGGCCGGTGGGCAAAAATAATTTAATCTGCTGACGTCATCACGGATAGTCCATTAGTTGCTTGACACCGGTAAACACTCGTGGATATCTCCATTCAGCAAAGTAAGTTTTAACGTGTTCCCCCCTGTATTCAACACGATGTAACTATAATTTAATTCAATATTATCATCCTAAGTTTTTTACCATTCAAAAGAAGAAGCTTCAAATAAATTGCTAATATTAAAAAAAAAATTTTTACAGCATACAAAACTAATGAAAATGCGAGACAACATTGACTCTTTAAAACACGTTCTTTTGAAGAGACAATTTTTTTAAGCTGTTGACACACGTTTTAAAAATCTAGCAAAAATTAATTTTCCTGAAATTTTTCAATATTTAAAAATAAATTATGCCGGCTGATAAAATTTTTTAACTTTTTTTTTAAAGCTAGAAAGATAAAATTTAAAAATACTTATTTATATATATATATATATATATATATATATGTAACTAAACTAAAAAAAAAAAATGCGCGTTCACTCGTGGTCGTATAGTTCATTTCGGGTTTGTATTACTGTACACATAGATTCGAAAAAGTTGTCAAAAAACAAATATATGACAAATAAATGTTATCAAAGGCAAGATAAGTTACTTTTCTACTAAACTGGATATATTTTTTGTGTTTTTATTCAATGTAACATATTTATTCAGCTCGAAAAACAAGGTGTTATAAATAAAAAACTAGAAAAAATACTATTAAAAACCCGCCGAATATATGTCAAGCTATGTCACGGTAACATATATTGAGCGAGTTTTTAACAGTATTTTAACCAGTTTTTTATTTATAACACCTTTTTCCCAAACTTACCGTGTTAAAGAGGGAGTCAGACGCCATCTTGAATTTTCCAATACATCGGTAAACACTGTATGGTTTTCGAGCTGAATAAACATGTTACATTGAATAAAAATACGAAAAATATATCCAGTTGGGTAGAAAAGTAACTTATCTTGCCTTTGATAACATTTATTTGTTATATATTTGTTTTTTGACAACTTTTTCGAATCTATGTTTACAGTAATACAAACCCACGTATTTTAACAAACTGAAAATATGGATATAAAAAAATGATTTTGCATGTTATTTTTGTTATGTGGTGAAATAATCTTAAATAAGAAACATGATTTTTTCTTTAGATTAATTATTTTTTTACTGTGCAATATTTCATGAATTTATTAAAAATATTGTTTTTGATTTTGAAAAAATATTGTGGTTCATTTGTATTTAAAATTATTGTGATTCATTTTGATTAAAAAATATTCATTTTGATTTTTAAAAAAAATATTGTTCATTTTGATTAAAAAATATTCATTTTGATTTAAAAAAAATATTGTTCATTTTTGATTAAAAAATATTCATTTTGATTTAAAAAATATTGTTCATTTTGATTTAAAAAATATTGTTCATTTTGATTTAAAAAATATTGTTCATTTGATTAAAAAAAATAGTTTAATTTTAATATTTCAAATGTTTTGCTTGTGTTCTGCTTCAAATATTCATAATCTTACCTGCATAATTTTCATTTAATTATATTAAATAAACTTCAAGTTTACTACAAATCAAATCATGTTCCTTCACTTTTTTAAAATGTAATTTATAAGTAATTAAAGAACGCATTCTAATCTTTAAAATCTATAATACAACGAAATATTCAATTGCTTATAATACTTAAACAACTTGTGTTTTATTTTTTTATTATTAATATTTGATGAGTTTCAGTATAAATCATTGTGTTCTTTCTTTATTTCAATCCAATTTTGAAGTTTTGTAACGCTGTCTGTAAAAATTACTGTTCATTATTGACAGTCTAAGAGTTCCACATATCTTGCTTGTTGGGACCTCGGCGATGACGTCATTTTTTCAGCTGGCCGGCCATCTTTATAACGAAGGCCACGATAAAACTCAATATTTTGTGATACTTTCAATCATTGGGTACAGAATCAGTCTAGAAGTGTAAGCCATGTTTAGTTTCAGAACAGTTGGTTAGTTGTTCGACACAAGTCCTGGAGGTTACTGGTTTGCAGTGGACAGTTCTCGTGTTGTAATCCACAGAGCAAAAGATTCTTCCCATGTTGACACGAAGAAAACATGCGAAATTGCTACAGAAAAGGTTTAATTTTTATGGAGCAATTCTGGTTTCTGATTGGTTGGTAGCAGAACGTGAATTAATTTGATTCGTCATTTCCTAACAGCATCATTTATAAATAGAATCTCCTGACTATGCGGGATCATACCCAATTATGAAATATTGCAACAATCAGTGCGTATTCAGGAAGTGTATGACAACGGAGATGGATGAGAAGTCAGATGTGGAGAAAGTATATATATTTGGATGGTGAAGCTATTGAGGTTGTGTAGAAATTTTGTTATCTGGGTGATACCATTGGAGTACAGAGGGAGGGCAGATACTAGTATGATTGCAAGAATTAGAAATGGAATAAGTTTATGAAACTTCTGCTATTACTAACCAGCAGGGTGTTAGGTTCTTCCTTTGGTCAAGAGTGGTATCAAGCATGTGCATGCAATGTGATCATGTATGGAAATGAAACCTTGCCAGTAAGACTTACTTATTATTGAATGGCAATAAAAAAAGACTGTTGAACATTAAGGATTGAAACTTGGTGGACAAGTTAGACATAGTGAAGTTTTTTGTTTGTTTTTGTTTTTTTTGTATCAAATATGGTTGGACTGCAGAAAGGATTATAAATTTTATTAATCATGCTAGTCCATTTTGCGAACCAGATTTCTGTAAATGTCCGCTCAGGTTTGCTTGGCACTTGACTTAAACCGCTAGTATAAGTCAAGTGTCACCAAGCGAATCTTAAAAATGCTAGGAAATAGAAAATAACATTTGTTAACATCCGATACAAATTACAAAAAAAAAAAAATTAAAAAGCAATAAAATAAAATAAAATAACAAAACCTACCATAAGTTTTAGAAATAAATAATTTTTTGTTGTTTTGTTTTATATAAGTAAAAAAATATTTTGTTTTCTTGCATGTTTAAAAATCCATTTTATTTTAGTGGAAGGGTTGGATAGTGTTAGTTCCTCTAATCAGTAATTGTATGTTCCAAGCCCACCCCACATTTTCTTCAGATTTGTTTGTGGCCATGTTCTGCACCTCATTTTAGATTCTATTAGTTTGTTCTGTTGAAAGTATTTTAAGACTTGTCACTTGGCATCTGTACTAACTGGATTGCAAAAAGGATAGTGAATTTTATTAACAATTTCATGGATGACATTTGAGAGGATGGGGGTTCATACTCATACATTTTTATTTATTTTTTGCTTAATTTTTTTTTTTGCAGATAAATGGGATGACCATGCAAAACGAGTTATTGAAGAATTAACTGACTTTGGCTTTGAAGTTTATGAATCAGCTCTTGGAGGTTCTGGTGTTAGACTATGCAACCCGGATGATATGAACCCATTTTAAGATTAAAATATATATATCAACAAAGCAACGGAAAGATTGATAATTTAGCGAGACCCATCGAAATTCCACAGTGATTTGGACATCAATCTGTTATAATTTATTGTTAATAATAAATGATTCCTTTTGAAATTAATAAAAATAAAATGTTTGTTGGGGCCAATATTACAAAGAAAAAAAATGACACTTTCTTCTTCCATAAAAACAATTGTCATTGTCTTTAAATAAAGTGAATATATCTGTTTATTTATTGAATTCATTTTAAAACAAAATTTCTGTCACTTACCATAAAAATGATTACCAGCTAAATATTCTCCAAATCAATTAAACGAATGTCATTCAAAAAATTATGCTTATTTAAAATTGTAGTGTTTTAGTTGATGGGACGACATAATTTTTAAAACATTTATTAAATGGTAAAGTCAGAATTTTCTACCTTAGTGACACAAAAGACCATCTAATGTGCTTTTACATACAATATTCAATTTCCTATACAAACCACTTTTTAGAGAATGAAGGATTTATTCAACCAAATAATTCTTCTCTGCTGAAAAGTGAAAAGCGAGAGGAGAGAGTCAGTTACACTTTAAGTACATTTTGGAATAATTGATTTTAAAATGGTAAACCCGGAAATTTTTGTTACTGACATAAAATTAATCACCAATCACTATCTTTGCTAATTGGACGATCTTTTCTTTTTATTTTAAATGTATGTGAAAGATGATAACGTACATACAAACATGAAATGACTTAGCATATTATTATATAGATTAAACATGTTCAAAAATAAAGTTCTTTTATTAGAGATGTTTGTCTGTCTGTGTCAGTCATTTGGCTGCTAGTACATGGGATTTTAGGTAAAAAATACTGACATACATATCATGTCAAAATTAAAAAAAAAAAAATGATCAAATAGATCTGCTAGAACTTTTTTTTTTTTTTTTTTTTTTTTTTTTTAATTAAAAAAAAAAAACTTTACTGTCCACCATTTTCTGTTTTGAAATGGTGAATTACAATTATTTTTGTCAAAATCATAGACTGAAATTACCTCCCTTGGATTTTAAGACATCTTAAACATAATCAATGATGATAAGACTATAATTTGATAAATTTTAGTTTTTTTTGTGATTATTTTTCTATCATCTGACGTAATTTTTGGAATTTTTACTGATTTTGACATAACTTGTAATAGTGATTTTTACCTGAAATTTAATTTATTTGAAATCCCATTATACTGCACAAGCATTTGATATTAATTATTTATTACATACCTTTACTGAAGCCACTAGCATTGTGATCTTTGCTGACTGTTAACAAATTGATGATACATATGTGTGTTGCTATGTTTTGTTGGAACAAAAGGCTCTCTAATTGTTTTTTTTTTGTTGTTTGTTTTTCCAGTATAATCATTCAATTTATTACACAAACCACTTTATAGAGAGCGAAGGATTTATTCACCCAAATGATTCTCCTATGGCCGAAAAGCAAGGGAGAGAGAGAGGATCAAGCACATTGCTTAATTATATTATCACTTCATTAGATCATGTTCTCAATTCAGCTGCTTCTGTAGCAGAAACAAATAGAACTCTTTTCTTGTGCATCAGTGCCTCCCCTGACTGTGCGATATGGCACATACTGACCAATCAGAGGCATAGCGCAGGGATCTTCCTTACCCCCTTAAGGAACTATAACTGCTTCCGTCCCGGACGAGAAAAACTCTACCCTTTTCCAGCGAGACGTCAAAGAGAGCGGACCTGTTTCCTCACACTCTCTCTCTGTGCCTACATCGGTATCTACAATTCCCACTTGGGATTAACTACCGGGCAAAGGCAGACAAGTTCTATCCTAGCTATATCTAAATGGCATCATGCCCTTGCTTCCGTAAACCTTTTCCTTGCAAGTTTTACGAAGTCATTTGTTCGTTTATTCAGTAGCTTTGTGTTGAAATATTTATTTTATTAGGGAGTGCTCGAAAAGCATTAACTCAACTCCCTAAACTTCTTTTAAATTCCTCATAATTCGACCAACACTCTCTTTGTAATCCATAACTGGCAACATTTCAGCCTAAATACAATCAAATTCCTTTTTCTATAATTTTTAGCTTATTACAGACAGAATCAATCATTTGGATTTTTCACATCCAAACTAATTGTTTATATGTATAAAATAGTATATCTACCAGTTAATAATAAAGAAAGAAAATAATAATCACATATGCAAATATAATTTTAATAAGCAAAGGCGATTAGGCTTAATACTAATAACTTTTGTTTATTTTTCTAAATGATCTGGTTAATTGGTTTTACTAAATATGTATGACTAAAAATTAGGTACGATCAATGTACAACTAATCATCACTGCTGCTGCTGTTTAATGCAACTTCGACACAGGCCATTGAATGGGTATGTCAATGTAAAATATTGTAAAACAATCTTGTAATAAACAATAAAACGAATTTACTCAAGTTTCCAGAGGTTATTTATGACTTTTTTTTTTTTTTTTTTTAAGTTCATACCTAAAAAGATATTTATTAAAGAAAACTTATGATTTTGATTAAATATTACCTCTTCCTGGATGATCTATTGAGTCTGTTAGCACAAAATGTTATTAAAATAAAAAATAAAACGACTTAGTTCACAGTCGCGATTATTTTTGGCAAATTCTTAAGAACTGAGACTTTTTTTTCAACTTAGTGTGCCACTTTTTAAAATTTTTAATCTTTGTAAAAAAATAAAAATAAATAAGTTTATTTCTTTATTATTGAAATAAAAACAAAACAAATTTAGTCAACTTTCAGCCAAAAAGTTTTTTTGTTTTTTTTTTTCTTTGGCAAATTAAATTAAATTTTACAAGCGACCTTTTTTAAAATTTGAATTTTGTAACAATAACAATGTAGCACTAGAAATTTTTTGTAAAAAGTAGAAGAAATCCTTATTATTGACTATTGCTTGTTCTTTGTGTTGTTTTTTAAAATTAAACTTGAAACTGTCAAAATTGCTTTGACTAAACCATTAGTGACTGACAATTATTTTTTTCACATACAGTGTGCCCAATATTTGTCTGTCTTTTAGGATTTAATTAGATGTATATAAAAATGTGTTTAATTTTGAGTTGTGCATAATTAGTAAAATCAAGGCACGACTAATCTAAAAAAAAAAATAAATAAAAATAAAAAAAAACAATTGTTTCAGTCTTTAAGAAGTTCATTATGTAAATAAATACTTATGTATCTATTTACTTTCTGCCTTTAGAGAGAATATTTTTTTAAATAATTTATTTTTTGTAAATACTTTTTATATGAATCTAAAAATATATTTTCTGAAAAATTAACCATCAAATTGTGCACTTATTGTCTCTATAGGGACACTATGGTCCTTATCCATCAAATCCTTTATTTGACCAATCAACTCTGGTATTCTGACTTCCTAACTCCTCCCACACCTATCATCCCTCACAGACTCCCTACCTTTGTTGAATCTCCTATGCCACTCAAAAACTGATGCTCGATGAAGATAGTCCAAAAGCAGTCTGAAGCATTCCATACAAGTTTAAAACAGAATTTTATTGCATATCATTCTTCTAAAGTGTCCCCGCATCCAGATTGCATGTTTAAAATTCACCAGATGTGACAGTAGTAGAGTGTATTTCAATTCCTGCTGTAGCTGTTCATTTAAACATGAAATCATAAAAAATTGCCACCATCTCATAGGATGTATAGCAATAACATACTGAATTTTCAAGAGTGTACAACAATTTTAAATGCTTGTACAAAAAAGTCTGGAAACTTAAAGGCACCTCATATATCTGATTACACTGTGCAACAAATTTCAAGTTAAAAAAAAATGTACATGCCATATAAGACCTGTTTCTAGATAAGGAAAGTATCCCGATACTAAATTTGACCTTTTATTTCTCTAGATTAGGCACTGTTTTTTCGTGTACTATAAATCATCTATCTATATAATTATAAAACTCAAATGACCTTGTAACGACTGTTGTAACCCAACATCCGGTTTACAACTTCCGGTTGCACATGCGTACATAAAGCCATAACAGCGTAAACAAATAAACACAAATCGCTACTTTTGCAGAATTTGACCTGCACACTGAAATATTAACATTATTTAGAAATTATTATTTAATATGGGAAGGGTGAGAATGTTTTGCAACAATTCTGTATTACAAGTATACTGTCGCAATTTTCTTACAAATAAATCAACTTTGACCCGTTGACAACATTGTTTTACTGTGTACGTTTTCAGCGTCCCAATTGTTTTTGTTTTTTTTTCGCGTTAAAATTATCTAAATAATTGTTAATACTTTCTGCATTTTTTTAACATCGTTCATATATATATATATATATAAATAGCAGGGGGGGGGGCTTTGCCCGGTCATAAAATATGCTTAAATATAATATTTAAATTTGTTCAGATTTCATATATATTATTATAGAGTCGTGATTTTAAAAGTTTAAAAAAAAAAAAAAAAAAGTATTTGGGTGCCATCAGCTAGAATCAAAACTGAAAGCAAAACTGTAGCATTCAAAGCTGGTGACGTTACCACTGTATCAACGTGGCACGCATATGAACTGATTAAAAATTAAAAATAAATCAAGATGAATGTACAAAATGTATAACAATTTTTTCAATTTTGACCCATTTTTTACCCCTTAAAAACTATTTTAACCGGCTAAAGACCCATAAAAGAATGGCCCGTAAAAAATCCAATCATCTGAGGGCCCCTAGCGCTGTTCTGCGACTTTTAGTTTCAGAAGAGATAGAGTTTGAAAATATGGAGACAGACACATAGCCTTTTATATATTAGATTTGTTTGTATAAATTCACTGTCATATAAGCGATTAAGCAGTTTAGATATTTTCAGAATATAAACTCTATGTTTGTTGAAAAACAAACGTACTCTTCTGGAGATTGATGGTTTAATTCTCAGTGTGGGTGACACTCAAGATAAAATTGTGAAATACGTAGGACTTCTACCCAGTCATGGCTCATGAAACAAGAGCATGCTACCTCCATTGATTAAATAAAGGGTTCCATTCAAAATTTCATATAGCTTCTGGAGTTCGACAAGATACACCTGAAGAAGGTTGGAGGTTATATTTGACTGAAACGTTGTGAAAATGACACTCAAGATGAGAACAGTAGTCTGAAGAATCCAAATAATATGAATAACCAATCCTCATTTAAAATATTAAAAAAGTATAATACCTATATAATGTTTTAATGAAGCAATGCATTTATAACATTAGTTTGACTTACATTTTTACCATTTTAATCAGGAACATAATTTTAGGGACATAATTTGCGGGGGGCATTATGAAGGGAGATGAATAGAAAGATGTTTGTTCACATTACACTTGAACTTCTGCATATCAGTATAGTTGGGAAAACAGTATCTTGGAAGGGAGTTCCAAAGACTTGCAGTTCTGGGGAAGAAACTATTGGAGTAAAAAAGGCTTTCTTACCCCTTAAGAATTTATTGGAAGCCTGAAAAAATCATGGATTACAATAGAAAAATGAGAGCATGAAAAGTAATATGATTAAGCTTAAACATGGAAAAGTAAAGGACTAGTTGTTAAAACTGGAAAAAAGAACAAGCTATTCTAGTAAAAAAAATATAAATTTATAACTTATAATATTGCAGCATTAAGGTTTTTTTTAAATTCAATTTATAACATTATATAAACAATTCTTAAGTTATAAATTTATTATATTTTTGACGGTTAAAATCCAAATCAACGGTGTGCTACAGGCCCAACTACCCTATATATCAAATTTCAACTGTGTAGACGAAATATTCAGAGAGGAGTTTGGCAGAGACTTTTTGCATACACACTGATAAGCTCACTTCCTAAAAGACATATATATAAAAAAAATATTTCCATGTGTTAGAACGTTTTCATCTTAAATTCTACACCATTATGCAGAATGTAGAAACTATGTATAATAGCATTCACCATCATCGTGAAATGAAACCACTCGTCTAAGAAACCATAAAAAAAATGAATAAGTAATTAATTAATGCTTGTTTTTCAAATTGGCAGAGGAGCTTGGTAGAGTCTGTAAAGATCAACTCTTTCAACTTTGACCTCTTGGCAGTCAGATTTTTGCCCAAAAACTGATAAAAAAAAACTTACCTTCTGTCTGAATACACTTTATGTAAAATTTCAAATGTTTAGACCAAAAATTGGCTGAGTAGTTTGGTAGCGACCACAGAGGCAAAATTTTTTTTGACCCCTTAACATTTTGTTTTGGGCTCAAATCAAATTAAAAGGTTTGATCCATGTCCAAGTAACCTACCATGGCTCTACATTGTGAGTGAAATGGTCGCATTTGCGAGTGATTTTTCAAAGTGGCGACTAGAAATAATGAAACGTTTATCTTTTGCTGATTGTATTTCTTTCACTGATAATCTTCCAAAGCTACTGAGTGAAAAATATCTATTAAACTTTTTTTTAATAAAACGAACAAAGTTAAATTATTTAAACAATAAAAGTTTAATAGAATAATATATCTATATATATATACTTTTTTTTGAATGAAGGCCATTTAAAAACACCTGAAGAAATTAGAATGTTTATACCTTCAAGTATTAACATAAAATTTGTTGTATATTTAGAATTACACTTATTTAAAAAAAAAAAAAAAAAAAAAAAAAATACAGAAAAATCTTTGATACATGTACTCATCATGAAACGAAGATTTCATATTCCAAAAATCATGAGAGTTTGGCTAGTAACTTTTCTATTTGGCTAGTAAACAAAAATATTTAGTTATTAAAGGACAACTAAAAATAAGTTTGTCCATAGAGCCCTGCCTACATCTAAAATTTCAAATGTTTAGAGCCAAAATTGGGAAAGGAATTTGGTAGAGTTTTCAAAGGTCAAATTGTTGAACTTTGACCCCTTGACAACCAAATTTCTGGCCAAAAACTGATTAAAAAGATTTTCCCAAATCTCAATACTCCTTATGCCAAATCTTCAGTCTGTAGACTGAAAATTGACACAGTAGTTTGGTAGGGAAATGTACACACACACACACACACACAATTTCACTTTTATAGATATATAGATAGATAATTCAGCCACATTTAAATTAAACAAAAATTAGACATAAAATTTCAAAATAAAAAATAAAAAAAAGACATTTTTGTAAAAATAGGCATCATTTTTATTTTTTGTTTTAATCTAAATGTCACAATTTTTTTTTCTTTTTACAATTAACAAGAACGCAAAATTTTTTACATATTTCTTTTTTTCTTCTTCAATGTATAAATCTTGATCGATTTTTCATATTGTACCGTCTTCCTTCCAGGGATCAATCAATATTTTTACATTTGTACAAAACAAAATAAAATAGGAGGAGCAGTTTAAAAAAGAAAAAAAAAGAAGGGTGAGGTGAGGTGAGGTATGTTTGAAGAAGATTGGTGGGAGGGGGGACGTGACCAGATGTAACAGAAACAAATCTGGATAAAAAAAAAGAACAAACAGTATAAAAAAAAATCAAAAAAAAATCAAAGAACAAATTAGATTGTTCGTCATTTTAGTCATTTTTTTTGTGAATTTTTAAATTTGTGAATTCATTGCTGACAATATATTAATTTAAGGTTCTTTTTTTTTTTTATATCTAAAAATTTTTTTTTTTTAATTTTGAATTAGTAATTTCCTAGAACTAAATTTTAAAAAAAATCCATCTAATTTGACAATCTTCAGATAGACATAAAATGATTAAGGAACAAGAAATTTAAATAATTGCGTTGAGTATTTACCAAATATTTGTGTTTCACATGGAAAAATTATAGAGAAAAGAAGTGGTGATGAAATTATTAAAATTCTCCATACAACAATTGTAACCAAATCACTGTTTTCAAATTGTAACTTATTTGCTTTAGTTTTATACAATCAGAATCACATTGAAGAAGTAGTATCTTGTTCAGTAAACATGCTGTTGGTACAGCATCTATGTATGTAAATTTTCATCTTTAACTCGTTTCTGTTGCTTTGTAGCTAGTATGAAGAAATATATTTGTGAAACTTAGAAGGTAAAGTATACATGATGAATGTATTTACGTATTGTTTTTATTGATAAAAAAAACATTAGTAATTGCTTTTAAGCAAAAATAATTTGCTTTGAACTAATGCAGAATACTGTTTATGTCTACATGTTTTTTTTATAATGTTATTATGTGATGCTAATTTCTTTCAATGTATAAAACACGCATCTAGTTTTAAAAAAATCCTTTAAACTTATGTGAGATTCTAACTTGAGTATTGATATAAAACCTACTGCCTATTCCATTTTTTTTTTTTTTTTTTTTTTTTTTTTTGTTAACCAATAACATATTACATGTTTTGGGACTTGTACAGTTTAATCAAGACATTAAAAAAATGACAATATCGAAGGAAAAAAAAAAAAAAAAAAAAAAAAAAAAAGGTTATATTGTACGCATTCGTTTTAGACTAAAGATCTCTGCAAAAAAAAATTTCACTTAATTTGATCGAGAAGTTTTTTTTTTATAGCGGAAAAAACACGTTTTTATGAGAGCACAATGAAGGTAGTCGTCTTTGAATTTTTTGAACACGCCAGGGAGAGATAACTCGGTTTAAAGCACCGACACTCCTTCCCCATCTTAAATACTAGCTTTTCTTCCTAAAAATTGAAACATGATCACCTTTTGCTCAGTATCATAACAAATTGGTTTTTTTTTTTTGCTGTAAAACAAAAAAAAAAAAAAAAGTACTTGATCAAATTAAGTGAACTTTTTTCAGAGGATTTCATTCCATAACGGATACATATAACATAACCTTTTTCCGATATTTTCATTTTTTAATGTCTTGATTAAACTCTACAAGTACCCATGTTTTTATTTGTGTATAAACAAAAACTGCATAAACATCAATAAAAAAAAATGTGAACTTGGCAGGCCGAGTCAAGCCATACGTTGTACTACATATACAAGATGAAAAGAAAAGTGGATTGAATGTAGGGACAAAACTCCCTTTTATTATAATTTTCTTTATCCTCAGTTAGCCATTACTATACTACAGCCGAGTTGATCAACGTTTTGTTTCATACATATTTTAACAGCACAAAAAATGTTAAAATTTTGGAATCAAGTTATGTTTGAAAAATAACTATTTAATTCTTCTCATTCAACCTAACTTACAATTAACATATTGTTAGATATCAACCTAAACAAAATAATAGTTTGAAAGGAGTTGTGCTTGAAGGCTATATCAATATGATTTGTAGGAAACACTGTGGACACGAGTTAACATATAAAAGAATAATGACAATATAAGAAATTGTCAATTTTTAATTATATTATGCTTATTTGTCAACATAATGTGTCGTACAAGATGGTAGGTTTTGATATCCCTAATTTTCGAGAGTAGTATTTTTTCTCCAGGGGGAAAATAAAAGGAAATGTGTACAACTGTTTGATGAGGCTTTCTTTTGTCTGTTTTATTTATTTATAATTCATTTCTCTATTTCCGGAGGTCAGTGCCACAGATTGGCTGCCGAATCAACTTCCAGGATACGAGTTGTGATGAATATTAAGTATTGTTGGGAATTATTGTAGCTTTTTTTGTTCTATGTATATAAATGATTAATTTTTGCATATTACACTTCAAGTGTTTATTTATTAATGACTGCTGTATTAGCATTGTGTAATATCTAATAATAGTTATTTTCCCTGGACTAAGAGAAAAGAGCCCTAAGAGTTTCAGAGGTAAACAGAATGCATCTCCATCACAGATCAAACCATAACATATCCATATTACCATTTAATCTCTAAGTTGTTAAATTATATCTCATCCGTTGATCATTTTTGAGCGGTTATTAAATTGATAATGTATACTATCCCACCCCATTCTGTACAGTAGCTATCATTTTTGATTCAGTAACCCCCTCTCTCTCTCTTTTGATAGAAAAAGCGATAAAGGTTTAGAGCAAGCAGAAAAAGGCTAATTTGGGATTTTGTTTTAATTTTTTTCTGATATATATTTAACTGGCTTGCAAACTTTCTGACAATTTGAACAGAGCTCATTTGGCGACCCAATGATATTTTTTTTTTTTTACTAAATGTGTGTGTGTGTGTGTGTGTGTGTGTGTGTGTGTGTGCATTCTAGATTGTCTAAAGTTCACCAGAAAAACTTCAGTTGACTAATACTTAACAATATCTCTCTAGAAAGAATAAATTTTGTAAATTTTAATAATAAAAATATATTTCTTTTTTTTTTCATTTTCGTCCTTATTGATCTGATGACACAAAGTTTCTATGTAACTTTTATTCCTCATAATATATTTATATATATATTTTTTTCAATGGATACTATATTTTGATTATGCATAATCTATAGTGTCCATTGAATAAAAAATGTGTTCTTGCACTGGTAACTGACCACTCTTTATTTCTCCGACAACACTGAATCACACACACACACACACACACACACACACACACACACACACACACACACAACAATAACAACATAATGCCAACATGAAAATTGACTTCTCAAAAATGCTAATTCAGATAAGAATTTTGAGATGGATGAATCAAGATGAACAAATGTGTATGTATAAAGAACTAGAAATCTTTTCAGATGAAACCTTATAAGAAATTTGGCTAATTTTAATATTTTACTGCTGTTTCAGGGTCTATATAATTTTATAATTTTTTTGTCTATTTTTTAAATATACTTAAATTATACTCTGGGACATTGTTATTGTCTTGTATTCCCTGTTTCTGAAGAAAAAATTTTGTAAATTTTAATTTGCATTATTTAATTCCTTTCATATGTTGATGCTCTCTATTTCAAATATTGAGCACTTGTTTCAGGACAAGATTGAATCTGTAAATAGTAATTTCTTTATATTAATATTTGTATATTACTACTTTTAATAGGTGGCGAGGAGGGGGGGGTAATGACATGGACTGACAAACTGGGTGTTATAAATTCGAATCCAGTTCATTCCACAATAAAATCAATTTCAGTTAGGATGTCGGCAACATTCATGTGGTCCCTCTTAAGTATCCAATATCTCTCTAGAAAGAATTCTGACTGAAAAAATATTGTGGAAACCAATGCCAACAATAGAATCTTCAGATTCATACGACATGAAGATGATTACTTTTAATATTTATGTGTATGTCGGGAAAAGCATAAGCATAGAAGTGGATATAAAAAAAAAAATAATGGCTGAACAACTAAATGTGTACCTACTATTCCATGCTGGGTATTATGGATAATTTTAGAAACAAGGTAAATCCCATTTTTTTTTTTTTTTCATTTTGGGATATTTCAGAAGTAATTTTCATGAACCTTTTCCTTTTTCAAGCCTTTAATTAAATGTGAATAGAATTTTTAAAAATGGTGAACTTAAATTATCACACAATTGTGAGCTCATGATTTTGCATCAACTGATTATACTCTGCATATATATATATATATATATATATATATATATAAGATTGGTATAAAGATAAAATCCGACAATGAATAGAAGTAAAATGGAAAAATGTTGACAAATCACAAGATATAAAAAAGGAAAAGTTCACCAGAAAAACTTGAGTTAACTAATACTTAACAAAAATTTTGTCCACTCTTAAAAAATTTCTGTTAATAAAAAATTTTTTTTTTAATCTATTAACATTTTCCAATTTCATTGTCTTATTTTGTAGATTATCACTTTTCCATTTTAATTTTTCTTATGTATTATTCCAAATTACACTTCATGAAAAACATTTGGCCATAAAAATCTTGCTTCCAGTCATATTTCAGGCTAAAAGTTAATTTCTAGAAACTGTCCAACACATCAACCAGGCTGTAAAACAGACATTAAACTGAACATGAAGATTACTATGCAGTAGTTTGGTCATCCATTAATACATGTGGTTTCAAAGAAACACGCACACACATTAATTATAATATATATTCACATATATTAATTTATTTATATATTAATTTCTAAAAAAAAAAAAAAAAAGAAACTAGAAATCCAGTTAGTAAAACTAAAAATACAATGCGCAAATGCTCTTCAGCAGTTTTAGTTAAAAAAATGTGTTAACACCTTCAAACCATTAGTTGAAGAGCAATCACGAGATGGATCTATAGTATTTCCTAAAACAACATGTATCAATGGCCAATCGAACTAATATATAGTGTTTTTGCAATACAAATATACATAATTGAGCACTGGTCAATGTGACTATGGCTTACTAAAAACATATAATTCTTTTAAGTACTAACATATATGTTTATTTATATATAAAATAGTTATCCATGGACATGTGTTTCATATCAGCATAGTTGACTATGACAGGATTTGAACCTATGACCACTAGGACAATAGTCAAATGCATCAATCATTATGCCAGAAGAACCTGCCTCAAATTAAGTGTTAATTTAATACACACACACACACATATATAGTATTTAAATATTATATAGTACTGCATCCACTGAAGATACCTAGGCTTCATCCATCTGGATGATTAGGAAAAATTCTGAGTTATTCAAACCCAGAGTTATCAATTTTACTTAACCTGAATAGATTGGTAGGAAATATCCAAAGCAAAAGTTTGTGTGTGTGTATTAATATATGATACTTATGCACTTATTGCGATATGCTGAACTAATAACGTTACTTAGAAAACCATTTGTAACTATCCTGTACTTTTACCTAACAATTTAATAAAAAGACATTGAAAATACTATTAAAAAAAATAGCGTGGTACAATTAGTGCATAAGCATCACACGCACACACATTAATTATAATATATATTCACATATATTAATTTATTTATATACTAATTTCTAAAAAAAAAAATTTTTTCAAGATAAAATGTATTTAAACATATGCAAAGTTAAAAGGACCCAAAACAATATAGAAGAAATGTATGCATATCTGCCTTATATCAAAGTCGTATATTTTTTCTATATTAACAATTGTCCTTGTGTGTATGTAAATGCTTATTATCTCTCAAAATTCATTTTTTGACTATAAGTTTTTGACTATTCACAACTTCCTGGTGTGTGTGTGTGTATATATATATATATATATATATATATATTCACAACTTCTGCTTGTGCAACCACTCTAGATTGCCTAATGTATTCGCCCAAATATGACGTTTAATAGTTCTTAATTCCCTTCATTCCCATGACAATTGTTTGGTGGCCCTGTGGAAAGGTGGTTCTGTGGCTAAGTTTGAATCTCATGACTGGCAGGAATTGTCTCCCTACACTGATGATTGAATAAGCATGGTGGACTAGTGTCCTTAAGTATAAAGAATAGCTGTTTAATTATATAAAAAAATGGTCTGAAACCAGAACAAGCGAACACAATGCACAAGTAAATATTCAGTTAAGCCTTCTAGTACTGGGGAAGCATGAGAATTATGATCATTGATTCAAAATTCTGCAGATATATAATCAACTCAATAGAAGGGGAGTTACATCTTTCAGAGCTTTAGTGAAGTGAATAGCAGGTAAGCAAAACTGAATACATGATCATTTACTCCAAAAAATTAAAAAAAAAAAACAAAAAAAAAAAACAGATTAAATTGTTTTTTTTTGTTTTTTTTTAATATTCTTGGAGCATGTGTAAATGACCATGGATTAAGCTTTGCTTACCTGTTCTTTACTTTACACGCACATATATTATTTCATATAACATACACACTCACACATTTCATATAACATACACACTCACATATATACATACATTTCATATAAAACACACATACATTTCATATAACACACAGACAAAAATACAAAGAAAAATGTGTTTATATATATATATAAACTGGCACAAAACATGAACAGACTCGCATGAATAAACGTGGTTTATCGAAGGGTTTTTTTTCTCTGTTTTGGGGAGAGTGAAAGGGAATCGTAGATAAAATATTGTAAACACTAAATACTGGCTTTACGAAAAAAAAAAAAAAAAAAAAGGAGGGGTAGGGGTGGGGAAGATGAACATTTGGTAGGAAAGCAGTTTGTTTCTAACAGATATATAAAAAAAAAAAATAAAAAGGTTTATGAAGAATCAAAACTCAAGTGAGGAGCAAAGGAAGTTATGAGGATTGCAATTTAAGGGTGCAGTCGTAATTGTGGTTAAGGTGTTCCATTTTTCATTCCAGCCTTTGGGGAACCGGTAGGTGTACTCATGGCCGATTGGCTCATTCCGCCTCGTCCACGACCTTCAATATAAAAATAAAAAACAAAAGAAACATGATAGAAATTTTAATTTTGGGATACTATAAGAATAAGAATTTACCCTCATAAAAAAAAAAAACAACAACAAAAATACATAAAAATCTATATGACATTATATTATGATGGAAAGACAATCTTGTACACCAAAAATTATGTACATTGATCAAGTAGTTCAATTTTTAAATAAGAAAATCAAATTTTATGGCTGACCTACAAATGGAGATCTTGCAAAGTCATCTTGAAAACAGTCTGAGGGAACCAGGGAGATAATTCCAAATCGAGATTTTAGAAAGTCATTCTTAACATGTGGAACACTGGAAAAATGCAAATTCTCTTAAAAATGATTTTCTTTACAAAACTACTAATTTATGTGATTTTTGGTGTACAGTGAAGCTTTCATTATAGACTCTTACAACCATTGAGCTAAATTTCCGTTAGGTCAGCAGCAGTAGGGGTGAGTGGTGATAGTAACTCCAATTTAATGGAAAACATACAATTATGGCCAAAACCGTATGAAAATATAGCCTTCATAACTGAAGTCATGGTTTTAGAATTGTTTTAATTTTGTGGAAACCCCAATGAAAGGGTTTTAAAATATATAATTTTTGCTCAAATTTGGAAAATCTAATTTTTTTTTTTTTTACTTATTCAAGACTCGAAGGCCATTCGAGGTGAAGGATTAATAAATATAAGGTTATAGTGTAGTAACCATTAATGGTGTAAATTGGATAGAATTTGATTATTTATGAGTCGGCTCAACAAAAATTTGTTTTTACATTGGATTTGAAGCCAACTATGTTGTATTTAAATAGGAAAGTGGGGGAAATCTTATATAGTGGTTAAAGCTAGTCGAGTGATTTTTCTTGTGAAAGTTTGGCAAGAGGGGACCATAGAGTTCAGTCAGGCACTTGCCATGAAAATAATGATAGAACAGAGACAGGCTCAAAATGTTTTCTGTTTAATGTAGGATTAAAATTAAAAATGTTATTTTTGATTACTTTATTTTTTTTTTTTTTGTCGATCAAAATCAAAATTACAAAGTGTAGCATCTGGAAGCACAGAAATCTGTCTAATTTGAGGAAAGAGATGAAAGAGAAAAAATATTAAACTTTCTGAGTTGAAAGAGAAGAAAAAATGAAAAGATTATTAATTTATAATTTCTGTATATCAATGGGGAGGAGGTTAGCAAGCAAATTGTCAATATCAGCAAAGGAAAAATATAAGTTAGTGATTTGCTTCTGCTCATCTGTTGAGTCCACATCGTTCTGGGATAGCTCCTGGGTTTGGAGGCGCTGTCGCCAACTAAAACCACCCAGAACTATAGAATTTAAGAACCAAAAGGCCAATCCAAAAATATTTAGAAAGTACAATTAGACATTTTTTTTTTCTCCAACTCAATATTGGAATCCTTATTTATTCATACACAAATGAACACTCGTAAAATTGCTATTTATTTTTCTTGATTAAAAATAACTTCTCAATGATACAACTCTGATGAACAACGTCGGAAGATTGCATCCATGATCTAGATAGCATAGAATGAGTAATATATAAAAATGTATTTGACATCTGTGGTTTTCCTCAGGGTGGCAACCTTTTTGCGAGCTGGTACCAAGTGACAACCAAGAATGATCAAAGTTGGGGACGTCCACTACAACTTTCAGTTTCTAGTGGGCAAAATATGGCATAGTAGCATTAGGATTTTATTCTTTGCAAGAGGACATAATAGTGAAAATCTATTCTGATTAGGGAATTAATTTTAGTCATCCTGGAATGGATATTCTTCTAGTGTGTGTGTGTGTGTATATATATATATATATATATATATATATATATATATACACACACACACACACTCTCTCTCTCTCTCTCTGTTATCTTGGCATTTGTTTCCAGTTGTCCTGTACAGACATTTTACTTGCCAAAGGTATTTAACAATGTCGACTTAGAAGTATGGTTAGAGACTACGCACCTCTTGCTACAAAAATTTCATGTGCAGGCACCCCTTCGTGAGTATCCATAGGAACCCCAAATATATATATATATATATATATATATATATATATATATATAACACACTAATTTATTTTATCTTAGAAGATTTTATATATATATATATAACGCTAATTCTTTCACTTGTCTTACGATATTCATTCTCCTCGGGGTTAAATTACCTCCCCTACACTTTCTCGTACCTCATATATACAAACATCTAAATATATATTTAAAAGAAAAACAAGCCAAGCATGTGGGATCCTTCTCCAAGAGTGAATGGATCTCTTCTGACAAAAATTTACTTTCACCGTGACTAATGTTTGTACAAAATTTTTTCAAAATCCAAGATGTGGTTATTGAGAAAAGTGCAATTGGGGGCAATTTTACTCCTATAATGCCCCCTGGCAAAAATTTACTTTCATCATAACTAATATTTGTGTAAAATTTCAAAATTATCCAAGGCGTGGTTATTGAGAAAAGTGCGAACAAACAAACATGAATGGACGAATGGGAGTGAATTACTAGGTTCAATCCCTCCTTTGTCGAGTGATCAAAAAAAGCTTATTTATTTGAAACAAAAACGGAAGATATTTCTTTTGTTTAACAAGGCTTATGTAAAATATCACAGAGCTAAGTAAATACAAAATTATACTAAGACATTATTTCTATTATAAAAGACATTATGCTTAGCTTCAGAGTTGACGAACCTGTAAAATTATATCCATAAGCTGCATAGGCAGCCGTCATTCCAGCTTGTGCACCGGCTATTTCAGCTGCCGTCAAGGCTTTTTTAGCTGTACCTCTTCCTCTTGGCCGTTTCCCAACGCCTGAGCCTTTCGGTCGACCTCGGCTTCGACCAGTTCCTCTTTTGGGTGGAGTTGGTCCTGGAGTTACTATAAAAAAAAAAAAAAAAAAAAAACTTATTTAAAAATATTAAATACAAATAAAGACGTATGTTTTAATGATTAAACAATGTTATATAAAACTGTAATTAGATATCAAAAGTGTAAGGATTTTATTGATTGAGATTGTCAGATCGACTTCCTTATCTTGTTTGTTAACGGCACAACATTTCGGCCGTTTTGCCCTCTGGCCTTCATCAGGTGTTTTGTATCGAACTGGGGAATCGTTTGTTAGGAGTCTCGAACCCAACCCTTTATTATTATTATTATGGGGGTACCGTGTTCGGACTCCAGCTAGGCTCTGGGACATAGTTGCTGATTCTCTGTTTTGAATGCTACTTTTTTCACTGCCTTCGTTCAGGATTGAACTCAGCACCTTTGGGTAACTGTAAACTTTGATACAACGTCTAGGACCACTCGGCCATATGTCACTTAAGTGACATATGGCCGAATGGTCCTAGATGTTGTATCAAATAATAATAAAGGGTTGGGTTCGAGACTCCTAACAAACGGTTCCCCAGTTCGATACAAAACACCTGATGAAGGCCGGAGGGCAAAAACGGCTGAAACGTTGTGACATTAACAAACAAGATAAGGAAGTCAGTCCGACAATCTCAATCAATGAAAATACCTCATCTCAAAAATACAGACAATTGCTGTAAGGATTTTAGACGAGCAGGGTTACCCAGTATTGCTTGGGATTCCCATTTCTTCAAATTATGTAGATTACAAAAAACAACAAATAAATAAAAATACTAATAAACGGTGCTTGGTAAAATACAGTCAACAGATTGATTATTTTAAATATGTCATTTAAAGCAAAAACAATATTACGTACCTACGTGTCATGCCAAAAATAGTATTATCCAAAAATTACAAAAAATCATTGAAGTTGTTTATAGTTAAAAGTAATTTTTATGGAAAATTGGGTAAAATGGTATGTTTCTTAGACGTTATAAAGTAACTTGTAGGAATCTTAACTAAGGGGACATAACTCCGAAACGAATATTTTAGATTACTTGTGTCATGGTTGCAATATTTGTTGTCTATAGCAATAAAGTTTTTTTTACTAAAAATACAATAGCAGTTGTTCTACTTGATGAATTTTTTAAAATTTTTGGATATATTACTATTTCCGACATGACAAGTATGTAGTATTGTTTTTGCTTAAAACGATATATTTAAAAAAATCGATTTGTCGATTATATCTTAACAAGCACCTAATAAACAATCTACTTAATATTAAAATTTGAAATGTCCAAGTTCAGTTTCAGACAAAACTCAGAAAAAAAAGAATTATTAGTTATACCATGTTGAAGTTCCAAACACACAGACCGTCTCAACGAGCAGTAGGTTAAGTGATCAATCTACGGTGAAAGCACAATAATGTGATGTTATTAATTCTATACATAATGGAAACTGCCTATTTTCTCTCTCTCTCCAGAAAAAAATTTAAAAGAAGAATGACATGGGGGAGTGGGGGGGATAAAAGGATATAAAAAAAACTTCTGTTTCTTTTTTCTTCAGCCACAGGTTCATATTAATTGCTTCAACTATTATTTAGGTTATTATTTAAAAATCTTCAGAGGAGAAATTACATTTTGAAGAAAAACAGAAAATTATATACAAACATTTTTTTTATTAAGGATATGGACCAAGGACTCCCTATCCCCCTGAAAGCTGATTAATTAGAATCAAATATTGATTTTTTTTAGGAGAAAAAAAGATTTATTCCTCGGGAACGTTTTTATCACTATCTCTTATGTTTTCCTTGGCATTCTCCTCTGAATTGAACATGTTTACCAAGAACTCTCATCCATTCTTTTCAATGTGGCCATACGAACAGAAATGAAAATTACCATTCCTACAATCCAAAATATGGGTAAGAGATTCATTAAAGATGCTGACTTACATGGAGGAAAAGATGTATGTGCATCGTCGACAATCAAAGGTCCATCATTGCTGTTGTCATCCACCACAAGACTCATGGATGGCTGATTGAATTCACTTCCAACAGACATCTAAAAAAGGAGGGTGGTAAAAAAAGGGGATAAATTTTGATAATTTTATTTAACAGAAGGAAAAGTGCTGCATCTGTTCATATAATTTTTTTTTTAAAATAGTTAATCTTAGAAATATCAAATTCATCACCTACTACAGAATTAAAATTAAATTTAATTTAACAACAATGTACTCTTTTAAAATGTAGAAAGTAGTTATGAGAGGAATTTAAATGGAAAAGAAAATGAGGTGCGTGTGTGTATAGATGTTTATGGGGAAAATATCCTTATTCAATTATATTTCACCCTTTCACCAAGCCTTTATTTTATGAAGCTCGATGTAACTACAGAGCATATAAAATAAATGCCAAAAAGATTATTCCAAATTTCAAGTTGGCGTCCATCTTACCGTTTATTTCTTCCAGCATGTTAAAATATTAATTCTTCACAGCACCTGTTTTTTTTTTACATGGAGGTCACCACTTATTAAGGCCCGGAAGCCACTCAGGGATAAGGGTTATTGCATGTACAGTAATCAATGGGATAGTATCATAGTAATCGTTAGTATTGAAGATTTGATAAAGTGTCTTACTTAAGGGGGCGGTTCATCAGGAATTTGTTTATGTCGGATTTGAAAACATCCAAGTTGTAGTCAGGTGGGAAACAGGCAAACGGAAGAGAGTTCCACCTGTTTCGTAGCTCAGAATCATTCATGCAATTATTATGTCAGATTTTTTTTTAAATCGATTCTGCCCTGATTTATCAGAAAAATAGGAACTCATCAACTTTAAACGATCATAAAAGGAATATGGGCATGATTACAAAAATCCGAAGATTACAAAAATTACTCTTCCGATTTTTTTTCGGATTTTTGTAATCATGCCCATATTCCTTTTATGATCTTTTAAAGTTGAAGAGTTCCTATTCTTCTGATGAATCAAGAATTGAACATTTTAACATGCTGAAAAAAAGAAACGGTAAGATGAACAACACCTTGAAGTTAATTACTTTTTATCATTTATATATATAATACGAAAACAGAATGATTAATATGTATGTTTCCATCCAATCTACAATATTTCGAATGCAAGTGTGGAAGACGAAAATGTTATTTCAAAGTTAAATATGACAAATCATGTGACAATTTCATATAGTGATGCTGAAATGGACCTAAAATGCATTCATTTATAGATAGTTGAACTGCTAAATTATTGTTAACTTCAAGTTAGCCATGTACGTGGCAGAAGGATTCAGCTTCTGCCATATTAGATGAAAGACCCAGCCTGTCAGAGAACTTTTTTTTCTTTTTTTTTTTTGGACCATTTCTTTGTGTAGGACACGGCAGTGGAACAAGACACCAACAGATGCAGCTGTAACATGAATGACGAGCCGGAGGTTAGGATCACCATAACTTTTGGGAATCTAAGTGAAGAAAGAGTGTCAAAGGCCTGTAGCCAGTTTTCAGGCCTACTCAAGGTTATTGTAAAACCATACATCTCAACCACCAACCAGCATGCTGTTTGCTGTATTTTTTTTTTTATTTGCCTTCACCTATCTGTTCTCAATGTGGGGGTCAGCTTTTAAATTGTCATCAATATCAGTGACATTGCCCATTTTTCAATCAAACTGACTGATTGGATGCTCTAGTTAGGGACTCACTGCAGTGCACCAGGAGAAAGCTCCACATGCCTCCTTGTAGTGATTTAGTCCACAATACATTGTAGTTTACATTGCAATCTAGAGAATTTACTGTTGATTTTATAAAATCATTTATTATATATAATGGCTTGAATTAAAGTTTAAAATGCAAAAATCAAGTATCATAGCCCAATTGTGCTCTAAACAGAAACATTCATTTTGAATGCACCCCTGTCATATCAAAGAACCTACTGTTGATTTTAGATGTCGAGTCTTTTGGCTTGTGTAGTAATAAAACTTTTTGAATGCATTTGTGATGTTAGACTGTATAAAATGCTAACCTTGGTCAAAATCTCTTGTTCATTGGATTTTTTTCAATTATCGAAGTCATTCTTATACAAAATCTAACTAAGAACACTGCCAGATAGATGAAATAAATTTGTATGAAATTTTCATAAAAATCGGCCAAGCTGTTTAGAAATCCATAGGGAATGAACTCACACATACAAGGTTCCTTTTATATAATAATAACAGTGTGTGTGTGTGTGTGTGTGTGTACACACACACTCCATTGTATTTTTTAATTAAAGTACTTTAGGCAGAAGATATCTTATTAAACCTGTGTCACATGTGCCGGAGTAGATAGAAATAAAGAGCTAAAAGTTCACAGCATTTGGCCATCAATTAATGCGTGCTGAATTTGAGCTATGATCATAGAAAATACATGTGTATACAAAGTTGCAATTTAGTGAAAAGGTGTAGCTTATAAGGCAATAGAATAAACATCGTTTATGAAACTTACCTCACTTTGAGGACTGGCAGGAACAGACATAGAATCAAAACTAGCTAAAGAATCCGTGTCAGGCGCAGGAATTGTTACATTCTCGTCACCCTTAAGACGTTTGGCATCTTTTAACTGCAATATTTTAGAAAAATGGAATAAAAAAAATCATAGGAAATACACTGATAGAGAAAGGATTTAATGGAACATAATGCAACAAAGATCTGAATATTTTTTTTTTCATTATGGAAATCGTTTCGAACAAGGCATAAAACCACTTGATGTAACATCATTCAAGAAAAGACAAAATATGGAAATAAGTGTTGAGATGATTCCTAAATTTTTTCTGATTCCGATTTCAGGAAAATGTTGATTAACGATTCCGATACCAAGTACGATTCCGATTCCTGTGGAATTGTTGTTTTGGAATATACCATTATATAATCGAAAGTGTAGCGAAAAGATTTGGTACAGCAAAAAAGTGGAAATACAATTAAGGGAATTTCGAAAACTATTTGATTTTTTCATAAAATTTCTTTCATTGAAGAGAAAAGTCAAAACAAATATTTTAACCATGAATTAAACATGCACCACGAAATTAATAACAATCAAGTTCAGGAGTTACTTTATATATTAAAAAATATACAGAAAAAGTTATGATTAATTCAACAAAAATACAACATCAAATTTCAAGGGGAATAACGTGTTTTGTTTATCTTCTGATATTCATTTTTTTGTTTTATTTTCTCTTTATCTTCGATAACTCTTTAAAATTTAACATTTTTTTGCAGCTTCAATCGCTAACTGATTTTTATTCCACTTTCTAGAATATTCTTATTTCTAAATGAAATTTAAAAATAACTAAATCTTTGATTAAATTTTTAGCCTTTATATTCAATTATCTCAAATTATTCCTATTTATTTATTTGATTTTAAAAATATTTTTAACAATAATAATGTTATTTTTTAAACGTAAATAAATTGGTTTATTTCTATATTTATTTTTATTATATAATTATATACTTATCGTCCTTTAATGTTTATTCTTATTTAATGTCTTAATTTACCTTTTTATTTCTATATAAAAAAGTAAATTTTTGGTAATTGTTTATTTCTATTGTTAAATAAAAGTCATTTATTGAACTTTCGAAATCGCCTCCACCTTAATTCTGTTTCTGACAACCTTTTTATTTTTTGTTAGGGTTGAGAAACATTTACCTATGCTCACATCACAACTGTGATACCAGGAATCAATGAATGTCGACTAAGCCCCTACAGTCCTTTAGTTGAATGGCTCTGAGTGACTAGTTAGTTTGCAAAGTTAGGGTTCAAAGGACTTTTTTTTAAAAAGTTAAACTTTTTTTCCTTTTTTAATAAATTTTTCACATTTTTTGTTGAGCAAAGAAGTTCCAAAAGAAATATTTAATTGCTTCATTTGCAGAATATTTTAATGAAATGTAAATTTCTAAACGAAAAAAAAATTAAATTCACTTACCGCATTTATTTAACAGATAGCAAAATGATTATTTTCTTTTGTAGTTTTTTAAAGACCTTAAGCGGAACCGTCAGTCAGCATAATATGTAGTTCTAACATTTGTTTTTGGATACTTCAAAAAAGCCGACCTACTATCAAAGTTTTGCAAACTGATACCACGTGATCAGTTTCAGTTTAGTTTTAGAAATATTTCCTGAAACAGTCTTCGTTCAGAAAATAGAAAGTACATACATTGTCCTATTAAACCTTTTATTGTTTAAATAATTTGACTTTGCTTGTTTTATTTTTAAAAAATATAAAGGTTGACAAGACATTTACTAATGAGATTTTTCATTCATTTACTAATGGAAGAGTGTCGGTAAAAAAAAAAAAAAAAAAAAAAATTGCCAAAAGATAAGCGCCCCCTTTTTGGTGCTTCTACACTTTATCGCCTACTTGGATTTCAACGACAGATGTGCGAAATAAAATGGCGTCTCCAGTTTCGGCGATAAAGTGTAGAAGTACCCTGACCTTTTTTTTTTTTTTTTTTTTAGCCACCAATTGGAAAAACCACTTATTTTTAACATGATTTACTCACAATGAGAGCATTGTAAAATCTTTTTTCTCTAAGGATTAAGTATTCATCAACTTTTTCATGGACTTGACGCTCACAAATGAAAACAATGTTACCTCATGGCCCCTAAAGTTTCGCAACAGATAACTAATCATGGGTCTCAAAGTTTCGAAACAGACAGACAGCGCCTATGTATGTGATGGAATAAGAAAACTCATTAAGATAAATAAAGATTACCTTTAATGTAGTTAATAAAATCCTTAAAATTTTTCATTAAAAGTTCTATGACATTTTTATCATAAATTTTTGACAGCATTAATCTCACTTCAAACAAATAGTTCAACTTAAAAATATAAGAGAATCGTAATGAAATAATCATAAATCTAAGGTATTTTTTAACGATGTGATTCCTCCCAAAATACACTAGTCGTTACGATTAACGATTCCGATTAATCGTCTCACCACTAGTTGAGATGCTGCTGAAAGTAAACTAAAGTTCGACTCTTTATTCTCCATATATCATTTCCAAAAAAAAAAATAAATAAATAAAAAATAATATTTTCATCCCACCAATTGATGTTAGTCTTATCAATAAAAAATATATCAAAATAATCACAATACTAACAAGAGTTCAAAGAAACTGAAACTATCAGAAACTCAATCTACCTTCTCCTTCCAAATGTGAGTAATCCTAATATGAATTTTAGGAGCTCTAAACCTAATGTTGCTTTCAGACTAGCAGTATTATTACTTACATATATGTATAAATGGGCACGTTAAAGGAAGAGAATAAAATCAATTCTTTAAGAGGAGACTTATTAGGATAATTTTAAGTTCAACAATTTTTTTTGGAGCTTATATAGGAATCAATAAAGGGAGAAAATGAAGGTATAACTATAAATATATATAAATTTATTCATCTATTTAATAATTGGTGATTTTATGTAAAAAGGAACACTTTATACCATGGTATTTTGAAGCCTAATTCTTCTCATCAGAAGATTAAAGAAGATACTAGGTAATATAATAGGGATGCGACGTCTAGCGATAGTTTCATTAGGAGTAAAATAAATTATTGAGGCTGTTTGGAAACTATCGCTAGACATTGCATTCCTATTATGTTCCGAGCATCTTTACTCTTCTGACGAGAAGAATTAGGCTTCAAAATACCATGGTATAAAGAGTTCCTTTTTACTCAAAACCGTCAATTGATGTATACCCTTATTAAATAAATGAATATATATATATATATATATATATATATATATATATATATATATATATATAATATGGTGATCGGGTTTCGATCCTGGCTTGAGGTAGTTGCTTGTCTAGCTGCACTGATGAGCTGTGAAACAGCGAAACAGTACTGTATGTGGATGACTATATATCTCTTTCTGTGGTTTTAATCCTCTACTTCTAAACCATTAGAAAGAATTAATGCAATTGTTTTTTATATAATAAAGCTAATAACATTGTAAGAAAGTAATAAAGAATGCAAGAGAGTTGTATGCTCAATCTGTTAAGTCCAAAGTAGCTGAGCAGCGGCTTGGTTCCCACCAGTTTTGGCAAATAGCAAACAGAATCCTGAACAATGGACCTGAGGTAATCTCGTCAGCATCAGACAAAGCCAAACTCTTTGTTTCGCAGCTAATTCTACCCTTTGAGATCAAGGCTGCCAACCTCCAATATTTCCTCCTGTATCAGAAAACACGCTATGTGATATACGTATATCTGTACGTGATGTTGCGAAGCTAATCAAAAACCTTGATTCCAGTAAAGCAACTGGCCCTGACGGTATTCCAATTATAGTACTCAAAAAACTTCAACCTGAACTAGCGCCCATACTTACAAAACTGTTTAAACGTTGTCTTAAGGAGAATAGTTTCCCATCTCCCTGGAAAATTTCATCAGTATGCCCTGTATTTAAGAATTCAGGTGATCGCTCATCCCCCTCTCAGTACAGGCCAATAAGTCTCCTGTGTGTCATGAGTAAGTTGCTGGAATCTGTGTTAAATACAGAAGTAATCAACCATCTCAACAAAAATAACCTTCTTAGTGACACTCAATATGGTTTCCGTTCTGCTAGATCTACAGCAGATGTGCTTACAGTTATATCTCATAGGATTAGCAAATCTCTCGACGGAGGCAACCTTTCTAGGGCAATTGCTCTTGACATATCTAAGGCCTTTGATAGGGTATGGCATAAAGGTTTACTTCATAAGATCTCTAGCTATGGTATTGCTGGAAATGTCTTCTCATTTATTAAATCATTTCTTTCTGATAGGTTCATAAGAGTAGTAGTTGAGGGGCAAAAATCTGAAGCTCACAGTATTAATGCCGGTGTCCCTCAGGGGTCCATCCTGGGCCCAACTCTTTTCCTGATCTACATTAATGATCTCCCAAATCACATCCTTACATCATTTGTAGACATCTATGCTGACGACACTACCATTTATGGTAGCACATCTAAGACAGTAAACGACCAAGTTCTCTCCAATTCTCTCTCCTCTGATCTTGAGCACGTAGTACAATGGGGTAAAGAATGGCTGGTTACTTTTAATGCATCTAAAACCAAGCTTCTCTCTTTACATCATCAACATTCTGATCCACATCTGATATCAATTGAAATGAATGGCTCTCGTCTTCAGGAGGCCTCAAGTTTTGACAAACTTCTTGGCTTGACCATTACTCCTGATCTTAAATGGAACACGTACATCAAATCTGTTGCCAAGGCCGCTGGAAAAATGGTGCGATCTTTCTATCGATCCAGTAGATATCTCACTGCTGATGCTATTCTCTATCTATATAAGAGCCAGGTACGTCCAAGGATGGAATACTGTTGCCACATATGGGCAGGAGCTGCTAGAAAGGACTTGGCCTGCCTTGATAGAGTTCAAAATAGACTTCGTAGCCTCGTAGGAGATGTCCTTTTCTCTTCCTTGCAACCTTTATCTCACAGAAGAGATGTTGCGAGTTTGTCTCTGATGTATCGTTATTTTCATGGAAAGTGTTCGAATGAGCTTCAATCTATGGTCCCCCCTCGCCAAACTTTCACAAGAAACACTCGTCTAGCTGTAAACACTATCAATAATTCCCCCCACTCTTTATCTGTGCCTAAACCTAAACGTAGATTCCATGAACAAAGCTTTTTTTCTTAGAACTGCACGCCTGTGGAATTGTCTTCCGTTTTCCTGCTTTCCGGCTGACTACAATATGGTTGTCTTCAAGTCTAACGTAAATAAGTTCTTGATGAGCCGTTCCATATAAGTTATCAACTTTACCAAATTTTCATTACTAATGATTACTATAATGTCCAATTTCTACTGTACACTCTTTAACCCTTATCCTTGAGTGGCCTCTTGGCCTTGATAATGTGGTGATGCCTATGTAAAAAAAAAAAAAAAAAAAAAAACTGTATTTGTTTTACTACCGCTAACTTTTTCTGCAGACTCAGCATGCATCTAATAAACTCTAGCTCAGTTTATCAGCGTTCAAAAAACATAACTGCCTCTCTCTCCTCTGACTTAAAACAAATTTTAGTCAGTAACATACACACACATAAACAACAGCATAAAAAAAAATTTGAAACTAATTAAAAAAATACTCAAAGCTATCCTTATTAAAATGCAGCAACCTACAATTAACATTATGTCTGAAACAAGGAGCAAAATTGTAAAATGTTCAACATAAATACAATTTATAGTGTGACATTAATTTTTTGGTGGACGAGGGGGGATTCGCTACTGGAGAAGGAAAGTTTCTTTTAGAAGGGGGGGGGTCATTTTTATTTATGGTGGTTGCTAAGCATCAATTCTTTTTCATATTTATGATTTGCCCATAATCCCTAAATGTTGACCTCTCCTCCCTCAAATCGCCCCTGCAATAGAATAAAATAATACGCAAAACAAACATACTTTTTCAGATATTTTTTCTCGTTTTCGTTTCTTGTCTTTGTTTTCTTTCTCACGGGAACGTTTTTCCTCCTGTCGTTGCATTACTAGAAAGAAAAACATAAAAGAAACAAAAATTAATAAAAATAAATCTCACATCTTTGAATTTTCTAAATGTAAGGTTATATGGCCATATTACATTCCCTAAAACTTTCTATTTTTAATTAAAAAAATTAAAAAAAAGAAAAAGAAAAAATTGAGAAATATTCATTAATTGATGCCTAATACCTATTATTAAAATTTCACAAAAATCTGAGATATCTAAATTTTAATAAAGGGTTTCCACTCCCTTTTTGTTCTGTTTGCACATGACTAAATTAAAATAGTGTCCAAATTACGACTCCTGATGCTTAGCAGCTGTGTTCTAAAATTCCAAACCAATTTATTATTTAAGAATGAATCCTATAACTACGAATATATAGATACCAAGTTTTATATAAATTACAATATATGATAGATTTGCTGCTTCCTACAAATAATTGTAAAAGTGTGGAGCTCTATCTTTACAGGCAACACATACAAAGTGATGTAATATTCCACACACCGGTTCCCATCAGATCACCAAAGTTAAGCAACGATGAGCCTGGTGAGATGGTGACCATTTGGGACTTCCAGGTGGTGTATGTGCTCTACGCTTTGTTTCCAGTCAGCATTGTTTCCAGTCATCCTATACTTCTCCTTGCCATTGAACTCAAACAGTGCCGATTCAGGAGAGGTGTGGTTGGAGATTGCGCAACCCTTGCCTCACAATTACACGCGCAGCTGCCCCTACAGGGGCATCCTTTGTCTTTTAAGACTGAACGGAGGCATCGCAGTTATGTGACATTGCTTCTTCTTATTGTTACGTATCATTAAAAATGCCACGTCATATAAATCTGAAGATCAGTACTTGTTTTCTTTAGCCGTGAACTTGTCTAGAATTTTAAGAAATACTTCCTTCTGCAGGTTTGATTACAAACCAAGAATTTTACATAGTTTGCTTTGATTGGTGATGTATGTCGTCATTATCGAACTCCCATGCTTATTTCTTCACATATAGTCAGCTTCCTGTCTTCACTGAGAAGAACAAGGCACAAGACGCCCTCTTCTGTGTTAATCTTTACTGTCATTGTTCTATGATTGACTGACCCTATTTCATCAAAGTGTGCTTTTGTCTTTTACTTATTTCTATGTAACCAACAAAACCCAATGTTCTTTTACAACTGCACGTATAGATGTCTATAAATTATAACATGTCAAAACAAATTCGGCCGTGAATTCCAAAAGTAACAGAGACTTGCATTCTAATCTGTTATTTTGAAGTTTTCAGTTTTAAGATGATTATCATAGAAACAACATTATCCTAACCAAATTAATTCTAGTTTTATAACAATTTGGTTCAATTAATAATTTAACGACCAAACAATACCGTAATAATTAGGTTATATTATTACAGCATTGTTTGGTTATTAAATTAGTAGTTGAACCAAATTGTTACAAAACTAAAATTAATTTGGTTAAGATAATGTTGTTTCTATGACAGCCATCTTAAAACTGAAAATCAAGACATTACTCAATTACAACTTCAAGAAGTAGCATACATGACCTAGTATAGAATTTAATTCAATATGGGAACCATTAATTATAAACAGATAAAGCATCATAAAAAAATTAAACACACACACAATATATATTAGATACATATATACATAGTAATTAGCAGAGACTCAACATTATTCAAGATTCAATGATGATCAACAAATATTCCACCCTCTCATACTTTTATCATTGAAACTTGAAATCTTCCATTTCTCAATCAAACTGAGTGCCTGTTCTTGTTAGCCCCCCCCCTCCCTGACAGGGTATTAGGGGAAAGCTTCGCATGCCTCCTCACAGTGACAGTCTACAATACATTGTAGTCTAAATTGCACTGTAGAGAATCTACTGTTGATTTCATAAAATTATCAGTAAATAATGGCTTCACTTAAAGTTTGAAAAGCAAAAGTCAAGTATCATGGTCCAATTGTACTCTAAACAGACACACTCATTTCAAATGCACCTCTATCTTATCAAAGAACCAACTGTTCATTTTATGAAATTATTTTTTTACATAATTACTTGAATTAAAGTTAAATATTATTACATAATTGTAACATTGGAGTATGTATTTTAAAAGAAAATCAGTTTAAATTATTATTTTCAAGCCGTGTATCTTTTTTTTTCCGTTTTATTAATAGTAATAATAGGGAAATCGTATGCTAATATCTAAAAATGCCGAGCAAAAACATATCGATAAACAAAAAGGCAAAACAAAAGAAACATATCAATTCGTCACATGAGAGAGCGAAAAAGTAAGAAAGAAAAAGGCAGAGTTTTTTTTTTATGTGGGATTTCAATTGTTCAATATCATCAACATTATTCATTCAATATTATTGAAATTGTTGAAATCGTCCATTTCTCAATCAAATTAAATTGAGTGCCCATTCAAGTTAGCCCTGCAGTGTATCAGGGGAAAGCTTCGCATGCCTCCTCGCAGTGACAGGTTACAATACATTGTAATCTAAATTGCACTGTAGAGAATCTATTGATTTCATAAAATTATTTGCCATTGAAAAAATGTAAAAGATAAAGAGAAGGTAGGGAGAGAAGAAGAGCGCATAAAGGAAAAGACTACACAAGAATGGGTGAGGCAAGTTACAACTCCCCTCCCCACAGGACTTTGAAACATCTAGATGAAGGGTGATTCAGCGATTAATTTGGTCAAACTTAAGCGACTCACACCCAGCTAATTTCTCTTGCGTTCGTTTCTTGCCGCCAAAAAACAAAGAGGAAAAAGAAAGTTAAGCAGAAGACAGAGGAAGAGGAAAAACAGAAAAGGAAGAAAAAAAACTAAATACTTCTTTTGGCACTTCTCCGCAAGCAGTCATGGCTAACGGACAGAGAATGAATCCTGTTCCGAGTAGAGATGAAAAACTGAACAAGCAAACAAAAAAAGAAGCAGAGACGAAAAGACGCAACAAAATGACAAAAAGAAAAACATGATTTGCAAAAATGATATGTCAGCATTTATATTGATCTCATTAGGCGATGACATTTGATTGGTGAATTTGAAAAGTGAAATTTGTTGATGTGAACTGAAGACGGAGTAGAAGATTGAATTTGTTGATGCAGATGGCTGCAGATTGGAAGCAAAAAGAGAGGAGAGTGACATTATACCCCAGAGTTGTGACCATAATGAAGCAAGGCTAATGAATATGGCCAGGACAAAAAAAAAAAAAAAAAAAAAAAAAAAAACTTGTCAACGTTAAGGCTGCAGATAAAAGGAACATGACAGAAATGATGTAAATTGAACAAGGAAATGTCGCGAGATATGAACAATTGAAATCTCACATAAAAAAGAACGGACTCTACTTTTTTCTCTCTCTCATGCGATAAATTGATATGCTTTTTTTGTTTTGCCTTTTTGTTTATGAACATATTTTTGCTCGGAATTTTTAGATATTAGCATACAATTTCCCATCTCAATTTTTCTTTTTTTTTTTTTTTTTTTTTTTTTAAAATCATTTTTTGCTATCTTTTTCTCCCCATATTTTATGAATAAAATTACTTAAAATTTGTGTTTTGTTTCTTCCTGTGTTTTTCGTCTGCATTATTTTGCATTTTTGTGAGGGAAAGAGGGAGGGGGGGGGTTGAAAGAGTTTACCCTCTCTCTTTTGTTCAATGTGATATATTGAAACCCAGAGACCTTTCCTTTCATTTTTTTTTGTTCTTATTTCATAACAGTGCTTCGTCATACTCCAACAGAGTAGTGTTCATAACGTACAAAAGTCAAGCATCATGCTCCAATTGTGCTCTAAAAAGAAACATTTATTTCGAACGTGCCCCTGTCTTATAAAAGAATCTACAATTGATCTTATAGGCTGGGCCTTTCTACTTGTGCAGTGATAAAACTTCTCAAATGCACTTGTGATGTTAGGTTGTATAAAAGTGTTACTTTTGGTCAAAATCGGACTTCCTTCTTTAATAGAACTTTTTCGATTACCGATTTTTGATACTTATCGGAAGCATTCCGACGCAAAACCTACATAAGAACACTCCCAGGCACATCAAGTACCTTTGTGTGAAATTTAAAAAAAAAAAAAAAAAAAAAAAAAAAAACGGGCCAGCTGTTTTGGAGTCCATAGGGAATGAATGCATGCATGCACAAAGTTCTTTTTATATAAATAGTAGATAGATAATCTGTAATACTAAGTATTAAGAATGTACATCTAAAAACAAGAACAGCTTTAGAGTTGCCAAAATTTATACTAAAATTGTTTACAGGAACCTGTGGATAAATACTAGGTAAAATTCGGTTGTCAATGATACTCCGCTGGAGGTTGAAGGTTCAGTCTTTAGTGTGGGCGATACTAAGAATACAATTGTGAATTACTTAAGACTGTCATGGCTGATGGAACAAGAGCACGCTACTCATATGGATTAAATAAAGGGTCCCATTTGAAATTCTGTGCAAATTCCCAAGTTTAACAGAAAGATTCTAGAGTTCAACAAAAAACGCAGTCCGAATAATGCAAATATGTTGAAGATGAATGGGCCACACCCTTTACAAGCTTTCATCTTGTACAACAATATCCACTCTGCTTTGAAACCCACAAAAAAAAAAAAAAAAGGCAAGGGTTTCAATTCTTTCTAAAGTAAAGTATTTATGGGAAGGATTCATGTGACAGTTTGCCAACATCTGTAACTAAACGATGTTGGCCAAATATCACATGATCCTGTGTCAAGTTTGAATGCAGTTGATTCCATAGCAACTTGACACACTTAGGTTGTTGGTTGATACTGTTATCCACTTCCTTCCTCCAACTGGGATAATCTCTTTTTTTTTTTTCTTTTTACATGGTGGTCACCACTTATCAAGGCACAGAGGCTACTCGGGGATAAGGGTTATTGCATATACAGTAATCAATGGGATAGTATCATAGTAATCGTTAGTATTGGAAATTTGATAAAGTGTCTTACTTAAGGGGGCGGTTCATCAGGAATTTGTTTATGTTGGACTTGAAGACATCCAAGTTGCAGGTGGGAAACAGGCAAACGGAAGAGAGTTCCATAGCTGTGCACTTCTAAGAAAAAAGCTTTGTTCATGGAATCTACGTTTTGATTTAGGCACAGATAAAGAGTGGGGAAAATTATTGACAGTGGTTTCAGCTAGACGGGTGTCTATCGTGAAAGATTGGCAAGGGGGGACCAGAGATTGGAGCTCAGACAAGCACTTGCCATGGAAATAACGATAAAACAAAGACAGACTCACAACATCTCTTCTGTGGGAGAGAGGTTGCAGGGAAGAGAAAAGGGTATCCCCCCAATAAGCCACGAAGTCCGTTTTGTACTCTGTCAAGGCAGGATAGGCTATTTTTAGCAGTACCCATCCTTGGACGTACTTGGCTTTTATATAGATAGAGAATTGCATCAGCAGTGAGATAGCTTCTGGAGCAGTAGACGGATCCATCCATTTTCCCAGCAACCTTGGCAACAGACTTGATGTACGTGTTCCATTTCAGATCAGGAGTAAAGGTCAAACCCAGAAGCTTGTCAAAACATGGAGCCTCCTCAAGATGAGAGCTATCCGTTTCAATTGATGTCAGAGCGTTGATGATGTAAAGATAGGAGCTTGGTTTTAGATGCATTAAAAGTAACCAGCCACCTCTTCCCCCATTGTACCACGCGCTCAAGATCAAAGGAGAGAGAATCAGAGAGAACTTTGTCATTTACGGCCTTTGATGTATTGCCATAGATGGTCCTGTCATCAGCATAGATGTCAACGAATGATTTAAGTATGTGTTCTGGGAGATCATTGATGTATATAAGGAAGAGAGTTGGGCCCAGGATGGATCCCTGAGGGACTCCAGCCTTAATACTGTGGGCCTCTGATTTCTGCCCATCAACCACTACACTTATGAGCTTATCAGAGAGAAATGATTTAATAAATGAGAAAACATTTACAGTTATACTGTGGCTGGAAATCTTGTGAAGTAGACCTTTATGCCATACCTTATCGAAAGCCTTTGATATGTCAAGAGCAATTGTCCTAAAAAGGAAGCCTTTGTCGAGAGATTCACTAATCCTATGTGATATAACCGTTAATACATCTGCTGTAGATCTAGCAGAACGGAAACTTTATTGCAGGTCACTAAGAAGGTTGTTTCTGCTGAGGTGGTCCACTAGTTCTATTTAATATGGATTCCAGCAGCTTACTCATGACACACAGGAGACTTATTGGTCTGTACTTAGAGGGAGATGACTTATCACCTGAATTCTTAAATATATATATATATATATATATATATATCCAAAGTTGAGTGACAAAGTAAGATTTTTCTTCTATTAGAATGGTTTTAAGAAAAAAATAAACGTATAATAAAATCTAATAATCGTGCTAATATGTAAATTGGTTTAACCCAAGTTCTAAAAGAAAAAGAAAGGCAACCATTTCATACTTACTATCCATGCAAAAAATTCTAACTCAAACATTAAAATAATTTCAAAATGAAAATGTCTTATAAAAATTCTTCATGCCGTTTAAATAAAAGAATAATTTGTAAGAAATTCTAATAACGGCAATAGGTCTCCCAGAATTTGTTAAAATTTTTTTTTTAAATACATATCTATCTCTTTCAAAAAAGAGTTTATCCTTAAACTCATGTTAAAGAAAAGGAAACTGAGCAAAAAGGAAAAAAAAAAGTATCACTTACAATTCGTTAATAAAGAAAACACTCCATCTATGGAAAGAAAGAAATAATAAAAGAACGGAAAAAAAAAAAAAAAAAATTAAATCGTATTGGGAATATCAACATAATGCTACCTGATAAAAAAAACAAAAACAAAATATATCCTAAATATCAAATATACAGTGTATAATTTAAAAAATATCTGAACAGTTATTAAAAAGTAAATAATTTTCTGCAATACCTATCTATAAACACAATATATCTAGACATAAAATTTAGTTATTTGCTGCACCAATCTATATAATTATAAAACTCAAATGACCTTGTAAAGGGTGTTGTAACCCAACATCCGGTTTACAACTTCCAGCTGCACATGCGTACATGAACATAAACCCATTACAGCATAAACAAATAAACACAAATTGCTGGACCGGTTTCGTTCGAACAAACGGACGTCCTTAGAAAAGCTAATATCTTAAATTTAATGAATAATAAACTTCAAGAGATGGGAAGCAAATGCAAAATGTGATTACAAATAATATGTATAATCATCGACTTGTTTCATATATAAGATATATATTATACTAAATAATCAACGCAACAATAAAATGTATTGTTTTACTGTGAACGTTTTCAGCGTCATAATTATTTTTTTTTTTTGTTTAAATTATCCAAATAAGCAATTGTTAATATTTTCTGCATTTGTTTTACCTTGTTCATTTACGTTTAAGTTATTTTAACACAATTTTCTTACAAATAAATCTACTTTAACCTGTTGACAACCATAAGAGCATTTTACAACAGCGATTTGCCCACTGTCTTTTTTTTTTTTTTTTAAATTTATTCTCCATTTTTTTCTGCCTTTCTTAAAAAAACGTTCATACATTTTCTTCTACACTACCAACATAAATAACCCCGAAAATGTTTTTTTTTTTTTTTAAATTTACATTAAATATAAATAATCAACATGACAATAAAACATTGTTTTACTGCATACATTTTCAGCATCTCAATTGTTTTTTTTTTTTTGCGTTTAAATTAAAAGATATATAAAAATTTGAATTTAACTTTAAGTACTATGGTATCTGTTCAGTGCACATTTACCTATAAGTTTGGCAAACCACTTATAATTCAATGGCTGTATGTTTTTTTTTTTTTTTTTTCAAAATTAAACAATTTATAAACAGAACGACTCCTACAAATCTATGTATATTCTTTTTTCATTTTAATATACATTCATGGAAATGTTTCTGTTATGTCACAAAAACTATTTTCTTTACATCACAAGTGTCATGCTCGTACATTAATTCCATAGCTAATGTAACATACTGACTCAATGGGTCATGGGTAGTCTACTATTGATATTAAAAACTTATTTTTCTAATTTAAAAGTGAATACAACTTCCTTATATCTTGGTTATGGATATTAGTTAAAAATAGTCCAATAAAAGCACCGGGATCCACATTTAGATAACCAAGTTGTCTGTTCACATTGGGATCCACTTTACTACGGTCATCAGCGCTTATACAATTTTACCCCAATATAAAAAAAAATTTATGATTACACAAAAACTTTTTTATGTACGTTACCAGTTAGGTTAAGAAAAAGAAAGTGGTATACTAACATTTATGCAAATTCATTCATTATTTTTGTTTTTATAAAATAAAAATTCATCTATAAACAATTTCTAGCTGGTATTATGATAATTGTGCGATATTAAAGTTTGAATCGTAGCTTGACCTTAACGTAAGCAGAAAATGGCAGAGGCGATATTTTGCCATTAATACATAATTTCTTTCTTGTCGAAAAGAAAATACGGTACTTGTACAGTTTAGTCAAGACATTAAAAAAATGAAAATATCGAAAAAAAAGTTTAAATTGTATGTATCCGTTATGGAATGAAGTTCTCCGATAAAAAATTCACTTGTTTTCATCAAGTAGTTTTTTTTTTATAGCGAAAAAACAACTTATGATACTGAGCAAAAGGTTCGATTTTTAGGAAGAAAAGCTAGTATTAAAGATGGGGAGGGAGTGTCAGCACTTTAACTGGAGTTATCTCCTTTTGGCATTTCTAAAATTCAAACAATTTTTTTAAAAATCCAAGATGGCTGCCTTCAACGCGCTCTCATAAAAACCTGTTTTTTCCGCTGTAAAAAAAAAAAATACTTGATCAAATTAAGTGAAATTTTTTTTCGGAGAACTTCATTCCATAACAAATACATACAATTTAAACTTTTTTTGATATTTTCATTTTTTAATGTCTTGACTAAACTGTACAAGTACCGAAAATACTTCATGATTTTTCATAATTTTTAGTGTACACTGTTTTCTTTAACCTTACACATAATTACATAATACAATTTTTGTACCATTTTCTTTTCAAGAGTAGATTTAATATTAGGGTAAAATTCGTTAAATGCCCAGCCATCTCTGTTGAGTAAATACATATGAATTGACATGGTAAGATTTTTTTGTCTGGCCTAATTCTGTTGTTGGCATCATTAGTTGCCACAATTCTTTCTAGAATAGACCACATGATGATTGTCAACATTTGTATGTGAAAATACGTTGTTGCAATCGTGTTCACCCTATATGGGTTGAGCTGGTTCCTACACTGGCCTGCACTACATTCTGAATAATGACAGATCATGCCCTGCGGTTCTGAGTAAGGTTACACAAGATTGCTAACCAATTGCAATTTCATCATCAAAGGTTGACCACTTCTGAACCTAAGATCTCAGCCATGTCCTTCTTGATGGTTGCTGTGGGTAGTGCCCAAGTGAAAGCGATGTTAGGAAACTAACTGGATTTGGGACATTCAAATTCGAAATCTGTACTGTTATCTACTTCATTGACCCCCTGCCCCATAATGCATTCATATAATTTTACCAGTCTTCAATACCCCCGCCCCTCGTCAGCATTTGGATCAGGACTCCTGTAACAGTGAAAACTAAATTCATCAGCCACCAGACCTTCCTTTAAAAGCAACAACTGCAAAATAAAAGATTCCAAATATTTCTGAATTTTTTAAATGAGGATCAATAATCCATATTATTCGGACTACTGTTCTCATTTTAAGTGCTATTTTTACAACATTTCGGCCAATGTAACCTCCAACCTTCTTAAAGTGTATCTTGTCAAACTTTCTGTTGAACTCTAGAATCAGTAAACACTCATGGTGTAGTGGATAAAGTACTTGTTGAAATTCAGTTGCAAGTTACATGCTTCTGGAGGTTGAAGGTTCAATCCTCAGTGTGGGCAATAATAAAAATAAAATTGCGAATTACTTAGGATTTTTACCCGGTTATGGCTGATGGAACAAGATCATGTTACCCTTGTGGATTAAATAAAAAGGTCCCGCGTGAAATTCCGTACAGATTCCCGCATTTAACAATATACACTTGACAAAAATCAGATTACATTGACCAAAATGTGAAAATAAAACTCAAGATCAGTAGTCTGAAATAATATAAATTGGCTCACCTAGGTCGTCAGTCTGTATTTTTATCCACTTCACTGATTCACCCCCCACTCCCGTGTTGCAATCAAATATTTTTCCGAGTCTACAATACTCCACCCCCACCTCAGCATTTGGATCTCGATTGCTGTGACAGTTAAAACTAAATTTATCAGACACCACACTTTTCTTCAAGACCAACAACTGCAGATCCTACAGCTTACAACAATGTCCATTTTTTCAAACACATCTTCAGCAGAGGATTATTTACAAATCTTGTGAAGAAATGAGCATGGAATGAATATCTCTAAGAGCACATAACAATTCAGTAGTTTAGCATGGGTCACTTTCCGAAACAAGGAAAGCTACATTACTTTTTTTAAAAATAAATTTAACAACATCTAATTCTATAAACTTTCAACCATGCAATACCTGGTACCCACAGCAAGTAATTTAAATATAAGTAGCAAAAAGTAAACTTACATTTTGTTTCCATTTCATCATCATCGATCAATAAAGAAACCACTTCTTTAGGTTTTAGTGTATCCGGCCGGAAGTTTCCTCCACTGATCACCATTCGTTGAATCTAAAGAAAGAAAAATTCATATTCATAATAATAATTGGTCAGTAAATTTTTATGTCCAGTGATGAAACAGCCCATGATTCTTAAGTGATCTTATTGCATGGTCTATCTCATTGACACACTGGTTCTTATTAGATCGTGGAGTCAGGCCAGTACCAGATAGGTGACCATTTGGAAATACCAGGCATTGTACGTAAGAGGATGTCAACATTTCCGACAGCTCCTGTATCCCACCTGGCCTCCAGCTGTCTTGACGCTGTCCTGCCACTGAATCAGGCAAGTTGAGACGAGAGAGTAAAGCTGGCTCTGCATAAACCAACTTTAAACAAAGTCCCAGTATGTGTTGTCCATCATTCCTAGGATGATCAGATGGTCTTCATTGTTCCAACGAATAAAGAATCACCATTAAAAGCAACAGCAATATCTATATATATTTGAGCAAAATTGGGCAGAGTTACTTGTTGGTTCCAGACGAGTTATAAGTATCAGATGTGATAACATAGGAAGAAATCCGAGAAAAAAAAAACAAATCTGAGATTAGCGAGATGAAGTAAGCTAACAAAGAGAGCGAAAGATTAAGCCGGAGTTAGATTGGGGAAGGTGTAAGATTTTGAATTTTAACACTGCAAAATACATAAATTCAGCATATCTGGCCATCATGGTATGGTAACACTAACGATTGATACTAGGCCAGCTCAGAAATTGTAATAGAAGAAACTATTAATGCAAGTGGCAGCACATCTGTTTGGCCTGTCAAGTGTGGGAATTGAGGAAAGAAGAATAAGTTAAAAACTTGGATTTTTATACATGGCATAATTAACATATGTTGATGAAAAAATTCTTGATGCTCTTCTTTACAGTGATTTTTAAACTAAATATATATATCTCAAGTACTTCATAAAACTTGCATTTTGTTGGGAACCAATTTGCTATCCTGAGCACATTTCCCTTTTCATGCATGCAGTTTGGGGAAGTGATCAAATGTAAAAAAAAGTCTACTCTACTGGATGACTTAGCATTAAATGTAGTCTAATACCACATGGACTGCATCTGTTCCAACTGGTTACTATATTGATCATTCTTTTTGCCCATGCTGTATTTTGAAAGTTTGCAGAACTTCGGGTATTGATACAATTCTGTCTAAGACACAAGTAACTGACAGGTCACCAATTTTTCACTTCTTTGGTTTCAGAAAGTACTATTTTATTCTATAGGTAGGCCATTTCATTATGCTGTCAGACTTAGTTTTTAACTTTGGTGACGTCTTAGCAGTAAAAAAAAAAAAAAAAAAAAAAAAAAAAAAAAACTTTATAATAAAAGGCTTTCGAATGAACTTACTTCACTTTTTTCCTTCGCCCTCTGTAAAATTCGCTCTTCGATTGTTCCTTTACAGATTAGACGATAAACCGTCACTTGTTTTGTTTGTCCAAGACGATGAGCTCTGTCCATAGCTTGTTGGTCAACTGTTGGATTCCAGTCACTATCATAAAATATCACCTGCAGGAAGAGACAAATAAAATAAATAAGCTGTTCTGAATATATATATATATATATATATATATATATATATATAAAGCAAAATACAAACAATAAAAAAAAAAATAAAAAAAACGGTAGAACCTAGTGTGGTATTAGCTCTGGGTGAGCTATACCGGCTTTCTCTGAAAAAGGAAATATGCAGAAGTTCAAGTGTAATGTAAACAGACATTGCTGCTCAACTCCCTACATAGTATCCCTGTAGTTTTGGTCCAAAATAGTAGCCCCTTCTTTCTTGTGCTTTGTTTTGGGTAAATAAACAGTAAAAGCCGCATGTATACCCAGGTTGTGGGATGAAGACATTGCCTAGCATTCCTAATTGGTCACCCATTGGTTACTGGCCAGGATCTATGTTGCTTAATTTCAGTGATCAAACAAATCCGTCATTTCAAAATAGAAAATGGCAGACCATTAATGTTTTTTTTTTCTCATAAGAAATAGTTCTAGCAAATCTCCTTAATCATTTTTTATTTTAATTTATTTTTTTACTAATTTTAGGTTTTCCTGTAGAAGACATCTCCCCCAACTATTTTGCTACTTCTTGTTCACATGCCCCCTATTCCCAATTCGTAGCAACAGGCAGAAATCAGTAGACTTTTTGTTTCTATCAAAATAGCCATTAATAATGTTTATTTTATTTTACTATTTATTTTTTTTAATGTTTAACATATTTCAAATTGATATAAATTATTGCACAATAAAAATAATTAATTTAAAACAAATCATTTTCTTATTTCAAATTATTTAATCAAATAAAAATACCATTTTTTTCTTGATTAATAAATTTAAAAAGTTATTCTAGCAAATTATCTAAGAATTTAATAAACAGAAACATTTTCAAAACTGAATTTAACTTGAAAATACTATGCAAAAAATAGCTTTTCAAATTTAGTAATGAACTGATAAATTATTGCAGAGAAAAAAATAAAGACAAAAATCATTTTTCTTATTTCAAATTATTTAATCAAGTAAAAATGCCATTTTTTTTACTTATTACTAAATTCAAATTATTAAATTGTTAGGTTTGCTGTTACGAATTCGGATGAGGGTCATGTGAGCAAGAAAGTAGTTCAGGGAGATGTTTCCTACAGGAGGACCTAATTTCCGTACGTAAGTATGTAATAGTGTTTTTGCCTAAAATGAATTTTTTGAAATTCTGTTATACTGCAGAAGCACCAAATTTTCTATTTCTTTTATTTAAAAATAAAATTGAACACCATATTTGCTGCACATGTTTCTACATTGAAAATAGAAGTATCATTTGAGAAATGCCTTTTTCTTTATATTCTTATTGTATATTGCTGCACACCCTGTTAATTCTTCCTGTTTTAATCAATCTGTGAAGAAGTTCATATGTCTTAGATGTTTGTTGTTAATACTCACATTACACACCCATCATATCATTCTCATATCATTTCTCTCCATGCAACATATTTTATCAACTCTCAGTGGCCAGGTTTCACTTCCATTTGACAATGATAACAATCTGATAATTAAGTTCTGTTGCTTACGTCATGTGACAAATTATAGAGTTGAATGTAATAAGCAAAGAAGAAAGCGCCCACGTGTGTGTGTGCATTATGTGGCTATACGACTTACCTTCAGGTAGGATCTTAGAGAGAGAGAGATGAGAGAGAGATTATAAATGATGGCTATAGATTTATAAGGTGTAGGACTCGTGGAATCACACGAGATCACACTGCCCACTGCACACATATGCAAATGGAATAGAGTCATTTTTTTAATAAAATGCCTGTTGGCAGAGGTGATGGGGAGAACACATGCTGGAAATTGAGAGAGAAAGTTGAAAGTGACGAATTCTAGCTGAACTTTTGTTTATTTTACTTATATTTTTTGCTGTTTACAGCCCATTTAACTGAATGAATGTAATTAAAAATGTTGGACAAAAATTTCCCATAACAACTTTATTGAAGAAAGTTTTTCATTTTTTTTTTTTTTTTTACATAGGCGTCACCACTTATCAAGGCCGATAGGCCACTCAAGGATAAGGGTTAACGAGTGCAGAGTAGTCAAAAGGACAATATAGTAATCGATAGTAATGGAAGTTCGGTAAATTTGTTAACTTAAGTGGAACGGCTCATCAGAAACTTGTTCACGTTGGACTTGAAGACAACCATATTACAGACAGCTGGAAAGCAGGAAAATGGAAGACAATTCCACAGGCGTGCAGTTCTAAGAAGGAAGCTTTGATCATGGAATCTATGTTTAGGTTTAGGCACAGATAAAGAGTGGGGAAAATTATTGATAATGTTTTCAGCTAGTCTAGTTTTTCTTGTGAAAGTTTGGCGAGGGGGTACCATAGATTGAAGCTCAGTCAAACACTTTCCATGAAAATAACGATAAAGCAGAGACAAACTCGCAACATCTCTTCTGTGAAATAGAGGTTGCAGCGAAGAGAAAAGGACATCTCCCACCAGGCCACGAAGTCTATTTTGAACCCTATCAAGGCAATTAATAATTATTTTTCTACTTTATTGTTTTCCGTAATTTTTGGATATATTACTATTTGCAGCACAACAATTATGTAGGCACCATTTGTTTTACTTGAAATTTAATATATTCTTTCAGCTGTTCAATATAGAAGCATTCAATTTGCTGGTCCATAAACTATTTCCATTAATATCTGAAACTTTTTTACTATTTTTTTTAACTATCATTTTTACATTTTTATTTTTACCATTTTTAAATGTTCTTTGTTGAATTCCCTTACATCTCATCTCATCTTAATAAAAAATCTATGCATTTTGGTTTGAAAATTTGATTTCTTATCCTTCATAAAGTAAGGGAGATAACCGTGAACAAAGAAAGAAAAAGGAAAAGAAAACGTTCCGGAAAAAAAAGGAAAAAAAAAAAAAGAAAAGAAAAAAAGAAAAGAAAAAACTTACAGTATCAGCAGCAGTCAGGTTGATGCCCAGACCTCCGGCTCTGGTACTTAATAAAAATACAAAAATATCGGATCGATTTTGGAAATCTGCCACCATATCCCTCCTTTCCGAGATTTTGGAGGATCCATCTAACCTCATGTAAGTATGTTTTCGATGCCACATATACTCCTGGAAAAAAAAAAAAAAGAATAAAAATTGTAAGAATGGATTTCTTAACCTGACAGATAAAAAAAAAAAAACATAGGGAATACGATAGAGGTTATTCCTTATTCCATGTAGTTTAAAAATTCAAATTAAAAAAAAAAAAAACTGTCTGAAACAGTATAAAAATTGAAAGTTTAGAAACAGATTTTAAAATCTGTTTGCAAGAATGAGAATAAAGTAGATGAGCAAATAAAATCCAACAATAAATCCAGTCTGTAATTTTGTGAACATAAAAATTATTTGAGAATACTCATATATTCAAAAATAGATTCAATTTTTTTTTTTTTTTTTTGTTTTACATGGTAGTCACCACTTATCAAGGCCCAGAAGCCACTCGGGGATAAGAGTTATTGCGTATACAGTAATCAATGGGATAATATTGTGTAACCGTTAGTAATGGAGATTTGATAAAGTGTCTTACTTAAGGGGGTGGTTTATCAGGAATTTGTTTATGTTGAACTTGAAGACATCCAAATTGTAGTCAGGTGAGAAACAGGCAAACGGAAGAGAATTCCACTGGCGTGCACTTCTAAGAAATAAACTTTGTTCATGGAATCTACATTTTGATTTAGGCACAGATAAAGAATGGGGAAAATTATTGACAGTGGTTTCAGCTAGACAGGTGTTTTTCGTGAAAGATTGGCAAGAGGGGACCAGAGATTGGAGCTCAGATGAGGTTTTAATCCAGAAAAAAGGGGCTGCTAAGGAGTCAAAATTGAAAAAATAGTGGGGGGGGGGATTTTTATCTGTTAGTCAACTGTTTTACAACTGCGCATGCGTGAATTGTTCATGACAGATTTATGTTAAGAATAAGTAGATTTGAAAACATTTGTGGCAAGCTGGCTTAATGGTTATCGTATTTGACTCACCATCTTTAGGTTATGGTTTCAATATCAGCGTGAGTATTTTTCTTTACTTACAACAAGGTAACTGTTTAGAAAAAAAAACATACTACTCACATGTACATGTCTTAGTTTTTTTTCCGTTTCTTTCATTTCCTTTTTTTTTTTTTTTTAAAGGAATTATGTTTAATACCGGGCAACGCCGGGTACAGGGTTCATACAGATTTACACTGTTCATTTTTAAGGACTTTTCAAGGGTTTTTTTTTTTTTTCTAAAGTTTTTCACGGACTTCTCCAGACAAAATTCAAGTTTATTAAAACAAAACAGCGATTCGAAAAAGTGATAAAAAAATCAAATCTATATATCTATAAAAGTGAACATGTCTCTGTGTGTGTGTGTACATTTCCCTATGCAATAACTGTCAATTTAAAGTCTACAAACTCGAAATTTGATATACAGGGTACTGAGATTTGGGAAAATCTTTGTGATCGGTTTTCGGCCAGAAATTTGGCGGTTAAGGGGTCAAAGTTCAACTTTACCAAACCCCTCCGACAATTTTGGATCTATACACTTGAAATTTTAAATATAGGTTCCTTGGACATTGATCTAACTTAACTTGATTTGAGCCCAAAACAATAAATGTTAAGGGGTCATAATAGGGGTCAAAGTTAAAAAAATTGACCGCTTTTTTTTTTTTTTTTTTTTGCTCAACATACACTTCCCAAACACCCGGGCAACGCCGAGCTGAAATGCTAGTATAAAACAAATAAATGTTACCATAGTGATTAAAAGTTACTTTGTAAACTACCTGCATAAATTTTGGTGTTTTTAAGTAGTTTTAAATGTTTTTGATTTCATCTCAAATAATTACTCTATGGTTCTTAAATTTCCAACCAAGATTGCTGCCATCTTGTTCATTTTTTTTTTTTCAGCCTTGCTGGTCTAGTTTGCGGTTATCATTGAGAGGGGGGGTATTTGCTTTTGGAGTGTCCCATCTAGGCAAGGAAAGTTTTTTTTTGTTTTTTTTTTTTTAGAGGGATGGGGATCATTTTTATTTATAGCAGCTGCTACTACCCCCCACCCCACAAAAAAGAAAAGTGATCCTCTCTTCTCAAACAAGCTTTCCTTGTGCGGATGGGATTCTCTAATGGCGAATCCCTCCCCAGTTGTGATAATCCAAAAAGAGGCCGGTCAGGCCACAACAGCCATCTTGCTTAAAAATTTAAAAGTTAATATTTGAAACTTTCATTGGTTACAGTAACATTTATTTGTTGTACATTTGATATTTGACTACTTTTTCGAATCACTAGATTGTAGAACAAACCCAAAATTTTATATATAAGCAATGATATAATAAACCAAAAATCTTAATTGTGTGATCTTCAAAATTACTTCATGAAATAAAGAGCTAAATGCAAATGATCATTTGCATTTAGCTCTTTATTTCATGAAGTAATTTTAAAAGATCAGTTATTTACATACAGTTCTCTAACGCACAACAAGACTGGTCAACTATTTACAGCTTTAGTTCATTTTGTGTTTAGTTTATATTATGTGCACTTTCACCTATTTTGCTCAGAACAACTGCTTTTACATACACAATGATATGCCTGTTGGCAATCATATTTACATTCCCTGAATCATTTATATTTGGCCAATCAAGCACGATTAAATATTATTGTTTTCCCCATTGTGGATTGGTGTATGCAGTATTCATTTTACTTTTAAATTTCCGGTATTCTGGATAAGAGTTATGTCCCTTTATCACAAAACTACACAATGTTATTATATAGAAAACAGGTAATTTCATGATAAAAGGATGTAACTCTTGCATCCACAATAAAACAATGCAATTTCAGAACAATTTATTTCAATTTTATTTTCAACATTTAAAAAATATTTTAATAGTATTATTACATTTTTTATTAATACCTGAACACTACAAATAATTTATAGTACAGATGCAAAAGATTTTCCAGCAATTAATAGTTCGAAACCACTTAACCTGTACAAAATTATGAGAGAAATTAATAATACCACTGTCAGCAGACTAGTTTACTGGGCAACCAACAGATAACCCTGTATGTAGCGGACCATCAATGTACTTGTTTGCACTGCACTTACTAGTAGTAGTCTTCCTTTATTTTAAGATTATCTTTTATTGCTTAAATTTAACCAGAGTTATGAATTCACAGGCAAATTCAAGTGACATCGTAGTGTTAAACAAACACTGCTCTATTTCTATCAGACGAAAAGTTGACATATTTAAAAGTATTTGAATCAGTTTTTGGAAAACTGCGGTGGTATAGACACATGGAAGGTGTATAATTCGTTGGTTAGGGTGATTGTTAATGAATTACTATTATTATTTATTAAAATAGAATGACCCTGCAGAATGTTTGGCTCTTGTCCAGAATTCCTCCTGTATTAAAAAACAAAAAAATAAAAATCTGTATAATGTACATACCCCTGACGAAATGTATTTATTTAAAAAAAATCATGTAAATTGATCAAACAGTTTTATTTTATGAATAAAATAATTTTTAAGTGATTAATGGGAAATTGTAGCCTTTACAGCATAAATCTTGTAAGTTTTGAATTATTGTGGAGTTATCTCCCTTGTTTTTAGGGTTTTTTTTGGGGGGGGGGGGTTATATCAAAATAGCAGGCAAGACAGTCACTCTTCCAATACTAATAAAATTTTATTTTCTTTTTAAAAATAAAACTACTTGATTAATTTATATGATTTTTAGAATATGACGCTTTTGTTTGGTCACCATAACATACATCATACAGATTTATTTTTATTTTCTAATATAAGGGGAATTCTAGACAAGAACCCATTGTAGTATCGGCATTGCATGGGAGCAAAATCAACATTCTAACAAAGTATGTTGGAACTAAGTCATTTAAAATTGTCAGAGTTGGATTTGAGTATTTGGCTTATCAATTCCACACCCATGATATTTACAGTAAAAACGGAAAAGTATCCCTTGATTTTACTTACTTCTAGGAGGTCAATCATGCGTGTCATCTGTGAATATATCAATACTCGGTGGCCGTCAGTCTTTAATCGCTTCAGTAATGTGTCCAAAACTGTTAGTTTACCAGCATCAGTAACCAAAGTTTCTTTATCTGAAATGAAAGCATTGCAATTTATGGCAACAGATAAAACATATAAAGAAACGAAAAGGAGAAAAAAAAATGATTATATCTAATGTACACAGTGGTGCATAACTTATTTTATCATTTTAAAATAAAATATTTTTTGTAAATTGATATACTTTATTTATTCTTCTTTATTACCTAATTTAAAGATCAAAAATTTATTTTAAATGTTACACATTTGTAAGGCAAAATGATTTATGCGCCAGCCTGCATAGTTATTGTTTCAGATTTTTTTTGGGGGGGGGAGGGGAGGGGGGAGGGGGGAGAGTCCATCACTTATCAAGGCATGAACGCCTCTTGAAGATAAAATAAGAGTTAATGAATGTAAGGAGGTAGTGTAGCAATTGTTAATGGTGTAAACTGGATAGAATTTAATTATTTATGGGGATGGCTCAACAAGAACTTATTTACATTGCATTTGAAGGCTACCGTGTTGTATTCAACTGGGAAGCATGCCAGCAGAACAGTGTTCCACAGGTGGGCAGTTCTGGGAAATTAGCTTTTTTTATGAAATCTGCATTTAAATTTAGGCACAGATAGAAAGTGGGAGGAAATCATATATAATGGTTGTAGCTAGTCAAGGGTTTTTTTTGTTTTTTTTGTGAAAGTTTGGCAAAGGGGGACCGTAGATTGGAGATACTACTGATTCTGGAAGTAAATGGTTCAATCCTTAGGATAGTTAATACTAAGAATACAATCATAAATTACATTAAACTTCTACCCAGTCATGGCTGATGGAACAAGCGCAAGCTACCACCATGGATTAAGTAAAGGGTTCAGTTAAAAATTCTGTACAAATTCATAAGTTTGACACAATGAACCTATTTTTTTTTTTTGTCGGCCAATCTCATTTCGTTTTTTATAGTCAGGGATTTTTTTCCCCCCTTGGCACTAACAGAGTCTAGATCAGTTTTGAAATGGCTTTTTTCTTGTTGACTACGGTATGTTAGGGGTCCTGTGCAGTTCTAGGAGGTTCATTCTCCCATACTTCACCTTCCCACTTTGAAAGAGGGTTAGCTTATTGCTATTCACCTGAGGCAGCCCTACTGGGGAATGCAGGCAGGAAGGGCTACTCAGAGTTCTCTTCCTCTACAGTGCTGGCTTTTCAATCCCACTTTTGAACCCTTGTGTCGCATCATTCAGAAACACAACTTTTAAATAATATATATGCTTTATTGATTATTAAAGACAGAAATGATTATTACTTACAAGGAACTGAAATGTTTGACCACCCATGTAGAGGGTATGATGCCAACAAGCCTTGTTTTTCTGGAGGTAAGAAATAAGCACTTGATCTCATTCTGTAAGGACTATCACAATCGATGCCAAATTTAAGAGCCAATCTAGCCTCACGGCATCCATTTTCAAGTTCTCGACGACGATCCCAAGCTCCGCTACGATCCACACAATACCAACTGTGTGAACTTACTTGAACCTGGAAAAATAAAAGATAACAATTATAAGACGTTCATCTTAAAGTAAAATTTAAAAATATACATTTGAGTTATTTTTATTATGGAAATCGTATCAGACAAGGCATGAAGCTTCTTGATATAAGAAGCTAATTAAAAAAGATAGATAAAATTCCAACCCAGAAAACAGCAATTCTTCCGCCTTTGTCAGAAAAAAAGCTCATGGAATGTGAAGACTGAAGGACAAAATAAGGCAAGCAAGAGTTCCTATTTATTTACCTCCCCACAAGGGCAAAATTAGACACAAGTTGGTTATTAATGTGAGGAAAATCCAGCTCCCAAAAAGGAGTACTCTAGATTGGAACAAAAATTAAAATTCTTTCAGTCTAGAAAAACCACTCCTTCAGTGACAGAGGCTAGAATAAACTAAGTGTAGCAGCAAAACAGCTACTATACTTTGATCCTAGCCAAAAGTCCAAGGCAAGTGAGAGTTTACTTCCGTCTGCCCTCTTTACACATTGCTTTTCTACTCTTTTCAATTTGTTTTTCCTTATATGCTGTCTGTATACTTTTTCTCTTCTCCCCTTCTCATCATAAAATTCCTTCTTACTTCTCTTTTCAACCCCACTCCCCAAGCCTAGAGGTGAAGGGTACAAGGTAACGACACGGATTGACAACCTGGGTGTGCCAAGTTTGTATCTAGTTCATTCTATAGAAACACTTTCACTTAGAGAAGTTAGCAATCTTTACATGTTTTTTTCTAGTAAGTACCTAATGTCCCTTGCTTGTATCTTGTCTTTGATGATCGAGCAATTCCATCTCTTAAAGGGAGGACAGGTGAATTTTTATACATACATGCATACATATATACATATACACACACACATTTGAAAATCAGTGGCAATCTCTCAAGAGCTCTTTTGGCTATCATCTCATCAGGAGAAATCGATAGCATTGAAACAATATTACTGGCGAAAATAAAGAGCAATAGGGGATCTTTTATAAATTAAAGGTGTCAAAAAGGATAATTAAAACGATAATTTAATTTAATAAAGCGTGTATAAAGCGATTAAAAGAGTACCACGAGGGGAGGGGGAATAAGGGAAATGGTTAAAGTTCCCTGAAGAGATTCAACACTTTTAACACTTCTTTCTGCTGGCACAAATAAAATTTACGAATTGCGATAGAGACAGATTCTAAAATTTTTAAATGATTTTTAGAATCTGCTCTATGAAGTATCTCAAACCATTCTATTTTATACTGATTGGCATATATATATATGGGGCGTGGCTCAGAGGCAAAGGAATGAGGGTGGAGAGTTGTACGTTTTGGTTTTGATTGTAGATGAATACAATCTGCATGAATTAAAATATCCTATTTAAGCATATCTTACAATCAGGCAATCTGCTAGTATATATATATATATATGTGTGTGTGTGTGTATATATAGGGTATTGCAGCAAAAACCAACATTTGAAAAGTAAACAAAATACGAAGAAGTGTTGAGCAGTGCGGTAAAGCTTTGAATGGATAAGATTGCTGTCGGCAGCCCTTACGTTTTTCAACAAGAATTCACTTGACTGGACAAGGCCTAAATATCCCTAGCATGGTGGCTCAAGGTTCCTCATTACAGATCACCGGAATTGTGGCTACTTTCCTTACCTGACTGAAACCAACTTGACTACGTGATAGAAGCAAAGAGTAACAAGCTCACCCACAATACAGTAGACTCTCTGAAGGCTGCTATTGTGGAGGTGTTTGCCACTGTAGATAAGGACATAATTGCTGAAGTGTTCACCTTGAGATGGTTGTTTCTGCCGGTAGTGGTTATAGACTAAAAATAATGTATGGATCTAACTGTTGCTGAATAAACCGTTGGGTGTCTGTATATACAACTTTTGTTTTTATTGCCTATTTTATTTTCATTTTGCCAAGTGTTGGATTTTGATGCAACACATTGTATAAACAAAGAAATAAAGAAAAAAAGTTAGAATTTACTTTTCAAATCATTTGTTTAAGGGTATTTATACTGCAGAACACTCAGAGGAAACCACAAAGAGGTGAAGGGAAACGATATAGAATAAAATAAATTTTTTAAAAAGCTGTTTTGTTTCATGAAATGTTCATGTTTATGTATAAAACACATATTCTATTTTGAGAAAATGATTTTTGAATAAATTTTACCTTTGGTATAAGATCATTGAGGAAAGCTGGCATTGAAGTTGGTTGACAGTGGAAGACACGAGGACGCCTTAGTCGAATTGGATGAGGAGGGAAGTCGTTATGATCAACATTCATACCAGGTTTCTGTAAAACGATTTAATTGCATTGAATAAAAATAGAAAGTCAAAAATAAAACATTAGAAAAAAAATATGAAATAAAACAAAAAAATGAACAAAAACAGAAAATAAAGCATAAATGAAACAGATGCAAAAAAAAAAAACAGAAAGTTGGAAGCAGGAAGAGAGAAACAAAAAAAAATAATGGAAAGAAAAACAAAAAACAGATAAAAGGCGAAAGATAGAAGAAATAGACCAAAAGAAAAAATAGACAAGAAAAACAAAAAAGACAAGTTAAAAAGGACAAGACAGAAAAGAAAGACTAAAGACAAGAAAAAAAAGACGAAAGACAAGAAAAAAAAGACGAAAGACAAGAAAAAAAAGACTAAAGACAAGAAAAAAAAGACGAAAGACAAGAAAAAAAAAGACGAAAGACAAGAAAAAAAAGACGAAAGACAAGAAAAAAAAGACGAAAGACAAGAAAAAAAAGACGAAAGACAAGAAAAAAAAGACGAAAGACAAGAAAAAAAAGACGAAAGACAAGAAAAAAAAGACGAAAGACAAGAAAAAAAAGACGAAAGACAAGAAAAAAAAGACTAAAGACAAGAAAAAAAAGACGAAAGACAAGAAAAAAAAGACGAAAGACAAGAAAAAAAAGACGAAAGACAAGAAAAAAAAGACGAAAGACAAGAAAAAAAAGACTAAAGACAAGAAAAAAAAGACGAAAGACAAGAAAAAAAAGACGAAAGACAAGAAAAAAAAGACTAAAGACAAGAAAAAAAAAGACGAAAGACAAGAAAAAAAAGACGAAAGACAAGAAAAAAAAGACGAAAGACAAGAAAAAAAAGACGAAAGACAAGAAAAAAAAGACGAAAGACAAGAAAAAAAAGACGAAAGACAAGAAAAAAAAGACGAAAGACAAGAAAAAAAAGACGAAAGACAAGAAAAAAAAGACGAAAGACAAGAAAAAAAAGACGAAAGACAAGAAAAAAGACGAAAGACAAGAAAAAAAACGAAAGAAATAAAAGACATGAGGAAAAAAGACAAAAATGACAACAGAAATAAAGAAAAAAGATGTAAATAAAATGTGGACGAAAATAAAAATAAAAGAAAGAATGGAAAGGAGACAAAGGAAAAAAACAAACAAAATGAAAAAATAAGAAAAATGAAAGAAATCAAAACTGCAAAAAAGCAATGGAAACTTAGAAAAGATTTTACCTTAACCGGAGAGACATTTGGACTTTTTGGAGATTTTTTTGTCGTATTTGCTCGTTGCGCTCTTGATGGCATCGATCGCTGTGGGTCTTTTGCTGGGATGTCAACAATGACATGTTTTAGATGTGAATATGTTCGATTAGTATAAGTTGTAAATACTAATTTCTCCAGATTTGGGCTTGCTTTTAAATTTGGAAATGCCGTTGTTCTCAGTGGATTGAGAATAAAGAGGTCTGAAGTTTTTCGTTTGGTGCTCTTTGCAAATGAATGAGAAAACATTTGCCCGTGAATCCTATAAGCAGATTTTAGACACAGATATACAGACAACCATCTGGAAAATAAAAAAAACAAACATGAAAGAAATATTGTGATACTATCCACCTGCAAAGTGTTAGGAAGTAAATGGAAGAGGAAAAGCTATAACAATAAAAAAGGAAATAAGTTGATCAGCAAAACAAAAGTATAGGAAATGACAATGAAATGGAAGTTGTTCACAAAGGCACACAAAGGAAACTGAAATAAGATTGTTAATAAAGGTGTAGAAGTAGTTTTCGAGCAGTTTTAGGAATGGCAATGAACTTTGCGACAGTTGCCATTTTAGGACAGCTGGAGTAGATTGCAGCTTGATGCAGATAGAGATGACGACAACTGACGAACACGGATTTGACAGAAGATATAGACGTGGACCTTACTGCTTAGAAGGTTATTTCCTGTGATGGTGTCACACATGCACACAGAGCCAAACCGATATATATCCAGAATGTGTTAGACTTTTTTTGTTTCTCTCGAATTTGTGTTTTAAGTTATTTTATTTTTTTTAATACTTGTGAACCCATGTGCAGCTGCTAATAATACAATTTGTATATTACAATACACACAAACACATACTATCTTTTATTTAATTAAAGCAAATAAATTTTTCTAAAGAAATTTAGACTTAATACTTCTTCGCGAACTGCTATCCCTAAGCCATGTGATCGCTGATCGAAAGCAAACCCAACAAGGACATGGGAAGTATTTTTCTCGCATTTAATTTTTTTTTTTTTAAATTTAAAAACAAACATATTCATAGAAATTCTTATTTCAGCAAGATAAATTAATTAAAATCAGTTCCAGAGTTTACCAAATTAATCTTTTGGTGAAACTTTGACATTTAAGGTATAGACCTAGGTTTATTTGTGCCAAATATGGTTGCATTGCAGAAATAATTGTTAATTTTATTCATTATGACATTAATATCGAGGTTGAGGGGAGGGGTACCTTGTCAAACAGTTGTCTTTGAATTCATTATATAGAAAAACATTACGTTTCGGAATTTTTAAGATGAGGATTGGCTATTTGTATTATTTGAATTCTTCAGACTACTGATCTTGAGCATTATTTTCACAACGTTTTGGTTGATGTGACCTCCGACCTTCTTTAGGTGTATCTTGTTGAACTCATAAAGGTTTCTGTTGAACTCTGGAATTTGGACGGAATTTCAAATGGAAACCCTTTATTTACTTCTCATTCTGTCAACCATGACTTAGGACCTCTATCCAATCATGGCTGATGGAAAGAGAGCATGTTATCTCCATGAAGTAAAGGGTTTCGTTAAAAATTCCATGCAAATTCACAAGTTCAACAAGATACACCTTAAAAAGGTTGGAGGTCACATCAACCGAAACGTGGTGAAAAATAACTCAGCCATGAACGAGGTGTTACAACAAAATGGATAATATTTACCGGGCAAGTAATCTGCCACACATTTGGTTTTCTAACTCCTGAGGACTTGTGTCAGTTAACCGGAGGAATGAAAATGAGCTATATACAGATGAACCTGAAAAGAAAGCAAAGAGTCAGAATTAAATAAAAGAAAAACATTTCAGTCTTCAATTCCAAATGATTAGAGTATCCAAAAATACATTCATCAAGGGAGAAGTAATTTATCTTTGAGCAGGTCTTTATCCGTCACGTCCATTTTTATCACGCCCATATTTTCTTTGTGAACTGAACTTGCTATTTAAACTGTTCTACATCTAAGACTGTGGATAATAATACTAATATTATCGTGAGAATTCTCCCTTAACTATGATATACATATGACTAGAAACCACTTGTGAACTTAACATTCCCATGAAACTTTCTCTGCAGGAAGTCAGCTCAACCCACCTAGAGTGAAGGTCGTTGGCATATATATATATATATATATATATATATATATATATATATACTAACCCCAAAACTCATACATTCTTTTGTGGTCATATCGTTGAAGTCTAATTTTCTACACACATCTTCCATACAGGCAGATGGCATGCCAACCTAACATTTGAGGATTGTTGAAAGCTACTATCAGTCTACTAGGGCCCATACACGGACCTATGGTGAAGAATCAGAGAAATTCGAGATGAGGTCAGGCATTCGACAGCGCTGTGCTCTCTCCCCAACTGTTTTAAACTATGCAATCGATTATATCCTCAATGAAGCCCTTGAAGTTCATTCGGGGGTTATGGTTGGGCAAAATGTAACCGTTTGACCTTGCTTATGCAGATGGTATCGTCTTGCTTGAATTGACTGGTGAGGAGATGCAAGCTGTGCTCAACCGAGTGCAAACTGTCACTTGCAGATTAGGGATGCGCATCAATGCCTGCGAAACAAAGGTCATGTTCTTGCTGATTTACCAGGGTACACTGGACGAAATTCACCGAGACAATGCGGACTCCTTTGCCCATCTTGGCTCTATCACGCCCACTGGACAGGCAGCAGTTGAGATTGGACGGCCAGTAGGAGTGTCACAGTCTACATTCTTTTGTCTCAACCGGTTTCTATGGTCTCGACAAAAATGGACACTAAAGAATGCATCTATCAGACAATCGTGAGAACCATCCTTCTATAAGGACGTGAGATGTGGCCTATGAGAATGGCGGATTTGTACAAATTGGAAGTCTTCAACGATAACTGTCTTCACAGCATTCTGCGCTGCCACTGGGAGATTGTGTTCCGGTTTTTACTCTCCGAAGACTAAACCTATGCCTCCTACTGTCCATCTTTCCTCAATGACGTCTCTGCTGGTTTGGATACGCAGTTCATCAACCAAAATGAGAGCTCATTCACAAGATCCTCTCTCCCCCTCTCTTTGCTTGACTGGCACAAACATGCCGGTAGGCAGCTGAAGATCTCGGCGACAACATCAGGTCCAAAAATAGTTGGTCTCTGGTGCTGGAATCTGGAGTGATTAGCCATTTCCTGTGACTTGACCCAGGGTTATTAAAACTGAGCTGATGGTTCGAAATGCAGTTCGTGCTCAGTAGGAAGTTGGCTCAATCTGATCAGGATGATAGCCTCTACAAGTACAAGTAATACACATCATCCTATACTGATACTAGATTTAATCTTCCTCTGAAGTCAGCAGATCTAAGCCTGTTTTTAAGACTCCCATTATACATTTAGCATATCATTTTTTTTATTATTTCTTCTCTTCATGCAAAACATGTTCCCAGGTTTCATTTCCATACATCATAACATTGTGTATGCATGAATGATAGACTCTTCATTTGGTAGACAGTAATAATGCTCTGTTGTTTAGTAATGGCAGACGTTCAGTGAACTCCCTGCATTCATATTTCTGAATTTTTGAGATGAGGATTGATAATTTGTATTATTTGGACTGCCGTTTTCATCTTGAGTGTTTGTTTCAGGTTTCGGCAAATGAAATTACGATTATATATATATATATATATATATATATATATAGTAATTTATAAAATATATATGGCGATTAAGCTACACTGAATATTCTGCGTTTCATCCAACTATAGGATTCGTCAGGCTTATGCGCGAATTCTGTCATTGCTTTTGTTTTTATATATGTTGAGGATTTCTAGTCGGCCAATCAGCTTTCTAGTATCCACCGCGCCCCTTCCTACCAGCCAATGGGCATGCATTTTATCAAACAAAGGATCTGTTTTAGAACTAGGTTAGTGGTTTTAGGTAGTCGTTCTTTTTTTTTTTTTTTTTTTTTTTTATACATATAAATATACCTATGTGCACAAACAATGCATATACATATACACACACACACACATATATATATATATATATACACATATATATACATATACGTATGTGATCGTTTATGTATATTCATGTTTATTTAATTTATTTATTTATTTATTTTTATTTTTTTTCCTATTGTTATTGTTAGTTTTAAAGCTATTTTGTATCGCTATCCTAGAGTAAGTTTTATTTTGTGAACACAGTTGTTTGCTATTTCCCGCCTACAGTTTAATAGATTTTGAGGTTCTTTAAAGTACAGGATAGAAAATTTTTTATGGAGGCATAATTTACATGGGTCGTCTAAATGTCTGCATTTGGTAGCTTGTCTCATTATTTTCCATTCGACTACCGGCGAATGTCCGCTTTCTTTGAGTTCCTAGTATTTATTCGCTAGTGTTGTTTTTATACGGTGTTTTTTATTTTTGAATGTGCTTTTGTGGTCATAGTATCGGGTTTTGAAATCTAAGGAAGTCATTCCTATGTAATATTTCTTGTTATTCGGGTTTTCTTTCGCAAATATTGTTGCTTGATAAACTACGCTTTTTGTTAACAAAAAGCGTAGTTTATCAAGCAACAATATTAATCCTCAGTGCGGGACATACAAGAATTGCAAATTACTTAAGATTTCTACCCAGTCATGACTGGTGAAAAAAGAGCATGCTGTTCGAAATTCTGCACAGATTCCAGAGATACCTGAAGAATGTCAGAGGTTAGATTGTCAAAAACATTGTGAAAATAACACTTAACTCCATTCACTCCTTAATTCTTAACGCTGTTCAAAATTCTGTACAGACTCCAGAGTTCAACAAGAAATATCTGAAGAATGCCAGAGGTTACATTGTCTAAAACTTTGTGAAAATAACACTCAAGTGCAAATCACTCCATAATTCTTGCCTTCAATAGTATCACTGAGGTTACAAAACTTTCACAACTATAATACTTTCGCCTTCTTGGCCTTTGGGCCAAGATCAAAGTGTAGTGTCAAAATAAAATTGAAAAAAAAAAAAAAAAAAAAAGAAAACACACACACACACACACGATATGATTTAGGAATCTTAGGTAGGATGAATCCCGGTGTACTTGAGGTATTGTAGTGAATGAGAACTTTAGCAAGGATCAAGCATAGACTAACAAAGGTACAGTGACGAGGATGACCATAGACACCTCTTCCCTAATTTGAGTGGCCTTGTGCCTAATTTTTTTGTTTATTTCTGTTTTGTTTGTAAACTTTCAAATATATAACTCAAAATGTAGTATCTGTTCTTCAGATGCTACCACTTCTTTGTCAGTGGAGGAGAGATCCTTCACGACAGAGACAATTTTTATTCCTTTTCTCCATGTTAAAAACCGATCCTAGTGTCTAACTCTGAGAAACCTTAATACTTTCGCCATCCAAATATACCTTTTTTGGAGAGCGGGACAAAGAAAAAAAAAAAAAAAAAAAAAAAAAAAAAAAACTTACCTGAGGGATTATGATGAAGAGACTGGTGAATGTAATGACAACAATGTATGTATAAAGTATTATATAAAATTTTCATCTTTCCAGCCAGCGAGACGTTCAGAATACCTGCAAAGATAAATAAAGCATTCATTAACAGATAATCACAAAAAAAGAATAGTTGATGTATACGCCGATTTTCTCCAGAGAGATGAGGCAGCCAATAGCAAAAAAGCTAAAATAGAGATGAATTTCTCAAAGCACAAGAACAATAACTAAAAACAACAAAAGATATTATATGTGTATGTTGGGGGAAGAATCTATTTTCAGAGTTAAAATCTATCCATCCTACATTTATTGTTGGTTAGTTTTTTACTATGAAGAAGTATGTTTTTAAACGTTCTTTACATAAAATGGCTTTATGCCTTGTCTAGAGTGATAAAAAAAAAAAACACACACACACACACATAAAAATCTGAGATTTATAGTCCAGAAAGTCCAAAGCCTATTTGTGATTGATCCAACCTTGTACTGATAAAACTATTACAAAATATCTATGGATCCATTCCTACAAGTCATTTCAAGTTAAGTGGTGTTGCCTCAACCTATTGAAACCACTGTTCGTCCCCCACAGTGCTTCATCTTCTACCAAAACTTAACGACTAATATGCAGCATCCAGAACTGATCAATGCAAAGGTGCATATTCAGAACATATTAAACGTCAATAAAACAAAAACTAAATTAATTGGAATTCATTATTGAGATGAGTATTATTTATTAATTTATTTATTGCAGACGATTATCCTCATCTTTTTTAGTTGTTGTTTCACAACGTTTCGGCCAACTATTCCTCTGGCCTTCATCAGATGGTAACCGCGACGAGATAGGAACTCTGAATCTCCTAACTGCATCCTCAACAATTACTGCCTTCCATAGTGGTTGTCATCTGACTACGTTTTGGCCAAGTAAGCGTTTGGCCGGCTTTGGGTGGGATTGAAACTGCTATCTTCATACAACACTCACCTGGAACCATAAAGGTTTAATATCCTCCTTTTGCTCTTTGGGCCCCATGGTGCAGTGGATAGGACGTTGAATCTCTATGGTTCCAGGTGAGTATTTTTTGAAGATAGTGATTTCAATCTTACCCAAAGCCGGCCAGAGGCTTACTTGGCCAAAACGTGGTGAGACAACAACAACTATGGATGGCAGTAATTGCTGAGGATGCAGTTAGGAAATTCGGAGTTCCTATCATGTCGCGATTACCACCTGACGAAGGCTGGAGGAATAGTTAGCCGAAATGTCGTGAAACAATTTAAAACAAAGACCGTTGGACATTCATAACTGAAACTTGATAGACAAGTTTACTTTTATCAAATATAGTTGGATTGAAAATGATTCCATACAGTAAGTGACACTTTTGGACTTCTTTTGTTAAAAATATAAAGTTTGAATAGATAGAGCACTGGGATGATTTTGGGCCTTACCCTTCTCCATTTTACTAGGGCTTTCACCTGTATGTTGTCATAAGTTTCACTTTCCTTTTCTATTTCATTTGATTTTAGTGGATCTGGCCTGTTATGCATAATAGGGAGGAAAAAAAACGGTAATTCTTCCTTGCTAAAAACTAAATAAGGTGAGAATCAAAGGTAAGTGGAGCGATGTAGAAAAGGAGTGAAACTACATTTTGATGTCGTAACCAATGAAAAGTGTGCATTCAAATTGCCCTTGATTATGGTCAATCCATTCATTATATTATTGGTAGATTTTGCAGGCAATCTCTGAGATTATTACAAGCATGTGTAAAGAGAGAACAAAAAGCTTCTTGTCCAGAATTCCCTCTATATTAAAAAAATAAAATACAAAACAATCGGTATGATGTATATACATGTGATGGGAAAAAAATACTAGCAGGCTGCACGCCATTGCCCAGGCTTAAAATACACATAAATATTATACTTTAACTAATGCAGATTTCGTATTTATTATAAACAGAAATACTGTAGACATTAAACGTAACATATAAATATCTTAAAAAAAGTAAAAAATGGAAAGAAACAGACGTGCATGCAAGTATTGGGTTTTTCCAAAACAGTTCAGTGCTTGTAAGTAAAAAAAAAAATACTCAAGCTGAGATCGAAACAAAAACCTAAAGACAGCGAGTCGAGTATGATAAACATTAGGTCAGCTTGCCACAACAGAATCTTTAAAAGTGTTTTCAAACCTACTTATTCTTAACATAAGGAAGCTGTCATATGAACGTTCGTGTATGCGCAGTCGTGAAACAGTTGACAAACATAAAAATCTGACAACACTCAAGTACCAATTTTTCAATTTTGACTCCTTAGCAGCCTTATTTTCCAGATAAAAAAAAAAACAATTAAAAAGTCTTCCACATGTCTGAATACCTTATATAACAAATTTCAAAAATTTTTAAGTACATAGGTTGAAAAGTGTCCTCACACACACACACATTCTCACTTATACAGATAATATATACAAGAAAAAATAATTAGTAATCGAAAATAATTACAATTAGTCAGTTCTTGTCCAGAATTCCCCCATAAAGCAAAAATAAGGAAAAACCTGTACATTGTATATACAGCGTGACAAAATAAAAATATCATATTCCAAAAATTATGTAAATTGATTAAGTGGTTTTATTTTTAGATAAGAAAATCAAATTTTATGAGTATCCTAGGAGTTATTGCCTTGACTCCCATTTTCAAAAAAAATTTGAAGAAAGGGAGATAACTCAACAATAATAAAGCTTACAATTTACATGTTTTTGGAAGATGATATTTCCATTTTGTCGCAAGTACATATGTCATTCAGATTTTTCTTTATTTTTGTATTTTTAATATAGCAAAAATTCTGAACAAGAACCAAAAACTGCTTTACATACTGAAAGAAATCATTTTGCTATGATCCAAAAATATAATACAGTGATGTAGTAAGATATATGTACTTACCTCTTCGGTAAATTAATTTTGGTATATGATAAGAATCAAGTTTAAAATAGAAAGGAGATCGGACTTCTCTCCTCTCAAATAATTCAGGATGATTGCAAACCTAAAGAAAAAAAAATACTTAATATTTTTATGATTTTAAGAAACAATTTTTTTATTATAAAATAAAGAATTACTTTTCATAAAGTACAAAGAAAAATAAATTACATTAATTTAGAACATCCAGTTTTAAAGTGCCTTAGAAATTTTTTTTTTTTAATTTTTATATTTTGAATAAATTTTTTTTATTAATGAGAATTTTTTTAAATATTAATAAAAATCTTTTTTAATACCAAGTCCTTTTGTTTTTATTTTTAATAGCAAATCCTCTTTTTTTTTTATCAAATACCAAGTCCTTTTGTCCTTTGTTTTTAATACCAAGTCCTTTCAGGGCTCTACTGACAAATTTATCGTTAGTTGACCTTTGACAACTAAATATTTTCATTTACTAGCCAAATAGAAAAGCTATTAGCCAAACCTACATGATTTTTAGAATGACATCTTCGTTCTATGACGACTATGTACATTATAAATACTAAAAAAAAATTTTTTTTTTTAATAAGTTTCTAATTATACATTGAATTTTATGTTGATACTTGAAGTTATAAATATTCGAATTTCTTCAGATATTTTTTTAAACAGCCTTTGTTAAAAAAATAGTATATTGCTTTGTTAAACCTTTTATTGTTTAAATAATTTGACTTTGCTCGTTTTATTAAAAAAAAAAAAAAAAGTTGAAAAGATATTTTTCAGTTAATAGTGAGCTTTGCAAGAGTGTCTGTGAAAGAAACACAATTGCCAAAAAATAAGCTTTTAATTATTTGTAGTCGCCATTTTGAAAAATTACTCGCAATGTAGAGCTCTGCCTTTTGTTCTTTTTAAAATACCAAGTCCTTTTTTTAATACCAAGTCCTTTTTTTAATACCAAGTCCTTGCTAAAAAATTAAATCTTTAAATATTAATAAATATTGTTTTCAAAATATTTTAAAAATTAAAAAAAAAAAAATTTCCAAAAACAAACTGGAATAGTACAGTGAAGGAATAAAAAATGACAAAAAATGAGAAGGGTAAAAAAATATTGAGAAAGATCAAAAAAAGGTATAGTAAACGGAAAAGTATTGAAAAAGAGAATAAAAGCACTGGAAAGGGGAAAGAAATTTTAATTTACTTTTTTATGAAAGTTACTTCAGACAAAGCATAAAGCGGTGCAAGGAGCTAATCATAATAAAGAGAGGAAGGTAAAAATTACTTCAAAGTCTGAAAGAGATCCCACCATTGGCATTCAATCCCCTAGACCGTAAACAGGATAACCAAAAGGTAAGCCCTTTAGGAGCTCAACAGGGAAGGAAAGGGTTACAAATCTAACCCTAGAAAAAAGTATTGAAAATGGAGGAAAAGGATATTGAAAAAGGGAAATATGAAAGGGGTAAATATTAAAAGGGGGGGGGGATGAAACAATGAAAAAAAAAAAAAAAAAAAAAAAAAAGAGAGAAGGTAATTTATAGAAAGTAGGACAATGCAGAGATAACCCACAAACTGAAGCAAATTAATATATGTAATGGTGGAACAATTTATGTAGATTCACCTTTTATTAATACAATATATTTATCTTTTCTTTCATAATTTTAACATGATATTGTGTTCTTACTTGGGGTTAGTGTTAATATTCGATTTTATGTTATTTTTATATTCTTTTTGTGCATTTATAACTTGATTTGCATTCTTTTAAAATTTAAATTTTATTATTTATTCATTGCTGAGATACACATCTCTAATCAAAATTATAATTCCATAATTAAATAAGTCTTTTCCCACTAGTTCAACCAAGAAAATCCAGAACACCAATCCAGAGTATAAACACCTGTACATCACAGAAAAATCACTTTTAAACTAGTCCTTTCTCGTTCAACCACCTCACAATGTTAAGTGTAAAAAAAAGACAGTGTCTTCTAAAAATTCCCAACCTGTTTTCATTATGGAAAGCTACAGACAACTATACAATGCAGATGTTTTTCCTTTAAAAATTAAAATCAGATTATTTTTACCCTTTTTTTTTTTTTTTTTTTTTTTTTAACACAGTGATCACCACTTATAAAGGCCCGGAAGCCACTCAGGGATAAGGGTTATTGCAAGTACATTACGTTAGTGTGGAGATTTGATGAAGTGTTTAGTTAAGGGGGCGGTTCATTAGGAATTTGTTAACATTGGACTTGAACACATCCAAGTTGTAGTCCAGTGGGAAGCAGGCAGATGGAACAGAGTTCCACAGGCGTGCAGTTCTTTAAAAATGGTACTATTACTAATAATAATACTAATTTTGTCTTGTAGTGTAGCTGATATGAACAGCGAATTGCACATTACAGTTGAAGCCCTACTTACTTGCGTACTGTGTCTTCAGTGAAAATGAAACAGTGGTTATCCCCCACACAAAAATATATAATGAAACGGACATCTGGGATAGTGAAAGGAGGTGTATCTAATTATGCAAATAATTTATTTTGCAGACCCCTATAAGAAATTCGGCTCTTGTCTTGGGGAACGCTCCATGTTTTAACAAGTTTCTTGGCCTGACCATTACTCCTGATCTGAAATGGAGTGCATACATCAAAATCTGTTGCCAAAGTCGCTGGAAAAATGGTTTGATCGTTCTACTGCTCCAGCATATATCTCACTGCTGATGCAATCCTCTAGCTGTATAAGAACCAAGTACATCCTAAGATGGAGTACTGTTGCCATATCTGGACAGGAACTGCTCAGCGCGCCCTATCCAGCCTTGATAGTGTTCAAAACTGACTTTGTAATATCGTAGGTGATGCTCTTTTCTCTTCCCTGCAACCTTTTTCCTACAGAAGAAACATTGTAAGACTGTCTGCTCAATTGTTATTTTCATGGCAAGTGCTCATCTGAGCTCCAATCTATGGTTCGCCCTTGCCAATCTTTCACAAAAAGCATTCGCCTAGCCAAATCAATAATTTCCTTCACTCCATCAGTACCTAATTCTAAACATGGATTCTATGAACAAAGCTTCTTTGTGAAAACTCCCTGCCTGTGGAACTGTTTTGCTGGTCTGTTTTCCAGCTGATAACATTATCATCTTCAAGCCCAATGTAAAAAAGTTTTTGTTGAACCGTCTTCTTAAATAATCTAATCATACCAAATTTCCATTACTAAAATTACTACACTATTATCCCAATAACTACCATACGCACATTAACTCTTATTCTTGAGTGGCCTCTGGGTCTTGATAAGTGGTGACCTTGTAAGAAACAAAAAATAAAATAAAATAACCAGGTATATTTCACCTAACTGGTGATAACTGGTGTTTGTTAAAGATTAAAGGCTGATTGACCTTTGACTTTCTGTAGGTTTTGTTAGGGTACAAGAAGTATCCACATATTCGTTTAACATCCGTTTTACATGCTGGCTTGTATTGGATAGCTTTTAAAAATTTAGCTTTCAAACTAATCTATCGCTGATCGGGTCTTTATTTATCCCTCTTTCTCTCAAATACATTTCCAGCACTTCTTCCCATGTTTTCTTTGGCCTTTTAACTGAACTTGCTACCTCAACTGTTCTTCATCTACTAACCAAAGAACTCTCATCTAATCTTTCAACATGGCCATAACATCGAAATCTATTGTCCTACACACGTCTCTTTATACTGCCCAGATTTAATCTTCCTCTACATCCATTATAACTAAGCATGTCTAAGATTCACAGTACACATCTGATCCATTTTTGGTAACATTTAAAGTTTGCAATCAAAAGAAAAAGAAAAGAAAAAAGGAAAAGAAAAAAGAAAAGGAAAAACAAAAACAAAGAAAAACACGGAAAAATTCAATATAGGCATTAAAATGATTTTGTTTTTTTAAATATTAATAAATATTATTAAACGAGGAATCATTTCAAGTTAAATTCAAGTTTGATTTTTAGATAAACATGACATTAAGTCAAATTTGGTGGCCATTTTGTTTTGATTTAGCTTATTAAAATAATGTTGACACATTCCAAGCGTGATTTTTCTCAATTTTACATGCATTATGCTAAATTGTTTTAGATAAACACAATATCAAGTCAAATACGAAGGCTAATTCTTTCTTTTTTTATTATTTAACTGCACATAATGACACATTTCAACCATGCTTTTTCTCAATTTTACATGCATAATGATAAATGGATTTTAAATTGAAATGATTTCTTATTTAGTAATATTTAAAAAAAAAAAAAAAAAAACTACATAAAACTATTTTTAATGCCTACACAGCATTTTTGTGTGTTGTGTATTTCGAGGTATGATACACAAGACAGTAGATATTTTCCTTTATTAGAGACGGTTTTGTTGTATTAAAAAGTCAGAGGATGCAAATATGAAAACATTACCTTTCTGAACTGCATAACCAAATTCATGAGACTACTCGTGGTGGATTGCGCTTGAGAAGAACTGGCCGTTGAACTGTGTAACAAATCATCAATAGAAATCTTGTTTTTCACGCCTTGATAGAGAAACCTCTGACGAGTGGTCAACGGGCAGTAAACAAGGATTTCAATCTGGGATACACAAGAAACAAGACAATCACAAAAATAAAACAACGATTTCTTCTTTATTCATAAAAATAAATTTGATTAGTGAACCGAGTCGGACATGAATACACTTTTATTACATTGATCAATATACAGATAAAAATACACATTACTCTTTATTATAGAGTGGAAGATTGGATTATGTACAAGATAATATAGTGAACTTATTTAATCTCTCATAAATAAATGTTAACAATTTTCATATGTACAGAAACTAGTGTTTCATGCTTATGAAATCAGTGTAGGAAGTGATAACTACCCAGTCCACAAAGCCACCCGTGACTTCGTAGGTTAGTGTCTTTCCTTTATGCCACCAGCTACTAACATGCGAATAATAGGAAATTAAGTGCTTATGAACGCTATGTTGGCAAGCATTCCCAGTAAGCAATTAAAGTATTCAACAATAGGAAGTTGGAATGATGAGTTTTCGCTAAAATTAATTTTTTTTTTTTTTTTTCTTAATTCCCTAAATAGACCTCAACTTTAATTTCTTAAGGGGGCTTTATCAACTATAATATTTTGAAATAAACATTAAAATATTTTTATATGTACAGATACTAGTGTTTTATGCTTATGCAATCATCAGTGTAGGAAGTAATAATTAGTGTTGATTGGGTGATTTGAACCTAATCCACAACGCCACCCTAGATTTCCTTTTTTCATATGAAAATTACAAAAAAAAAAAAAAAAAAAAAAAACCTACCTTATCTGACAATTCATTTTCAACATCTTTTTTAACACGTCGTAACATGAAAGGTTTTAGTATCATGTGTAACCGAGACAATTGATCTGAAATATAGAAAAGAAATCAATTATTTATAAGCTATAAAATGTAGAAATAAATATATATATATTTATTGTACGGCCAAAAGTGTTTGCAAAATTATAATATTAATAAACCATAGCAATTATCTTTCCCAAAAGTAAAATTGGATCACTTATTGCTTGATATGTACAAAAATCTACTTAGCAAATATTAAATTTAAATATCAATTCAAATTTTCAAAGCTAATACAAGTTTTTGTAATAATTAGAAAAAATGAAGCTGACCAAAAGAGTTTGTAAAAAGGAAAATTAAAATTACATCAAGTTTTACACTGAATACTATTATGATAATTGTACCATCTCATTAAATTATAAAATGAAAAACATGAAGTTTCATCCAAAAAACAGTTTTAATAAAAAAAATTAAAAAAAACTATGATTGCTAGTATTTAACCCTTAATCCGTATTCCTTTACTCTTAATCCAGTCCATCAACATAGGGTATTAAATTTTGCCCTTTTTCAGGTGAAATTTAAGATAGTTCTTTAAACCTCTTCCAGAGATATTTCTTACTACTGAGTTGGTGTCCAATCTCGTAAATCTTCCTCTTAATAATTGATCAAAGGTTTTCTATCGGATGTAAATCCAGGTTCTGGTAAGGCCACTATCAATCATTCAAATATTCCTTGATCTAAAAGCTAAGCTTTTGTAAACCGAGAAATGTGGTTTGCTGTGCTATCGTGTGGGACAATGAGATATCATCATTCTGGGAATTCAACAAAAGCAACAAATTCTTTTAAGAATGAACAATAGTTCACTAAATTCATTCCAATGTCATCAGGAACCAGAAAAGTGCCAACAATATCACTGCCAAAGATACTGGCTCAAATAATTATTCTTCCACCTCTCTGTTGACTTTTATACTTATAGACGAGGGCTGGCACCTTTCAGAAGTCATCCTTTGCTCAAACTGTCAGGTTTGTCCAGTGTTCCGCGAGTTTTGTCAGTTCATAGAACATTGTGAAAATCTGTTTTCAGATGCTTAGCGAACCCCAGGCTAATCACTACTGACAGTTTATATTGCTCAAAAGGGACACTCTGGTCTGCCATTTGTTTAAAAATTCGAATTTAGGTCCTTTTCTAAATTTCGGCAACTCCCGCATGATCAATCATCGCTCTTTCATAATGTAGGATGGATTTTATGTGATGCAAGCAGCATTTTCTTATTCACAATAACTGGATTTTTAAGGGTAATTTATTTATTCCAATCTATTCAACACATTCATTCCTAAAATCTTTGACAATATGAAAAAAGATTTCTGAACCTTTGGATCTGGTGCGAATCGATACAGGTTACTTTTCCAATATTCCGGTACTTTCTGGTTGTTCATAATCTCAAACTCACCAATAATACACTGAGGATTGAACCTTCAACCTCCAGAATAGTAACTTACAACTGAATTTTACGAAATACTTTACCACTAAGTCAGGGAGGTTACACTGACCGAAACGTGAAAATTAGACGCAAGATGAGAACAGTAGTTTGAAGAATCCAAATAATCAATCCTCATCTCCAAAATTCAGAAACAAAGATTATTTAGTTGTAATGCATATCCTCACAGTCGCAGACAGACGTTGCATGATTGCCAGGCCTAATATAGTATCACCTTAGTACAGTTAGATTTGGTTTTAGCATAATAAACATTTACTTACTTTCATCAATGCCCGATTGTCTTTCTACATGGCTTTCAATGTCTTTTGAAAACCATTCATTGAATTCTTCATGGGAGTCAAAGAGCGTTGGCATAATGAAATGCAAAAGTGCCCATAACTGAAAAAGACAATTTGAAAGTGAAAGGGAATAAGCCATTTGTAAAAACATTAGAGGAGATAGGCATCATCACCCCCCACCCCCCACCCCCGCCTAAATTTTTCTATTTTGGAGAGAGAGGAAAAGAAAATTAAAAATGATTAGTCCTTCTGAGTTTTAACTTAGCTGCGTTCATTTCATTTTTTTATTTTTCTTCCTCAAATATAGAGAAATTTAATGTTGACACAAGAAACACAAAGTGGTTTCATAATTTTATTAATATAGATTAAAATCCTCATATCAAAATCTGATACGTACAAAAACCTACTTAGCAAATACAAAATTCATGTTTGCATACTGAAAAAAAGGGAAAGAAAATTCAAATTTTAAAGGGATAGACTCACTACATCTCTTGTGAGACTGACAAGTACTATCACTCTGATGTCAGATTGAACTTTTTTTTTTTACAGAGGAAGTCATCACTAATCAAGGCCCAGATACCACTCAAGGATAAAGGATTAATAAATCATTATGATAAACGGTAATGGTGGAAATTGAATAGTTTAGGATCATATCCCGAAGTAATATGAATGAAAAATTAATATTACCTCTCCCATGCTGTTCTGAATTGGAGTTCCTGTTAGCAGCAAACGATTTCTACAATGGAAACCAAGCAAGGTTTTCCATCGTGCACTGAAATGTAAAGAAAAAAAATAAATAAAAAATAAAACATAGCATACATTTGATACTTTACGATATAAAAGAAAATATTTTGCAAAATAAAGTTTAATACAAAACTTTCAAAGCTAAATTAAAACATTGATATTTTATACAAGAGAGGGATTGTTAAAATATAAAATGTGATTGACCAAATTTGAAAATTTTACAAGAGAGTACAGTCATGAAAAAGAAAATACTCCAATAGTTAATAATTGTTTTTACAAAAAGAAAGGAAGGAAGGACAGGAAAAGAAAGGAAGGAAGGACAGGAAAAGAAAGGAAGGAAGGACATGAAAAGAAAGGAAGGAAGGACATGAAAAGAAAGGAAGGAAGGACAGAAACAGAAAGGAAGGAAGGACAGAAAAAGAAAGGAAGGAAGGACAGAAAAAGAAAGGAAGGAAGGACAGAAAAAGAAAGGAAGGAAGGACAGAAAAAAGGAAAGATAAATAATAACGAAAGAAAAAGGAAAGATAAATAATAACGAAAGAAAAAGGAAAGATAAATAATAACGAAAGAAAAATGGAAAGATAAATAATAACGAAAGAAAAATGGAAAGATAAATAATAACGAAAGAAAAATGGAAAGATAAATAATAACGAAAGAAAAATGGAAAGATAAATAATAACGAAAGAAAAATGGAAAGATAAATAATAACGAAAGAAAAATGGAAAGATAAATAATAACGAAAGAAAAATGGAAAGATAAATAATAACGAAAGAAAAAGGAAAGATAAATAATAACGAAAGAAAAAGGAAAGATAAATAATAACGAGAGAGAAAGGAAAGATAAATAATAACGAGAGAGAAAGGAAAGATAAATAATAACGAGAGAGAAAGGAAAGATAAATAATAACGAAAGAGAAAGGAAAGATAAATAATAACGAAAGAGAAAGGAAAGATAAATAATAACGAAAGAGAAAAGAAAGATAAATAATAACGAAAGAGAAAGGAAAGATAAAAAAAACGAAAGAGAAAGGAAAGATAAAAAAAACGAAAGAGAAAGGAAAGATAAAAAAAACGAAAGAGAAAGGAAAGATAAATAATAACGAAAGAGAAAGGAAAGATAAATAATAACGAAAGAGAAAGGAAAGATAAATAATAACGAAAGAGAAAGGAAAGATAAATAATAACGAAAGAGAAAGGAAAGATAAATAATAACGAAAGAGAAAGGAAAGATAAATAATAACGAAAGAGAAAGGAAAGATAAATAATAACGAAAGAGAAAGGAAAGATAAATAATAACGAAAGAGAAAGGAAAGATAAATAATAACGAAAGAGAAAGGAAAGATAAATAATAACGAAAGAGAAAGGAAAGATAAATAATAACGAAAGAGACAGGAAAGATAAATAATAACGAAAGAGACAGGAAAGATAAATAATAACGAAAGAGAAAGGAAAGATAAATAATAACGAAAGAGAAAGGAAAGATAAATAATAACGAAAGAGAAAGGAAAGATAAATAATAACGAAAGAGAAAGGAAAGATAAATAATAACGAAAGAGAAAGGAAAGATAAATAATAACGAAAGAGAAAGGAAAGAGAAAAAAAAACGAAAGAGAAAGGAAAGATAAAAAACGAAAGAGAAAGGAAAGATAAAAAACGAAAGAGAAAGGAAAGAGAAAAAAAACGAAACAGGAAAGAGAAAAAAAAAGAAACAGGAAAGAGAAAAAAAAGAAACAGGAAAGAGAAAAAAAGAAACAGGAAAGAGAAAAAAAGAAACAGGAAAGAGAAAAAAAAAGAAACAGGAAAGAGAAAAAAAAAGAAACAGGAAAGAGAAAAAAAAAAGAAACAGGAAAGAGAAGAGAAAAAAAAGAAACAGGAAAGAGAAGAGAAAAAAAAGAAACAGGAAAGAGAAAAAAAAAGAAACAGGAAAGAGAAAAAAAAAGAAACAGGAAAGAGAAAAAAAAAGAAACAGGAAAGAGAAAAAAAAGAAACAGGAAAGAGAAAAAAAGAAACAGGAAAGAGAAAAAAAGAAACAGGAAAGAGAAAAAAAAAAGAAACAGGAAAGAGAAAAAAAAAGAAACAGGAAAGAGAAAAAAAAGAAACAGGAAAGAGAAAAAAAAGAAACAGGAAAGAGAAAAAGAAACAGGAAAGAGAAAAAGAAACAGGAAAAAGAAAAAAAAACAGGAAAAAGAAAAAAAAACAGGAAAAAGAAAAAAAAACGAAACAGGAAAGAGAAAAAAAAAAACGAAACAGGAAAGAGAAAAAAAAAACGAAACAGGAAAGAGAAAAAAAAAAACGAAACAGGAAAGGGAAAAAAAAAACGAAACAGGAAAGAGAAAAAAAAACGAAACAGGAAAGAGAAAAAAAAACGAAACAGGAAAGAGAAAAAAAAACGAAACAGGAAAGAGAAAAAAAAACAAAAGAAACAGGAAAGAGAAAAAAAACAAAAGAAACAGGAAAGAGAAAAAAATGAAAGAAACAGGAAAGAGAAAAAAGAAACGAAAGAAACAGGAAAGAGAAAAAAGAAACGAAAGAAACAGGAAAGAGAAAAAAGAAACGAAAGAAACAGGAAAGAGAAAAAAGAAACGAAAGGAACAGGAAAGATAAAAAAGGAAAGAGAAAAAAAAACGAAACAGGAAAGAGTAAAAAAAACGAAACAGGAAAGAGTAAAAAAAACGAAACAGGAAAGAGTAAAAAAAACGAAACAGGAAAGAGTAAAAAAAACGAAACAGGAAAGAGTAAAAAAAACGAAACAGGAAAGAGTAAAAAAAACGAAACAGGAAAGAGTAAAAAAAACGAAACAGGAAAGAGTAAAAAAACGAAACAGGAAAGAGTAAAAAAAACGAAACAGGAAAGAGTAAAAAAAACGAAACAGGAAAGAGAAAAAAAAAACGAAACAGGAAAGAGAAAAAAAAAACGAAACAGGAAAGAGAAAAAAAAAAACGAAACAGGAAAGAGAAAAAAAAACGAAACAGGAAAGAGAAAAAAAAAACGAAACAGGAAAGAGAAAAAAAAACGAAACAGGAAAGAGAAAAAAAAACGAAACAGGAAAGAGAAAAAAAAAAACGAAACAGGAAAGAGAAAAAAAACGAAAGAAACAGGAAAGAGAAAAAAAACGAAAGAAACAAGAAAGAGAAAAAAGGAAAGACAGAACACAGGAAAGATACAAAAGGAAAGAAAGAAACGGGACAGTTAAAGAGAGGACAGTTAAAGAGAGGACAGTTAAAGAGATGACAGTTAAAGAGATGACAGTTAAAAAAAGGAAGGAAAGTAAAGAAAGGAAGGAAAGTAAAGAAAGGAAGGAAAGTTAAGAAAGGAAGGAAAGTTAAGAAAGGAAGGAAAGTTAAGAAAGGAAGGAAAGTTAAAAAAGGAAGGAAAGTTAAAAAAGGAAGGAAAGATAAAAAAGAAAAGGAAGGAAAGATAAAAAGAAAAGGAAGGAAAGATAAAAAGAAAAGGAAGGAAAGATAAAAAGAAAAGGAAGGAAAGATAAAAAGAAAAGGAAGGAAAGATAAAAAGAAAAGGAAGGAAAGATAAAAATAAGAGAAAGGATGGAACGATAAAAAGTGGAAAAAAAGAAAAATGGGAAAAAAATAGAAAAAAAAGGGAATGAAAAAAGGGGAAAAAGAAAAAAGGAAAGAAACAACTGAAAAGGTAAAAAAAAGATCATACCTGGAACTACTCTTAATGGCCTGCGCTTCATCAAGCACCATGTATTGCCATTTGATTCTTTGAAAATACTTAACATCTTGGATGACTAATTGGTAACTTGTGATTACAACATGGAATGATGCTTCTTCAGTATGCAAACATTTCTGATCCCAAAACTTCCGTAAAATACGTCGATCTTGTGTATTGCCCCAATATGGAACCACCTGTGAAAAAATAACAATAATTTGATTTAGTGTCAATGAGAAAAACTTTTTAAACTTTAATTGATAAAATATATTTTTATACAGAATTTTCAATCACAGATACCACTCATGAAATTATTAATAAAACTTACAATTCTTTCTGCAATCCAACCATATTTGATACAAATAAACTTCAATGGCTTGGCCACCAAGTTTTAGTTGCAAATATCTAACAATCCTTGTTTTATTGCCATTCAAACCTTGGCTTAATATTCATAGGAAACATAAATTGGAATAAATACATTGAGGACATTGCAAAAGCTACTGCAAAAGGTGAGCTCTATCCCTCTAATGTGCTAGAAAATTACTCACACCAGAGAGTATTCTTTACTTATACAAAACCACAATTCACCCATGCATAGAACATTGTTACCACATCTGAGCTGATCCATTTACCACTTAGTGCCTTTCTTTTAGATAGGATCCCCTCCAAAAAAAGAGTCTCAAATCTAATAGATTCTACACTATCAACCAAGCTCCAACCTCTGTCCTATCACCACAGTCTTGCATCGCTGTGCCTGTTTTGCAAGTACTTTAATAGAATGTGAATTGATGAACTTAATGACGTACACATTCATAACTACCCTGACACGCAATAAAATTTCACGTCTTTACCATTAAGGTCTCTAGATACCAGAAAGCCTGGTACTCTAGTAGCTTCTTCTCTTGGACTGTTAGACTTGGAAATTCCGTCCGTTTTCTGCTTCCCTGACTGTATTAACCTTCAGAAGTTTAAATGTAATGTGAACAAATATCTTACTGTTCAACTCCTCACAATTCACTATTAGACACAATCCTAAATAATAACCCCTTATATCCAAGTGGCAATATGCCCTGTTCAGAGGTTGAAAAGAAAAAAAAAAAAAGAAAAGAAAAAATTTAATAAGCACACAAGAATTTCTGAAAAGCTACTAATAACCGACATGTTCCTCTCTTGATAATGCCTTAATTTTGATTGTTATGATCTTCAGTTCAAGAACAGCCTGGAGATTGCTTTAAAAGACATCTTTAAAATGACCCTACATATAAAAATCGGAGAGGGGGGGGGGTAAAGTCCAGTGAGTGAGAAACCTATACAGGATAGCACTTTCTACCGATGCGGCAATCACCAGATTACCCCACCACCATACCATTGAACAGCGATACACATTCATGACTGAAACTTGGATAAGTCAGATTCACACAGACTGATGTTTAAATTGCAGAAAGGATTGATGATTCCATGAGTGGAATTGGAGGATGGAGGTGTCTCTGTAGTATTAGATATTCATTTCATTTAATTATTACAGTATTGTCTGGTTGTCAAATTATTAACTGAATCAAAATCATTACAAAACTATAACTAGTAGTTGTTAATACATGAAGATTTTCTAATGACTTTCTATTTGACAATTTAAATGCTTCCAAATTCATTTCAAATTTTAAAGGGTCACCAAGTATTAAAAAAAGATGAAAACAGCTGATGTTTACAAATAAACTAAAATACATTCTCATGGATTTAATTTAATGATTAAATTAAATTCTTAAATTTGAAAAATTTTGTTTTATTTTACACTTGTTTTTTTTTTTGGGGGGGGGGGGGTATTTTTTTATTCAAAGCCAAACACCTATAAGTGAATCATTGTATACAATCAAATGAAAACAAGTTGCTATTTTTAACATAGCTGGAAGAAATTACCGCTTTATATGTTTCCTACATGTGAAAATTACAATAGATCCAATTAGATTTAAATACACTTTAGTCGATAAAATAGCCAGCAATGATATTGATTAGGTTAAACATTCCTACCTTCCCTTAAAAAGAAAATAAATATAGTTAAATTGATTAATAATTTTGTGAATAAAGAAACTGACCTTAAATTTGGGAACAAATCTTGCACATTCTTGCTGCCAGTTGTGTAGTGTAGATGCAGGAGCTATTATGAGAAATGGGCCCCATATACCTTGGGACTGAATAAAAAGTAAAAATAAATGATTAGTCTTTTTTTTTTTGTTTTTTTAAATAAAAGCAAGATAAACATCTTAAAACAGTAGAATAAAAAGGGAATAAAAATTTTAAAAAAGAGGAGGGGGAGCTAGTCTATAACGCTAAGAAAAAATAAAAGAAATCTTTATGGTGTTCATATTCTTGACAGAAAGAAAATATCATACCTCAAAAATGATGTACATTGATCAAGTAGTTTTATTTTTATAAAGAAAATCATTTTTAAGTGTATTTGAACTTTTCCAATGCCACCTTAGCTATAAAATTTGATTTTTTTTTTTTAATAAAACAATTTAATCAATTTACATGATTTTTAGTGTACAATATTTTCTTTCCATCATGGCTACATACACCATAAAGACTTTCTTTTTTTTTTCGGTATTTCGTTTTTTTCATGGAGGGGGTGTGATAGACTTATACCTACATAAAAATAAAAAAAATAAATAAGAATTAAAAAAGTAGAAAAAATAGAATAAAGAAAAAGAAAACCGACTTCCATTTGTACTTTTTTCTTTTTATTCTTTTCCCTTTTTTATTATTTTTAAATGTTATTTATTAATAATATTTAAAAAGAATAACAAGTGAAGCATGCATGGTCCCCTGTGAGTGCACAGTGAACGAGGCATTTCAGTTGCCTTTATATAACTTGGTGAACAACTTTCTATACTTTTGTTCTGTTGATAAACCTATTTTCTCTGTTATTTTTTTTCCCTCACCTTTCTAACACTTTGGTGATGGGAATATTGATAGTATCACACCTAATAATTTGAAATTAAAGATACAAAATTATTTGAATAATAAAAACTGCATACTTACTTCAGATAAATGAGCAAGAAATGCTAAGCTTTGGACAGTTTTACCAAGTCCCATTTCATCAGCCAAAATTCCATTTATTCCCTGGTCGTAGAGGTTTGCCAGCCAATTCATTCCCTAAAAGAAAAAAACCCAAAAAACTAAGCATGTTAAGAACTCCCAAGACTAAGATTTTCCCCTCCTTGGTCTCTGAATGATGCCGTTTTAGAAAGTGTGAAATCTTTCATTAGACTAATCAGACAGAGGTCGATCGTAGAGTTCAAGTCTTGTTGTCATGTAGCTCAAACACGTGATTATGGTTCACATATTTTTAAGGAGAGAGAAACTGGTTGAAAGCAGTTGAAACTGCAAGTTGGAATGCCAACACTTGGCAGTTTACTTATCTCATTTACAAATTGTTGCTTCCACTGTTGGATTTCTATTACCATAGCAACAACAAGATTTTAAAACTAACTCCTAACCTCTGGTTACTGTCCAAGTCCAATAATAACACAGGTTTATATATATATATATATATATATATATATATATATATATATATATGTATATATACACACACACCAAGTTAAAAGTATTCAGGAGATAAAACCCATGAATTAAAACAAGGTTATTAAGAGTGCTCAGTAAGTATAATATTTTTATTTATATAGACAAATATTACATAGTTGCTACACTGCACATGCTAATGTTTTGGAACAATTGGTTTATTGAAAAACCGAAAGCACCTCCTCAGGCGACAGAAATAAAGCTTGTCTGCTATTCAAAATAACCAGTTATTATTTTGAGGTGCTTTTGGTATATATATTACATACACACACTAGCAGGTCGTCCGGTGTTGCCTGGTCATAAATATGCTTAAATATGATACTTTAATTCATACAAATTTCATATTTATTATTAGAGAACCAACACTAATTGATTATTATATTGTATCCTATGTATAGTAGAGATTCTAAAAGTAAAAAAAAAGAAGAAAATATGACTTTAGTGCCATCTGCTAGAATCGAAACAAAAGTATATAGCTCTTCTCCCTTATTCATGACCATCTGTACTCTGCCCTAACGCCTAAAAAAAAAAAGTTGTAAAAGGTGTAAATGCATGCTTGCACATGTGTAGAAGAGCACTTTAAGTTAACTTGCGTCTGCAAAGTTTAAATTTTGACCCGTTACCAGCTATTTTTACTGGCTAAAGACCAAATGGAATTTGTTTCACAGGTTCAAATCCCCTATATATCAAGGTTAAAGTCTGCAGACCAAAAATTAACAGAGGAGTTTGGTAGAGACTGTTCCTCATACAGACAAGGTCACTAAGTAGAAAAAGTCAAGATATTGTAGAATTAAATTAACAATATTTTCTTCAAAACAAAAACTACGAAATAAAGGTGAAAGGTTCCTTTATTTTGTATTCCTTGTTTTTAATAAAATAGTGTAAATTTAATTTTACAATATCTTGACTTTTTCTACTTAGACTATCACTGATATTGAGCCTTTTAAATCTGGATAATGTTCTTGTTCTATAAATATATACTTCTATACAGATATTTCTGCACTTTCAAATTTGAAAAGTTTTTTTAATAATTTTTTCTTATCTTGCAAATTTTGCTCCTAATAATAATAATTATATATATATATATATATATATATATATATATATATATATATATATATACTAGAAGACCGTCTAGCGCTGCCCGGTCATAAAATAGGCATAAATATATTTTAATTCATGCAGATTCTATATTTATTATTAAAGAGCTAATTCTTTGATTATTATATTGTATTCAATATATGGTAATGGTTTTAAAAGTAAAAAAAAAAAAAAAATACTTGCACACCATCAGCTAAAATTGAAACCAAAACAAGTCGCCAGCCTTATCTGTAACAAACTGTACTATGTCCATATTCAAAGTAAACCATGCAAAATAACATTGTATATGTATTTATGCATGCTCAAAAATAACATTTTTATTCGACTTGCCAAGGTCAATGTTTTTTTTTTTCAATTTTGACTCCATAGTTGCAATTTTTACTGGCTAAAAACCAAATCGAATTTATGTTTTTTTTACATGTTTAAAATCCCCTATACATCAGTTACAAGTCTGTAGACCAAAAATTGACGAAGGAATTTTGTAGAGACCTTTGCGCACACACACACACACAAGATACATATATAAATATATAGAATATTTGGATCCTAAATACAACCAATTATGCACAATATAGAAACTATGCACAAATACAACTGAGCGTAATAGTTAAATGAAACCAATAATCTCGTAAAAAACAATAAAGAATGAATAATTAATTAAAGTTCGATTTTCAAATAATATGCAAATTAGTTAACCTTTTAGTCACTCACATATCCATGATTGAGTATATTAAGTTCGTTTTGATAATTTTTAAATAAAGAAGTAAGCTTTTAATATCAATCTAAGTGTAACAAAGAAAACTCAACTTATATATGTGAGATATATATATATATTTGTGATTTACTTACTTTGAGTTGATAACATTTCAGTTTCCCCTCAAACATTGAGGGCTGTGACCTTTCGACAGCTGTGCTGATGGCAGGATTTGCTAAACTGGAGTCCACTGAAAGATTAAAAAAAAAAAAAAAATCAATATACAAATCAAATTATTGAAGATATTTGTTAGAGATGTAATTATTTTTTAAAGATATTAATTACATTCCATGCAAAAGATTTTTTATATATATATATATATATATATATATACTAGACTACCCGTAACCTGTTGGGTCAGTATGTTATATTAGCTATGGAATTCATGTATACGCATGACACTTGTGATGTAAAGAAAATAGGTTTTTTTTTACATAACTGAAACAGTTCTATGAAAGTATATTAAAATGAAAAAAGAATATAGATAGATTTTTATGAGTCGTTCTGTTTATTATAACTGATTATTTTTGAAAAAAAAATTTACAGTTACTGAATTATAAGTGGTTGGCCATACTTATAGGTGAATGTGCACTGAACAGATACCATAATACTTATAGTTAAATTCAAATTTTAATATCTGCTTTTTTTTTTTTTTTTTTACATTGTTCATTTCTGTATTATGTTTAAGTTATTTTAAACCCCACTCTTCCCATGTTAAATAATAATTTCGAAATAACGTTAATATTTCAGCGTTCCAATTGTTCTTTTGTTTTTTTTTTTGCATTTAAATTATCCAAATAAACAATTTTAATACTGTCTGCGTTTTTTTTTTTTACATTGTTGATTTCTGTATTACGTTTAAGTTATTTTAAACCCCACTCTTTCCATGTTAAATAGTAATTTCGAAATAACGTTAATATTTCAGTGCACAGGTCATACGCGCATGCGCAACTGGATGTCGTAAACCAGAAAGTGGGTTACATACATCGTTACAAGGTCATTTGAGTTACTTTTCTTTTTTAAATACATCATCTCATTGTAATGTGATACTATGGACGTCCCTGCCTGGAGCCAAGATCCCGGAGAGTATTGAGAAGTGATTCACCTAGAATTCTGGGAAGTAAAAAGATCCATGATCAACGACAGTGATTCAAAAGAAAGATCCATGATCAACGACAGTGATTCAAAAGAAAGATCCATGATCAACGACAGGGATTCAAAAGAAAGATCCATGATCAACGACAGTGATTCAAAAGAAAGATCCATGATCAACGACAGGGATTCAAAAGAAAGATCCATGATCAACGACAGGGATTCAAAAGAAAGATCCATGATCAACGACAGGGATTCAAAAGAAAGATCCATGATCAACGACAGGGATTCAAAAGAAAGATCCATGATCAACGACAGGGATTCAAAAGAAAGATCCATGATCAACGACAGGGATTCAAAAGAAAGATCCATGATCAACGACAGGGATTCAAAAGAAAGATCCATGATCAACGACAGGGATTCAAAAGAAAGATCCATGATCAACGACAGGGATTCAAAAGAAAGATCCATGATCAACGACAGGGATTCAAAAGAAAGATCCATGATCAACGACAGGGATTCAAAAGAAAGATCCATGATCAACGACAGGGATTCAAAAGAAAGATCCATGATCAACGACAGGGATTCAAAAGAAAGATCCATGATCAACGACAGGGATTCAAAAGAAAGATCCATGATCAACGACAGGGATTCAAAAGAAAGATCCATGATCAACGACAGGGATTCAAAAGAAAGATCCATGATCAACGACAGGGATTCAAAAGAAAGATCCATGATCAACGACAGGGATTCAAAAGAAAGATCCATGATCAACGACAGGGATTCAAAAGAAAGATCCATGATCAACGACAGGGATTCAAAAGAAAGATCCATGATCAACGACAGGGATTCAAAAGAAAGATCCATGATCAACGACAGGGATTCAAAAGAAAGATCCATGATCAACGACAGGGATTCAAAAGAAAGATCCATGATCAACGACAGGGATTCAAAAGAAAGATCCATGATCAACGACAGGGATTCAAAAGAAAGATCCATGATCAACGACAGGGATTCAAAAGAAAGATCCATGATCAACGACAGGGATTCAAAAGAAAGATCCATGATCAACGACAGGGATTCAAAAGAAAGATCCATGATCAACGACAGGGATTCAAAAGAAAGATCCATGATCAACGACAGGGATTCAAAAGAAAGATCCATGATCAACGACAGGGATTCAAAAGAAAGATCCATGATCAACGACAGGGATTCAAAAGAAAGAGTCATGATCAAGGAGAGGATTCTCAAAAATATGGAAGCAATCGAGAGCTAATGCATTAAAATAGTCAGTTTTTACAGCTTGACAGTTTTTGCAGCAGTTGGGAATGGTTTGCGAATTGGAGTAGATGGTGATAGATGCAAGAAAATAGGCAGTGCTTGGCAGTGTTTTAGCAAAGGAGATGAGCTGATCAACCAACCGACAATGGTGTCTCGACAGACAGCTATCAACTGACAACGTTTAAAAGTTCCCTTTTCTATGCTGCTGGCACCACACACACCAAGAGTATTACTGTTTTATATGTAATGTATCCCAGTTTGTGTTCTTTCTTGCGAGTTTGTTGCTTTTATCTTTATATACTTGAAAACTGCCAAGACAACATGACCCAAATTAAAACAAGATGAAAACCATGGCACTCAAGCATTGGCAGTTGTCAAAAGGCAACGTATGATCTTACAAATCTTAACTCCCATGACATTTTGCTTTATCCCTCATCATACGAAGTAGGTCTTCAAAGGTACACTGTAAATCCTTCAGTAGCTGCTTCTATGTGACCTCCAACTCAACTACATCCCTGTTTTGGCATTCACAAAAGAATATCGCTAACAATTTCATTTGTAGCCCTTCAGCAGTGACCAACAAATTTGTTTCTTTCCTCTGATAAAAACTTAGATTTGAGGAAGATACCCGTAAAGTGGCACCTGTATTAGAGTGTTGTCCCCAGATCTTAAATGCAACTCTTAAAATTCTGGTGTCAAGTTTCTTCTCAAATATTTTGTTAAAAGTCTACATATAAGTACTAGTGTAACAATGGTTTTGTATAGAGATTAAAATCCTGCAGATTAACAATTAGTCAGAACCCACAAAGAGGACTTCATGCAGATCAGACAATCCTGAGGCACAATCTTTGTGAGCTCTATGTAGATGCCCAACTCGTTTAACAAACAACTCGCAACAGCTAATGAGAAGTATTAGTGCCCGTAAACACTGCAAAAACTTTTTTAACCGAGTCTAAATATCAATGTTGTAAGTTGGGAAGCAATAAAAAAAGGATGCAACTATTATTTAGAGCACTGGTATGCTCATACAGACACATTATGATCTTAAAAAGTGTTTTGATTTTTAGAACAGTTCTTTGGATAGACAACTTAAAATGAATCATCTAAAATTTAAACCGGTTGAAAATATTCTTAACGTTACAATGTCCTTCAATCTTCAATCCAGGTTTGATCAACATCTCAGGTATTTTATAAGGCTGAAATTTATTTTATATAGAAGTTTATTAAACACAGAGACAGTTACAGAAAAACAGTGGGAGGGATTAACACTTCAAACATCAAACTACTTACCTGTGTGAGAAAGAGAGGGGGGGGGGGTAGACACTTATGTTGTGTTTCCCCTAGCTACATTATGCCCCTCCTTGAAATATCACACGAAAAAGAGAATTTCTTTCTCCTGGAAGTCCCATAATTTTGTCAATTTCCATTCCTGGGGTGACTTAGACATCACACAAACTTGCAGCTTTTTTTTCTTCTTTTTTTTTGACATTGTTTTACAAACAAATGTCACTCTCTAGTAGTTTGCATTCTGCTATATCTGTTACCTTTTTCCTATCTTAGCCAAATTTTTATTTTTGAGCAACAGTGAGCTTGTATGCTAGTTATTAAATATTGCTTAACCTTTATGTCTAAAGCCTTAATATTTTTAAAATACTTACAAATATCTGATGTGTAACCCATAGAATTTCCCGTTCTTCGCATGTACATCTCATCATCAAATGCTCGTCTCTAAAACAAAAAATCATTTATTAGTAACAAAATTTTATTTATTTATTTTTAATTATATATATTAATACTTTCAGAAGCATTAATAGGAAAGAATGTTGGAAAAGAGGAGTTTGTAGATTGTGGAATGATTATAGGAACTTCATAAATAGGTAGCTTAACTTGTAAAGAAATAGTAAAATAGATGGGACATTGATTAGATGGATGGTAGTGAAAGAGGTACAAAGATGATACATTAAAAGTGATTATGGAGAATGTTAAGATAGCTTAGCTGTATTCAGAATAAAAAGTTCAAAGGATATTTTTAGCTATGATGAGACAAATTTGAAAAATCCAAGGCCTTACACAATATCATTTCAAGAAAGATAAGAATTACTTCTATAAGACCTCTACATTTGAATATCATGTGTAAATCTAATTAAAATTTCATAAAAATTAAATTTGTGGTTAAAAATCAACATGCATGAAACCAAAGCATTTTTTATCACCTAATTTCATGAGTTTGTTGTGCTCATTAATTCTTTTTGTCAAATTTACCACATTATACATATATTTAAAATGGGCCTAACCATAACACTTCATTAATTTTTAACAAATATTTTTAAAAGGGTTTTAAACATTTGTTATAAAGTTCAATCCAAAAGAATATTAAACCCTATATTCAAGATTTAGTATCTTGGAACGGGTCAGTTCATTTTTTGTTTTACTGATATATGTGTGTGTTATTGAAAGAAATTTTTTTTTTTCCAACTATGCATTTAAATGTATATATTAATGGCATGTTCATTTAGATAGCTCAATAGTGCAATACTAAAGCTATAAATATTTTAAAAATGTATAAATATATATTAGAAAGATAAGAGCAGAAAATATACAACAGTATGGTATAAAGTTGATTAGAAGATTTATTTGTGTGAATGTCTTTATTTCATCTATGTGAAAAAATAGGTCAAATAGATTTGAGGCACTCTAGCATGGGCAACAACCAAAAGGACACATTTTGCCTTGACACCAATTTCTTTTTCCTAATTTTGTTTAGATTATGAAAAAAAAAATATATATAAAGTATATGCCCATTTGTAATTTTACCATGGATTTATTTACAATTTTTTTTAATTAACAACTTAAAAACAAAAAATACTTTTCTTAACAAGCACATTCTTAATTACCATGAGATTAAATTAAAATTTAATGTTTAAAATAATTATTTTAAAAAAATTTCTTTATCATTGCTAAGTTTAATGCTTTACAAAAATATTTTAAAAAATACTGGGTTGTATATAAAAAAAAGTGAAAAATCTTTGAATATTGGATTTTTCACTAAAAAAAAAAAAAAAAAAAAAAAAAAAAAAACTTTACTTTACCAAAAAGTGATAAAACTGGTAGTCAAAAGTTAAATATAAAAAATAAAAAAAATATATAGAAAACTTTTTTTTTTAACTTGTTACTTTTTCCTTTATTTTCTTTTCAATCACTTATTTGCACTTCATTTGGCAATTATTATTTTGCTCTCCAGCAGTTTGTCACGTCTTTCAAAGTATAACATTTTATGAAATGCAATTCATAGATTTTGATGAGAACAAATCTGTCAACGTACCTTCCGCTGATGCACATTGTATGCTTGCTCTGCATTTGAAAGAGCAAGATTTCGCATTTCAATTGAATCTTTAAAAAAAAAAAAGAAGATTTTTTAAAATAATAATCCTTAAAAACTCAAAAACTATGAAATAAACAATTTTTAAATAATGATAATAGAACATCAGGATCTCATCTATCAGTAAAAGCCCTACAGGCTGAAACAGATATAATTATCTAGAATGTATTAGATTGGTAACTAAGTTCTTGCCGTTTTTTAAATCTACATTTTCTAAAAGTAAAATAAAAACTATCAACTATTTAATCAATGATGTATTCTCCATTCGTGCTCACAACTTTTTTTTCCCAACGTTCAACAAGATTTTCAATACCTTTTCGGTAGAAATCATTTGATTTTAACTTGAAAAATAAAATAACAATATATTAAAAAAGAAACGGCAAGCCTTTAAAAGGAAAAAAAATCATGAAAGAAAAAAAATCTTTATTTTTTTATATAAAACAGGGTTACCCAGCATTGTCTGGGGAAAAGGTATATATTACTATTAAAACTTCTCTTTTCCCCTCCCTTGTTTTATTCCTCTCTAACTATCCACCCACCTCTCTCTCCATTCAAACCAATTTCTCTCTCTGGACATATACATACATAGAACTCATACTTTATACAGATTCCTAGAAAAATAAATTAACATAAGGAAGTAACTTACTGATAAAAGACAAAATAGAGTTACTTTCCTTGAGTGCATAAATTAAAAAAAAAAACAAAAAAAAACAACCCTCAGTGCACCCCTGATGAAATCTGTGCCAGTTTAGGATTAAAGAATGAATAATTTTAGAAACGATTCATCCAGAATATACCAACTTTACTGCTGTTTGAGATTTTGAGGTGGATACATACAATTTTACATAATTTATATAATAGCTTGAATGGTTATTGTATGGATGCACTAGCAAATTTTATAAGAATTTGCTTATTTCAATCAAATCAATTCTCATAATATCTGAACCTCTAATGATATCACAAAATTAAAACCTTACGCTTTTTTTTCTTGGCAGAATAGATTAAGCCATGGTAATAATTTCACAGGGGTCAAAATGAAACAAGAAAATAGTTTTAATTTATTTACTTACCATAATCATCTTCCTCCACATCTACAAGCATCCCTCCTTCCACCTTTAAATGTTTCTGAGATTTTTCTTCATCCAATTGCCTCAGAATTCTTTCTTTTGTCGCTTCAGTCTCTCCAGTCATCTTACGCGCCATAAAATGTGCATAAAGTTCCGTCTGAGTGATCAAAAAGTTTAGTTTGCGTTGCTGCCTTCGAGCCTTTAAAAAGAATAAGAATGAAAAAAAAAAAAAAATAATGAAAGAAAAAAAAATCATAGAAGTATAAATCGTAGATGAGTTCAATTTGTACACTAGTCACTTTAAAACTTGATAAAAGTTTTTGGCAAATACACAAACATTATATTAAACTAGCAGGGAGACCTGACGTTGCCCGGGATTGAATGATGATCAATGAATATTTCACACTCCTATATTTTTTATTGTCATCGAAATCCATGAAATCACTCAGGAGGAAGCTTCACATGCCTCCATACAGTAACTTAGTCCAAAATATGTTATTTTACATTGCACTCTAGAACCTACTGTTGCTTTTATAAAATTATTTTATATAAACTTCTTTCCAGTTAATGAAAAAAAATATTAAGAAATTTACGTGCAGGGTGTCATCTAAAAAAAAACAACAAAAAAAAACAACAAAAAAACACCAAAACAAAACACCTAAATTTTCAAGTCTTATAAAATTCTTTGCAGTTAATGAAAAAAAAAAAATGAAATTTATGTGCAGAGTTTGAACTTAAGGACCACGTCCTGCAAAAAAACATGCTATCAAATTACCCACAGTAGAATTTTCACAGCCCGTTGCTAAGCGATGACATAGAAAAAAAATGGCTTTACCGATGATAGATAAATTAAAATAACGGTTTTGATTATTGATAATTATCGGGGGTATTCTGAGACAAAACTTAACTAAGATCACTCCCAGACTTATACACTAAAGTTCCGTAAATTGTAAAGAAAATCTGTTCAGCCATTTCAGAGTCTATAAAGAAACTCACTTACACAAAGTTGCATTTACATAATTGTAGAGAAATGTAACGAAAGCTGTTTATGTATAAGATAGATGAAGACCTTTTGCCTTGGTCTATTATAACACAAACTTTTGAATTGAAAGCCATGTTTAATTTTAGAAGAGTTTCCGATGGGTAGCTAACCTTTATAAGTCTTGACCTGTAAAAGTTTACAGACTAAAAGCAAAATTCCTTACTGCATAGACACGAAAAATTATGAGTAGGAATTCTAAAATATCTAATGCTTTATAGAATGATTCTGGTTTCTGATTGGTTGTGAGCAGAGTATGGTTTCATTTGATTTGTCCGTTCTTATCACCAGTATCTATAAATAGAGCATTCCAATTTTCTTTAATGATACTACCCCCCCCACCCATTACACCCTTCCTAAGCCTTTTGGCTGAGATCAAAGTGTAGTATCTGTTCCCAGATGCTGCGCTTTGTGGCAATTGGTTGTTGGTACATGTAGGGATAACCCTATATGTACCATCCCTCCCCCTTAACCCCACATAAAAACCGACCTTGTGTCATATTTTGCTTACGTGGGGAAGCAAATAAATACCTACTACCCCCCTCATTACTCAGCCTTTTGGCCGGGATCAAAGTGTAGTATCTGTTCCGGCAGATGCTGCACTTAAGATAACCAGTCAATGAAGGGGAAACCCTCTATACTGGGACAATTATTATTTTTGGTAACCAGAGTGCCCCCTTTTTGCCTACTTTAGGGGAGCTGGTTTTTACCTCACATTAAAAACGGCCTTGTGCCTAATTTGCTCAGTGGGGGAGCAAATAAACACCATCTGTTCCCACAGATGCTGCACTTTGTGACCATTGCTCTTGTGACAATTGGTTGTTGGTCTATGTAGGAGCAACCCTGTATAAACCATCCCCTCCCTCTTCACTCCACATAAAAACCGACCTTGTGTCATATTTTGCTCACATGGGGAAGCAAATAAATACCTACTTTCTCATTTTATAAAAAATATTGCAACACAAACATTTGCACAAACATTAAATATGTAGTGACAGCCATGGTATGCATAAGATAAATGAAGACCTTTTGGCATTGTGTACTATAACACATCCTAACATTACACCACAGGAGAAATATAAGAAAATATTTAACAATACAAGTGTAAGCATGCACTAAGTGGTTGCATGTTTAGTTTGTTGCATAGTTGTAATGTATGCAAAAAACAAATTTGCTGCAAGTGAGAAATGTTTAAAGAAAAAAGGAATCACCCAAAATATGGGAAATATCTCTGATTTTGAGTTTGGCCACCCAGAATCAGATTTATCAGATACATGTCCCATGCTGCAGCTATAACTCACTTGAGTTTTGCCAAAAATAATGGCTACCAATATATGCATTAAGTTTTTTATATTCATGAACAAGGCTGACCATTATCTAAAGTCGTTTTTCTGGAGTGGTTCCAGTGATATCTGCGTATATTTCAGCAAATGGGCAGTGGAAATCAGTTTTGTTTTGTTTTCAGAAACAGATGTTCTCTTTAACTTGATTTGGTTGGGCTTGGAATTCTAATTTACAAGTCTGTTATGCAGCAAGAAAAAAACAAAAAAAACAAGCATCACTGAATTTGAAAGAAATCAAATATTTGCTACTTGTTTTAAAAACTCTACTTATGATTTCATTTGAAGGGAGTATTCTTTTGTTACAGCATTAAAACTGCAATGTTGGAATCCAGTAACAACTTTGAATCAACAAATGTGTGGACACACACAGATGCACATACAAGTGGAAGAGAAATTTTTTTTTAATGTGTCTACCATAGTTGTGACAAAGATCTCTTCATGTCTTTAAACCAACTGTCCATCAAATCTACAAATCTAACTTTCTTAGGAAGGTGAAGAAGTGTAAAAAAAAAAAAAAAAAAAAAAAAAAAGAGTAAAAGTTTATCTGTATTGATGGAAACAATATTTAATGCAACAATATGTTTGCCATTACATCACATAGATTTTTCTCCAGCAACACTATTTTCCATACTGATCTTGGAAAAATGTGCTGAGCACTGGAACTTTTTTATGTGTCATACTCTTCTGCAGAAGCACTTTTAATACTCAATGATCTTTGAGTATTAAAACACATTTGATCAATTTTTATTAAACTCATCTTTTATGGCTGGCAAAACACACCAGTCACACATGATTGATACATATAAGTACTCCTCTTCCAGCGTATACTTATTATTTCTCATTGTCTACACGCTAGGCAAAAACTGGTTCTTTTCTTATGGAAATAAGGTAAGCTAAGACTATTTTCCTTCACTCAAACAAGGTCCTGGCTCCTCACATCCAACATAGATGAAAAATAAAAAATCTATTCCATTTGCCAAGTTTAATTAATGATTTTGCCAATTTTACCAATTAGGGGATTTATAAAATTAAACAAATAAGAGAATCTTCCCACTAACCTCTCTGAGTTCCAAATCCATTTTTCGTTGTTCTTGAGCTTCTTTCTCGGCTCGCTTACGGTGTTCTTTCTCAACTTTTTCAAACCGCTTCCAATAAATCTGCATTTCTCGTGTTATTCGTTTCGCCCTCTGTGGCGTCTCTTTCATCACCTTTTGCGACTGGAGAGCGGCACGTCGACAGTCCTTCATACACTGCTGAGAAATCTAAAAAGGCAAAGAAATCAACATTCAATGCTGCAACTTTTAACTATTTCAACAACCTTCTTTTATCCCAATAATAAAGGTAATAAATAATCCAATATATAAAATAAAGTCAATCGTCTTATTTGTTTGTCGTTGAAAGCTTTCATACAGACCCGTGGCTTAACAGATAAGGTACTAGGTAAAATTCAGCTGTAAGCGACATTGTTCTGGAGATTGAAAGTTTAATACTCAATACGATTGTGAATTACTTAAGACCCCCCCCCCCCGCCCATTCTTTTTTTCAACTCATGTTCACCCCCTTACAAAGCATATCGTCACTGAGACAAAAGGGGCTACTATTTGGGGCCATGTTTAGGAAAGATTAAAAAGATATTTATTTATGTTACATTTAAACTTCTGCATATCAGTACAACCAGGGAAGCAGGTAGCAGGAAGGGAATTCCAAAGTCTAGCTGCTCAAGGGAAGAAACTATTAGAATAGAAAGCTTTCTGGCATTTAGGGACATCAACTGTGAAGGAATGAGATCTTTCTTATTGCTAAGCGGGTTTGTCGGGGATATGTACGTCGAGGGGGTATAAGTGCAACGAGTTCATCAGATCACATTCCATTAAAATATTTGTAAAATAGGCACAGTGATGCAACATTGCGGCGATGAGACAGGGGCTGGAGCTTAGTTGATAAAGTGGGACTGATTAGATTAACAACTTTTTTTGGACCTTATCTAAGAGGAAGAGACTAGTAGTAGATGCTATCATGGCTGACAGAATGACTGCATGTTAGCTCTGTGGATTCCATCTGGAATTATGTGCAGCTTCAAGATCTTGAGAGAAAAATTCTAGAGTTCAACAAGAGACCTGAAGAAAATTGAAGGTTACATTGGCCGAAACATTGGAAGAAAAAAAATCAATAGCTTTCTTCAAACAAAAATATTGATTTTGGCTTGTTAGTTTTTCTTGTAGATCATTGCAACATGTAAAAATATCATTCGATTTAATTTATTTTATCTCCAAATAGCCAGAGTAATAGAAAAAAAAAAAATCATCCTTTCAGAGTTACTTACATTTAAGACAAAAAGATGTTTTGTAAAATAAATAAATGTCCTCCTATCTCATTCCCAATATTTTTGTTCTAATCAAATGGAAATAACTCTGTATAGCCGAATGCAAAGTTATTTCCATTATGTTGTTTTTTTTTAAATGGCAGACATTTGAAAATAATTCTGACCTAAAGAAAGTATTTGTTAGGAGGAATTATTAAAAGCAAAACCAATTAATACATCATATAGGTAATTGATCAAGTAGTTTTATTTTTATAAAGAAAAGCATTTTTAAGCAATTAATGGGAATTAGTATACATAACATAAATCTAGTAAATATGAATTATTGTTGTGCAACCTCCTTTGTTTTTTGAGATTGTTTTCAAAATGGGTGGTGACACAATCACTCCTTGAATACTAATAAAATTTTATTTTCTTATTTGAAAGATAAAACTACTTGATCAATTCATGTGAATTTTGGAATATGATATTTTCATTTCATACACACATACATCATACAAATTTTTCTTTTTTTTTTTTTTTAATATAGGAGAAATTCTGGACAAGGACCCAAGATTCTATCTTACAAGCAAAATGCCCTGAATTCAATCCTCCATGAACGATAGATGGCAAGACTGACTCTTATCTCATGGACTAACACGAGGGATGCTACAATAAGTTTGTAAAATTTGATGTACTTACTTTCTTTAATGTTGACAACATTTCTTTCCGCGCTGAAGCTTTCTGTTTTTGAGCCTAAATTCGAAATAAAACAAAATGTTGCTAAGAAAATCTTAAATACCAAAATTTTTTAAACATTATAAATAAAAATTTAACTATTTTAAATGAAAAAAAAACATTAAAATATTTTCAATAAAAAACTTTACATTTTTTAAAAAAGGAAAAAGAAATAACAGGAACAAAAAAATTCAATTACATAAATATATTATTTATAAATGTAAAAGTACAATTTAGTTACATATAATTACTTTAAATATTTAGTTCATCATCATTAGGACTAGGACAACAGCATATTCTTTTCATTGTTTTTATTCTCGAGTGAGTATCCGTTGATATATATGCTTTATATAGAGTGATGTGGTTGGTTGGTGGTTTTTGTTTCATGGCATATCAACCTTTTTTTAGGTTATTTAATGATTTTGAAGAAAAATTTTTTAATAGAATATATTTTTTTTCAAGTCGATTTCTATTTAATCCATAGTTGGGACCCGAACAGGTACTACTACTCCGGGTCAGAGTGGACCTGAGAGCAATAGCAATTAAAGGGTGTCTCTACACTCCCCAAAGCCCGTAAGCTGGGGCCCCACCATCGGATATAATTTAAGGTCATATTCAAGACCAGTGATGTGGTTCTCAGTTGATTAACTGTGTCTAACTTTGTCAGATATATACTCGAGAATCAAGACAATGAAAAGAATATGCTGTTGTCATAGCATAGCCTTAATTATCATACTTGGTTCAACGTTCATTTTAATATTTTTTTTAAAAAAAAAATATAGGAAAATGCATGCAGAATAGGAGATCTTATTAATTTAGTCACATTGCAAGAATGGATGAAAGTTATCAGTTTAGTCAATGTAAGGCAGTAGCAGCGCAGCGTTAGTTGGTAAGGAAAAACCAAGTAAAACATAAAAGTGATGCGGATGCGTTTAGAAGAAAGAGGTATAAATAAAGATCTAGAGATAAGCTATTTGTGTTATCATTCATCGGACTACTGTTCTTATCTTGAGTGTGATTTTCACAACGTTTCAGACGATATAACCTCCGACCTTCTTCAGGTGTATCGGGACCAAAAAATACATTTGCAAATTACTTAGGACCTCTATCCAGTCATGGATGACAGAACAAGTGCACGCTACCCCCGTGAAGTAAATAAAGGGTTCCGCTCGAAATTCTGTCCAAATTCAGAGTGCGACAGAAACATTCTCGAGTTCGACAAGATACACCTAAAGAAGGTCAGAGGTTATATCGACCAAAACGTTGTAAAAATCACACTCAAGATGAGAACAGTAGTCCGATGAATAATAATACAAATAACCAATCCTCATCTCCAAAATTCAGAAACGTCATAGAGATAAGCTAGTTTGGAAGTCAATTCTCTTTAGTCTTAAAGACACACTTAGATGTAATGATCTTTGAGACAGATTAACCATAGAGAGTATACAGAGAGGTGTGCAAAGCAAGAGAAGACTTTGTTAGTTTTGTCACATTAAAGCAATGAATGTGGGTGTTTAGGTTAATAGATGTAGAACAGTTGAGATAGCAAGGTTAGTCAGCAGGCGAAGGCTAAGGAAAACACAAGAGGAAGCGATGAGGATGGTTTTAAAGACTGGATTAGTTTCAAAATTTCCAAAAGCTTTCCAATGGATGCTAGCATGCAAAGTAGGTGCTAAACCAATGATAATATAATCAAACAATTCTTTCAAATAAAATTATTTAAGAAAAACTCTAAAGAGAATTAAAACTAGGAAATATAGAAATAACTACTTTTCGGAAAACAGACATCATACCTTTGGTATTTCCTTCTTTGCTATGGATAACCATATCTTTCGCCGTTTTGTATCTGCTTGTTCAGGTGTGAGCTTTTTATTTTGTTTCCCTTTTCCATGCGATTGCCTTGGATGGAGGTAGGCTTCTAAAATCGACGTATCTATAGAACCATTCTAAAATGAAAATAGAAACCACAAATGTTAAATTATATTTTTTATGCATGCATTGAAGAAAAAAAAAATAAATAAATTAAATTGTGTCTGGAAAAAAAAATAGCTTTATATACTAGCAGGAATATCCAGCATTACTTGGGATAAAAGTGTAACATATTTCTATTAAAACTTATCTCTTCTGCATCGTTTTCTTGTTTTCCTTTCTGATCTCCACTTCTTCCTTCTTTGGTCAGCCCATTTCTCTCTCTCTCAGGACACACAACTTGTTTTTATAGATTCGAGGAATAAGCCAGTATATGAAAATTCCTTGATTAAAAATCAGTTACTTCTCTTTAGTTAGTACATAATTTAGATGGAAAACTAACCTCACCCCTGACAATATCTGCGCTAGATTAGAATCAAAGAATTCATATTTTTTTCTAAATTTCAGATATTAATCCAGGACAATGCCAATCGATAAAATACAAACTTTGTGGATATTTGTTTTTTTTTCTTCATTTTTAACTTTTAGCCAGATACACAAACATTAGCAACTGTCCTTTATATTATAGCATGGATAATCGGTGTTGCTCAGATGGACATGAAGTTCAGTTTGGACACACCTACTATACTAAGAATATTGAGCACTTTTATCAATATCCTGACAACAATTAAAAAAAAAAAAAGAAAAGAACGGAATCATGATGTCATGACGCTGCAAAATAAGTTTTTTAAACATACTTTTAGTTAATTATGTGTGCGTGACTTCTGAAAACAGCAACACAAAAAGTGAACCCCTCATCCCTCCTCAAAGTGGTCCAGTTGACTGCGACAGAATTAATCTTTTTGTCTAATTTACACGTTATGCAGCCGAGGGATTGCTTTTCAGATGGTACCAGTTTCGATCCAGTCGGATGCAGCTGACAAAAGTTTTTAGCAGGCATACAAGCACACACACATAAACTAGCCCAGTGTTGCCCGTGCTACGTAAAATCCATTTTTAATTATAAAAAAAAAACATGTGACAATTGAGGCTGGGGGGTGGGGGAGCATTACATTGATACCCGGCGTTGCCCAAGAGGGGAGATAAAGTTGAGGTTTGGACACAGCTGCTAACTCGAAAATAAAAGAACAGACAAAAACAGGAAAATGCACCTGAGCAGAAAAAGAAGTACATGAAAACCAGTTTAAGCGAACTCAGTCTAGAAAGATTTCTCGTTACGGTGTGTTGCAATGAAAACAAAGTGAAAATAATTCAGTTTAAAAACTTGGAATTTGTTTTAAGCAAAATAACCGTTATAAAAATGATTAATTAAAAGAAAAAAAATCACATAACGTAACACTCGAAATAAGAAAAATGTTATGCCAAATAAAAATCTTTTAATCCTGTTTAAAAGTTAAAACTTGCTTTTAAAACCTGATATAAAAAACATCGAAATAAGGAAATTGTTATTTAAAATTACAAAACAACCCCGTTTAAAAAAAAAAAAAAAAAAATGACCACAAATACATGTACTCGAATGTGAAAACTAAAGCTTACAAAGCAACGTCCTAATCAACTGCCCTATGACACTGAGAGCGTAATAATGTTGGAAATTCTTTTAAAAGAAATTTTTTTAAAAATAATGTTTGACACACATGCAGTGCTTTCGATGTCATTTAGAAAGGCCGAATTTTTCCAACCCTCTCTTGGTTTAAACATTTATTTCTATACAAAATAATTGATCGATTTTTTCTAATTCTCACATATTATTTGACCAAGACATCCCTCTTTCAGATGGTACCGGTCTCGACCCAGTCTGATGCAGCTGAGAAAAGTTTTTGCAAGACATACAAACACACACGTTGCCGTTTACATAATAAATTCAATAAAATTATTACTTAACTTCATGTATGTATGCATGTGTTTTCCACACAACTAGATGACTTATACCTTGAATTAATATTTCTTATTTACTACTTGCATTTCAGCCTGGTGTTGCCCGGGTGTTTGGAGGTGTATGTTGAGAAAAAAAAAAAGAAAAAAAAAAAGCGGTCAATTTTTTTAACTTTGACCCCTATTATGACCCCTTAACATTTGTTTGGGGCTCAAATCAAGTTATTAAGTTAGATCCATGTCCAAGGAACCTATATCTAAAATTTCAAGTGTTTAGACCCAAAATTGTCGGAGGAGTTCGGTAGAGTTCTCCAAGGTCAAATCGTTGAACTTTGACCCCTTACCAGCCAAATTTCTGGCCGAAAACCGATCAAGATTTTCCCAAATCTCAGTACCCTGTATATCAAATTTTAGGTCTGTAGACTTAAAATTGACAGAGTTATTGCGTAGGGAAATGTACACAGACACATTCACTTTTATAGATATATAGATAAACCTATTAAGTTCCAGGATATCTAAATTTTTTATTATTGAGTTGAAACATGTAATGATTAAAAATGGATTAGAATACACAAATTGAAAGGAAAAAGTTATTTATTTTATTTAGAAAATTAAATATTGACTCTCCTAGAAAAACTATACATTTAAGAAAAAATGAACACATTATAGTAAGTAAAGCAGTTCACACAAAGTATTACATTGCACTTTTGGCAATAAGTTAGTGGATTACTATTGTAAGACTTATAATATATATATATATATATATATATATATATATATATATATACACACACAACATCAAATAGAACTTTAGCTAATTTCACAGGAATTTTTAAGGGGATTCCAATAGCTTTCAAAAATAAGTTGATGGATATAGATGAATGTTATCCTTTTCTCAGAGCAATTATGCCGCAAACAATACTCTATTTTATTTTATAGATTTTAAAAAGAAATTATTTGGTGTACCATTTATAGGGCAATGAAACCTAATCGATCATTACATTATTTTGACTCTCTGCTTTATCCTTATTTTCATGGCAGTTGCTGAACTTCAACCCCCCCCCCCCCCCAAAAAAAAACACTCAATTTATTAGACTATAGAACTGAAATACTGAAAAGCTGTAAACACAGAAAAAACTTTAGTTTAGGATAACAATAGATAAAAAGAGCATGTGTTAAGATACGCTCAACGATTAAGTTAACACATTCACAAAAGAAACAAGTGCTTCACCCTAGAGAAAACAAAACATTAGAATAGGAAGTACATGCGAGCCAAATCTTTGCTTGAGTAGAGCTCAGGCATTGGCTAATGAATATTTTAACTGACTGGTGAGAATTTAAATAAATCTGATTGGTTATCTAGCTAAACCAAACACCACATGGATATATAAAAACATGTAACATGAATTCTATGATTGCACTGTTAAAGTAGATACTGAGGACAAAAAAAAAAAAAAAAAAAAAAAAAAATCGATACATAAATTACATCTCATAAGATTTTATGTGGAGACATGAAATAATAGTAATATATTTAGATTAGTGATTCAATCGAAGTCCTGATGAGACACGAAAAAAATGTTTAAAAAATTGATTGATCTGTGTAGACTTCTTACTATGCTTACATAATTTTATTTATTTTTTTTATTTTATTTTATTACATATGCACCCCAAACAAGGCACATGGGAAACAGCTACTGGGGTACTATATAGGGAGTTGGGCAGGAAGATGGTTCACATTACACTTACTCTTCTGCATGTCAGTAACGTTGGGGAAGCAGGGGTCTGGAATGGAATTCCAAAGTCTAGCAGTTCTGGGGAAGAAACTTTTTTTTTTTTCTTTTTTTTTTACAAGGTGGTCACCACTTATCAAGACCCAGAAGCCACTCAGGGATAAGGGTTATTGCGTGTACAGTACGTTAGTGTTGAGATTTGATAAAGTGTCTACTTAAGGAGGCGGTTCATCAGGAATTTGTTTATGTTGGACTTGAAGACATCCAGGTTGTAGTCAGGTGGGAAACAGGCAGACGGAACAGAGAAAGGAGCTTTGTTCATGGAATCTACGTTTTGGTTTTGACACAGATAAAGAGTGGGGAAAATTTTTGACAGTGGTTTCAGCTAGACGGTGTTTTTCGTGAAAAATCTGCGAGGGGGGACCAGGGATTGGAGCTCAGATGAGCACATGCCATGGAAGTAACAGTAAAACAAAGACAGGCTCGCAACGTCTCCTGTGGGAGAGAGGTTGCAGGGAAGTATTCTATTAATTACATATTCTATTAATTACCATACCATTACGTATTCTAAGGTTTGTGTTGTAGAGTTACTATATACTTACTTCACTGTCGCCATTTTCAAGGGCTCGTTTTTCTTTTAATCTTCGTAATTTTGCTGAAAATAAAAAAGTAAGTTATTAAACACAAGCACAACAAAAATCAACTTCTTAAGATAGCATACCTTGCACACACAAGCTCAAATAATATTGAAACAATAAACATGGTTTATATCCTAACACGTTACTGCACTTTTATGGGACACCCAATTATCATCAGAATTGCATTCATAAACTCACGAATGCTTTTTACACTAGTGATAGGACGATTCTAATATTTTCCCCCAATTCTGATACAATTACCAAATCTGTTCTAACTTCCTGAATCCAATAGGGTTATTGATTCCAATTCTTTAAAAACCTCTTTAATATTTAACTACAGATTTTTTGTTACTTAATTTCTTTTTATTTTCAAATTACTGTAAAAACCCATGTAATATGTGTATATATTTTCAAAAACACAAAAAATACACTTGTTTGCAGCGTTTAAAATCAATAAACATTTATAATTTTACCATGAGTACCAGCAATACAAAATCAAGTTTTTTGGGGGGTTTTTAAAATCATTTTTGGCATCGGAAAATAGGCACACATGTTTCCAATTCCAACATCCCAAAAAGATCCAATGTTTACAGATTCCAAATTAATCATTCCAACAGTATTTCATATGTTTGAATACAATTTTAAACTAACCAAGAAAAAAGAAAATGTCTTGATTGATTTTATTCAATTCCTATGAGGTTTTGATAGAATTTATATCTTCCTCAGAGATCATAGCTCCACCCCTTCTGCAAGATTTGCGTTTTGTTTTTGTTTTTTTTGTTCCAGGATCCTCATCTGACAGTAGTAGAAAAATAAGAATGGCAACTTCTGCACTTGGACGCGTAAAAGAAAAGCTATAAAGTACAAAGAATATATCAACACCTCTCCAAGTTTTTACAATGCATTCATAGATCCTATTACTGTATATGCAAGTAAAACATTAATTATACTGGCAGAGCACGCAAGGAATCTCAATGTGTTTGAAACAAAATATTTAGGAATTATACTCAGGGTAATTCTGAGAGATGGAAAAAAAAAAAAAATGGAGATACCAGAAAGAGGTGGAATATGAACAGAAAAGTCATGAAAAATTATAATAAAAATTTATATACGAAATATAAAATTTGGTGATTTTTATATGAATATTTATTGTGAACACTGGGGAAATCCAACTTTTTGCTGTCATTTTTTATGGTAACTCTACACTAGGCAGCATATTTCATTGAATAACACAGACAATTCATGTTTACATGCTTTGGTTTGGGTCCTTTCTAATCTTCTAATTTTCTTGCTTCAGGGAAAAACTGGCTGATATAATATTCGAATATTAACATTAGAATAGGATTAGCAATTTCTGCTTTTGGATGCATAAAAGAAAAGATATGGAACAAAAAGGACATATCAACACCTTTCAAAGTTAAGACTTTACAATGCATTGATAGTTCCTATTGCTGTATGTGCAAGTGAAACATGAATTACATTAGCAGAGCATGAGAGGAAGCTCAATACTTGAGTAAAAAAAAAAAAAAATAACGCTTAGGAATAATATTTGGAGGAATGCAAATATAAAAAAAAAAAGGAAGAGATAGAAAGAAAGAGAGAAAGAAAGAGAAAGAGAGAAAGAAAGAGAGAGAGAGAGATTAACATGGTTTAGACATGTTTTCCAGCTACCATACTCCAGCTATATAAAGAAATCATATCAAGATCTCATTTAAGAAAGATGAAGAGAATGACTACCAAAGAGATGGTACACACTAGGTAAAGGTCAAGACGTGCATGCTGTCCCTGACAGCTGAAAGACTGGCCCAGGATCATGATAAATGTTGGAATTTTGTTATCAAGCATGTGGTGAAACTCTTTGGAGTAAGCAAATCAGTTCAATTAAATATACAAATGACAAGAAATAAAGGTTATTGTTGAAGACGCCCCTCCATGGGATTAATGGACTATCTCATGACGTCACTTCCTCTGGTGACATCACTTCCAGTAACGAGACCAGTGCCTGCAGTTAGAGATTGGCACGCGACCAAGGAGGTCGGGTGTACGCCCCATCGTTGAGGAATGGTATTGCTCAACTCGCTTTGCCTGTAATATATGTGAATACATGTTTTTTTTCCTAAAAATCTTGTGTTCCTTTCATTTATTACCATTTAACCCCATAATAGTTATTAATTCAGAAAAATTACAAATAAATATTGTAAGCCAAAGCAAAGACGTCATCATTATATTTCGTTTAACAATCATTTTTCATGCTGACATGTGTTCGATGGCTTTAAGAAACTGATTTTGTTTATAGAAGTTTCACTTGATCTTTGGTACAGAGAGAAAGGAAGGTTATCTGTTGCAGTTGTAGCCAGGCAAGTTTTTGCTGTGAATGTTTTATAGGAGAGAGGGGAGGACAATGGATTGAAGTTCAATCCAGCACCTACAATGAACATAACAATACAGTAAGAGAGAGGCTAGCAACATCTCTTCTGTGCGAAAGGGGCTGCAGAAAAGAAATCATTACCAACTGAATTGTGACGCTGATTTTTTATCCTGCCAAGGCAAGGAAGAGTGCTCTTAGTGGAAGAACCTGCCCAGATATGGCAGCAGTCACAATTTTAGGAAGGATCTGGCTCTTATAAAGGTACGTTTTGGAACAATAGAATCCAACCATTTTCCCATCAATCTTGGCAACAGATTTGACATTTTCCATTTCAAGTGTGGGGTAAAATTCAGTACCAGGTGCTTTTCAAGGAAGGGGGTTTCTCTAAGGAGACAGCCATTCATTTCAGCAAGAGAATTCGAGCATTTTCTCTTTCATTCAATTTTCACCCCAAACAAGGCACAATGTTACTTTGAAGTAGAGGGCTACTATCAGGTATATAAGTTGCAAGGACATTATGAAAGCAGATGAGCAGCAAGATGTCTGTTCACATTACACTTGAACTTCTGCATGTCAGTTCAGTCAGGGAGTTCTAAAGTCTAGCAGTTCTAGGGAAGAAACTATTGGAGTAGAAGGCTTTCTTACACCTAGGGATCTCTACTGTGTAGGGGTGGGATTTAGCTGCTTGTCGGGTTTGTCGGAGGTACTTACGTCAAGGGGGTACAAGTGCTTGTAGTTCGCCATTAAGATACTTGTAGAACAGGCAGAGGGATGCAACATTTTGTCGATGGGACAGAGGCTGAAGCTTTGATGACAGTTCAGGATCTATCAGGTTACTGACTTTTTTGAACCCTGTCCAGGAGTGAGAAACTAGTAGCAGATGCACCAGCCCAAATGTGACAACAGTACTCCATACATGAGTGAATGGTGGCCTTATAGAGGGATAGGATACTTTCAGGCGTAAGTAACTTTCTAGCACAGTAGAGATAGCCCACCTTCTTCGCAGTGTTGTCAATGCTCTCAATGTATCTGTTCAAACTAATGTTCCCTGCGAACATTAGGCCGAGGAGTTTAAAGGTACTAGTTTTTGACTTTGTATTTTTTGTTTTTAGCCCCCCTTACATTAGATGGTTTCATGCCTTGTCTGGACAATTTCTACAAAAAGTTGTGGTTCTGGGTTTATGCTTATGTTTGTTTGTTTTTTTTTTTTTAATTTTCATGATAGGATTTGAAGTTTTGTAGAGGTGTTAAGAATAGAACACATCTGCTGACTTCTGATGACCCCTGATAAATTCTACCAAAATGTAATTGAATAAAGAATATTTTCATGTAAGAGGATTTTCATTTCATTTATGTTGTATACCAGAAACTAAAAGAATGAATCCCATACCTTTCATTCTTTTTTCCATTTTTTTCTGTTCCCTAGAAATCCTTTTCTTTGGTCCGAGTATCAACTTCTGATGGTCATAATATCGGTCATAACTGGATAAAAGGCCTGTACTGTAGTACTGATATTGATGCAGCTGGGAAAATACAAAACAGGAATAAATAATTCAAAGTACATCATTTAAACAAAAATAACATTACAAAGATATACTTCATTTATAAAATTTTTCAAATTTGTAAATAGGATATAGCACAAGGCCAAAAAGGTTAATGTGGGATGGAGTTGGTACACACACACTAATATATATATATATATATATATATATATATATATATACATGGAAAATGGAGTAACAAGGGAACCTGAAATTTGCAAGTGGTCTCAAAGCCGCATATATAAAACTGAAAACCTGGCTCAGAATTGTGAAACAGGATACCAAGCTTATTCTGGGCCATTGCCTCTATGAGTTTTGCTACTGGAACCTGGTTGGCTAACACTTGTATCTGCTACTGTGATGGACTGTCGTGCTTGGTTAGCATTCGTTTGAGACAATAAATTCTGTGGATGGATCTGGCCTTACCATTTCAAGGTGAATGCCAAAACGTATATGTACACACATTATATATAATATAAAGCTGAACGTCTGTGTGTGTCGGGTCACGAATAGGCTTCTATATGTTTGACTATTATACAAAACTGATCACATATAATGATAGAAGATATATCGAGACACAGGAATGGGTATGCTTGATCTGGCATAATGATGATTCATTAAAATTGTGGGGTCTGCATACACGCCTTGTCCACAAAGTATGGAAATAAAAAAATTTTTTAAAATGTTTACAAGTGTTTTTGATATAGATGTACATAATACTTTGATAAGTATGTTTTAACTTAAATAGGGATGGTATAATAAAATTGTGGGGTCTGCATTCGCGCCTGGCCTCCATAGAATTGAAATAGGCACAAACTTTAAAACTTTTCATATCTATCTGCATAAGTATACTTTGATAATTAGGTTTCAGTTTGAAGAAATATGGTATAATAAAATTATGGGGTGTTCGTTCGCGCCTGACCTCTATAGAATAGAAATATGTCACAAAGTTTAACAAGGTTTTTTAATATAGATCTATAGAATACTGTGATAAGTGTTTCAGTGTGAACAGGTATGGTATAATAAATTATGGGGTTTATCTATTTTATTTTTACTTTCATCATATTTTGCTTTGGTTTTGATACCCCCAAATTCGAAGCTATCTCTTTAAAATCCTTCCTTTTCATAACCTATCATACATTCATAAATCAGAGTCCATTTTCTGTGGGCTGTTTTTGAACCCAGTCAACGACAGGTACTTTTGCTAGTATATATATAACATGGATCTAATATCATAACACACAATGCAAATATTCTTCGGATTTTTTTTTGATTTATGTGATCATGCTCATTGAAGTTAAAAGTTCCTATTTTTCTGAAGAATCAGTGAGATATTCAAAATCACTGTAATAATTATGTGAGTGTTTCTGTGCTACAAAACAGATACTGTCAAGAGTGAATGTTTTAACATATTGAAAGAAATGGTAAGATGAATTAACATCTTGGAATATAGCCGTTTTGTCATATATATATATATTAGACCTCTTCAAAATTGACCTTTTTCTTCAAACATATGGAAACTGATATTATTCCCATTCTCCAAGGTCTAAATTAGCTAAATATACCAGTTATTGTGATCTTGGACCTTGGCTATGCCTGCCTCAAGAGCCATGTAATTTTATTGTTGACGTTTTTCAAAAACGCTGCAAAATATGGGATATTATGTCCTTATTTTGATTGCAGCTTTCCAGAGGTTTATGCTATAGCATTGAAAGTGGTACCAAATGAAAGCTAATAAAATTTTCTTGCATATGGTAGTAAACACATGAACACCTGTGTTAATTTTAATTAATTTTAATGCACAAACATATATATTTTTTATGCTTGGAAAGGATGCCATCATATAATACATAACTTTATCTAAAAAAAATGTTACTCTTAATGCATTTATATAATTTATTATCACTAAGTATGTTTTATCTCTTCATTTCAGATTGTAAGTTAAAGCTGATTTGTTAAGATTTGTGAACTGCTGACAACATGGCATCTGGAAGACAACTACGCTGTGGGAAAGTGGTCAGCGATACAAGTGAACGGGATGAACCAACTGAAAAGAGAAGAAAGGTGGCAACTCCTGCCACAAGGTCATTCAGTGATGTGTATCTCATTGGGAAACCCAGCTCCAGCATCAGGGGCTCTCAACTTCCTACTAATCGCCAGGTGTTCCAGTATTTCCTGCATTTGAGGAATGATAATCCCAACAGTGACAATAGGTCTTTAGCCCATGATACAGTGGATGTCGTTTTGCCATTCTGGAATATGGCAAGGATTAAAACACTAACTAGACCAAATGCAGTCAACCGTTTCATGATCCTCCATGAAAAGTACAGGAAAATTGTTAAAAACAAGGGAAGAAATAACAAACCAGAGGAAGAGAAACGAGCTAACTTTCTGAAGGACTTAGACAAGTTATTTGATATTGGAGCAAAGGATGTTGTGGAGGAGATAAGAAGCAACAGGCTGCTCACAAAGGAGACCAAGGAAGAGGACGTCAATTTCTACTTGGACCAACAGACCACTCGCCTGGCACACATGTCAGGTCATGATAAGGTGTTTGAGAAGAAGTCTATAGAGAAAAGCTTCCAAGAAGAAAGAGAAGAGAGAATGTTATCATCAGTGACTGCTGCAGCAGCAGAAGTTGGGAAAATTTCAAGTGATGAAGACCCAGAGAACAGTCAAGGCTCTGGTACTAGTGAGGGTTCAGAATACACTGAGACAACACCAAGCTGTTCATCAAAACCAAGTATGATAACCTTACACTTTCCACACTCAGTTATGACACGTGAAGAGATTTGTAGCACTGCAGATCGGTTGTCACTCTCTGACAACCAGACTACAGCCATGGTGTCTGCAGTGTTGAAGGCAGGAGGCGCAGATCTTGATGACTTTGTTATATCAGCCTCTACTACAAGACGAAATAGGATAAACACTCATCATAACTTGTGCCAAAGTTACATGAATAACTTCAAGGAAAGTCCGCCAGATTACTGCACACTACACTGGGATGGAAAACTTCTACGGGATGTTCTTGGTGAAAGATACCCAGTGGAAAGTCTTGCAGTGCTCGTCTCTGGTACTCCACAGTATGAAGAAGGGAAGCTGCTTGGTGTGCCCTTCATAGAAGGTTCCACAGGAATCCAACAGTGTAATGTTACATTGGAACTGATAGAAGCATGGGGTCTCACAGACAACATTGTAGGCTTGGTATTTGATACCACAGCAAGCAACAGTGGCATCAACAAGGGTGCAGTGAAGCTTATTGAAGAAAAACTAGGCAAAAAGGTATTCTACTTCGCTTGTCGCCATCACATATCAGAGGTAATAATTGGAAGTGTATGGGAGGCTGTGTTCAGCAAGGTCAAGAGTTCTGACAACCCAATGTTCAGCAATGTGAAAGAGAAGTGGGACAAGCTGGTTAAGGACTGCCCAAGAGTTCTGGGCCTAGTTGAACAAGACTTGAAACAGAAGACAAGCACAATTGCAGTCTTAAGCAATTTCCTTGAGGAAGCAAGTCCAAGGGCAGATTACAGAGAGGTGGCAGAGCTGTGCCTGATCCTGCTTGGTGAGGAACCTCCTCGAGGTATCCACTGGGCCAAGCCAGGTGCCATTCACCAAGCCTGTTGGATGGCCAGGAACATTTACTGTATGAAGATGCTCATGTTTTCCAAGGAACTAAAATACAACACGGACACTATCTTCAAGCTGGAGAGGATGAACAAGTTCCTGGCCTTATTCTACACCAGCCACTGGGTGACCACCACATCTGCAGCTGATGCACCTATCCATGACCTCCAGCTTATGAAGAACATGCTGCAATACAAGCAGTATGACTATGAACTGGCAACCTCTGTTCTCAAGAAAATGAACAACCACCGCATATGCAAGAAAATTTTATTAGCTTTCATTTGGTACCACTTTCAATGCTATAGCATCAACCTCTGGAAAGCTACAATGACAATAAGGACATAATATCCCATATTTTGCAGCGTTTTTGAAAAACGTCAGCAATAAAATTACATGGCTCTTGAGATCACAATAACTGGTATACATTAAATCCATTGCCAAGGCCACTGGAAAAATGGTGGGATCCTTCTATCAATCCAGTAGATATCTCACTGCTGATGCAATTCTCTATCTATATAAGAGCCAGGTACGTCCAAGGATGGAGTACTGTTGCCACATCTGGCCAGGAGCTGCTAGAAAGGATTTATCCTGCTTTGATAGAGTTCAAAATAAACTTCGTAGTCTCGTAGGGGATGTCCTTTTCTCTTCCCTACAACCTCTTTCTCACAGAAGAGATGTTGTGAGTTTGCTTTATCGTTATTTTCATGGCAAGTGCTCGGCTGAGCTCCAATGTATAGTCTCGCCTCCCCAGACTTTCACAAGAAACACTCGTCTAGCACAAAACACTATCACTAATTTCCCCCACTCTATATCTGTGCCTAAACCTAAACGTAGATTCCATGAACAAAGCTTCTTTCTTAGAACTGCACACCTGAGGAATTATCTTCCATTTTCCTGCTTTCCAGCTGACTACAATATGGTTGTCTTCAAGTCTAACGTAAAGAAGTTTTTGATGAACCGTTCCATATAAGTTAAATTTACCAAATTTCCATTATTAACGATTACTATATTGTCCAATTTCTACTGTACACTCTTTAACCCTTATCCTCGAGTGGCCTCTTGGCCTTAATAAGCAGTGATAATGTAAAAAAAAAAAAAAATGGAGTAAGCAGAACAAAGTTTTCAAATTGCAAGCAAAACTGAACAGAAACCATCAATCCTGCACAAACATATCCAATTGCATAGGCCTACATCTATAATATAAACGGCAAAAATCTGTTTAAATGTATTTATGTTTATATATCTGCCTAAAACTTTCCACAGAGGCAATGGATTTTCACAAGATCGGTATCGTATTGAAGCTCAACCCTTCGGACAATAAATATAGAAAAATTGGCTAAAAACGTTAATTCCCTCACCCTCAGCTGGGCACTTTTCTATAGGAAGGGGGTAGAAAAAAAATCGTTCCTTCATGACAATTTAGCCAAACATGCATGCACAAAAAATGTTCTTTCTTGAATTAGTTTAAATATAACAAAAAAAAAACAAAAAAAAACGCCCTAACTTCGCTCTCACGATCACAGACCAGCCCTTATAGTGGCAGCGTCGTTATCTTAAAATTGCACATTCGAGCTGAGATAACATTTTTTTTTTTTTTCGATTTTATAAGTTTTAATATTGAAACGGGTTTTTATGCTATTTTTTCATTCGTTTTATTTATTTTTTTTTTTTTAAATATTTTTCCATCACGTTTACTATTTTTTTTTGTTTTAACATTTAAACAGGTTTTTTATGCCATTTCTTTTGCGTTCGCTTATTTATTTTGCATCACGTTATGTGATTTTTTGTTTTGGTTTTCGGATTAAAAAAAAAAAGTTATATTTAAACAGGTTACTCCCCCCCCCCATACTTCACCACACTCAGGCAACGCCAGGTGCCCCCGCTAGTAAAGAATAAAATAATGAGTAGTAAAATATACTTAGCTTTAAGTGCATTTTAATGTTATATATCTCATAATTTAGTAATTTAAATTTTATGATGTGAAATGGTTAAATTTCAAATCTAGAATTTTTATTATATGCAAGACAAAGAATATATTTCAAGAAGTATACTTTGTCTTGCATATAATAAATTTATGTATTTGCTCTATCTGGTATATTGAGCAATCTTTATTTAGCTGAGATTGTCTTTATAAAATATTACAGCCAATAATATTTTGTAAAACCGATAATCACCAGTAGATTTATTGCATTATTCTGAAGTATATATATATATATATATATATATATATATATATATATATATATATAATAGATTTGGATCAGATTATTAGAATATGTAGGGAAAAAAAAGAAAAAAAAAGAAAATTGGTTGATTTACTGGTAACGTACAATTTGGTTGACTGAAATGTCATGTTTATCTCAAATTTCTTTTGATTGGTGATTGTTTTTCTAAATAATTGACAAAATCTGTTACACTGTTTTCCTTCTGTTCAACAGGAGAAAAACTTTTCTGACCAGTCACAATAACCAGGTTCCTGTCCCTCTGAAAAATCTATAATTTACCAATTTTGTGTTAATTCGAGATAAATTGGCTGTCTTCAACAAAGGTTTATAAACAGAATAAAATAGAACAAAGCTAATTATAATATGTGTGTGTGTGTGTCTCTTACGCAACATTTTTTCTGCTTAAAAACTTCACTCAACTGTTAGTCAACACACACACACACACATATATATATATATATAGCAAAAATGATAAATAGTAAAAACCAGATGAAAGTGCCCAATATTATTGCAGAGCAAATATACGTTTTATTTTTTACTAGCATTGCCCAGATGTTTGGATGTGTATTTTGAGCAAAAAAGTGGTAGTAGGAAGGCAGGCTTGAACCCGTACCGCGAAGGAAGAAAAGAGTAAGAAAAAAAAAACTGACGTCTTTGCTGTTATGACCACCACCAAACCAGAAGTAATGTAGGTTTAAATTAAGGCTAGACAATCGAAAGGAGAGGATGACTTTCAAAAATATTGGTGAAAAAAAAACGACCCCCCCTCCCACCTGTAGAAAAGTGCCCAGTTGAAGGTGAAGATATTAATGTTTTTAACCAATTTTTTTATATTTGTCGTCTGAAAGGTCGAACTTCAAAACGATACTGATTTTTAAAAATCCGTCGCCTTTGTCGAAAGTTTTAGGCAGACATTCAAACATACATACATTTATATATTGGTAACTAAAAATTTTCAACCCAAACAGATTAAAAAGCTTGCCCTATTACTGAATATCCTTTATGTAAAATTTCAAATGTTTAGACCAGAAATTGTCTGAGTAATTTGGTAGAGACTGCAGAGGTAAATTTATTTTTTTTTAACTTTGACCCCTATTATGACCCCCTTAACATTTATTGTTTTGGGCTCAAATCAAGTTATTAAGTTAGATCCATGTTCAAGGAATCTATATTTAAAATTTCAAGTGTTTAAACCCAAAATTGTCGGCGGAGCTTGGTAGAGTTCTCAAAGGTCAAATCGTTGAACTTTGACCCCTTAACAGCAAAATTTCTGTCCGAAAACCGATTACAAAGATTTTCCCAAATCTCAGTACCCTGTATATCAAATTTGAAGTCTGTAGACTGAAAATTGACAGAGGTATTGTATAGGGAAATGTACACAGGCAGACAGACAGACACACACACTTTCACTTTTATAGATATATAGATTACTGTTAAAACATATATATATATATATATATATATATATTAATCATCCACAGACAGACTGTTTCACAGCTCTTTAGTGCAGCAAGACTAGTAACTACCTTAAGTCACGATTGAAACTCCAACGCCTAGGCAACAGTCAGTGCTTCTAACCATTATGCTATTGGCTGCTAAGATATATATATATATATATATATATATAGGCAGCAAATCATTATTCTAGCACATCTGATTGAACACGACAGTTATTCTTTTTCTGATTTTTCTGGTTATCTTTTCCATTTGCCGAGTGGTCTTTTTATTTCAGCTGGCATGTTGTATAAAATGTCACCCGAAAGTTGTTTAGCCATATTCTTCTCGAGCACTTTCTATTGGTGCATCCGATTATCATCATTGTTGTTATCATTTTCTTTGAGGCTGGGTGTATTTATAGTCCCTCCCACCACCACCAACCATTCTGCACCCACCTTTATCTTTATAACCATTAAAAAAAAATTATAAATACACCAAGCCTCAAAGGAAAAGAAAATGATAACAATCGCTCCTAATTATAATCAGATACACCGAGAGAAATCGCTGAGAAAAACATGGCTGAACTTTTGGGCGCCATTTTATACAACATACCAGCTGAAATAAAAAAGACTGCTTGGCAAATAAAGATATCCAGAAAAATCGGAAAAAAGAATAATTCTGTCATGTTCAATCAGACGTGCTTGAATATATTTATTTTTTAAGTGCTCAATACTTAGAGCTTTTATAAATAAAATTATATAAACATTAAAAAGCATCAATGCACATCAATCAACATTTAAATTAAATCTATAAATAAGTAAAATTTAAAAATTATATCTATAAATAAAATAACTTGTTCAAATTAAGATAGAGTGATAAAAGTGGAAGTATGTTTTCTTAAAAAAAAAAAAAAAAAAAAAAAAACACGATAGAAAAAGATAAATCGCAAGATTAGAAAATTATTTTATTGTAATGAAATTTTCAATATTTATAAAGAAATAATATTCAATATAAAGTAGTTATTTTATTTATAAAGAAGAAATTTAAAAAAAAAGAAACTAATCTTTTAAAATTCAAATTCCAGTTTTTTAATATCATTTTCTACAAAGAGCTACCTTTAAAAATTATCTTTAATTTTTTGATTTTTTATTCTCATCTTAAAGGATGTTATCTCTTTGTAAAGGTGATATAATCGAATTTTGACTAAGTAGAAGACATTACATTCTTAAAATGAAGATCGGGATAAAATAATTTAAGTGACTTGAAAAGATTTTTTTCAATCAGCATGTCTTGATTTTTTTTTAAATAAATATTTTATGTTAACATTAAAAAATTTCATTAAAATCAGATAAGTCTGATTTGTGGTAGATTATTTTTCAAACAAGAGGATATTCAATTCCTTTTAGCTCAAAAGAATTTAAAAAAAAAACAAAAAAAAACTTTTGTTTTCATTGACTGTCTGGTTTAAATAGACACCGTTTCTTAAAATATTTGTACAGAGGGAATTTCGAAAAATTCTTGCTACTCACCTCAGAGTCTCGATAAAAGAACTGTCGATGTTTCTTTTGATGTTTGTGCATCTTTAGCATCATTTGAAACTCTTCATTGGAAATGGTGCCATTGTCTGTGTCTTCATCTGAAGAACTGTCGCTCAGCAGAATATTCTGGAATAGAAGCAGAAAATATTTAACCAATTTCACATGATGATCATTCCCTACTCTAATAAAGTCCAAGGTGTATTTATTTGTCTATATTAAACAATAGGGAAAAAAAAGCATCATTGATCTTGATACATATAGATACACACACACATATATATATCTATGTATGTAAATAAAATAAAAATTATATATGTAAATATAGTCATAAACATTACATAAAGTAAGTTTTTAATTTGGAGGATATCTTTCTGATGAATCATTGTTCTAGAAAATTCAAGATTTGGTTGAAAACCTTGAATAACTGAATAAACAGATGTTAAAATTAATCTCTTTGTTAGAAAATAAAAATATTTGAAATATTAGAAAATAAAAAATGTTATGAAATATTTTCAGTGATTTTTTTTTGTTTAAATTTTTCTAAGATTTATGGTGTAATACACTTTTTTCAAAGTTTAATTGTTTTTTGTTGTTCTCTTAATTTTTTTTTTTAATAATTTTAAATTAACCTATGAAATATTTTCAAAGATGTGACCAAACTCCTATTTAAAAATATTATCCTTGGAATATATTTTTTCTATTGTCTATTTATAATGCTCCAGAATTATATATCAATATCTATTGAGCACTATGCTAAAGCATGATACTTTAATTTATGCAGATTGCGTATGTATTATTATAGAATCAATCCTCTATTGAATATTATATATTACGAAGAATAATTTGTCCGGTGGACTAATTCGTAAAAGAAAAAACAAAAAATTACAATAATAATTCATCAAATAATAATTCATCAAATTCCGTCTGTTTACAATATCACATCAGCTGATGATGAATGCCCTGGAAACTCACTTCTGAGTAATGTTTAGTTTAAAATATGCAACCAAAGAAACGATTTGCAGCGATTTTAAATGGTACCTCTTCTTTTATTGTAAATTGAATTCATTAATAAGAAAAAATTAAAATAAAATGGTGAGGTTCCCCTGGGCTTGAACATGGGATCATTCGATCTGTAGTCGAATGCTCTACCACTGAGCTATGTTTCCAGATGTCAACAAATTTGCTTTTTTCTAGGAAATTATTTGTCGCAATTTTATCTCCCTTGCCGGTGCAACCTTAGATAATTCTTTGTAAAAAGATTTTTTTTTATCTATAAGAAAGAAAAACTTTTTGGGATCAGATTGTTTTGATATTTATCAGACAAATTTCTGTATAAAACATCTAAGAAAACTGCCAGACATAAATTACCTTTGTGTGAAATTTGCAAAAGATAGGCTCAGCTGTTTTGGAACCTATAAGGAACTCTCTCTCTCTCTTGCAAATCGGTTGCAAGTTCTCACACACAAAAAAAAAAAAAAAAAAAAAAAGCAAGTGTGAATGCTGGTAAAGCATCCCCTCCCCACACAATTAAAAAAAAAAAAAAAAAAAAAAAAAAAAAAAAACAATCAACCACTTAATCTTAAAGATTTTACAAAATTTTTCTGGCTTGGCCATTTTAAATCATGTATCTTTTTTTTAAATTAATAAGGGGCATTCCAAAAGTAATGTTTCCTATTTTTTTTTATTCCACCAAAATAGATCAGAGGATTGCAAATTGTATTGTTATGATGACTAAAATTATGCAGTCATGACCGGAAAGTTTTATCTCTGTTGCAGATATTGACGGTGTGGGACTCTAAGATAGCAACCCATCATGGATGAGTGTCAGAAGCAAAGATGTGTCATTGAATTCCTAGCAAAAATACACTGAAAATGGTGATTACTATGTAGAAAAATAAATTCTGGAGCACAAAAGGTCACTTGTTTTAATGATACCACTCCTGTCCTTTGTAGCTCTTCAACTTTTTGAATAAAAAAAAAAAAAAATAGGAGGCTTTACTTTCAGAATGACCATCGTAGATACATAAATACACTTAGAGATCCTGCGGAAATTCCAGCGCTTTCTACATCGATCTGTATAACTTACTGTTAATAATAATAATAATAATCCTTTTGATATTAAATGTCTGTCAGGATCAATCCCATTAGGAAAATAATTGACTTTATCATTCCATAAAAATAATTGTCCTTGTCAATTAAATAGTTTTTAAAACAAAAGGTTATTTTTTTGTTTTTTTAAATTTATTCAAATGTGCAACAATTTAATTATTTTAAAACCATAAATATTCCATCTCTTCATAAAAATAAAAGTCAGCTGAATATTCTAAATATCAATAAAACAAAAGTAACATTTGAAATGTGTTTATTTACACTTGTACTGTTTTAGTCAACAAAATTACAGAATTTAAATTTGGAACAATTCATTTTAAAATGGTAATGTTCAAATTTTTTTTTTTTTACTTTTGTAACGTTAGACTAATCACCAGTTACAAATTTTGCTGATCACACAACATTTCATTTTTAAAATGTGAAAGGTGATACCACCAATAGCAATGGCCAAGAACACATTGCCTGAAAGTACTTCTTTTAAACTCCTCGGCCTAACGTTTACAGGGAATATGAACTGGAATAGATACATTGAGGGCATTGCCAAGGCTGCTGCAAGGAAGGTTGGCTCCCTCTACCGTGCTAGAAAACTACTTACGCCTGACAGTATCCTATACCTCTATAAGGCCACCATTCGCCCATGTATGGAGTACTGTTGTCACATCTGGGCTGGTGCATCTGATGCTCGTCTCTCGCTCCTGGACAGGGTTCAAAAGAGAGTCGCCAACCTGATAGGTCCTGAACTGTCATCTAGGCTTCAGTCTCTGTCCCATTGACGAGATGTTGCATCCCTCTGCCTGTTCTACAAAAACTTTAATGGTGAATGCTCTGATGAACTGCAAACACTTGTACCTCCCCGACGTAACTACCCCCGACAAACCCGAAAAGCTACTAAGTCTCATCCCTTTACAGTAGAGATCCCTAGGTGCAAGAAAGCCTTTTACTCCAATAGTTTCTTCCCCAGAACTGCGGGTCTTTGGAACTCCCTTCCGGGATTCTGCTTTCCCAACTGCACTGATATACAGAAGTTTAAATGTAATGTTAACAAACATCTTTCTACTCATCTCCCTTCATAATGACCCCACTAATTAAGTCCCTGATAGTAGCCCCCTGCTTCAAAGTGGCACTGTGCCTTGTTTGGGGTGAAAATTGAATAATAAAAAAAAAAAATTAAAAAAAAACAACTAGGGCTATGACAGCAGCATATTCTTTTCATTTTGACTCTCGGGTATGTATCCGTTGATATCTTATATGCTTTTATACAGAGGGGTGTGATTCTCGGTTGATTAACTGTGTATAACCGTGTGGGATATATACTCGAGAGTCAAAACAATGATAAGAATATGCTCATGTCATAATCCTAGTGATAACGTATCCATGGACATTGAATGGCATCATACATTAAAATAACAGATATTGAATTCAATCAGCACTGAAAGATAAATTATAAAATTCATTCCATGAAAGTCTGAGTAAGAGTTGAGTGTTTGAGATACTGATCTCTTGAACCCTGTTTGTGTGAATTCACAGCTGCATAATAAGTTTATAAAAAAAAAAAAATTTTTTTAATTTTCTTTCTTTTTTAAAACTTGACCGGAATTTTCCAAAGATAAAAAGATTTTTTTTTTATTATCTTACCTTCAGCCATTTGCGACTTTTCTTTACTTTACTAAAATTGTAGAGCCTCATCTTATCAGCCTTTTTTTCTGAAATTAAATATTGTGAAAGTAAAAAATAAATTGATACACTTTACATCAGAAATATGAAATTCATTTGTTCATACTGTCAAGATGAAAAACAAAAACATCTTGTGGACCAGGAAACAAGATTGGCAATCATAAAAAAATAAATTTAAAAAAAATTCAAATTTACTTTCTATCAAACTAGAAAAAAATATGATCACTGGGTCACCCACTGAGCTCCAGTTAGATTGTTTGAATCAGAAAAAGTAAATTACATTTTAAGGAAAAAAAAAAATCGAAAATTAGTGTTTTCGTTCATTATATCACCTCTCCTTCCTTCTCAATTATGGCTGGTGCTACTAGATCAGGTTGTCTGAAGATATTGGCTTCCTGAGATGAAATGCACCTAACATTAATGCCTTTTGTTTTTCTACTTCCTTTTGCAAAACTTAATTATGTTCTGCAAAACCAAAACCAAAAACAACAACCCACCTTTTCCTTTTTTCCCATTTCTCCTTTCTACACCTTCACTTCCTGACTGGTTTCCTAACTTAAAATGTCCCAAACATTAATGCTATAACCCTTTTCCCTTTCCCATTGCAAAACTCATTCATGTTCTACAGTGCAGGGAACAAAAATGATAAAATCCACTATAAAGCAACCAAACTAAACCAACCAAACACTACAAACTAGCAATTGAAGATACAAAGAGCTTCAAGAATAAAAACCTTCTACAAAATAACTGCATGCAACATGAATACTATTTCCAAAATAACTAGATTCGGCATTAAATAACTCAAAAAGGGTTGATATGTTGTAAAACAACCAAACCAAATCTCAATTATAGGTCAAACAATATTAAAATTTATGGAAACATTGTCTATTGTTTATAATGGACTATTCCGATATTGTTTTATAGTGAGTGATTATAGTCAACATCTGTTCTTTTTGACTTATAGTTTCTACTCTGCAGATGGGACAAAAATGACAAGCTTTCTGATTAATGACCATCTTCTCAAATAACATGAAAGCCTACCCACTTTACCCCTGTTAAGAATGGCCTTTTTTATTTCTGTTTAATCATATCTAATCATCCAGCAAAACGGACAGCAGTACTGTATGTCAAAAAGAGTATACAATCCTGACTATCGCTTAGTGAGTTTTATTACTTTTCACTCTTAATAAAGAGAGTGTGAGAGTGATGGAAACAAGAGTGATAGAGACTGTATGAAACAAGAGCAAGAGTGAGGTGGTGGGAGGGGGTGAGGGATGTCAAACAACATAGAGGGTGACACTAATAGACAGTGACAGTATGAGATGGGAGTAAATTGTAAATTACAGCTAATTAGAACAATTAAAACAGAATTCTTTTCAAACATAACTCAATCCCGTAGCCAAGGAATAGTTCAGCTATTCTGGGAGATTAAAACATAAGAAAAAAAAAGGGTGCTTCTACACTATTAGGACAAAATTTTGTAGTCGATAAATTGGAAGTTAAAATTTTTTTATAATTTTAATCTTGACTGAACTTTTCAAACTAAAGATTAAATGTAGAGGACAAGGTATTAAAAGATACAGGACTTCATCGGTTATAATATGGGCCAAGTTGCGAGCCGCTACAACAAACGGAACTGATGTTATCGCCAAAAGTATGACACTTCAATTTGCTTTGACTTAAATATTCCAAAGTTAAATTAATTCAAAGTAAGACCATCACCAATATTTTGACCAAGTTTGGTAACAACAGATCAACTAAACTGAACACTAGGCTGTATAGAAACAATCAGTAACAAACTCAAAAACATTGTCTTTGGATTCTTTGGCCTACTGTTCTCAGCTTGAGTGTAATTTTTACACTTCAGTGGATGTAATCTTTGACCTTCAGGTATAGGTTTTCGAACTTGAGAATCTGTATAAAATTTCCAAACGGAACCCCTTCATTTTATCCAAAGAGGTAGCATGCTCTTGTTCAGTCAGCCAGTGAATAAAGTACTTACTAAAATTTAATTGTAAGTTACACTCTTCTGAAGGTTGAAGTATCAACCCTCAGTGAAGGCAACATTCAGAATACAGCTGCAAATTATTTAGGACTTCTACTTAGTCATAGCTGACAGAATGAGAGCATGCTACTCCCATGGATTAGATTCGTTCGAAATTCTATGCAGACTCAAGAGCGACAGAAAGATTCCAAGTTTGGCAAGATACACCTCAACAAGATTAGAGGTTATATCAGCCGAAACAAGAATAACTCAAGATGAGAACAGTCGTCTGAAGAAGCCAAATAATATGAATAATACATAGTCATCTAAAAAATTCAGAAACGTAATAACAAACAAAGACTTCTGGCATTCGAGCCAAGATCACAGTTTGGTTTGCTCAGGGCTCCATTTCTTTGCTGAGGAAAGGTCAATGGCATGGTGAGGAGGAAAATTTAGATGACTACAAGCCTTTGACTCTGCTAAACACAGAGTTAAAGATTTTGGCAAAGATTCTTGCAAATCGCTTGCAAGTTGTCATCACTAACTTGATCAAACCGGACCGGAGCTACGCTGTGAAGGGGAATCAATTCAAGACAATCTGCACTTGATCCACACGATCATAGAGAAAATAAAAGATGACACTGAAGCCATGTTGATCAATTTAGATCAATCCAAGGCTTTTGATAGGGGCGACCATTGTTTCCTGCGATTTGTTTTAGAGCTAGCCAGTTTTAATCCAGACTTTCGCAAGTGAATCTCTGTTCTGTACCACAGGCAGATCAACAGTAGGCTTTTGGAGTATTTCAGCATCTCTCGGTCACTGCATCAGGGCTGTCCGCTGTCACCTCTGTTATATGTCCTGGCGTTGAAACCTCTACTTTGCAAGCTAAGGGGCGAGGCAATAAAACCAGTCCTGAGCGGAATAGCTCTCCCTGGTGGTACAGGAGTCAGGATTTCTGCGTTCGCCAGTGACATCTCCATGTGTGTGTTGAGCCACACAGACATCAAAGCAGTGATCAAGGCGCTTGCTCGCTAAGAAAAAGTCACAAGGGCCTTCTTCAACCACAGCAAGTCTCTCGGTCTGTGGTTGGGCACCTGGAGCAGTGAATCTGCACTTCCACGCATATTCAGCTGGACCAATCGCCCGGTCCGCATTTTCAGTATCTGGTTTGAACCAGGTCTACAGCTGGATAAAAACTGGTCGGAAGTACAAACAAAGGTTGAATCATCGGTGAAGACTTGGATTTGAAGGAGATTGTCCTTGAAGGGTCGAGCATAGGCGTGCGCTACTTACGTTTTCCTGATCATTCCTTTACCGGTTGTCTATACTGCCCGTACCTGCGAAACACCTCCAAGCTTTCAAAGAGCTCCTCTCCTCACTTCTATGGGAGAAGGAATAGCATTATATTCACAGGAAGGTATGTACTCAAAGTCCGAGCGAGGGAGGCCTGAGACTCCTCGATCTCAAATGTCATAGACATGCCGAGAGATTGGCTTTCCTAGATTGTTCACTAGAAGAGAACTTTCCATGGTTCCAAGTGGTTGGAAGCGCTTTTCCAACCTTAAACCTGCCCCAGTCGATTGAAGTCATCAAATTTAAACCTATTTTATACCTCACATTGCACATACATCATGCCATTCCCACACCGTGCAATATACACATCATACCATTCCCGCATCATGCAACACACACATCATACCACTCCTGTACTGTATAACACACACATCATACCATCCCCGCAGCATGCAACACACACCATTCCCGCATCATGTAAAACATACCCTCAATGATTAACTCTCATTTTCATATATCATTTCACTGCATCTACATGCTTGATGAACTTTTCCCTTGATTGACAATGATAATTTTAGAAAGAAAAAATTACTTTCTTACCTGCTTTTGTTAATGTTAGCCCATTTGTTAAGTTATGCCGATCACCATTTTGAGATGATCGAAAACCATCCAAAAAGTCATCATCACTACAAGAAAGTATAAAGAAAAAATATTAAAGTCATCAACTTTAACAATATATACATTGCAAGAAAAAGAAATATATATATATGAATTTGGTCACATCTTTGAAAACTATTTAGTATGGTTCATTTGAAAATTTTAGAAAACCAAATAATGTTATAAAATATTTTATTAAATGATTAAAGGAGGAAAAGAATGTGAAATAAAAAAAATCATGACGTTTCTGAGTGGACATGGCATGCTCAAATAAACACAACTTGTTCTTTTGAATCGAGCATATTGTAAAGCTGTATCTACCAGGTAAATTTGAAGCCAAATTCTAAAAAAATTTTTGAAAACCAAAATACTTTTAAATAAGTCTAAATTCGCGAAATTTGGCCTAAAAACGCTGAGTCGTTCTAAAATTGGTGATCAATTTACTAGAATGCTAAATTAGAAACTGAGTACCCCTTACAAATATTTAGATATGGACTTAAAAAACTTTTTTTTTTGATAATCTGGTAGATTAGTGTCCATTCGATAATAATCCGCTGAAAAAAATTGACAAAAAATACAGAGAGGAGTACCACTTTCATATGTGCGCCAAATATTGTTATAAAAAGCCTCTTTAAGAAAATAAAGTTGAGCCCCGTTCAGGGAATTAAGAAAACCCAAGTGCAAATGCAACATTCCTACTTCCTGTTATTGAATACTTTGTTTATTTAGCATTTACAGGTACTTAATTTCCTGAATGGTAATAATTATCACTTTCTACACAAGGTATAGGTATGAAAATTATTGTTAATGTTTATTCAAAATATGTTATCATTTTCATGTTTTGTAACTTTTAGGTAAGGAGTGATAATTTGAATTACTCATACTATTCTTATCTTTTTAAAAAATGTTAAACAAGCATAGTGAATTAATACAGAAATGCCAACATAGAAATAAATTTAAAATAGCCTAACAATAATGCAAACCAGTTTGCATTATCTCAAGATATTTTTTAATCATTTGTAAATTAGTTTCATTTACAGAATCAAAATGATAAATCATAATATGAAGTAACCAATAAACTTCAATTATTAAAACAGCATCATCGATTGAAGTTTAGTTTCCCTTTAAATATTTATTCGAACACCAAAAAAAAAAAATAAAATAACTAGTGAGAGCTGGGTATTTTTATACACATGAATGTATGTGCATAGATGCTTTAAAAATTCTCTAAATAATTAGTTTTGTGAGAATTAACAATGGAACCTATAATAGAATCCACAACAGACACAAGGAAAATGAATATACACATACCCAAAGCAAGAGCAGAAATCCTAGAAAACTACCTTCAATCTGTAGCGGAATGGGGGGGGGGGAGACACCTCCTCAACCACCAATTTCTATGACAAATAACACCTTAATTGAGAGCTCATTGTTCAAACTTCTCAGCTAACCTTCATAGGCAACATAAATTGGAACAAATACATTGAGAACATTGTGAAGGCTGCTGCAAAAAAGTTAGGCTCTCTCTACTGTGCTACAAAATGACTCACACTAGAGAGTATCCTAATCTACCACTAGTCTCTCACACTTAGACAAGGTCTGAAAAAGAGTCTCAGAACTAACAACTCCTGCATTATCCGCCAAACTCCAACCTTTGTGCAAATCGTCGCAATGTTGTATCCTTGTGCCCGTTTTACAAGTACTTTAATGAAATGTACTCTAATGACCTCATAACACTTATATCCCCTGGACATATATATATATATATATATATATATACAGGGTGGCCGAAAAGTCCCAGGACACTCTATTTTTAATATTTTAATGCTGTTAAATATGATTGATTTTAATATTCTAATGTTGTTAAAACAATTTAATTCATTTATTTTTTCAGGTTATGACTGACATCAGTGTATTTACTGTTTGTTTCATTAAAAAATACTGTGTTTTATTAAAAATACATGTATAGTGTCCTGGGACTTTTCGGCCACCCTGTATATATATATATATTTCTCGACTAATCTGACAAGCAGCAAAATTCCATCCCGTCACTGCTGAGGTCTCTACATGCTGGAAAACCTACTTTAATAGTTTCTTCACTCGGAATATACTAGACTTTTGGAATTCCCTCCCTGTTTTCCTAACTGTACTAACTTGATTCTTAAATGTCATGTAAACAGAGCTTTCTATTCCACTCCTCACAGTCACCCTCTCCTCTCTGTTAGACATGATCCCAAATAATAATCCCTTTACATCCAAGTGCTAATATGGCTTGTTTGTGATGAAAATGAAAAGGAGTAATTATTATTACTCCTTAAAAATAATAATAATAAAAAAAATGTATATGTGTGTGAGATATATAAAGATTTCAATTTATGATATTGGGTTCTCATTAAATCATGTGCAGTTTACATACAAGTGATCAATAAACCTAAATATTTTTAGCTGGTAGGGAGAGAGTACCTTCATGTATGCGCATACATATATATGTCCATAACAGGAGTATGTAAATGCATATGTGATGGATGGTCGAAGGGAGTTCATCCTAGATCCCTTATTCTTCACCTCATGACTAATAGCTAGGTCTATGACAAGAGAATATCTCTTCATTATTTTGACTCTTGAGTATATATCAGTTAATATCTTATGTTTTTATATAGAGTGATGTGGTTCTCGATTGTTGGATATATACTCGAGAGTCAAAACAATAATATTCTCTTGTCATAGCCCTACTAATAGCTATCCTTTAAAATCTGAAAGATTCACACCCTTTCATAAAAGATAGCTCACAGAAAAGTGCCAACAAAAAACAAATATATATATTACCTATATTTACCTAGCATTGCCTGGGATGCAGTAAAGTTATTTAGTTTTAATTTATTTATTGTGGACTATTATCCTCAGCTTTTTAGTTGTTGTTGTTTCACAACGTTTCGGCCAACTATTTCTCTGGCCTTCGTCAGGTGGTAACCGCAACGGGATAGGAACTCCGAATCTCCTAACTGCATTCTCAGCAATTACTGCCATCCATGGTTGTTGTCGTCTCATCACGTTTTGACCATGTAAGCCTCTGGGGCCCGTGGCACAGTGGATAGAGACGGTGAGTCTCTACGGTTCCAGGTGAGAATTGTCTGAAGATAACGGTTTTAATCCTACCGAAAGCCGGCCAGAGGCTTACTTGGCCAAAACGTGATGAGACAACAACAACTATGGATGACAATAATTGCTGAGGATGCAGTCAGGAAATTCGGAGTTCCTCTCCCATCGCGGTTACCACCTGACGAAGGCCAGAGGAACGTCGTGAAACAACATAAAAAAAAGATGAGGATAATAGTCCGTAATAAATAAATTAATAAATAATACTCATCTCAATAATGAATTCCAATTAAAATTATTTAGTTTTATTATTTTTTTTATTATTTTCTTGCACACAGGTCACCTATAACAACTAAAGGAGGAAAAGGAAGAGAAAGAGAAAAGGTGGGGAGGAGGAGCTTCGAGTCTAACACAAATAAGAATCCACCAATTCAGAATTCAACGGGTAGCTCCACTATGATCAAGAGAGGATGACAATGGCTTGATGACCAATGCTTTTAAGAAAATGAGTGGTCTCAGCAATGACAACAAATGCAAGTCCTGCTAGAAAGGAGTAGAGAGTGTGAGCCACCCAACATCCAGTTATCAAGTTCTGCTATGGACAGTTATTATACAATGAGACACAACGGAGTTTGTAAATATCTACACTCGACCATCTGTAAAAAGTTGAATATTGAATGCGGCAACAAGTCCCGGGAACATATATCAGAAAGAACAGTTGGAAGTAAATCATACACCGTCGACTATGACTATACAATTCATACAGCTACATACCTAGAAAACAGAGCTATTAAACCTGATATGGTGATATAGGACAAAAAGGAGAAAGAAGCAACCGTAGTAGAAGTTAGTGTCCATAATGATGCTGGGTTAAATGAAGCTGAGGGGGAAACGATAATGAAATACCAAGGTTTTATATATGATATGAGAAGAAACTGGAATCTTAGGAAGATCTCTATTACTCTAGTAATTATAGGAGCAACCCGATTCATGAAAAATTCCAAAACTTACCTCGAAAATATACTTGGTGAACCAAGTGCAAGAGAGATACAAATAATTGCATTTTAAGGGATGGTTAGAATCTTAAAAAGATCTCTCGGTGGGAATGTCTGAGAGTGGGTGAATGTCTGCCATTCGTCAGGATGCTCTATTTCTAGCTAGAACAACAACAAAAATCAAACTTACCTGTCTTCATCTATAGGTGTATTAAGAATCTTAGTTAAATATGCCAAAAATGACTCCAAATATAAAGCCTTTTCCAAGCGTTGAATATGGAGTGGTTGGCATAGTTGCTGCCCATAATTGTGTTCTATGGAGGTCTTTGAGGACATTCTGCTTTGTCCTGAAAAGTAAAGAAAACAAAATATAAGTAAATAAAAATCATTAATAGCATCAGAAATTAATGCAACAATAACTTACATTTCTTTTTCACCATCAAAACAGGACATACATCCGACTATGTTGTTATATCAACAAAAATGTATTTTGAATAAATGTTGAATAATAAATATTTAATCCGGGATCTAAATGTAATTTTTTCATATTGAGAAAGAGGTAGCAGGAGGTATTTTTCTCTTTACAGAAAAAGTAGTCCCACTTTTACTCTTCCAAAAGACAGAACATTTCTTTACCATTAAATGTTATGCTTGTCTATGCAGTAAAAATTTAATTAGACATTATATATTTTTTAATAATGCAATATTTGAACTATAATTATAGCAATAAATAGTCAGTATGAACCTGTAATTAGAGAGAGAGAGAGATGAGTGGATAAACACAGGCTGCTGATATCACAACTGGCTAAATCTTTATTAAAACTATTTCAGCTGCTGTTGTTTAAATGCTTCAAAATAACATTCAAATTATATTTGGTCTAAGAGTGCAAATACTCGACTTTGGTATATAATCTTTAATTTTTGCCACAAATTACATTCAAATTGGCAGCTTAAAGATTTAAAAAAAAAAAAAAAAAGTCAAATTTCATACAGACACTAAACATCGCTGTGTTAGATGTAATGAAACTATTTAGTATTAGTAAAATGTATTGAAATCAGTCTGGGCTCTTTAAATACTTGCGTGGTCAGAACTAGAGGGTCACTCCGTATCAAATTATCCAGCAATATGGGATTTTGAAACCTATATGCTCAGATCTGACTGTAGTTTGCACTCCAGATAGACAATATAGGAACCAAGAAATCCTGAAAATTTGAGCACATAACTCCAAGCGGTTTCCGATTTATAGCACTTTTGTTTTGGCGTTAGTCGTATGATGCGACGCTCGGGCGACAATTTTGTGATGCCATTTCTTTAAATATTTTCTGATTGAAAGATCGTATGGCCCTGAAGATTCACTCAGGTAAGTTTTTTGACCCAACGAATCCAAAAATGGCATCAGATTTTCTCCAAAATGAAGCCTTATAGAGATATTAAGGATTTTTCTACATGTGCCCCAAAATCAAATAAAAAAAAAAGGGTGTGGCTGGTATGGTAATGCATTACTTTTTTCATATATATTCTTTAGACACAAATTGTCTCTGGACCAAAAATGGTTAAAAGTTCTTGTTTTGTTCACTCACAGTTTTTGTTGCAAGTTAGGTATATTTTTGATGATAATGAAAAATATTCCCTCTCCCTAGCAGTCTTCCTTCAAAATTAGTTGATGAGGGTTGGAAAAAAGCATGTTTTTATAAGAAGCCGTTTTATAAGAAACTAGTAATAGGATGGTAAAAATCTTAAGAAACTTTTAGTACTATCTCAAACCAACAATTTTGATTAAGAAACTTCTTGAGAAACTTTTTAACCCTCAAAAGACTATGAGTAGTTATTTTTGACCCAATTTTTTAAACTTTTGTTTATATTTTCCTGAAAACATGATTTTTTTTTGCTCTGATTTCTGTATAGCTCCCTGAATATTTCTAACCTATTATAAAGTGTCAAAAAATCATAAATTTACAAAATAACTGCACATCAACAAAATGCTAATTTTTGTTTATATGTGATTTAAGAAGGTCAAGGAATGCAAAGAATATAAAATTGTTTCAATTTCTTGTGTTTCGTGGAATTTTATGGAAAGTTTCTGGCCACAGTGATGGTCTTTGGTGTGAATTCAAGTGAGGGCCACATCTTCGAAGTCGGCTTGAAAGTCAACACCAAAGTGTACTTGGATGTGATGAAGAGTATGGTGATCCCCTGGTGCAATCAGGTGGCCGCTGGCAGACTCTGGGTGTGGCAGCAGGACTCTGCACCAGCCTACAAGTCCAAAGCGACTAAGGCTTGGCTTCAGAAGGAGTGCTATGACTGTACCATTTTCTCAACGATCCCCTCTCCTCCCCAAACCTGAATGCTGGACTACTTCGTTTGATCATATGTCAAGAACATCACCAACATGACCTCCCACAACACCAAAGCTAGCCTGATCGCCACCATTCGCCGAGTATTCACAGAGTTCCCGCCAATACTTGTGGAAAAGGCATGCTCCCAGTTCCTGACCTGTATTGAGGCAGTGATTGAGGCCGAAGGCGGCTACATTCACACAAACTCGGTCACAGCAATGCGTGGCTAGGTACAGCTAGTGAATAATAAAATTTAAGAATAAGTTGAGTAATGTGATTGCTAAATTTGACTTTTTGAACAACATTTTACAAACGTTTTATTCAAAGTCTAAAGAAAAAGATTAATAAACAAACGTCATCAATAATGTTATATTATTGAATAAAAAATTATGTCAAGTTAAATATGAAACTTTCTAGAGCAAAATAAAGAAATTCTTACCTTTGTGCATTCAAAAATATTCTAATTAAATAAACATTTCCTGTTTTATTACAACAAAATTAAATTTATTATGCTTTCCATGATGCATACTTTTGTGAAATTCGGTGGGATTTGTGTTTATATTCCAGGAGACGTTACTTTAGATTGTAAATCACTTTTTCTTTTCTTTTTGTTTATTATGCATTTTTTTTGTTTAAAAAGTATGTATATTTTATTTAATTCGGTATCTTAAGATTTTAATTTACTAATCATTGTTGAAATAGTTTAAGAAAACTGACAACTATTTTTCCAGAGATTTTTAAAGTGTATTTAGTCAGACTTTATAGTCAAACAAATTTGTGATTTTTTCAACAATGTTAAAACTATATGTATCAAAGAATTTAATTTTAATGCATTTGCCATAAGTTATTTGTTTTTTTTGGGGGGGGGGATATGAACATTTGACTGTGAAATTTAGACTCTAAATTAATTTTTCTTTCTATAATATATATTCATGTGTTTGTTTTTTTTATTTTACTTTTGTTAGTTTGAAGAGATCAAGGGGCTCCTTCCTGGGGCTAACACTTTATTCTATTACAGTTTAAATTTATATCCAAGGGCTCTTTTAAGAATAGATACTGTTCCCTTTATGGCTGCTATCTGTATTTCCTTACAGCTTGGTTTTCCAGGGATTATTTTTGAAGGTTCTTTTTTATTAGGCCAGTTGCTCCTGTCACAACTGGTATAATGTTTATTCATTAAGAGACCATGTTGTTTTTAAATCATTTTTTTAGGTTCTGATATTTTGTTATTTTTTCCCGTTCTGCTCTATTAAGGCCAAAGTCGTTTGGAACTGTGACGTCGATAATGATTGCAGTCCTTTCGGGCTTGTTCCATATTACTATATCTGGCTTGATGGCCTTGTCTTTTATGTATCTGCCTGCCTATATGTCTTTGTCGTAGAACACTGTCACTTTTCCATTTTATGTTATTGGTAGTGGTTCATGTTCCCAGATGTTCGACGACCTATCTAGTTGCATCTCTTCACAGATCTTCCAATGTAAGTATCTACATACTTTGTTGTGGCCAGCAGTGTAATGACCACCGGCTAGAAGGATCTTGCATCCAGACATTAGGTGGCTTGGGCTTTCACGTGTGTGTAAACATTCCCCTCCTCCCTCTCGTCAAAACTATGATGCAGTATGAAATTTTAGTCAGATCTTTTTTTATAAAGGAGCAATAGGAACTTAAAAATTTTTTTTTTTTATCATTAAATTGTAAGTATCTTCGAACGTCTATGAGAAGTTTTGCCCGTCGATCTGTCAAGTTTACCTTTGGAATGACATACTGGTTGGTTTGTAACGTTTACAGTTGAAATATTTTTCATTACTAGAGTTATTTTTGTAAGAATAAATGCAACCATGAAACATACCGTGGGATGTGAATAACCGAATTTATCTGGCAGCTGAAGGAAACTATATTTTTATGCAAATATTCCATGACTAGATTTCACCATCTTAATACATTTTTCTTTACAAACTCTTTGTCCGTTTTTTTTTCGGTGGGGGTGGGGGCTCTTATAACAATCCAATAATTGCCAATCGGCACAACATAAAATTATGTTTGAAAATAGTAACTGCTGTTTACGTACATAGTCACTTAGAAAATAAAATCTATTTCTACCGTAAAAAAAAAAAATAAAAATAAAAAAACCATTAAACCAATGATCCAAACTACTTTTCTACTAATAGCTTTTGTCCTTTTAAGCAGTACAAATGTCATCTACTTAGCACTCTTTACTTGCTAACCAGATTTAACAAGTTTAGTCACAGTCTGTAGGTGACTTTCATTAAATTTATTTTCATTCCTTTTAAATCAAAATCTACATGCTTTAAAAAAATTTTTAACAATTAACTCTCCGTTACCTTCCTTAGCGATATTCAAGGCCATGGATAACAAAATAGTGTTTAAAAAAAGTGTGCTTATATATATATATATATATATATATATATATATATAGCTTAAATAAAACAATAATTTAAGGAGAAAAAAGGATGAAGACAAAATGGTCCAGCAACAAAACCCCTAAATTGCAACATTCTTCGTCAGCAAATGGAACACTTGCATCAAATCTGTTTCCAAGGCTGCTGGAAAAATGGTAGGATCCTTCTACCGCTCCAGTAGATATCTCACTTCTGATGCAGTTCTCTACCTATATAAAAACAAGGTATGGCCAAGGATGGAGTACTGTTGCCACATCTGGGCAGGAGCTGCTAGAAAGGACTTATCCTACCTTGACAGAGTTCAAAATAGACTTTGTAGCTTAGTGGTGGGGTGCCCTTTTCTTTTCCCTGTAACCTCTTTCTCACAGAAGAGATATTGTGAGCCTGTCTCTGCTTTATCGTTATTTTCATGCAAGTGCTCGTCTCAGCTTCAATTTATGTTCCCCCCCTCGCCAAACTTTCACGAAAAACACTCGTTTAGCCAAAACCACTATCAATAATTTCCCACACTCTTTATCTATGCCTAAACCTAAATGCAGATTCCATGAACAAAGCTTCTTTCTTAGAACTGCACACCTGTGGAACTCTCTTCTGTTTGCCTGCTTTCCAGCTGACTACAATTTGATTGTCTTCAAGTCCAATGTAAACAAGTTCTTGATGAACCGTCCCTCTAAGTAATCCAATTTACAAAATCTCTGGTACTTATGATTACTACGCTATAATCCCATAACTAATGTATACGCATTAACCCTTATTCTCAAGTGGCCTCCGGGCGTTGATAAGTGGTGACTCCTTTGTAAAAAGACGAAAAAAAATAAAAAGCACTCCTCATGGCAAAAAATAAAAACGTGTATATTTCATTATCCTTGAAAAAGCAGCTCCCACAAAGGGGTAATCCTCTTCATTAAATTCGGCTAATCGTTTGTTTTACATACTGGCAATGCCAGAGGGCTTTTAAAAATTGACTTCCAAATGAACTTATCTCTGGTGAGGTCTTTATTTATGCCGCTTTTTCTAAAATCCGCATCACTATTTCCTTATATTTTCCTTGGTCTTTCCCTGTGAACTGAACCTGCTACCTAAACTGTTCTACATCAACTAACCCAAGAACTCTCATCCATTCTTTCAATATGGACATACCATCTAAATCCCCAGTTCTGAACACATCTCCTCATATTGTCCAGATTTAATCTTCCCTGAAATCATCAGATCTAAGCCAGTCTTTAACGCTCGCATTACATGCCCATTGTATCATTCTCATATATCTCTCCATGAAACCAATGTCTTCAACCTTCACTTGCCAGGTTTCGCTTCCATACATCACACTGTTTACACACGTTTAATAGACACTTCTCTTGATCAACAGTAGTTAAACTCTGCTGGTTAGTTATGGCAAAAGTTCCCTGAACTTACTCCATTCCCTTCTAATCACACTAGCACCTGCTCCACCCTATGCTCCAATGATAAAAATATGCTGCAAATAACAAAACTAACAGCCTCAATAGTTTTGCCATTCAGATAAAAGTGGGGTAATGCCTGGGAGGGTGCTCCACTTAGGACCGAGCCAAACTATATCTCATTTTGACAAAAGCAGAGTGTGCTCACCAGTAAAAATGAGGCTGTAAATGTATCTTCAGCTGGTATGATAATAGCTGGCATTATGAATGTGAGAAAGCCGACCTTCATTAATACATACTCATTATCAGAAGTTTGCAAAGACCTATGGCATGATGGATAAAGTAGGAGGTAAAATTCAGTTGTAAGGGACACTGTTTTGAAGGTCTAGAGTTCAATCCTCAATGTGGGCAACGGTAGCTTCCTTCAATCTTGACAGACTATGGATACCCACTGCTAGGGTGCTGCGCATGAAATATGTGTGGCAAGAGTTGCGCAAAATCCATCCACACCTCATTGAGTCAACATTGTTGCATACCAGTGGTAAGTGGAGGTACAGGACGACTGGAAACAATGCCGAGATAAGCAGAGAGGACATACAGCGCCTAGAATTCCTAAATGGTCATCCATCTGCTACTAGCTAGGCTCAACGTTGCTTAACTTCGGTAATTTGGCGAGAACTGGTGTCAATGTGATTATGCCATATATAGTGTGGGCAATACGAAGAATACAACTGCTAATTGCTTAAGACTTTACTTGATCATGGCTGATGCTACTCCTGTTGATTAAATAAAGGGTTCCATTCAAAATTCTGTGTAGGTACATCAAATTTGACAGGAAGGTCGAAAGATACATCCAAACAAGGCCAAAAGTTACATCAGCTAAAACGTTATGCAAATAATACTCAAGAGAAAAGTAGCCGGAATAATTCAAATATTACATCTTTATTATCAGTCAGAAATAATCCTTGACAGTTCAACAGTAACTATTGCTATTATGGTGAGGTATAACCTGCTCAGTCTCAAGAGGTTCACTCTCCCAGGATTTACGTTCTCCTTAAGAATAAGTTAGTTTATTGTTGATCACCTGAATCTTACCTTTTTTTTTTATTTTATGCCAGAGCATGCTTATCGTAGTGCATTGGTTTTTCAAAACTGCAATTGACCCGTGTTTAAACTCTCAGAGGGGAGGTAAATAAGATATGTCATTACTTTTGGAAAAAAAATAAAAATTACAATAGTACTAGCGAAAAGACCCAATGTTTCTCAAAATTGAATGAAGATCCCTACTATGTACTTTTTCACTATGCTTAGAATGTCAAATTACTTTGTTTTTTATTGTCTCACATTTTGGCCCCTAATACAATCGAAAGGAGCTGAAATGTTGGAAAACATTCTGAGTTAGTGTCTTATATACATGGTCTAAATTTCAGCAAAACTGGATATACATATTTAAAGTTTTAAGAGAGTTCTGCCTCCACGGATTGCATAGGTGGGGAGGGAATGTAGACATTTGAGAACACTTCCAGTGTCCTCCCCAATAAATTTTACATGAGAATACACTTAGATTTTATGTAGGTTCTCTAACCTTTCTTTCTATATGGAATAATAGCGGGGTTGGCCGCCCGGCTTTACCTGGTCATAAAATACGCTTAAATATGATATTTTAATTTGTCTTCTTTTTTTTACACAGGCATCACCACATTATCAAGGCCAAGAGGCCACTCAAGAATAAGGGTTAAAGAGTGTACAGTAGAAATTGGACAATATAGTAATCATTAGTAATGAAAATTCGGTAAATTTGATAACTTATATGGAACGGCTCATCAAGAACTTATTTACGTTAGATTTGAACACAACCATATTGTAGTCAGCCGGAAAGCAGGAAAACGGAAGACAATTCCACAGGCTTGCAGTTCTAAGAAAGAAGCTTTGTTCATGGAATCTACGTTTAGGTTTAGAGGATCAAGTAAAGAATAGATACCCTGTAGCAGACGCCGCCGCCTGGCGGTGACAAGCGCACATTTCAACTAACACCGGTGATTCAACCTTGACATTGGCACAAGCACATGGCGTCGGTTGTTTGTAAACACGTCAAATAGCAAACATGCTCGAATATTCGCCAGCAATTTCTTTTTTAATATATTTACAAAACTTTTGAAGATTCAAAAGAAAAAATATATATTTACAAAACATTTTTTTTTTAAGTAAGTAAGAAAATGAACGTATTTAAATAAAAGATATTTAAATAAATGGGTGTCTTCCGTTTCGGATTTTTTCGACTAAAATTGATTTTTATGTACCGTGTTTGGGGGGGGGTCTGTGTGCGTTTTTAAGACAATTCAATATTTATTTAATTATTCTTTAAAACATTAACTTCAGCGACAATTAATATATTTTAAAAATAATATATTTAAATATTAAATTTTGACGAATATTCGCGAGCAAGATTTTTTTTTAAATAAAAGATATTTAAATAAATAGGTGTCTTTCTGAATGCGTTTCTTTTAATAAAAATACAAATTATAAAAAGATTTCCATCTTGTAATAGTACATTTCATCTTTAGAAAAATAAAAGTTATAAAGAGATATGTGAATAAAATAATATATTTTTTAAATCTTGATTGTTTATACTTGTGATTTTATTATGCATAAAAACTGCCTCGGCCTAGAAGGATTTCTCCTTCACTGACCACCGACATACATTGCACTTTAAATAAATATTGAATTGTATTAAAAACGTACAAAGAAAAAAAAAAAAAAAAAAATGGCCCAAACCGTATAGAATGAACCTTTTTATATAAGTTTTATTCAAACAGTCTTTATTTGAACTTAATGGAGTTTTTTTTTTGTTTTTTGTTTTTTTTGTATTTATTAACTGTTTTATTCTTTTTATCAAACAAAAATAGAACTTTTATAATGGAATATATATTATGGATTGTTTTTTCAAACATCAAAATTTAAAAATTAAAGTTAGTTTTATTTAAAAAAAAAAAAAAAAAAGAAAGACAAGGTGTTTTTTTTTTTTTTTTCGATTAAATTATAAACTTTATTTGAACTTTCAACAAACTTGTACAGGCATAAAAAAATAGACTTTATAGATACTTTATAATAATTTTTTTAAAATATATTTAACGAAAAGTTTTTTTTATCATTTCATTGTTGAATAAAATTTCAAAATAATAAATGGTGAAAAAAAATATATATATATCTCGAAAAATAAACAAACAAGAAAAAACACCTTGTCTTTTTTTTTCTTTTTTTTTAAAATAAAACTTTAATTTTAAAATTTCGATGTTTGAAAAACAGTCCATAATATTTATTTCATTATAAAAGTTCTATTTTTGTTTGATAAAAAAGAATAAAACAGTTAATAAATACAAAAAACAAAAAACAATCCATTAAGTTCAAATAAAAACTGTTTGAATAAAACTTATTAAAAAGAAGTTCATTATCATATATTTATTTATTATAATACAATTCAATATTTATTTAAAGTGCGATATATGTCGGTGGTCAATGAAGGAGAAATCCTTCTAGGCCGAGGCAATTTTTATGCATAATAAAATCACAAGTATAAACAATCGAGATTTAAAAATTTGGTCGCAAAAATCCGAAACAGAAGACACCCATTTATTTAAATATCTTTTATTTAAATACATTCATTTTGTTACTTACTTAAAAAAATGTTTTGTAAATATATATTTTTCCTTTTAAATCTTCAAAAGTTTTGTAAATTATATAATATATAAATATATATATATATATATATATATATATATATATATATATATATAGCCAGTAGAGTTTAGTTTCCTAGAAGTACATCCAATGAAGCAACATGTGTCTACCAAAATAGTGCTCAATGAGTGAACAGAGCAGGTATATTAATTTTATTTATACAAACATTAATGGCTACATATGTGCATACATGTTTCTGTAATCACCCACGTTGGGGGATTACGTCTTCAGGCCAAGAATTATCGTCGAAAGTGATATTCCAACCAAATACATTTTCCTATTTCGTTTATCAAGTCAGAATGCAACCTGGGTGGGAGTCATAAAAACGGTTAGAGGACAAGTGAGGTCTTTGAAGATAGCAAACATCTTTTTCATTTCCCTTTCCCCCCAATCCAACCTATCCTTTGGTTTTTATGGCATAAGGTACTTGAGAATTTAGTTTTTTTGTCTTGGAGTCTGTAAATTAAGAACATTAGCCATGGTCACTACGTACTGACCGGTGCCTTTCAATCTACACCCATCCACACACATACATGCAACACACACACAACACACACAGACACCGCCACACACACTCACGTTAATACATATATTCAAAAGCGAATTTATGCTGTTCGCTTTTATTTTACTCAAAACACACGTACTGAAACTAGGCAATAACTCTAAAACTACGCATGAATAAAGTTAAAAATTACAATAAGGTAAATAAACCAAAACAAAAAAATAAATAAAAATAAATAAAAACAAATAAACAAACAAAATATGAATAAACATAAAACACGAAATTTATCTAAACCCCACATGTACATATATATATTAATATATCAACGATGTCAAAACATCGTTAAATTCACTACTCGTTCAGCGGCCGCCAATAGCGTAATGGTTAGGAGCCTTGACTGCCATACATACAGTCGGGTTTCAATCCTGGCTTGAGGTGGTTGCCTGTCTAGCCGCACTGATGAGCTGTGAAACAGCGAAACAGTACTGTATGTGGATGACTATTAATATATCAATATACTTATAAACACCTACACTTTGCTACACCCGTGCATATATACACACACATACAGACATACAGAGACAAATAATGGCATTTTTCTTTACTTCAGTAGCGTGGTAACCCCTTCATATATGAAATAGTATGCTCCTACACTCCAGACGGGTGTATATATATATATATATATATATATACACATATATATATATACACACACATATATATATACATATATATATATACACATACACACACAGATACATATAAGATACATATAAACAACATTCGGACATCCATACATTCTTGTAATCTATATTGTTACAACAATCATATACGAGACAGCCTATACTAATAGTTCAGAAATATATATGCATATACATATGTACACACATACAAATACATACAAATACTAACATACACACAGATATATAGATACACACACACACACACATATATATATATATATACACACAAACATACATGCATACAAAAAATACACTTATACATGCATACTCACACAAATATAGACATATATATATATATACATGTACCCTGCCACCAAATGATACATCTAAAGTAGAAACAGACATGAATACATTTACCATATAAATTCCCCTTTCCTATCAAACTCCACATGCATAGTTATATTTCATGCCTCCACCCGCTTGTTGCTAGGTTTTTTCGTAAAAATTTATACTACGTAAAAATTTATATTGAATTCAGCATGAAGTTCATAGGCCTATCTTCATATTAAGCAAGCACTCTTTCGATGGTTAGGCAAATATACACAAGATGTATAACGATACAATAATAATATATAACACATGACAGAGTATTTAGGTTATACAAACTGAGTATACAAGCCTATATATTGTAGTACTTACCTTCATCTTTATTTATTCACCCTAATTTCTTTACCCCCTTTTATTTCATTCACCCTTCATTCCTTACTTTCTTTCATCTATTTATTCATTTATCCTTTTTTTTTTTTTTTAAATTAATTTTCCTTCCCAGGTATATAAAGATCATATATCCATACATGCATACACCCAAAAATACCCATATGCATACATTATTATGAGGTTCACCCAAAACAATCTATTAATCGTTTGGTTCAAATATACCTTCATACAGGTACTTATTTAGGTTAGCAATATTATAACTGTTTGATGAAGTAGAATATTAAGCGACTTACGTAATCCATACGGGTATGATCATAGTTGCGACCTCACTTATCCTCTTTGTGGGGGGGGGTTATTTGATGGGGGTTAGTTGTACTTATAGTTGTTCTGGTCTACTAATTTAGAGTTCTTTAAGTGTGTGTGTTCTGAAATGTTTGCAGGATATAGCAGTTTCTTGTTTAATATTTAATAATTTATCTCTGTCTTCAAACCTAGTTATCTCAAGTTTTTCTGATAAGCATAATGGACATGGTGAGATCAATGAGTGGCAAGTATTGGCCCTCCTAATAATCTTCCATTCTATACTAGGTGTTTTATTTTCTCTAACTAATTTCCAGTAATATAACGATAAGGAAGTGTCCTTTTCATATGTTTGATTACTCATCGAGCGTGTATGTCCATAGAATCTATTTTTGAAAGTCATTCGGGTACTCCCTATGTAGAATCTTTCGTCCCTTGGGTTCTCTACCGGGAATATCATATATATGATATATCATATATATGATATATATATATATATATATATATATATATATATTGCTGGCGAATATTCGAGCATGTTTGCTATTTGACGTTTTTACAAACAACCGACCCCATGTGCTTGTGCCAATGTTGAATCACCGGTGTTAGTTGAAATGTGCGCTTGTCACCGCCAGGCGGCGGCGTCTGCTACAGGGTATCTATTCTTTACTTGATCCGGTTTTGGCACAGATAAAGAGTGGGGGGAATTATTGATAGTGTTTTCAGCTAGACGAGTGTTTCTAGATTTTGTATATATTATTAGAGTCAGGATTTCAAAAGTAAAAAAAAAGCCAAAAAAAAAAAAGTATTTGGGTGCCACCAGCTAGAATCAAAACCAAAACTGTAGCATTCAAAGCTGGTGATGTTACCACTCTACCAATGTTACACGCATATGAACTGATTAAAAATAAACTAAGATGAATGCACAAAATGTAACGATTTTTTTCAATTTTGATCGCTTTTTGACCGCTTAAAACAATTTTAACTGGCTAACCCATAAAAGAACAGTCCACAAAAAATCCTATTATTTGAGGCTCCTAGTGCCGCTCTGTGATCTTTAGTTTCGGAAGAAAGTTTGAAAATATGGAGACAGACAGTGAGTTTTATAAATTAGATGAACACATATACTTCCTCCTTTCTGAGGAAGAGGATGTGTTTATTGTTTATTGACTGAAGCTCCCTCATTCATAAGAAAGGGACGATACGACTATTCAGAATTTTTGAGATGAAGATGGTTTATTTGGATTGCTCAGACTACTAATCTTCTTTTGGAGGTTATTCTCACATTTCAGCCAATGTAGTCTTTGGCTGTGGCACAACGGATAAAGGCATCAAGATCTTCAAGCTCTTTATATATTCAAATTTATACTTATTAATGGTGTTTGGTTTAGTTGTTTTATAGAGGAAAATTGTTGCTTTGTGTTGAACTCTGCAAAACATTATTGAGTTTTGCAAAGGGAAAAAAAACAAAAAAAAACAATAACATCAATGTTTGGTGCATTTTAGGTCAGGAAGCCGGTATCTTCAGACAACCTCATCTGGTAGCACCAGTTTTAAATTCCATATAGAGTCTAAAGTTTGAAAATCTGCGATTATATCAGTCGAAATGCGAGTATAACATCTACATTATCCAAAACATACAGATATTGCCGTTTCCATCGAAAACATTCCTTAACTTTTCACTTTCTAATTGCCCTTGGCTAATACATCTTCCATATTGCAATTATTTGGAATTATCAGGACTACGGTTCTCATCTTGGATGTTATTCTTACATTTTGGCTGATGTAACCTCCCACTTTCTCCAGAAGCGTCTTCTCTAAATCAGGAATCTGTAATCCAAGATGAGAACAGTAGTCTGAATAACATTACAAATTTCAACCCTCTTCTCAAAAATTGTGAAACAGTCACATTCTGAACACATCTCTCTCTCCGACCACCCCTTTCTTTAATTCATGTGCAAACTGCCAACTGCTATAATTTTTTTTTTTTTTTCACCCCAAACAAGGCATACTGTTATTTGGACGTAAGAGGCTACTATTTGGGATCATGTCTAACAGGACTGTTGGGAGGTTGAGAGTTGACCAGCGAGATGTCTGTTCTTGTAAAACAGGCATAGAGATACAACATTGTGGTGATGAGACAGAGGTTGGAGCTTGGTCGATAATGTGGGACCTATTAGATTTTATCTTTTTTCTTGTACAGTAGAACCCCATGATACGGTAGCCCTAGGATATGATTTTTTTCAAGTTACGATGTGGAATACAATTTTTTTCTGGCCTCTGGTTCCGGTATTTGCCCCGCCTTACAGTGTTAGTTATGTTATTATATACTGTACTATATTTTGTTACTAATTTTTAATGCCATATCCCAGGGTTCTGCTCTATAACATTTTTTAGCAAAAATATTCTTGGTATAAGAAAACAACACGCACAAAAAAAAAATTTTTTTTAAATAAAAAAAAATCGGGCCATTATTTTCACCATTTAAAAGATGATTTAAAATTGCATTACAGATCAAGGGATACAAACCAAACCAATATTCTTCAAAATCTTAAAAATGAACAAAATTGTAAGATATGCTACAATTGACCCTACCAAACATTGAAAACGTGCCCCCAAAAATAACGTTTGTTCTCAGAATACACACTATAATTAAAGATTATTGGGATAAGGCGAAGCTATTCTCATTAGCAGATGGAAGTTTAAAAAGGCTCTTCAAACAATAGTTTTGAATCCCAGGTGATGCGCTCCCAGTTACTATGATCTAAAGTTTCAATTTCTCCCTAGTTTGGAGTTGTATTGTCCTAATTTACTTGCCTCACTAAAGTTAAGGTGTATGTGTGTGTGTGTGCGCGTGAAGGGGTGGGGGGTACTATGAGGGAAAATCCAGTTCCCCAAAAAGGGAGACTAAATTGACTGACTAATTTAGTTTTTTTTTTTGAAAATGCTTCAGTCTAAAAGGATTTTCATCTTCCAACTATTTAAAAAAATAAAAACTACTCATTTACCTTTATATTAAGTATCCTTATCAATAGCGGTTTTACTAAAAATTTCCAACTAAAAATAAGGCATGATCAATGTATGACTAATTGCCGCTGCTGATTAAAACAATTTTAACACAAGTGATTGACTGGGTCTGTCAGCATTAAATATCATAAAACAATCTTGTAATAAGCAATAAAACAAATTTACTCAGAAGTTTCCGAAGGTTATTTTTGGCAAATATCATTTTTAAGTCCATACCTAAAAAGATATTTATTAAAGAAAACTCATGATTTTTTATTAAATATTCCCTCTTAAACGGGCGATCTACCGAGTCCATCAACGCAAAAAGTTTTGTTATTAAAATAAACAATAGAACGACTTTACTCACAGTTGCGATTATTTTTGGCAAATCCTTAAAGACTGAGGCTTTTTTTCAATCCAGTGTGCCCATTTTTTTTATTTTTTTAATCTTTGTAAAAAGAAAAATGTTTATTTTTTTTATTATTGAAAAAAAAAAAAAAAAAACGAAATTTGTCACAACTTTCAGTCGAGAGGTTTTTTTTTGGGGGGTTTTTTTTGCAAATTAAATTTTTCAAATGACTTTTTTTTTAAATTTGAATTTTGTAATGCAATAACAATGTAACACTAAAAAATCTTTGTAAAAAGTAGAAGAAATCCTTAAAGACTGAGGCAATGTTTCCAATCCCATGTGTCTCTTTTGGGAGAACTCGTTTTCCCTACATTTAAAATATTAGTGTTTAATTATCCTTGTAGGGAGGCAAGTAAATAACTTTTTTTTTTAATTATTTATGGAAATATTGTATAAAGTTCCGTTTTACTATATAGTGATTTTTTTTTTTTTTTTGAAAAATACATTAAAAAAATATTAAAAAAAAGAGTAGAAAAACGAAAATGGCACACAGAATTGAAAAAATAATTGTCTCACTCTTTAAGGATTTCATTATGTATACTTATGTATCTATTTACTTTCTACCTTAAGAGACAATATTTAAAAACAAAATTATTTTTTGTAAATACTTTTTATATGAATCTAAAAAGATATTTGGCAAAAGAATAACCTCTTGACTGAAACGTGTGAATAAATTCATTTCGTTGTTTATTTTAATGACACAATAAATTCTTACGATATTTTGGGCTGACAAACCCAGTAGTTCATCCTTATCAAAGTTACTTTAATAGCGATAGCGAATAGTCATACATAATTTAGTCGTACATTTTTAGTAAAGCTCCTTATGTATGACTAAATTTTGGCACGACTAAAATATCTGATCGGTTCCTGCCGATTAAAGCAACTTTACACGTTTCTATATGACAAACAGCAGGAGCAGTCAGTCATCCATTGGTTGGGCATAATTTTAGTCGTACATTTTTAGTAAAACCTTTATCAATAGTATAAAAGTAAAGAAACTTATTTTGCTGTTGAATTTACATATGCTTATGGTATTTACAAACACACTATGTAAATTAAATGGCAACGTAAAGCATTTTTTTTCTCTTTTTACTTATAGTCACCACAAGCAAGACAGATTGCACCGAGATGTAACTGTAAATTAGAATTCCCCTCTAAACATGGCCCCTGAGTAAGGATTTGTGAAGTAAAACGTTTGTTCACATTACATTTAAATTTCTACATGTTAGTACAATCAAGGAAAGAAATTCCAAAGGTAAACAGTTTGAAGAAAGTTATTAGATTAGAAAACTTTCTATCTGGAGACCTGTACGGTGAAGAGGTGGGACTTTGCTGACTGTCAGGGAGAAACAAGTGCAGAAGTTCATTGAAGCATGTTCCATTAAAGTTCTTGTAAAATAAGCACAGAGATGCAATACTGCAGTGATGGGACAGAGGCTGGAGTTTAGTAGACAGTGTGGTACCTATTAGATTAAAAACTTTTCTGAACAGTCTAAAAGAAAGAAATGTGAATATTATATAAAACACTGAAAAACGTATTGATAAACTGCAACTACAAGAATTTTTGGCAAAGAAAGTTCCCTAAAATTCCCAGTAATATCAAGAAATCACAATAAGGAATTTATTGTTATTTCCAACAACTTATTTAAAGCAGCATTCTCCTAGTTTTTTATCCTAAAAAAACAAGTCCTGAAATCAATTGTGGAAGACGAGGGGTGTTATATCAACAATGGACCCCCAGAATAGAAGTGCTAACTAAAAAAAAAAAAAAAAAAAAAAAAAAAAAAAAAAAAAAAACGCAATGCCAGCATCTCATTAAGGTCAGTTCATCAATGGAGGTCTGTTTTGCAATCTCAATTAGGACCCATAGAATTTCCTAGAGATCCAGAAAAGTAAAATTAAAAAAAAAAAAAAAAAAGCGGAATTATGCTAAAATGCACAGAACTTACATACCTGTATAAAAAAAAAAAAAATTGCTTTTGCATTTTTCCATAACTTTTATTAGTTTAAGAAAAAAATACAAATGAACAAGTCCCTCTTCAAATTTAATTCTTAGAAATAAGATTACAAAGGACATTGCCTAGATCTACACGAGATCATTAACAGTTCCAGACTTTGTAACATCATATCCCTTTCACATAGGCAATCCAGTGATGTTAAGATTTATTTTGCAATGACTTAGATAAAAAAAAATTTAAAAAAAAAAAAAACACAAACCAGTCTTTCACAGAAAAGAGTTAGCAAATTAAAACGCTATTAGCATCACTGTATGAAATGTTTCGCTTTTTAATACATTTTTCAAATTTATGAATTATCCTTCTCAAACTTGGATTAAAGGCGTGTAGAAATTATCATATATTCATTCAATTAGTGGACTTGAGCTGTTAATGCTGAACAAAACGGCTAAAAAGTCAAAATTACAATCAATAACACTTTTATTCTAGTAACCTATCAATTTGAGAAATGTATTATTATTAGAAAAGAAAAAAATACATTGATAGAAAACGTCTTTGTGCAGCTATGCTCATGGTAGCAGCACAGTACCCAAGTGCATCGATGCTAAAACCTACACAATCGAAAATGGTTTCAAATCCATGATCTACCTTTTTTTTTCTTTATGTACATTATAATTAACTTTTAAGACATTCATTTTAAAATCAACAAAAGTGAAAAAAAAATATTTTTTAGTTATTGTTTCACTCCTTAACATTAGACTTAAATTAAAAGGTGATTATATTATCAAGAGATCAACTGTAGATTTGAGATCATTAAATTAATTAAAATTAGATTTAAATCACACTAACCTGATCTGTCTTTTTCATACATTGTAGTAATCCATATAATTTCAATGTAATAAATATAATCATCTTTAACTTAACACTTTATGTATAACAATTGTTTTCCACTTTCGTTGATCTAAAAAAAAAAAAAAAAAAAAAAACTGTCTACTTAAAATTATAATTAATAATTGATGTAAACAAAGAAAGAAAAGGTAAACCATTGATGCAAGATCAATTTTCGATTGTGTAGGTTTTAGCATTCAAAATTCCCCTTTCCATCTGGTACCCAACCATTATCCATATTCCCAACTGATTACCTTACCCCAAACGCATGTACCTTGGTTATTGTTCTTTTCAGTTGCACTCGGATTTCTAGTGTTACTCGGGCAAAATCATAGTTTAAAGTTTATATCCATAATAAAAATGCAAATACTGACATTGTATTCAAATGACCAATTGAACACCAATCCAAATTATGACAACAGGACCATTGCCAGCACCCTCAAAATGCAAATTCGGATGGTTCAACGCTTGAAGGCACAGCTAAACAAAGTTTCTGGCCTTGGTTATGGTCTTTTGTGTGAATTCAAGTGAGAGCCACATCATATCTTCGAAGTCAGCTTGAAAGTCAACACCAAAGTGTACCTGGATGTGCTGAAGAGTGTGGTGATCCCCTGGTGCAATCAGCTAGCTGCTGGCAGATCCTGGGTGTGGCAGCAGGACTCAGCGTCGACCCACAAGTCCAAAGAGACGCAGGTTTGGCTTCAAAAAGAGTGCTACAACTTTGTACTGTTTCACTGCCCCCCCTCCTCCCCTGACTTGAACCAACTGGACTACTGTTTGGTCATACATCAAGAACATCACCAACATAACTTCCCACAACACCAAAGCCAGCCTGACTGCTGCCATCCGCTGAGTATTCGGACCCATATCAAGACGGTGATTGAGGTTGGAGGCAGCTACATTGAATGTCAGCTCTGCTTCATAATCAAGTTACCAGAATTGATTTTTTCAATAAGTTTTAAAATAAAGCTGTAGTGGTGTTTTCTTTACGGCGACAATTTTATCGTTCCAATCTGTATAATTAATAATTCATGTAGAAGAAAGAAAAGGCAAACTGGACGAGACCAATTTTTGATTGTGTACACTTTAGCATCCAAAATTTACCTTTCAAATTTAACCTAGATATTAATTTACTTGTCCGTACGTCCAGTGTCACAAATAAAACAAAAAAACATCATCATCGTAAACATTAATGAGAACCAAATTACCTCCCTTTATAGTCGCTCTTTATGAGTTAAAAATTATTAAAACCATTTCCTTTCCAAAAATTAAAAAAAAAATTAAAAAAAAAAAAAAAAAAAACATAGCTGTCTGTTTACGATTTCAAGTTGGCTATTTTATAATAAGAAAAAAGTCATGTTAAGGAGACCAAGATTTTTTTTTTATCATAGTTCCTTTTTAAAATAAAAAAAAAATGTGGAAATGAATTGACATCTGTTCCTTTGTAATTTACATAAAAAAAAAATTCAGAAAAAAAAGCAAAACAATGTGTTCATTGAAAAAAAAATCAAAACTTCAAGTCAATTCTTTTTAGCTTTAGAATGTTAAAAAAATATTAAAGAACGGTTTTAAATTTGCCATTATTTGTTTTATTTTATTTTTTATTCATTTATGTATTTCAAAATTTTCAACTACCATGGAATTTCCACGGGTTCTGCTAGTTATTCAAAAATTTAAATTAAAACCTAACTGTAGGCAACTTGTTTCTGTATCAAAGTTTTTTTTCTCAAAGGCGAAAACATGCAAATTTACAGTTACATAAAGACACAAGGTCAGTACTAAAAGACATTGAAGCATAGGAATTTTCAAAACAATAAAAATTCTCAGAACTATAACTTTAATGTTCATAGCAGTTGCCAATAATTAATCCAACAACTTTGTTGAAGTATGGTTCTGTTAAGGTCTATGCCTACATTCTGAGGTTTTATCTCTTTGACAAAAGGGTTAGTGTATTACTAATTGTCAGATTTATTGCTACCAGGAATGCTGATGGAGTTTCTCACTTCAACTAGTGAGTGTGTTGGCTTTTTAAAATCTTACCTGACCTTGTGTCTTACATCCATCCACACACACACACACACACACATCTCCAAACGCAGGGTATCCCAGCTAGTGTTTGTAGATGTGCGAGAGAAAAAAAAAAAAAAGGCGGAGGTGTTAAAAAAAAAAAATAGTGGTAGTAGCTGGGTGTGGGGGTGGGGGATAAATCAAAACAACAGTCGGCAGCCCATGTGGAGAGAGGTGTTAAAAAAAAAAAAAAAAAAAATGATAGTAGCAGGGGGTGGGGAGGCCAAGATGGAGGTGTTAAAAAAAAAATAAAAAAAATAAAAATAAAAAAAAGTGGTAGTAGGCAAGCAGACTCACACCTGAAAGCAGAAAAGAAAGTGTAAAAAAATCTGACATGTTGAGTCAATCAAATTGATACAATGATATGATGACTTGCAAAAAATGGTGATGCCAAAAAATGGTGACGCCAAAAAACGACCCCTCCTTGTAGAAAACCCGGCCAGTTTAGGGTAAAGGAATTAGTGTTTTTGGCAAATTTTTCGATATTTGTTGTCCAAAGGGTCGAGGTTTAAAACTATACCAGTTTGGTGAGGTACCATCGCCTGTGTCAAAAGTTTTTGCAGGAGACACACACACACACACACACTTTGCCTTTTAGATATATAGACTAGTGTAGGTGCCCAGTGTTGCCCGAGTGTTTTGGAGATGTAAAAGAAAAAAATTTTTGGTAAGAAAGTAGGAAAAAAAAAGTGTGAAAACACCTGACATCTTACCGCTTGGCCATGACAGGAACTGAAAAGCGTCTTAATTTAACAATTAAAAAGTTAAGTGACAGGCACGTGAATTTAATCACACAACTTAACTTCGCTACAAGCCAGGTTTCCCAAGATGTTGGGGAAAACCAGCTCCCCCATAAAAAGGGGAGTGTCCAAATGAATAGCAATTGTTTGATATAAGGCCCCCCCCTCCCGCCTTGATCCAAGCTGATGGCTTTTCTGTACCTCTCAGCACGAAAGGCCGAGAACACGTCTTCGCTCTCACAGTTTCGCTTTTTTATATGGAGAAGCCAAAGAAACATGCAGAGAGTAAAAAATATCGCGAAAATAGCATGTAAAAGTCGCCCAAATAATAGATACATGTGAGCTTATTTTGTAAATCGGAGATATTACAATCTAAGGAGCATATAAAAAGTTCTAAGAAACAGTGACCTCCCCCAAGCGCTCCGCCAAAAAAGTCTTTGGCAAACATACACAAAAAATGCACATACACACACACACACCAACACACATTTTGCCTTTTATATATATACTAGCGAGGGGTACCCAGCGTTGCCCTGGTGTTTGTAGGTGTGTGTGGTGTTAAATAAAAAAGAACCGGGTGGGGGGATCGAACCCGAAGCCCTGAGGCGAAGTTTGAAAATAAAATTGGCCAGCCAGAATGAGTTAGTCAAAGATGTTTGAATTTATTTAAGAACCAAATTGACAGGTGCGCGGCCGGAACTCATCGAGCGTTACGACGACTACGTAGGTTTGTTTGTTATAAGTGAAGTAAAAAAAGAAAACAACGTTAACACTTAAGCGGGGAAAAGCACAAAAATAACTAACGTAAGGCAAACGAACGATGAAAACAGAAAAACGAACACATGAAAAATGGCTTAAATAAGCCTGTTTCGATATTAAAATTAAAAAATATCTCACACCACAATTCGAATCGAAAACATTTAGATAATGAACCAACGCCTTAATCAACTGAGCTAAGGCGACGTTCACGATTTTTGTTCAGTTTTTCAACTATTTAAAGTAAATCAGGTCACAACGTCATCTGACGCATGCGTAGAATCGGTCATTGTCATGAGAGGACTGTTTTTGTTGACACCCCCCCCCCACCCATCGAAAATTGTCGATTTCGGGGTGAAAAAGTTAACGTTTTTGGCCAATCTTTCGATATTTTTCGAGCAAAGGATGGAGCTTCGATTTGATACCGAGTTTGTGAATTTCGTCGCGTCTGTCGAAAGTTTTTAGCAGACATCCAAACATACATACATTTTCACTTTTATATATATATATATATATATATATATAGATAGATAGATAGATAGATTAGCGGGGGGGGGGGTACCCGGCATTGCCTGGGTGTTTCGAGGTGTATGTGCTCTGGCGGGAGGGCAGGGAGTGTTAATCAAAACATAAGAATAAGCGAAATAGATTTTTAAAAAAAATCGAAAAAAAAAAGCACAAAAAACTAACGTAAGGCAAACGAACGATGTAAAATGTAAAAATCAGAAAAACAAAAAAAGAAAACGCGAAAGAGAAAAACGAACGTTAAAACATCTGAAAAATAAACCCCCCTCCCAAAAAAGAAACATATGAAAAATGGCTTAAATCGTGGTCTTTGTTATAAAGATGGCCGGCCAGCTGAAAAAAATGACGTCATCGCCGAGGTCCCAACAAGCAAGATATGTGGAACTCTTTGACTGTCAATAATGAACAGTAATTTTTACAGACAGCGTTACAAAACTTCAAAATTGGATTGAAATAAAGAAAGAACACGATGATTTATACTGAAACTCATCTAATATTAATAATAAAAAAATAATTATAAAAACACAAGTTGTTTGTTTAAGTATTATAAGCAATTGAATATTTCGTTGTATTATAGATTTTAAAGATTAGAATGCGTTCTTTAATTACTTATGAATTACATTTTTAAAAAGTGAAGGAACACGATTTGATTTGTAGTAAACTTGAAGTTTATTTAATATAATTAAATGAAAATTATGCATGTAAGATTATGAATATTTGAAGCAGAACACAAGCAAAACATTTGAAATATTAAAATTAAACTATTTTTTTAATCAAATGAACAATATTTTTTAAATCAAAATGAATTTTTTTTTAATCAAAAGGAATATTTTTTAATCAAAATGAACAATATTTTTTTTTAAATCAAAATGAATATTTTTAAATCAAAATGAACAATATTTTTTTTAAATCAAAATGAATATTTTTTAATCAAAATGAACAATATTTTTTTTAAATCAAAATGAATATTTTTTAATCAAAATGAACCACAATATTTTTAAATGCAAATGAACCACAATATTTTTTCAAAATCAAAAACAATATTTTTAATAAATTCATGAAATATTGCACAGTAAAAAAATAATTAACCTAAAGAAAAAATCATGTTTCTTATTTAAGATTATTTCACCACATAACAAAAATAACATGCAAAATCATTTTTTTATATCCATATTTTCAGTTTGTTAAAATACGTGGGTTTGTATTACTGTAAACATAGATTCGAAAAAGTTGTCAAAAAACAAATAAATGTTATCAAAGGCAAGATAAGTTACTTTTCTACCAAACTGGATATATTTTTCGTGTTTTTATTCAATGTAACATGTTTATTCAGCTCGAAAACCATACAGTGTTTACCGATGTATTGGAAAATTCAAGATGGCGTCTGACTCCCTCTTTAACACGGTAAGTTTGGGAAAAGATGTTATAAATAAAAAACTGGTTAAAATACTGTTAAAAACTCGCTCAATATATGTTACCGTGACATAGCTTGACATATATTTTTTCTAGTTTTTTTATTTATAACACCTTGTTTTTTGAGCTGAATAAACATGTTACATTGAATAAAAACACGAAAAATACATCTAGTTTGGTAGAAAAGTAACTTATCTTGCCTTTGATAACATTTATTTGTCATATATTTGTTTTTTGACAACTTTTTCGAATCTATGTGTACAGTAATACAAACCCGAAATGAACGCGCGTTTTTTTTGTTTTTTTTTACTTTTAAGTTTCATATATATATATATATATATATAAATAAGTATTTTTAAATTTTATCTTTCTAGCTTTAAAAAAAAGTTTAAAAATGTTATCAGCCGGCATAATTTATTTTTAAATATTGAAAATTTCAGGAAAATTAATTTGTCAACAGCTTAAAAAAATCGTCTCTTCAAAAGAGTCGATGTTGTCTCGCATTTTCATTAGTTTTGTATGCTGTAAAAAAATTTTTTTTAATATTAGCAATTTATTTGAAGCTTCTTCTTTTGAATGGTAAAAAACTTAGGATGATAATATTGAATTAAATTATAGTTACATCATGTTAAATACAGGGGGGAGCATGTTAAAACTTACTTTGCTGAATGGAGATATCCACGAGTCACTACCGGTGTTTACCGGTGTCAAGAAGCAACTAATGGACTACTCGTGATGACGTCAGCAGATTAAATTATTTTTGCCCACCGGCCATCTTGTCTTTTAAGACGGTCTTGCTTAAATACCCGTTTCAATATTAAAATTTAAAAAAAAAAAATCGAAAAATAAAAGACATCTCGCACCACGATTCGAACCCAAAACCTTTAGATAATGACCCCGCCCTCTAAGCAACTGAGCTAAGACGACATCGACGAAATTGTGTCGTTAAAGTAAATCATGTTCCGACGTCGTATGACGCATGCGTAGAAGCGAACTTGTTATGAGAGGACAGTTTTTGCTGACCCCTCCCTGTAGAAAACTGATAATTTTAGGGTGAAGAAATTTATGTTTTTGGCCAATTTTTTGATATTTGTCGGGCGAAGGTTGGAACTTTAAAATGATACCGATCTCGTGAAAATCTGTGACCGGTGTCGAAAGTTTTTGCGAGACATACAAACACACATACACAAACACATTTTCACTTTTATATATATAGACTAGCGGGGATACCTGGCATTGCCCAGGTGTTTGGAGGTGTGTGTGGTGTTAAATAAAAAAGAAACCGGCTGGGGTAAAAGTTGGTAGGATCGAACCCGAAGCCCTGAGGCGAAGTTTGAAAATAAAATTGGCCAGCCAGAATGAGTTAGTCAAAGATGTTTGAATTTATTTAAGTAAAAACAAAATTGACAGGTGCACGTACGGAAGTCGTCGAGCGTTACGACGACGACGTCAATGACCAGGTTTGTTTGTTATAAGTGAAGTAAAAAAAGAAAACAATGTTAAAACTTAAGCTTTTATTAATCAAAACATCGAAAAAAAAAAAAACACAAAAAAACTAACGTAAGGCAAACGAACGATGAAAACAGAAAAACGAACACGTGAAAAATGGCTTAAATAAGCCTGTTTCGATATTAAAATTTAAAAAATCAGTGGGCACCCGGGTGTTTTGGGGTGTGTGGTCGGGGCTGGATAAGCGAAGTAAAAAAAAAAAAAAAAAAAAAACGAACGTTACGTGAAAAATGGCTTAAATAACACTGGTTCAATATTTAAATTTAAAAAAAAAAAAAAAAATCGAAAAAAAAAAAAAAAAAAAAGACATCTCACACCACGATTTGAACCCAAAACGTTTAGATAACGAACCAACACGCTAATCAACTGACCTAACGCGACGTACATGAAATTTAATCAGTTTTTCAACTATTTAAAGTAAATCAGGTCATGACGTCATCTGCCGTATGCGTAGAACCACTCGTCGTCATGAGAAGACCGTTTTTGTTGACCCCCCACCTCTGTCAAAAATTGTCGATTTCGGGGTGAAAAAATGAACGTTTTTGGCCAATTTTTCAATATTTTTCAAGCGAAGGATGGGGCTTCGATATGATACTGAGTTTGTGAATTTTCGTTGTGTCTGCCGAAAGTTTTTAGCAAACACACAAACATACACACATACATACATTTTCGCTTTTATATATATAGAAAAAAAAAAAAAAAACAGAAAAATCTTTATGATGTATGTACTTACTATGGAATGAAGCTGTCACATTCCAAAAATTACATAAATTGATCAGGTAGTTTTTTCTTTGTTGAGTTTTTTGTTTTTTTTAACTAAAAATCAAATTTCATGGTGAAATAAGATTTTGATCAATCAGGTTGAATAAATAAGAGGAAGACAATTCGATTTGAACTATCGAGATCAAAATTAGCTTTATAGTGGATACATTTAGTATTAAAATCTAAAAATTGTAAGTTTTTATTTTCTTAGTTAAAAAAAAAAAATTTTTTTAAACCTGCTTTACGTGATTTTTTGAATATGAAACCTTCGTTCCGTGACAAATACGTACATCATAAAGATTTTTCTGTATTTTTTACTTTTTTTTAAATAAGTGTGATTTTAAATAAGCACCCAATATTTTTATTTTTCTAGTTTAGATAATGTATATTTTATTGAGATAAATTACTAATTAGATATCAGACATGTAATTTCAATATGTAAAAAATTAAGTAAATATTAACAACCTTCAACCATTATGGCAACCAGTTTCTGCTGGAAGTATTTTAATGGCAATCCCAAGAATAAGAATATAGTTGCTTGCAAGTAATGTCAATCTATTACATCAAAGGATGGCAAATCAGTAAAAACTTTTACAACTAATGTTAAACCATCTTTGAAATGTTCATTCAAAAGACGCAAAAGTTGCAGATAAAAAAGAAAAGGAAGCACAATGAATATTCAAAGACAAACATTCCAGGAACAAGTGGCAGCAACTACGAGCCTTCAACGAAACACCAAACTACTATAGAATCAATATTGGCCAAAAAGTTTGAAATACTAATGATCACAGGTTACAAGAAATCCATTATCTGAGAAGAGATATCATTGCTGTTGATATTCAACCATATTCTGTAACAGCTGACATTGGATTTAATAGGCTTATTGCAGAGCTGTTCTTAGAGTTGTTCTATTCTCTGGTGCAAACACAGGTGCAAGAATAAATGAAGAATTTTACAATTTTCTGATGAGTATGAAATCTTTAATAAAGTTTTCCTAGTCTTGTTGGATTCAGGAACAAATATGGTTGCTAGTGTCATGGAATGTGATTTAGAATTACTATCATACATTGTAACTCTGGCTGTGAAGACAACCATTACATCTAACAGAAATCACTTTCTTTTAGCAATTAGTAAAGGAACTGAAATACAGGACCAGCTTGATTTGGAAAAATAAACTCATTAAAAAGGTGTGACTACATGGTGGAACTCAACATATTATATGCTGAAAATAAATCAAGAACAACGAAAAGCTCTTGTTATGTGAGCTGTTGATAAGATTCCTACCTTAACAACTTACCAATGGGGATTTGTTTGAAAAGAATATCCCGTTCCCCCGAGTCCATTTGAACAAATCATCAAAGCAGCAAGTTACAGAACTTCAACCATATCAATGATACCTACAAATTTAGCCGTGATGTTATTTCTGTCAAAAGCTGTCCAATCTAATTCTAGTATTTCTGACTTTAGTAGAACCCTTCTTACCATTGTTGAACAATTTAGGTTATGAATGGAAACAAGATTTTCATCCTATCTAAATGATAAAAACTTGTATATGTCCACTTTCCTAGGCTCACGATGCAAATATTATTTTTAAAAGATTGGCACAGAAAACATATTTAGAATTGGATTCTACATCTACTTTCCACCAATTATAATGAAGCAGAATCAGTAGTATACACTACCCTTCTGAGAGTGAAGAAGCACGAACATGTGTAAATTACGTGACAACTTTGAAACCAACTGACAAAAAATAATGTCACAAAAGATGCTTTCATCACTCTTTGTATAAAGCAATAGGAAGTAAAAGTACAATTATTTCTAATTTAATTTCGGCCTTAATTTGTGTAATTTGTGTAATTAAGGTGTGAAAAGTGAACACTGCATGATTTATAATAGAAAAATTGCACTAATGGACAATTTTTAAAGTATCACCAAATAAAACTGAATTAAATGATAGTAAATATGAACATTAAATATAATTTTATACATCATGATTATTAATGCCTTTTTTTTTTTTTTTAAAAAAACAATTCCAGCTGCAATTTAATTAGAAGTCGATAAAAATGCTGATCTGTTCAATTTTGGTGGCAGAAATAAAGTACCAAATGTCGTAAACATATACTAATTTCAAAATCACATATCACAAAACTTCAAAGATACAGATCAGGAATATTGCATCACTAATCAATACCATTGTAGAATGCTATATCCAAATGTCAACTCTTTACACCATGTACTTCTTAAATAGTATTCTCAAGAAAATGTAATAATTTTATCTAGTGTTTTTCACTTTGTTTATCATGGCGATCTAATTAAGTAAACATTCCACTGGCCTGCTTCCCGGTTGAATACAGCATAATTTAAACAAGTTATTGATGAGCCGTACCCATAAATAATCAAATTCTATCCAATTTACACCATTAGCAGTTACTACACTATCACCTTACATTCATTAAATCCTCGAGTGGCCTTCAGGCCTTGATAAGTGATGATTCCCAAGTAAAAAATAAATAAATTTTACATAAAGTGATTTCCCATTTCAAAGTTATTCCAGCATTTTAGGACAATTAACCTTTTGCTATGAGAAATAAATATACGTTTTTATTTTTTTGAGGGGTGAAGACCTATATTTTTTTTTAGGCAATTACACATGGTCTTACGATTTTTCTAGTCAGAAGGGTTACTGGTAAAAAGAAAAAAAAAAGGTTAACTGCTCTAAAAAGCTAAAATGGAGGACCATTTTGTGTTAAATATTTATACATGAAGTTGAGCCCCGATTCTAAATTAGAAAATAATTGTTTTGTTTTTTTTCTGTCAAGTTTTTCAATGTGTTACTTTACCTAATAATTTTTATTAATAAAATTGTACAAACACTTTGAATGTGGACTTCTATATAAGTTCATAACTTACAAATTGTCTTTTTTTTTTTTTAGATAATTTACGATTAATTGTGTATTTATCTGAATAAAAAAATGCAATATCGTTAAAAGGTAAAATTGACCAATAGCTAACTTTGTCTGTGATTCGGCCCAACAAAATAGTTCGAAGTGTATTTAAGACATCAAAACACGGAACCAGAAATGGAAAATGAAATGCAACATTGTTTTCTTATTTGCTTTTTACCTTAAAAATTATCCTCCCATAAAAAAAAAAAAAACCTTGGTCCTAAAAATTGGTTGGTTGGTTGGTTGTTTTTGTTTTATGGCATATCAACCCTTTTCAGGTTATTTAATGTCAAATCCAAAGATTTTGAAGAAAAATTTTTTAATAGAATATATTTGTTCTTTTCAAGTCGGTTTCTATTTAACCCATAGTTGGGACCCTAACTCCGGGTCAGAGTGGACCTGGGAGCAATGGCAATTAAAGGGTGGCTCCACACTCCCCAAAGCCCGCAAGCTGGGGCCTCATCACTGGATATAGTTTAAGGTCGTATCTAATTCGGACATTGAATATATCAAAGGCATCAAAAAAATATGGCTGCTGACACACTATTGTGTACGCACGTCAATACCATTCAGTCTTTCTTTTTTTTTTTTTTTTTTTACAAGGTGGTCACCACTTATCAAGGCCTGGAAGCCACTCAGGGATAAGGGTTATTGTAAGTACAGTACATTAGTGTGGATATTTAAAGTGTCTACTTAAGGGGACGGTTCATCAGGAACTTGTTTACGTTGGACTTGAAGACATCCAAGTTGTAGTCAGGAGGGAAGCAAGCAGACGGAACAGAGTTCCACAGGCGTGCAGTTCTAAGAAAGAAGCTTTGTTCATGGAATCTACGTTTTGATTTAGGCATAGATAAAGAGTGGGGAAAGTTTTTGACAGTGGATTCAGCTAGACGGGTGTTTTTCATAAAAGATTGGCGAGGGGGGGGGCAGAGATTGGAGTTCAGACGAGCACCTGCCATGGAAATAACGATAAAACAAAGATAGGCTTACAACGTCTCTTCTGTGGGAGAGAGGTTGCAGGGAAGAGAAAAGGGCATCCCCCACTAAGCCACAAAGTCTATTTTGTACTCTGTCAAGGTAGGATAGGCTGTTTTTAGCAGCTCCTACTCAGATATGGCATCAGTATTTCATCCTTGGGCGTACTTGGCTTTTATATAGATAGAGAATTGCATCAGTATTGAGATATCTTCTGGAGTTGTAGAAGGATCCCACAATCTTTCCAGTGACCTTGGCAACAGACTTGATGTACGATATAGATCTTCATCAGATCATTAAGGATCAGGAGAACAAAGAATTAAACAAGTTATGACGATCTCCCAGTTTCAACTTTAAACACATTCCCTTGCCTTTCTCAAACCATTTTATTTGGTGCGACACTTTGACTGTACACAAACTTCCATACATACCTCTCCAACACAGACGAGCAGTTTTTTTGAGGTTACACAATTTATTGTACCCCGATGTCCGCGCAGCACAAAAATTGGTTACGCTACGTTTCACATGGACTGCTATTAACAAGGACGTACATGACTGGTCACAGAGTTGTATCCCTTGCCAGGACAAATGATTGCACCGACCGCTTGAAGTAGATTTCAAAACCATTGCAAGTCGAACCAAGGTGTCAAAAAACTATGATTCACCTTCCTCAAGATATGGACACATGTTTTTCTAAGAAACGATGGAGTACCCACGAGCCTGAAACCGTACTACTTTGGTCCTTGCAAAATGCTTAAAAGATATCCGATACATTTCATGATAGGAATGGCAAACATGACTCAATCAGTGTTGATCGACAGAAGAAAGCATTGTAGTACAACAGTGGTACAGATGCAAACGTCAGGAGATTCCTTAATTACTGTCACGCTTAACGAAAGAGTGTTGCCTGGTGCTACAACTTTCACCAAATCTGGCAGGCACATACAGCATCCACTCTGTTTTTCTCTCTGCACCTAGTCAAATACTTGCCATGTTTTTAGTCCTTCATAGATCAACTTTTCATCTAGGAGGAGAGTCACTACGTGACCGCTACATACAGCAGGAACATTTTTTGTAGCAATGACCATTTTTAACGCCTACAAGTATCAGAATGCGTAAGCACACAACATTGTGATTTGACCACCAACACAGTTGGAACAAAGGAACTGTTACGTTTCTGCACGTAGTGATACAGCAAACAGGCTGGAATGTTCAAGAAAATCATTAAATAAGGATTTGCCGCAAAAATCAAATCAGTTTATTCCAGTTTTTCTCTTGTCTTTCAAGATTGAATGTCAGGATAATTCCACCACTAGATGGTGTTAAAATCCCTGTCTTAAATTTGCATGCCAAGCACATGATCCCTAATTCTCATCATGGAAAATTACCACATTGAACGAGAATTTAATTCTTTTTTTCAACAATGTTATTTTGAAATTTGGAACTACTGTTTTCTTATGTGATGAACATGCACGCATTTCACTGACATGCTTTAATGACTGTTTTTCTCTCAGAAAATAAGCCACGTGTGACATCCTGTTCATAAAAATCAGTAATTTTAAACTTCATGCTATTCTCATGAAATCCTCATTTACTAAGTTTTGCATAATGAACACTTATTACAAGAAAACACTTATGTCAGAACGATTTGAATTAATATTTCTAACACGCAAATAAATGTTATTTCATATTAATACGGTGATTTCAAGTTCTTTGTCAAGTGTCGTTATTTTCCAGAGTTATTTCTATGTTTTTATTTTATGTATGTGAAGATGTGATCTGGTGACATCTTTTTATTAATTGGCGATCTCATTAAATTTGGCTTTAACAGTCCTGCAGAAACCTTACTATTTTCGGCTTCAAGAGATTCCTGCACCTGCAACCTCAATCCTAAAAATTGATAGATCCTGATTATGAATTGGTGAACACAGACTCACACCCTTACAAATTAGGGACTGCCGGCTAGAGATACTATTGTGAGTTACTATATTTGTTATATAATAAAAGATTGAAAGTTTTGGAAGCTATTCACGTCCAATGATTTTGTAAATAGAGATTAAAACATTATCTCAACGAAATTAGTTTTGTAACAATTCGGTTCAGTTAATAATTACATTTAACTTTCAAAATCTTATTAAAAATAAAAAAAAAATGATTTGGTTAAGAAAAAAAAATATATGAAAGTAAAAGGACTGCTGGGCAACACCGGGTAGATAAAGCTAGTTATAGATATACGGACTGACTTAATTATATATTCTAATAGTGGACAAAAAACTGCATACATTAACATGTTATTTTAACTGCATTCATCTGTACACACATTATATAAACAAGGTTGATCTACCTAAGCTATGTGAGAATTTTCTCTCACCTGTTTTAGCTCTAAGACAGTGGCAAAAAATGAACAATTACAACAAAGCATGCCTCTAAAATTTGACACAAATTTTATTCAGTCTTTGTTGCATAAAAAGGAAATGGCTATTTTGTCTCTGACTAGAGTTGGTAATATGTTGAACGGTAATAGTCCTTTTATCTTCAGCAAGACCAGGAATTCGGGTTCAGCACTGTTTGAAGATCAGATTAATTACAGCCATTTAAAGGAGTTGGCATCATGCCTTTTGATGATGGATTCAATTCTTGACTAGAGTCGACATCAGAGAAGCTCAGAAAGCATGTTCAACTGAAGAAATTGTCATTAAAAACAGGTCAATAATTCTGATGTTAAAGTCTCTGGTAGACATAATAATTTAGCCTAATCATTTAGGCTTTAAAAATAAATTCTCAAGGAGACGAAGGTAGAGGCGCCAAATGCCTCATATCCAGAGAGAGTTGAATTCCATGTTTCTTCCATGGCTGCTGTAATTGAACTGAAAAGAAAAGGCATTCAAAAACCTGCCAAGCTCATTGCTCAGCGGTTAAAATCTCAACTAATCTGATTGGTTTAAACAAAGACAGTCTAGTGGGTAGCCAATCAGCCAATGAGGGGCTTGTTTATAATTGTAGAATTTCTCACAGCTAAGAAGGTACTCTACTCTTAATAAAATAAAAAAATAGGTACTTATGCATTACAGATTGTTATTTTTAGATAGAATTTTCAAGTTAAATTTAATTTTACGATATCCATTGTTGGTGCAACCTAATTAAAAAAAAATATATATAAATAATATTTATGATGTACATACACATCAGCGAACGAAAATGTCATATTCCCAAAATCAAGTAGTTATCTTTTTAACTAAAAAAAAAATCAAATTTTATGAGGAAGCGAGATGTTTTGATCATCCATATTTAATAAATAAAAGAGAAACAATGCAAACTACAGAGATAAAAAATCAGCCTTGTAATGGCTACGAGTTACTATTAAAATAGCTAAACAAAATCATTTAAAAAAATAGTTTTCTATTTATAAAAGTCTACTTGATCAATTTATGTTTATTTTTTTGATCTTTTGGAATACGACTCATTCTGTGACATCAAAGAAATGGTAAATTTTTACATTAGTTCCACCACCACAATTTTCTTTAAAATGACATCAATTTCGATAATGGCGAATAAGAAAATCTCGTTTAAATTTTGCAAAGACAAGTAGTTTTCGAGATATAAAGACCTATACACTGTAATTTACTGACAGCCAACTCACCGTTCACATTCGAAATGTAAGAAATTTTGCAGAAATAAGCAAGCCTTTTATTGGACGGTTTCTCTGCCCACGGATTTGTTTTAACCAATCAGATTGCATATTATAACTGGTTGCCGAGAATGTTCTTTGGCGCCAATATTCCTTTTCAGATTAGAATCCAGAAAGATGTCGAGTTGAACACACGTGGATTCCGACTCAAATCCAAGAAGACGCAGGGTGGAACAGACTGGATTTCTCACTCGTATCGAGGCAACGAAATTACTTGTTACTTCGAGACGTTTTAAATGCCCAAATGTGGAGCGGAACTTCATTATTGCAATTACCAATGCCCTTAAGTAGGGTGAATTTTTATTTGCACGTTTGTGCTTCAATTTAATGTCTGTCAAGACAAATTTAGGGTTTACTGTTTGGCCCGCTATTGGACAGTTTTTTACATGGACTCCTCGTGTATGCCCTGCTAGCAGCCAGACTTGGAGGTCAACACATCTAATCCAACCTATCCAACCTGCGCACTACTTTGTCAGTGGGAATTCTACCCAGCCTTTATTGAAGACAAACTATTTTTCCCTTCGGGAATGTTACCAGCCCAAAATGGGAGATAGCTGAAGATGACACATCTTTTGCAACTATGGACACTTTTTTAATTTAATAAAATGTACGTTGAAGTTTCAAGGTGAGCTTGTTGTAATTTCTGTATGGTTTTCTTCCATTCTGCCAGGGGCAAAGACCTTGTGAGAGAAATCTCACATTGTCAACATTTATAGGTTTTCAGGTATGCTGACAACGGATATCACAGTTTTGGGGGCAAATATTTTTTCACCCCCTTCAAAATGAGTGTTTATTCCGAAAGCCGCTCTTAACATGAAATTACTCAAGGAAGTGTAAAAAGTCGTAATTGTTTTATACGCATGCACATTACTATTTTCTCGGTTATGAAAAAAAGTGGATTTGTTTCCACTTGATCACGATGTCGGTCACAGAGAAGTAGATCTGTTTATCGCACGCGTGTACAAACATGGCCGCCAGTGAGTTACAGTGCATAATACAGGTCTTTATATCTCGAAAACTACTTGTCCCTGCAAAAATCTAAATTAGGTTTTCTTATTTAGCATAGTCGAAAACCTATAGAAGTCATCATTTTAAAGAAAATTGTGGAAGTGAACTTAATGTAAAAAAATACCAAAGATTTTCCTGCATTTTTGTTGCTGTTTTTAATTAGGTTGAAATCTGAACTTGCACCTTTTTTATTATTACATTAGGTGGAAGGTATAGAATGGTTATAAAACGCTCTCCCTTCCCTATCTTATGAAGGATTGAAGGAGTTACAAAAAAATAAAAATAAAAAAATACCGTTTATTACTTTCAACAACGATCCGTATTCTGCATAAGTACCCAAAATTGTAAGTAAAAACACTGCTGGGCAACACCAGGTACAAATAGTTATGAACCGACTTGATTGTATATTTTAATAATCTAGTGGGGTGGAGAGAACTCTGCACCCGTATATAAACAAGGTTGATATACCCAAGCTAAGAATGCACTCAAAAAAATGAATAAATATTTATCTTAAGTAAAGGATGCAGTAGAATCAAACACCTAACTTTGTTTAATATTAATTAATCCACAAGCCACAGTTTCACTTAGAGATAGGGGTGCACACTGCACACCACAACAGCGCCTTTCGATGGTCAGGGGTCAACAACCTCCCCCCTCCTCCTCCCTTAGTTGTCTCCGCCCCATCCAACCCTACAAGGGTAGACTTGGATACAAGGTCGATTTATTTATTTATTTATTTTTGTTGTAATGTTGGGAAAATCTGAACTGGTATATAAAATATCAAAAATAATGTTATAGTCGGACACTCCCTATAATAAATAAGGGCGACCTAAGCGACAGGCAATATAAAAAAGAGGAGGTAGTGCCTGGGAAGATCGCCTTCTCAGATCGAACAACGGATACTACATTTTGATCCAGCACAAAACGACAATACTGCAGAAAATGGGCATTTATGTAAAAGACGAACCGAGCTGAAATAATAACGTTATTATTTAGAAACCCGTTCTTAATATGGGGGAGGGGTGCTTTTTTTAACTGCTCTGTACTTTCACCTAACAATTTAATAAACAAAAGATATCTTAAAAATTGAATTTAACTTGAAAATCCTATCCAACCGAAAAATGTAGTTCCCAGTATCCCCTGTTTTTAGAAAAGCATAGAGGGGCAAAAAACTATAGACACAGGTACTACGCATTGATCGGACCCTCTTTATGCGGCTCAGATCAAAGTGCGATTTATAAAATATATTTATATTTTAATTTGTATTGGGAATTTATTAACAAGGATATTTTTATTTCGTACACCTTTCCATCAAAAATTATTTTGGTTCACATTTATCACCAATGCAGTATAGTATAATTAATATAGAACTTATAAAAGGACATAGTTTAATAGCTTGATCGTTGTCCTTAGAATAACATAAAGACAGCGACTGTTTCTAGGTTACATCGTTGGGTGATAGGTCATTTTCATGTTTATCAGACGATAAATGCCTGGTTTGAGCATTATAGAATATTGATTACCGAAAAAAAAAAAAAAAAAAATTAAAAGTAAATGTATATATAATTATATTACTAGTTATACATTTTACAATATTTGTTGTAAAGGTCATAAGTTTCAGATATTAAGAGTAAAAAATAAATAAATATTTTATTACAAAAGGATAAAAACAATTTAGATTTTATGCCATGAAAACGCATTAGGGCAAGATAAATGATATTTTTTATTTGAAATAAAATAGGTAGTTAATTAAGTCATGACAAAACTTTAATAATTTTTAGTGTGTATATATATATATATATATATATATATATATATATATATATATATATATATGTTTAAAATTTTACAAAAAAAAAAGACAAAGTAAAAATTGAACTTGATTTTATTTTTAAATTAAAAACAAAAAATTGTTTTGCAGTATAGTATACGATTATACAAGTTCAATGAGTTATACAAGTTATGAGAAGCAAGTATGTAAATAAATAACAGATTTATTTAGTAATTTAATAACATTTGCATCAGCCCTCAAACACCAAAAAAAGGGGGGAAAAGAGCAACCAGCGATTTATTTCATTAATCCTTTCTCGAGTTGAAAAATGATTAATAATCGACACACACACACAAAAAAATGTAACAATGAAAGATTTAAAATATAAAAAAAAATAAAATAAAAAGAAACCCCGGCGTCTTTTTTTATGCGTGTAAATGTGACAACAAAACATACTTAGGATCATCTGGACAGGAGATAGATATAAGATTATTGAGAAAAAGTCCTACCTTCGTGGTGGATTCCTCCCTGTAAACTCTCTCTACATCGAGAGCGATGTTGCTGGAATAACAATTCCCAATATGGCGAACCGAGTGCGTTCCAGTATAATGTCTGGTCGTGGCGAATAAAACCTCACTCATGACTTCCCTCTTGCTAAGCGGGGGGGAGCCCGCCATTATTCGTGATTACGGAAACACACGAACACACGCTCGGCAGCTAAATAAGTTTTTTTTTTTTTTTTTTCCATTATTTTACAGCGATGAAATTTTATTTTAAAAGTTTATTCTTTTGTGATTTATTGAATAAAAATAATATATATATGAAAATAAACGACAATTGAAAAAAACAACTACAGTTTTTTATTTATTTATTTATTTATTTATTTTTTTATTTATTTTTTAATAAAAAGCTTTAAGCTTTTCCCGCCCTTTTTTTTACTGGTTATCGCAAAAATAAATGAAATTAAAAATTTTATTATTTTTTTACTAAATAGTTAAATTATATATTTTTTTATATGACCTTCAGGTCGATATCAAAGAATAGTATTTGTTCTTGTTGCGATAATAATTAATCCTTCGAGACTGAGGGATTTCTTTTCTTTCTTTTTTTTTTTGGTTTCAAACTAGAGAGCTCGCTGTAAGGGATGATTGTATTTTCCCCTACCTTAAATTGACAGTGTGACATGTTCAAACCTCGTGACTAGATAATTAAATTTGAATTCTATGTATTTTTTTTTAATATGTTTAAAAAAATAAATGTATTATTTTTTTTAAGTATATATAAGAATCTTGGAAAACAATGGATACGCCCTGCATAGGTGCTTTCGCAAATAGTCCATAATAAAGCAAGGGTTTCACAATACCAATTACACCTCTTGTGGCAGAATTGCATGAGTCTAGTGGCAAGGAAAATTCCTGGATGACTGGAAACAATGTGGTGAGATAAGCAGAGAAAGACTAGTGTTACTTCGAAGTCTTCCTTCTGCTCAATCTAGTCTTGAGAGTCCATCTATGTAATCTAAATAAATAAATTAACAGCAATCCTTATCACTGACTCCGTAGTTCGCATTACCTCTTAACTTCAATGTGTTCCCTCAGCTGGAAATCATTTGACTTACCATCCTCCTCAATTCGTCCTCCTTGACATAGCAATTCCCTTCATATGCAAATAATGCCTTTATCTTTTTAAACCATAAACCTCCATGATTATTAAAGATCATTTTATATCATATAACATTGTGCTCAGATCGAGATTTATATCTCTAGCCCTTCATACATGGTCAAACACAACTAGCCCTCCATACACAGCCAGACATAACATAAAAACACAAAAAAAAATACAAAAGTTTGACTCTCGAATCGTAATTAACAAATCTTCATAACATGACGACTCCAATTCTAAAAAAATTTGACACTCATATCACATAAACAGCAGAAGTGCAACTCAATTGTTTCCCATTTTCTCTTGCTGAACACTCACCGTCGTCCTAACTGATCACACCAACTTTACTCTCTCGATGAAATAGCTTGTAATTTAAATAAAAATTGACAACACTCCTTTTCACTGATGTCATAGTTCACATTGCCTCTTAATTTCGATGTGCTCTTTCAGCTGCCAAAACAAGACTCACCCACCGTCTTCCCCAATCTGTCCTTCTTAACGCAGCCATTCCCCTCTTATGCAAATTAATGCCTTTATGTCTTTAAACCACAGTCTACTCTACTATTTAATCCATAGCTGCATGAAGGATATATGAAAGGAAGATGTAGCAGTTACTTAATTATTATAGAAATGAGACAATGACGACATGGATGTTTCATTCCATGTGTTGGTACGGGTTTAGGTTCTTCCAAGTCCCAAAACTACCGACCAGCTTTAATAATTACTAAACGTACAACAAGTATAAACGACAAGAATTTATTAACAAACATGAAAACATGACAACACTGCAATTCAGAACATTAAGGTAAAAAGATTACTCACTTCAATAGTGGGGTTTACGGGAGGAGTGAGGACTGTATTCTAGAGTTGTACTCTGCCTGTCCAACATTGTCTCTTAGGAGAAGAACTTTTTGCGTCCGTGCCTCATGTGTACGGACTCTCCTCCCTTTTTTCAAGGGACCTCACTCCTTACCCTACACCAGTAATCCGGTGCTCTTATTTATTCCCCTACAGTACTCCCCCCCAAAATACGGAGTACCTGAAATAAATGGGCAACATTTTTAATTTTATTTAAACCGTCACAAAATTTTTTAAATGTGCTGGCCATCTGACATGTCTACCTGACCGTGTCTTTTTCTTTTCTACTTTCTGAAGCGTCATATCTACCGGCATGGCGTTTGGGGGTAATACTTTCAGATATGTCTCTTCCAGTGCTGCGGGTTTTAACCTGTCTACCGAAATGTTTTGTTCCTCATTCTTGATAAGCACCTTGAAAAACTTATTTTGTGTCTCCACAACCTTAAAGGGGCCACGATACGGTGGTTGCAGGGAATGCCTCCTTTCCGTATCACGGATAAAGATGTGCATGCAAGTCTCTAAACCCTTAGGCACATATGGGACCATGTTCCTATTCGAGCCTGAGGGAGAATATGCCATCTTGGCCATTTTTGTTGTTAGCCGGTCGACAAACGCTGTCATGTCCATAACTTTTTTTGGTGCTTCAAAAAAATATTGTGCTGGCAACCGCAATGTGGTTCCATATAGAGCCTCCGCTGCTGAGCACTTCATATCTCTTTTCACCGTTGTCCGCAGTCCCAACAATATTAGTGGCAGGTGTTCTAACCACCTTGTATTGTCCATAAGCTGTGCCCGTAAGGAGGCTTTCAGACTGCGATGTAGTCGCTCGACCATGCCGTTTGCCAGGGGGTGATAAGCCGTGGTGTGTATACTCTTGGTGCCCAAAAGTTTTGCAAGTTTATGAAAAAGGTCTGACTCAAACTGTCGACCTCTGTCTGATGTAACATTTTGTGGTACACCGAATCTGGCCACCCAGCCAGCAAGGAATGTCCTGGCAGTTGTGTATGCTGTCATGTCTGGCATCGGTAGAGCTTCAAACCATCGTGAGAATCTGTCGATACATGTCAGCAGATAGCACTGACCTTCACATGTCGGAAATGGTCCGGTGATGCCGATATGAATGTGCTGAAATCTCTCATCTGGAACTGGAAACGTGCCTAGAGGAGCCCGCGTGTGACGACCGACCTTGGCTTTTTGACACTCCACAGACGTTTTTGCCCACGCTCTTGTATCAGCTTTTATTCGCGGCCAGACATATCGGTCTGTTAGTAGCCTTACAGAGGCATTGGCCCCTGGATGCAATAGACCGTGTACTGCCTTAAATATGTCTTTGCGTAGCGATGCTGGAACGTATGGTCGCAGTTTGTTTGTGCTTGTGTCACACACAACTTTTGTGTGGCTGGTAGGGTTGGTAATTGTCACTAGGTTCAATGAAGTTGGATTATTCTGCAGGAGATTTTGTAAATGTTCATCCTTCTGTTGTTCTTTAGACAAGGTATCGACGTCAATTGCCGGCTGCAACAGGAAGGAATTAATTCCCCGCGATAAGGTGTCTGCTGGGATGTTGTCTGCTCCCTTGATGTGCCGGATATCTGATGTCAATTGAAGGATATAATCCATCTGGCGAATCTCTCTGGGAGAATATTTGTCCGAGGAAGACTGTAAAGCGCCTAACAGAGGTTTGTGGTCCGTGAGGATATGGAACTGCTGACCTTCCAAGAGCTGCCGGAAATGGCATATCGCGGAGAATGCAGCTAACAGCTCTCTGGAAAATGTACTATAGCGTTTCTCAGTCTCTGTTAATTTTTTTGAGAAAAAGGAAATGGGTTTCCAGTCTGCATCACATTTTTGTTGTAGGACCGCTCCAATTCCAATTGCGGATGCATCCACTGCTAGGCACAGCTCCTAGTTGGGTTGGATGTGAGACAATTTTGCAGTCTCCTGCAACATAGCCTTGATCTTGTTGAATGCTTCTACCGCGTGCTCTGAAAATACAATGTCACACTTCCTCACATTTGTCAACAAACTTGTCAATGGTAAATGTACTTGTGCACAGTGAGGTAAGAACCTACGATAAAAGTTTATCAGCCCCAAGAATTGACGCAGCTGCCTCATTATGGCAGGGATAGGGAAATTTTGAATGGACTTGACCATCTCTGGTGATGGGGATATTCCCCCCTCTGAAATATGGTGTCCTAAAGAAATTACTTCGGATTGACCAAAAGCACATTTTAATGGGTTTAGGACTATCCCATATTGCTTCAAATGTTCGAAGACCTGTCGCACATGACCGATGTGTTCCTTTCTAGTTTGGCTAGCAATAAGTACATCGTCAATATATGCACAGACGAATGGCAAATCTGACAACACCTGGTCTATGAACCATTGGAATGTTTGTGCTGCATTCCGCAACCCAAAAGGAACTCGCATGAACTCGAACATCCCGAATGGGGTGATGATAGCCGTTTTAGGAATGTGTTCGGGCTCCACCGGTATTTGGTGATATGCTCGAATTAAATCCAATTTTGTAAAAAAAACGGTTATTTTGAGCCACTGCTGTCACGTCCTGTACATGTGGTACTGGGTATCTATCTGGTTTAGTGACTGCATTCAGTGCTCTGTAGTCCCCACATGTCCGCCATGTGTTAACACCTTTGTTGACAAGATGAAGAGGTGAAGCTCATTCGCTCTTTGAAGGGCGAACTATGCCTAACTTCATCATTTGCTGAAATTCAGCCTTGGCCGCTGTTACCTTTTCCGGTGCTAAGCGCCTAGCTTTGCTATGAACGGGTGGACCATTTGTTTCGATATAGTGTGTGGTGGAGTGTGGCAAAACGTCCCTATGGAAAGAAGGCACTGAAATTGAAGGGTATTCTTTCAAGAGACTCAGAAAATCGTTATCCTGGTTTGCATGTGCCACTGCTGGACACAATGGAGTACCAGTCCTAACTACCCCACACGCTGTGAGATGCGTTTCTGGATCTTTCAGACACTGGCCTGTTATATCCACCACCAAACCGAACGCCTGTAAAAAATCGGTACCTATAATAGCACTGTCTACATCCGCCACTATAAAAATGTGGGTAAATGTTCTATGCAGGCCTAAATTAAGGTCCATACACTTCTCCCCATATGTGTGTATTAATGAGCCATTCACAGCTCGTAGTGTGGTGGAATTCTTGTCGGCTGCAGTCGCAGGAATGAGAGACACCTGTGCCCCGCTGTCCACCAAAAAGGACGTACCTGAGTTTTTGTCCACCACATACAATAGGCGGCCTGAACGAGATGCACCGACAGTTGATGCCGCATTCTTCTGTCGGTTTAAGCTTTTCCCGAACTCTTGTAACTACACGGTGGGATACAGGAATTTGCCTTCTCCCCAAATCTCTTGTGCTTCCAGCAAATGGTCCTATCCTGCCTCCGTTCTCTGGAGTGGCTGCGCGCACCCCACCCCCCACCCCCGCCTTTGCTTATTCTCGAGGGTAAGTCTCGCAATGTCCTCCGCCATTTTGTTCATGCGAGCTTCCAATCTGGTCTGTCCCTCCATTAGTTTGGAGAGTAGCTCGTCTTTCTCCGATGTCTGAACGCCAGCCACCGTTGACGACCGTGTCGACATTATATCGGCAATATGGTCGGCTATCTCAGCCACTCATTCCACTGGCATAGATTCATCTTGTGCAGCTATTACCACCTTATACTCGGTTGGTATGCGCTGTAGGAAGATGTGTTTGACAATATTATTGTCCATTGTCCCTTCAGCCAACTTCTGCAGGCGCTTTAGAAACTGTGACGGCGTGCTATCTCCCATCGTTTCCTGTTCTAATAATTGTGAGATTCACCTGTGTGCTGAAACTGACACAGCAGTTGTCACTCTTTCTCGTAGGGTGTCATATGGTTTCTCCGTGGGAGGAGATATAATTAGGTCTCTCACCTCGACGATAACATCCTGAGGTAATATAGTCGCCACATGGCAAAACTTTTCAGTCTGTCCTGATATCGTTTTCTGCCGAAAATATAAATCTAGCTGTGCGAAAAACAAAGCAGGGTCATTCCGTACATCCGTTGAAATCAGACTGAATGTGGGCGACGCCATTTCACATTTATTTATGATTTTTATTATTATTTATTTTTATCTTATTTATTTATTTATAGCGACAGTTAGCTAGATGACATCGTATAGTAGTAATAGTAGGGACAGAGCAAGAGGAAGACGAAGTGTGACATAGTGTTCACATCAGCCAATCACGAGACTGGCGCCGCGTGCAAATTGAAGAAGACGCGGTCGGCCATATTTGTTGTGCGAGAAAAATGTGAATATCCCGATGAAAGGGTAACGATAGTTGTATAAAATAAATCTCGGCACAAAAACGTAACTAGTCATTATTTTTTTTTTTTTTTTTTTAACTTACGTACGTAAATGTTTTTTTTATTTATTTTTAACTACTCTGACGCCAGGATTCATGTTATGGATTATTTTTATTTAAAAATAAACTTTAATTTTACGCATTTTCCTTTTGTTATTAAAACATAAAAAAACGTTGCTTTGCGTATTCTATGTTGCTAGTTGGGGTCACCACTGTTGGTACGGGTTTAGGTTCTTCCAAGTCCCAAAACTACCGACCAGCTTTAATAATTACTAAACGTACAACAAGTATAAACGACAAGAATTTATTAACAAACATGAAAACATGACAACACTGCAATTCAGAACATTAAGGTAAAAAGATTACTCACTTCAATAGTGGGGTTTACGGGAGGAGTGAGGACTGTATTCTAGAGTTGTACTCTGCCTGTCCAACATTGTCTCTTAGGAGAAGAACTTTTTGCGTCCGTGCCTCATGTGTACGGACTCTCCTCCCTTTTTTCAAGGGACCTCACTCCTTACCCTACACCGTTAATCCGGTGCTCTTATTTATTCCCCTACATATGTTAATAAACTTTATTTGTTATCTTCGCTAGTAGCTTTATTAGAAGAGTACAAGAGAGAAACGTGTTAGTAAGAGAGTTCAGTGTTCGTAGGTGCACGTGTATTTATAGTAGCCATGAAGAGTTCGTTGATAGAAAGAAAAGTGTGCTATGTATTTAAAGATAGAATTAATACATTGCCGGCTTGTTGAAGTGTTGCTTGTTCAGTGTTCGTGTGCACACGTGTTTATAGCTAGTAGTTGCTGGAACAAAGGAAGCCAGTTAAAAGAGAAAGAAAAGGCAAAGACTTCAGTGTGTTGCCATGTTGTCATGAGTGTGTGTGAGTCATATCAACGAGGACAGTTCTTTAGCATGACAAAGAATGCACGTGGAAATAAATATTTGAAGAGAAATATAGCTAGCTTGTAATACTCACTTCTGGGCAGAGCACAGAGAAAGAGAGAAGGGCTCGAGATTTTGCCTTTTATATACTCGGTCACATGACTGGGAGCTGGCTTGTGATTGGACAAGCCAGGGAGAAATAGATTTCAAATCTCGAAGTTATGAGAAGTAGCTCTGCTTGTTTGTGGCAGCTACTACATTATGATCTATTTACTTTTACGCTAGTATGTTCTCACTCACAGAGTGATTTAGACATTATTCAGTAAGAACATACTCGTGTATAGGAGGCAACATGCACCCAGAACTTTTTCCGTTCTCTAAATATAAAGTTTAAGTATCTAGCTTACAAAATGCCATATATCTTTCTCACGATGACTTGAGCAAGAGGCGAAACTAAAGACCTGGACTCAATCCCACTTGTACTGAATATATTTTTATATTCCTGTCCACATAATTCTTTCTGGAACATATTTGTTGTGTTGATAAAACTGTATGAATAAAATTTATCTGAATTATAGATGAAAAAATTTGTTCTTCTGTTGACGAGGGTAATTGATCTTACAACTTAAAAATTAGATACAGGCTCTTGTCTTGTCAATGAAAAAGAAGAAATGAAAACTGCAAACGAATAGCGTAAAAAGGATGAGGTCTTATTCATTTGCAACAAAGGTGGTGTAGTGGTCGTCTTTTAATGTTGCCTATCATGTTGAAAAATTAACATTTATAGATGAACAACAAATACAGAAACAATGCTCATTAACTGCGTAACTTACAAACTGTGTGAATTTATTACAGGCAACTGATACAAGACATGTTTTACAAGAAAGTTAGAAGGACAGTATTTTTAACATGTTCATTCTGCTTGGCGTGCAACAGAAAGAGATAGAGAAAGAAAAAGAAAGTCGATATCGCTACCTATAAGCTAAAACATGCAACTGCTGGAAATAAGGGCCGATAACTGTATACGTCTCAAATTTGAGAGTGTTATGCATTGTGTGTGCTGCGTGCAAACTAGGGCTGGATAGTAGTTTAACAACACGTCTCTATACTGTTTTTGAATTTTTGAGATGAGGATTGATATGTATTACTAGTATGGAGACCCGATGTTGCCTGGAATTGAATGAGGATCAACAACTATTCCCCCCTCCCATACTTTTATTATTGAAATCGGTGAAATTTCCCATTTTTCAATTAAATTAATTGATTAACTGCTCTAGTTGGGGACCCACCTCAGTGTACCATGAGGAAGTTTCACATGCCTTCCCTTAGTGACTCCATAATACATTGTCATGAACCTACTGTGGATTTTATAAAATTATTTTTATATAATGGCTTTACTTTATAGAGAACATTCACAGATGAACAACAAATACAGAAACAACGCTCATTAACTGTGTAACTTACAAACTGTGTGAATTTATTACGAGCAACTGGTACAAGACATGTTTACAAGAAAGTCAGGAGAGTATGTTTTTAACATGTCTATTCAGCTTGACATCCTAGGTGTAAGAGAGCAAGAGAAAGAGAGAAAGGAAAAAGGAAGTTGATATCGCCACCTATGGGCTGAAACATGCAACTGCTGAAAATAAGGAGCAATAACCGTACATGTCTCAAACTTGAAGGTGTTGTACACTGTGTCCGTGTGTATGCTGCATGTGAATTAGGCTGGATAACAGTTTGATAACACATCTCTATGCCCTTCAATCTATCACCTAAACAATATATTAGAGCAACATCCACATTAGACAGTTTCATACTGATCGCTCTAAAGATAAGAATAGTCGGAAGTCCAGCTATCTGTAATAACATCATACCCCAAAAACGCCTACCAGACAAAACATCAATCCTCAGTGTAGTTATTACGGGCAACGAGTACAAGGCATGCTGATGAGAAAGTCAGGAGGAGTGTGTTTTTAACATGTTCGTTCAAATTGGCGTCCCAGATGTAAGAGAACGAGAGAGAGAGAGAGAGAGAGAGAGAGAGAGAGAGAAAAGAAAGGAAGTCACTATCATCACCTGTGGGCTGAAGCATGCAATTGCTGGAAATAAGGGGTGATAAACATATGTGTCTCAAACTGAGGTCAATGTGCATTGTGTTCTTGTGTGTGCTGTGTGCAAACTAGGCTGCGGAGCAGTTTGACAATGCGTCTCTATAAAGATAAGAGAAATAACTGGGAAGAAAGGAAAACTGGTACACTTGGTGATGACTTTGGAATCTGAACAGCAAAGATAGTATAGTATAATATGCAAATGAGATACCTAAAGAAACAGAACTGACCTGGAGCAAGGAATATGGCTGTAATCACAAGATTTGATATGAGTTTAACATGGCACAACAATGGCATTGCCGATAGGATGCATGAACACAGTGGACAATCCAGACTATGTAGAAAAATGGATAAATTTACTTTCAGCATCTCTTCTCTTATTTTGTCCTTTAGTCCTTACATGCCGTGAACGATGCTTCTGACAAAGTGGGAAAAATTGCTGTTTTTTGGGTCAGAATCTACTCCCTCTAACACTTATTGCTGGCAAGTTTTTCATCTTGAAGTAGTACAGGTTGGAACGATAAAATTGTCGCCCTAGAAAAGACGACGTGATTCCATTTCTGTTTGATGAAAACTGGTTTTCTTTTTTTGTTGTAGACCATCTACTAGTTGGCCAGTTGTATACAAATCCCAAGAGTGATAGGAGCCTTCTATCATGTCAACGAACGAGATCAAAGATACAACGCTGTACAACTCATGCTCTCTACTGATTCAAATTATGACAACAGGACCATTGCCAGCACCCTCAAAATGCATCGCTAGATTGCCATGAACTACAGGGATGTGTCCAGAATGATGAAAACTTTGTTTCTGGCCACGGTTATGGTCTTTGGTGTAGTTTTGAGTGAGGGCTACTTCACATCTTTGAAGTGGGCTTGAAAGTCAACACCAAAGTGTACCTGGATGTGTGGAAGAGTGTGATGATTCCCTGGGGCAATCATATGGCCACTGGCAGACCTTGGGCAGGACTTAGCACCAGCCCACAAATCTAAAGAGACCCAAACTTGGCTTCAGAAAGAAGTGCTATGTTTTCATACCCTTCTCTAACTGGCTCTCCTTCCTACCCCGACCTGAACCCACTGGACTACTCTGTTTGGCCATATGTCAGGAACATCACCAACATGATCACCCACAACACCAAATAATCAGCCTGATCACTGCCATCTGCTGAGTATTCGCTGAGTCCCTGCCGGCGCTTGTGGAAAAGGCATGCTCCCAGTTTCGGACCTGTATCGAGGCAGCGGTTGAGGCTGAAGGCAGCTACATTGAATAGATATCAGCTCTACTACATAATCAAGTTACCTGAATGGATTTTTTCAATAAAAGTTTGAAAATAAAACTGTTATGTCGTTTTCTTTAGGGTGCCACTTTTATTGTTCTACCCTGTACTTTTTTTAGCTCCTTAAATCAAGTGACTTTACACCTTGATTGGAATGATTTTCTTTTTTTACAAAAAAGACATCACTTATCAAGACCCGAAAGCCACTTAAGGATAAGGGCTAATGAATATAAGGTAGTAATGTAGTAATTGTTAATAGTTTAAATTGGTAGAATTTAATTTTGAAGGGAATGGCTCAGCAAGAATTTGTTTACATTGAACTTGAAGGCTACCATATTATAGTCAGCCAGGAAGCAGGTAAGTGGAACAGTGTTCCACAGGTGGGCAGTTTTAGGAAAGAAGCCTTGTTCATAGATTCTGTGTTTAGATTTAGGCACAGTTAGAGAGTGGGGGAAATTGTTGATACTGGTTTTTTTTTTTGGTTTTTTTTACAAGATGTCATCATTTATCAAGGCCTGGAAGCCACTCAGGGATAAGGGTTATTGTGTGTACAGTACGTTAGTATTGAAGATTTGATAGAGTGTCTTAGAGGGCGGTTCATCAGGAATTTGTTTATGTTGGACTTGAAGACATCCAGGTTGTAGTTAGGTGGGAAACAGGCAAACGGACAGAGTTCCACGGGCATGCACTTCTAAGAAAGAGGCTTTGTTCATGGAATCTACGTTTTGGTTTTGGCACAGATAAAGAGTTTTGACAGTGGTTTCAGCAAGACAAGTGTTTTTCGTGAAAGATTGGCGAGAGGGGATCGGGGATTGGAGCTCAGACGAGCACTTGCCATGGAAGTAACGATAAAACAAAGACAGGCTCGCAACGTCTCTCCTGTGGTTATAGTTAGATGAATGTTTTTGTGAAAGTTTTGTAAAGAAGGGAAAACAGTAAAGATGTCTTGAGGTACTATGCAGATGGAAAAAAAAAAAGTAAAAGATAAACGGATTGGAAGGACACAAACCCCAACAGCTGGGTATGAAGCAATCCAAAAGTTTCAATGATAGCATATCCAAGAAATTTGGAAGAGCTGACCTTCAAAGAAATTGAGCAAAAGGAACATGAAATTAAACAAAACATGATGGAAAGCAAGAATAACGTTACTAATAGAGAGGATGAAGATACATCAAGGCCTCCTTTACAAAGGAGAGAAGAAAACATTTGAGAGTGGAAGGCACCTTACAGAATAGTTAGAAAGAATGAGAAATCGAATAAGGGTGTGAAACTCCACAATTGCAAATGAGATACCTAAATAAATAGAGTTGACCTCGTGCAAGAAGTATCATAGCAATCACAAGACTATATGAATAAGATGACACAACAGATAAGTTTGGTAACGTTTCTGGAAGCAGGACAGCTAAAAGAACAGGGCTGACATCCCTAGATAGCAGAAAGAGCTGGAGCTGCAAGAAGGACAACCCTGAAATCTGGACAGTATGAGATGACATCGCACAGAATTTGAAAGTAGACGTACCTGAGGTGTAATAAGATGTCTCAGATATGTTTGATGTAGGTGGATGTCACCAAGAGCTGGGTCGATAGGAAAAGGCAGGAACTGCAGTAGGAGCAAAAACTGGTGAGACAGACATTGCAGGAAGGGGCTGATTTGGGACTATTATTCACTCAACTTTATGTTTTAGGTAGCACGTACTACCTGGGGCCTTCTATTCTAATATTTCACTCCATTCACACACACACACACACACACACACACACACACACACATATTCTACATCATTTTTTCAGCTTGATGAATGTTGTGCCAAATTTTTACTTTTCTAAGGTAAATAAACTATTGTTTTCTGAGGAATCTCTGGTAAATGAATTCAGTATTGACATATAAGTAACTGATTAGTTCCATGTAATGAAATGGTTGCAGTAAAAACGTGGAATTTTTTATATTTTGAAAGAAAAAAATGGATAAAATCTTGGAATTTAGATGTATTGTTATCCATTTATATATATATATATATATATATATATAGTCATCCACATACAGTATTGTTTCGCAGCTCATCAGTGCGGCTAGACAGGCAACTACCTCAAGCCAGGATTGAAACCCGACCGTCTGTACGACAGTCAAGGCTCCTAACCATTACGCTATTGGCAGCTGCTGAGCGACTAGTGAATTTAACGATGTTTTGACATCGTCCGAAATACCTCTGCTCGATTTGTTTACACAAAGAGCGTCGCTTATATGCTAATGGGAATTCGTGTATCACTTCTCAATATGCTCAACTCAAAAGTTATAAAATATATATGGCGATTAAGCTACACTGAATATTCTGTGTTTCATCCACACTAGGACTCTTCAGGCTTATGCGTGAATATATATATATATATATATATATATATATATATGGTAACATTTAAAACTAAGGGACAAAATTTTAAAACCTAATATTTGTTAGAAATAACAACTGTGAAAAGCTGAAATTTTGACAATTGATAGTCGTTATCATTCATAATAACATACTAAAATTTGAATTATTTGCAAAGGATAGAAAAAGAATTAAAACAATTATAACAATTATTTATTTATTTTCAAAATAGGAACGTCCAAAAGTAAGGGACAAAATTGAGAAAAACAATGTAAACAGCCAAAAAACAATAACGATACATGTACAATCAATATTTAGTAAATGGGGACTTGCTCTCAATGACAGCTGCACATCTTTGACTACAAGAACGAATCAGTTCTTGACAATCCTCGATACTAATTTTAGACCATTCTTTTTGAAGCTTCACCCACAAATCCTCCATGTTAGTGGGATTTCTTTCCATAACTTTCATCCCTAAGGTCTTCCAAAGATGTTCTATTGGATTTAAGTCTTAATCGTTTCCTGTTAGAACTGTTGCATAAATGTTAAAATATACACACTAGACGATCAATTAAATGATACGACGTATATACATACATGCATTTACACGTACATGAATATACAGATAAAATATAAACTATCCGATGTGTACATGGTTATGGAAAATATTCATATACACACACACCGTAACAAATATAATAGTAGAAATATAAACATATTAAAAGTTTATATATAAACTAGCATTTCAGCCAGGCGTTGCCCAGGTGTTTGGAGGTGTATGTTGAGCCAAAAAAAAAAAAAAAAAAAGCAATCAATTTTTTTTAACTTTGACTCCTATTATAACCCCTTCAAATTTATTGTTTTGGGCTCAAATCAAGTTATTAAGTTAGATCTATGTCCAAGGAACCTATATCTAAAATTTCAAGTGTTTAGACCAAAAATTGTCGGAGGAGTTTGGTAGAGTTCTTAAAGGTCAAATCGTTGAACTTTGACCCCTTAATCACCAAATTTCTGGCCGAAAACTGATCACATCGATTTTCTCAAATCTCAGTACCCTGTATATCAAATTTCGAGTCTGTAAACTTCAAATTGACAGAGTTATTGCGTAGGGAAATGTACACGCACAGACACACAGACAGACAGATACACAGACAGACAGATACACAGACACGTTCACTTTTATAGATATATAAATAGATAAGTTTTGGCTAAAAATAAATAACATTCTTTTAATAAATCTACTTTTGACTCATAAAGAAATTACATATGTAGTTCCATATTGATATGTGTAATATTTTTAATTATATTATAAATAATAATCGATTAAATAATTGTGATTATAATGAATGCAAATAAAAATCACCAAATGACACAAAAAATAAGTAATAGTGTTGGGATGATTAATCGGAATCAGGAATCGGAAAAATCTGAACTTTTTGGGGTATTGAAATCGGTATCGGAATTGGAAAAATTTGAGCCTATTTTCCAATGACAAAACCGATTTCTTAAATTATCTTTTTGATTTGATTTTGGTTTGAGAAACATCTTCCACTGCTCGTAGTAATAATAAAATAATAAATATTTATTTATTTAAACTTCCAGTAAGACTAAAATACCCTCTCACAAGTGTGTTTTTAATCGGGACAAAATAGCACTTTTATATTCAAATATTTAGAGATTTATAAAGAATCGGAATCGGAATCAGTAATTGTATCGGAATCAGGAATTTAGTACGGAATCGGTAATTGTATCAGAATTGAGAAAAATATTGGAATCGTCCCATCACTAATAAGTAGAAAATATATAAATAATACTTTTGTTTAGATTTTAATTTTTAAAGCATAATAAAGAATAATTGGAATAAGGGTAATAGTTAATATGAGGATTGTTCCAAAAGTAATGCCTCCTATTTTTATTGTGCCCGAATGAATCAGAAGGGATTGCAAATTGCAAGAGACATGATAAATGCAACAGCACAGACGTGGCAGCAGTATTCCATACATGGGCGATGGTGGCTTTGTAGAGATAGAGGATACTGTCGGATGTGTATAGTTTTCTAGTATGGTAAAGGGAACCTACCTACTTTGCAGCAACATTGGCAATGTCCTCTATGTATTTTTTCCAATTCAATGTTCGCTTGAGAAGTTGCATGCTCAGAGTGAGGAAAGGTTTCAGTGGTTGAACCGTTTGTTTCTTTGTTTATTTTCTGTCTTTTTTTTTTTTTTTTGGTCTTATTTCTTTTTTTTTTATTAGTATAGGGATGTGGGGTTCTTTCAGATGCCAGACAATCCGACCAAATACTCTTTTTAGAATTTCTTTAGCACTTAGTTTCTTAAAAACACTTTCCTTCTAAACTTCTTTAACCCTTTCACGCATACTGTTGTTTCACAGTAGCAGGGAGGTGATGGTGACTAAGTGGTTAACAACACAGACTGACAACCTGGGCGTGTCAAGTTCGAATCCAGTATGTTCCACAGAACCACTTTCACTTGGAGATGTTGGCAATCTTCACATGATCCCTCCTGTAAGTACCTGATGTCTTTCCAGAGAGAATTCTTATTATAAAGATATCAGATAAATAAATGCCAACAATAATCATCTGATTCATATGAAATTTACTTCTAAACCAACCTATCTCTGCCCAGGTCTTTATTTATCCTGCTTTCTCTCAGGTCAAGTTTTATCACTTCCTGACATGTTTTCTTTGGTTTTCACTGTGATCTGAATGAGCTACCTTAACTGTTCTTCATCTATTTACCCAAGAACTCTCATCCATTCTTTCAATCTGGCCATGTTACCAAAGTCTCCAGTTCTACAAAGTATGTTTGTTTTCTATCTTTTTTATTTTCTTTTTTCTATTTCTTTTTTCATTAGCCTAGGGATGGGAGATTCTTCCAAAGAACAGACAATCACTTATTATTTAGACTAGCCTGGCTGCCCGGCATTGCCCAGGTGTTTGAAGGTGTGTGTGGAGCAAAGAAAGAAAAACGTGGTAGTAGGCAGGCAGGCTCGAACCCATACTGCAAAGGAAGAAAAGAACGTGAAAAATAAAAACTTGATGTCTTTGCCATTGCATCCATTGCTAAACTGGAAGTGGCGAAGATTTAAATTAAGGCTAGTCAATCGAAAAGAGGGGGTGACTTTCAGAAAATATCGGTGAAAAAGCAACCCCTCCTTGTAGAAAAATGTCCAGTTGGCGAGGGGTACCCGGCGTTGCCCAGATGTTTGGAGGTGTGTGTGGAAATTCCGTGGGGGGGGGGGGTAAAAAAAAAAAAGTAAGTATGAGGATCGAACCCGAACCGTTGAGGCAAAGCTGTAAATTAAAGTGTGAAAAAAAAATAAAAAACGTGCGACGTTAACCATTGCCCCACCACGAGATGCTAACGGAAATATGTTTGAATTTATTTAATTACTTGGATTTGGCAGGTGCCCGTTTTAATGAGTTAATGAGGTCAAGTTTGACTGCGGGATTTTTATTTTTTCCCAAGATGTTATAGGAAAAAGACTAACCCACATGCGGCGAGCAACATATGTTGAATATTTATCTTCCCGAAATCGACCAAATTAAATAGACAGGCGAGCTTCGTTGTTAACTGTGAGATATTATGATTTATATGTGATATAAAAAGTTTTAAAAAGTTGTGAAGCGACCGACCGCTTCTCTGAAAAAAGCCTTTTGTAGACATACAGAAAAAGCAAACACACATACATACATACATTTTCGCTTTTATATTTATAGATGAATGCTCAACAACACCAACAACAACATTCCCTACACTCTCTATTTGTACGAAAATTTAAATGCAAATTCTATTAACATACTTGTAGCTTTTTCTCTAGAACTGCCCGCCCGTGGAACTCTGTTCTGCTGGCCTGCTTTCCAGTTGACTACAATATGGTCATTTTCAAGTCCAGCATAAACAAGTTCTTGTTGAGCCACACCCTAGATAATTCATTTCTACCCCATTTCCACCACTAACTATTAATACGCTGTTGTCTCAGTGACTACCATACATTCATTAACCCTTAAGTGGCTTTCAGGCCTTGAGAAGTGGTGACTCCCATATAAAAAAACTCATCTGCATTGCACAACTTGAAAATGTATGATGTTATCTCTTTATAATGTTATTTCTTTGCGACGTCATCTATACTTACACTACCTGAAAATGGATGACGTCACAAAGAAATGACATCATAAAGAGATAATATAATCTTCTAAAACAGTGAATATCCATTATGACGTCACAAAAGGATGACATTAAAAGGGCATTACATCACAAAGAGATGAGGTTATTGATTATAAACAAATGGAGTACATTTAGAAAATACTTTATGATGTTATCTATGTATATAAAAGGTAAAATGTGTGTGTGTGTGTGTGTGTGTGTGTGTGTGTGTGTGTGTGTGTGTGTGCATTTTTTCTGTATGTCCCGCAAAGGCTTTTTTCGCGGGAGTTCTCTGGCGGGGTTACTATGTCTTAGAACTTTTTATATACTCCTTGGATAATAATATCTATGATTTACGAAATGATGTGGTAAATATCTTTTATTTCAGCGACTTTTATCTTACAAAATTTGCACTGGGAATTTGTTTTCTCTACTACTGCTACTGCTATGGCATGATATTTGACCTAGAAAACCATACGTTGACATTCAGCCACCTACGTTTTTAAACGCTTATTTTCGACTGTCCTCAAGTCCCTGCCTTTGTGGTGTCATGCTATGTCATCAGACTATTAACCTCAAGGCTTCAGGTTCGAGCCTTCCCCCCAAAGCTTTTTTTTTTTCTTTTCCATCATGTTCACTGTTTTTATTTTTTGCTTTTGTTTTGCCGATTTTTTAAAGAAGTTTAACATCGTTTTTTTTGTTGTGCCCCCCCTCCCAACACACACACACACCTACAAACACCCAGGCAACGCCGGGCACCACCCGCTAGTCTATAATATAAATCTCACCTGTCTATTTAAATGCATGTATGTCTGTATGTTTGTATGTCTGCCTAAAATTTTCGACACAGCTGACAGATTTTCATGAGATCAATATAGTTTTGAAGCTCGGCCTTTCAGATGACAAATATAAAAAAAATTGGCCAAAAACATTAATTCCTTCACCCTCAACTGGGTACTTTTCTACAGGGAGGAATCGCTTTTTTCCCCATCATTTTTGAAAGTCATCCCCTCTTTTCAATTTAGCAATGGGTGCAACAGCAAAGATGTTACATTTTTTTTTTTTCATGTTCTTTTCCTCCTTCACGGTATGGATTCGAGTCTGTCTGCCTACTACCACTTTTTTTTTTTTTTTTTTGCTTATCACACACCTCCAAACAATGCAACAGCAACGCCTGGCACCTAGACTAGTAAATGATGAAATAAGAAAAGAATGATGCCATTCATTAAAGTCTAGTTCAATATATGTTTCTTATTTGATAAGTGTATTGTAACAAAGAAGGTTTAACTTGATTTATTAGGGATGCAGGTAATCCTTTAATGTTTTGATGGAGATGGATATAAATAAAGTGCAGATGTAAGACAGTTTATCTGCTATGTTTATTAAGTTGAGTGACTTATGCCAATCGCTTTTTATCCATTGAAAATCATCATCATATGATCATCTTCATTTTTAATGTCCATTTTATATGTTGGCATGCATTGAATGGCTTTAAGAAATTTACTTCTAATCCAACCTAACTCTGGCAGGTCTTTATTTATCCTGCTTTTTCTCAGGTCAAGTTTTATCACTTCCTGACATGTTTTCCTTGGTTTTCGTTGTGATCTGAATCGGCTACGTTAACTGTTCTTCATCTATTAACCCAAGAACTCTCATCCATTCTTTCAATCTGGACATGTTATCAAAGTCTCCAGTTCTGCAAAGCATCTTTGTTTTCTGTCTTTTTTTGTTTTCTTTTTCCTATTTCTTTTTTTCATTAGCATAGGAATGGGAGATTCTTCCAAATAATAGGCAATGACATTATTTATACTAGCTTGGGTGTTTGGAGGTGTGTGTTGAGCAAAAAAAAAAAAAGTGGTAGTAGGCTGGCAGGCTCGAACCTATACCGCGAAAGAAGAAAAGAATGTGAAAAAAAACAAAAAAACTTGATGTCTTTGCTGTTGTGTCCATTGCCAAACCAGAAGTGGCAAAGATTCAAATTAAGGCTAGTCAATCGAAAAGAGGGGATGACTTTAAAAAATATCGGTGAAAAAAGCAACTCCTCCTTGTAGAAAAGTACTCAGTTGAGGGTGAAGGAATTAATGTTTTAGCCAATTTTTTTATATTTGTCGTCCGAAGGGTCACGCTTCAAAATGAAACTGATCTCATGAAAATCCGTTGGTTCTGTCGAAAGTTTTAGGCAGACATACAAACATACATACATGCATACATTTACACAGACAGGTGAGATTTATATTATAGATGTTCCAACCGAGTACTCTTTTTAGTATTTCGTTAGCACTTAGTTTTCCAGGAGAACTTTCTTTTTAAACCTCTTTAACCGTTTCATGCATAATGTTGTTTCACAGTAGCAGGCTTCATGATACGGACTGACAACTTGGGTGCACCAAGTTCAAATCCAGTTTTTTCAACAGAAATGCTTTCACTTAGGGATGTTGGCAACCTTCAGGTGTTCCCCTCTTCTAAATGTCTTTCTAAAAATAATTCTAACTGGAAAGGTAACAGAGAAACAAATGTCAACAATAATCATCTGATTTTATACAAAATGAATGAATGATGCTCAACAACAACAACAACAACAATTTTGCTATTAACAGCTGCACAAAATAATGCGATCAGAACGACCTACAAACACGAAATAGACAACAACCAAAGAAAACAGTAAATGTAGACACTGACTAAAAAGAGAAGAAACAGCCAATCACATCATAAGTGAATGCAGTGTTAGAACAATAAAGTTATCCTTCTGTGGGAGAATGGAGTTTTAGTGTCAAAGTTATGTTCTTGTAAGAAATGGGATATGGAGACGCAAAAAAGACATGACTTGGTAGAAAGGTAATCCACTAAGAAACATACAGACAATTGATACAAGCACAAACCAGAACCAGTATTGGAAAGTGAAAAACATAATCCTTTCCAGGCACGGATTTGCACTGGCAACAACATTCTAGGCGAGAGTTTATCATTTAAACTCCTCGGCCTAACATTCGCAAATAACATGGATTATTAAAACCTCTTTAACATGCATATTACTGTTTCACAACAACAGGGAAGTGATGGTAGCCAGGGAAGCAGGCAGTAGGAAAGGAATTCCAAAGTATAGCTGTTCGAGGGAAGAAACTATTAAAATAGAAAGCTTTCTGGCATTTAGGGACATCAACAGTGAAGGGGTGAGATCTTATTGCTAAGCGGGTTTGTTGAGGATATGTACGTCAAGGGGGTACAAGCGAAACGAGTTCATCAGAACATATTCCATTAAAATATTTGTAAAACAGGCACAGTGATGCAACATTGTGGCGATGGGACAGAGCCTGGAACTTAATTGATAAAGTGGGACCGATTAGATTGACAAGTCTTTTTTGGATCCTCTCTGAGAGAGAGAGAGAGAGAGAGAGGCTAGTGGTAGATGCACTAGCCCAGACGTGGCAACAATACTCCATATATAGACGAATGGTGGTCTTGTAAAGGTACAGGATACTCTCAGGTTTGAGTAGTCTTCTAGCTCGATAGAGGGAACCCACCTTTTTTGTAGCAGCCTTTGTAATGTCCTCTATGTATTTGTTCCAATTCATATTGCCTGCAAATGTTAGGCAGAGTAGTTATCGTTCCTTTTTGTATTGGCGTTACTATGCGAGTAAATTTTGAGAACTCTTTGAATCTCAGTGGCACCCTCTTCAACTGCAGCCAACTTTAGCTGTTCTGGAAGTATGTCAATGAGGTGATCAATTCCAAACAGTAGGTGCTGCTGGATACTGTGTACGTGATTAACAATGTCAATCTGCTTAACTTAAGCACAAACAAATGGTTTGTATTATTAAGTTTATTCGGACTACTTTTCTCATCCTGAGTGTTATTCGTATAATGTTTCATGCAATGTAACTTCTGACCTTCTTCAGGTGTATCTTGCACAGATAAAATTCAGTTGTAATGACACTCTTTTGGAGGTATCAGTGTGACTGATACAAAAATACAATTTTGAATTACTTAGGATTTTGTAGCAGTCAAAACTTGCTACAATCATAGGCAGGAGCTAATTCTCATGGCTCGAGATTTGAAATCCATTTTCTCCCTGGCTTGTTCAATCATCAGCCAACTCTCAATCACGTGACTGAGTACATAAAAGGCGAAATCGGCAAACCCTCTTTCTCTTTCTCCTTGGCTTTCGCTGGCAGCAGACATTCGCCTGGGCCTTTGGTGACGTACAGCAAGCCAACATGGCTATCGTCAAAACTTGCTTCCACGTGCATTTCACACACATACTCTTTCATACCACGAGACACTAACCCTTTGTTCCATCTCTACTATCGGACACATACTCTTACACATGTAAACACATCGAACATTTGTCTCTCTCTTTCAGCAGGCTTGTTTCCACATCAGGAACTCTTTTGACTACTACTAGAAATACAAGCGAGCAGGAACACTGAACTCTCCTGCTACCCCATTTCTCTCTTGTACATGCTACTAACGAAGATGACAAATAAAGTTGTTTCTTAAATGTTAAAATGAGACTTCTTTTCGTTGTCTTAATACATAACTAAAACTTCTACTCAGTCATGACTGATGAAACAAGAGCATGCTACCCCCATAGATTAAATAAAAAGTCTTGTTAGAAATTCCATGCAGATCCCTGAGTTCATCAGAAAGATTCCTGAAGAACATCAGGAATTACATTGGCCGAAACGTATGAATAATATTCCAGATATGAACAGTAGTCTAAACAATCCAGGTTATCAACCCTCATCTCAAAAATTCAAAAACATAAGAAATAAATGGTGCTTCTTGTGTAGGTTAAAATGCCCAATAAATCTTACAGTCAGTTCCACATTTTAAAAGTGTCGGTAGAAAATTAAATTTTAATGGATTTAGTGGAAGTTATTAGTTGAAATTTTCTCTTCATTTTTTTTTTTTTTTTCACCTGACGAGGCAAATGTTTTTAACTTTTTTTTTTTCAATTTAATACTAAAGTATAAGTACTCCTTTTATTCACGTCTGATTTTTTTGGAGAATAACAATTGTTAAATTAAAAATTAAATCACAAAAACGGACTAAATGATTATTAAAAATGCACACATTTTCAATTCGTGAAGAACAAATAAAATATGTTTGGTAACAAAGGACGACAACTCAGATTTGGGGAGTTTAAAAAAAAAAATTTTTTTTAATTTTATGACGTCATAGCTAAAACACGAAATCACGGCCACCGGTAGCCACGGTTTAATTCAAATTATAATTCTATAAAATATCTTTTTTTATATAATAGATATACATTTAGAGTTATATTTAAAAATAACAAGAAAAAAATATGTCAATTATTAAAAACTAGGGATATAAATATTTTTTGTTAAAATATTTTAACGAGTCCGTGCTTTGGTGCGTGAGAACCCCGCACATTAACCCACACCTTAGACGGCCTGTTTTTACTAGTATTATTTTTATTTTATATTTAAGAAGACGTACTTTTCTTTGTTTTTTTTTTTATATATACAAAAATCATCGTCGTTCCCCCAGAGGTACAAATAATGTAAGTAATATGTTTAAATGTTATTTTTTTGTGTTTTGTTTGTTTATGGAAGTATCCCTTGTTTCTGATTTAGAAACAAATTGCACCCTTTTCGAGAACTTTAATTCTTAATATGTTCTGGTATGAATCCGTTTCACGTTAGAAATCGATTTCTTGCTAAAAATGTGGCATTCTTAGAATTAAAGAAAAAAATCTTACTTTCGTTTATTTAAAATTAAATATATTCTTTATTTCATGATAGATGTAATGTTCTAATATATATTTTGATTTAAAAAAAAAAATAAAACTAATAGCAATCTAAATGAGGAAACCATGTGCTCGTGTGTGTGTGTGTGTGTGTGTGTGTGTGTGTGTGTGTGTATATATATATATATATATATATATATATATATATATAGCCGCTTTTAAAATCATGCAAAATATATTTTATAATAAATATATTATGGATGCTTTTATTATTCGATATTTACTTCACTGCTAAAAACGTAAGTAAAGCTTAGTTGTATAAAAATGTTTATTGCAAACTCCTGCATGGATATTGGAGATAGACCACTTTTTATTTCGTATATTTCGAAACTATTTACTTTATATATTTATATTGAATAAAATTTTATATATAAATATATATATATATATATTCAATTTTATTGAATATAAATATATTTGGGTTCTTATTAAAGGGTTTACAATATTATCTTGCCGGTAAATTTTATCTATTTGCTTAACTCTTCATTTTTAATATTTTAACTTTAAAAAAATCCAAGTTTACATCTAATCTTGGAATTGCGCCCAGTCATAAAGAGATTCGACGTTTTTTATTTAATTTATAACTTTAAAATTTTATAAATTGAAAGTATTAGCATATGACGAGGTTCAATGCTTATAGTATACAAAGGTTTCCATTTCTTCTCTAGAAACGCCGGGTGAACCTCGAATGGTTTGATGGGAGACTACAAATGCAATATTTCTACTAGAAATTATTTTGATTACTCGCGCTTATTCTTGGGTTCCACCCTAAAAATTGAATGATACTATGTAAGGAAATTTTTCAAGATTAAAAAAAAAGGGGGGGGTTCTTATGCACTTATTGAACCGCGCTATTTTTAAATATTTTCAAGTTTTACGATATCTTTATTAAATTGTTAAATGAAAATAGTTACAAGTAGTTACAAAACACCCTTTTCATGTTAAGACTGGCTTTCTAAATATTTTTTTTTTCAGCACGGTTCAATAAGTGCATCCAGTTCCAAAAATGGTATCGTTCAATTCTGAGCAACACCGGGGTTTCTTGCTACTTAACATTTTTTAATGTGCTAATTTAAAATTTTCTTAAATCAAGTTTGCGTGTACTTGAATTGAACTTTTATTTAAAAACTTATTTTAATTTATGGTATAAAAATCTTGTATTATATTGTATGGTGAGTTTTAAATCTTTCAGTCTTATTTGCATACGTAACCTACTTAAATGCTATGACCATTCTTTTTTTTTTTTTTTCTTTTTTTGCTCCTCCCTTGCAAAATTTTGTTATTTTATTAAAAATTAGGTGTTAATACACTTACTTATCCGCCCTATTTTTTTAAATCGTGTTTTCAAGTTTAAAGTTTTGTTTTTTATTCAATTGTAAGGTTAAAGTACAGAATAGGTACAAAACACCCTCCCCCTCCCTATGTTAAGAATGGCTTTTTAAATAACGTTATTTCAGCACGGATCAATAAGTGCACTAGTACCAAAAATTGTGCTTGTTTATGACAATATTGTTCTTTGTACTTGCTAATGCTACACGTGGGGAAATAGGCGAAAACGTTTTGGCCACGATCATCAACTGAAAATAAGACTCGATTCACTGAAATAATTCTAAAATTATTTAAATAGGTTTTTGGGTGCTTATGTACTGATTGAACTGCGCTATTTTTCAATGGTATTTTCAAGTTAAATTAAAACTTTACGATATCTTTCTTTTTAATTGTTAGGTGAAAGTACAGAGTAGTTACAACCCCCTCGGCCTATTTTGAAGATGGCTTTCTAAATGTTATTTCAGCATGGTTCAATAAGTACCGGTTTGTCGAAAATGTCTTAGTGTGCACAATATAAATATTTTAGACCAAATCTTGATTTCATTCTAATTCGAAAAAGTTGTCAAACAAATATAAATGTTATCAAAAGCAAGGTAAGTTACTTTTCTCCCTAACTGGATAATTTTCTAGTGTTTTTATTTAATGTAACATGTTTATTCAGCTCGAAAAACAGTGTTTACCGATGTATTGGAATATTTAAAATGGCGTCCGGACACGGTAAGTTTGGGAAAAGGAGTTATAAATAAAAAAACTAGACTAACTACTGTTAGAAACTGGCTCAATATGTTACCGTGACATAGGCTGACATATATTCGGTGGGCTTTTAACAGTATTTTGTCTCGTTTTTTTTAATTTTTAACCCCTTTTCTCAAACTTACTGTGTCAAAGAGTCGCAGTCGGTGCCATTTTAAATTTTCCAATACATCGGTAATGTTTTTCGAGCTGAATAAACATGTTACATTAAATAAAAACACTAAAAATATATCCAGTTAGGTAGAAAAGTAACTTACCTTGCCTTTGATAACACGTATTTGTTATATATTTGTTTTTTTTTGACAACTTTTTCGAATCTGTATACAGTAATACAAACCCAAAAAATAATTCTATAAATCTAACGCACGTTTCAGGCAATTAGACCCTTTCTAGGGCTGTTAACCCTCCCCCCCCCCACTGACCCCAAGTCCTACAGGAAAAGGAATAGCTCCCTTCCAGAATACACATAATTTCTCCCATAACAAAGGTTAACTGTCCAAAATGCTATAATCGTCCAGAAATGAATAGTTAAAATTCATGTGCAAAACTGATCCTCTGCTCTAAATTCTAAAAAGGTATCCCCCCCCCCTCCCTTTTAGTCATAAAATCATTACCAATAGAAAGGCTACTAAGCTAATTAAGGAATACATAAAACTTGGATAAGTACGTGCAATAATGGCGGAAGAAAAATACATTTTTTAGGTTTCAGACTACTTTAGATAAATATAAAAATAAACAAAAAAAATTTCGATGAGAAAAAAATAGCAACAACGTAAGTAAACTAGGATCGCGCACACGCGCATTTTCTGGTTTTAGGGAACGCTCCCTGTAACGCGCTGCGACTGCGTAGTCAGTGCGAGTTCGCAATGGGGGCCTCATTCGTGTACATCCGACCTTTTTGATTGTATTTGAAATATTAGTCTAAAGTCCCCCCCCCCCCAATGTTTATACACGTGAAAAAGTAAATGAGAAATGTTTTTATGGCGATATTCGGAAGCTAAATTTAAGTTACATAGGTAAAATTTTACTGTACGGGTCTATTTCAAACTCCTAAGATGTTTAATTAAATAAAACTTTGTACAAAAAAAAAGGTAAATGTTTTTTTAACCGTAACACAACGCCAACCATTCTAGTTTGTTACCTAGAGGTTACCGAGGCCGTTAAAAATGAATCTGGAATTTAAACTTTATTTACCGTTGCATGGTATTGAATCTGGCACTATTTAATTAACCGTTTTTCCGTAAGTAATGCGGTAGGCACCGCCAAAAATGGCCGCAAAATGAAGTTGTTGTTGTTTTTTAAAACGAAATTACATTTATTAAAATCCATTATTTCTGAGTAACTTTTTTTTTTCCAGAAAGATAAAACCCTGAATTTTATCATATAGAAAACAGAATAATGTAAAACTTTTTCTACTATTTTTAGTTAAATTTTAAATGTTAAATTTTCCCAAAAAGTTAACAATTGACATTTTTTGTCTTGCACAAAAAACGTACTTAAATATTAAAAAAAAAAGGTTTTTGAAATAATTAATTTATTTATTTATTGTCTAACTAAGATTTAGGATGATTTTCTAAGAGAATATGCAAAAATATTATAATATAAGTACCTGAATTTCAAATAATTCCACTTATTCATATAGGTAACCTGATATTTCGCGTTCATGTAGAGTCGAGATCGACTCTGTTTACGTTTGCGGATTATAAGAAGAAAACTATGGAAGACCAAACAGGCCAAAAAAACTTATTTTTCAGTGACGAAAATTTCAATGTATTATAAAGCTGAGGCTGGCCAGTACCAGATGGGTGACCATTTGTATGAGTTTGGTTTTTAATGTATATGTGTGTGGGGGCCAGACTCCCCAAAATAGGGGGGGGGGGGCAATTTAAAGCAGAATAAAAAAAAATTATTTCAGCGCGTTTGGTCCACCGTAGTCGAAAGGCGGCAAACGTTTTCAAACGGGATCGAAAAAAATGATGCTATTTTTAACACAAAGGGCACAACATTTATCGATTTTTTTTTTTTATATCAATTATTCAAAGCATGCCCTGTTTAATAATGGTCATGCATTATTCGGCTCGCTAAAAAAAAATTGGTTATTTATTTATCAAAAATTTTAAAATGGCTTTTTTCGTATAAATATTAAATTTTTTTTTTTTTGTTTTGCTTAACTTAAATTAATTATTTTACTTAACATATTCACCGAATTTCACACTTCAAAACTCAAAAGCGGGATAATTAAACACAATCGAAGTTCTGATATTCAGACGTCAAAATAAGGTATGCAAACAATTTTTTTTTTTTTTTTTTTTTTATCTATAATTCTATCCCTTACAACAACACAATATGTTTTGTTCAGTTTCAGATGATTATTTTAAGCATATTTGTTCCCACTTCAAAACAAGGGGGGTTTTGTAAGCAAAAAAAAATATATATATAAATATCGTTTATGAAAAATAAGTACACTGTTATAAAGTTCATTCTTCTCCTAATAATCGCTGAAAATTTCGTATTGATCGGATAATTACCTGATTTTTGGTAGATTTTTAAAAAGACGGTCCGTCAAAAAGTACTGACCTGCCCCCCCAATTTTGGCGGTGCCTATAATGCGGCAATGCGCTGACATTAACCGAGCGGAAGAACCGTTTAATATTTCACACAAATTCTGTTTGCATTGGAGGGGGAAGCGGATAAAGGGGCGATGCTCCCCCGCTCCTTCATCCCCCTCCTCCCTGAATGTAAACAGAATTAACCGCTTTTCCGTAAGTAATGAGCCGACCTTAACCAAGCAGAAGAACCGTCTAATATTTCACACAAATTCTGTTTACATGGGGGGGGGGGTCTCAATGTAAACAGAATTTGTGTGAAATATTAGACTGTTTCCTGCTCAGTTAATATCCGCGTGTTACTTACGGAAAAACGGTTAATTAAACTGCAGAAGCACCCGTTAATAATTATACAAGTTATATAATTGAATATCCCCCTCTAAATAAAAAAGAAAACTTTTTTTGTAAAAGGCTCATAGAACTTGATCTTTTAGATCAATTAAAAAGCATTAAAAACTACATAACGATACAAAATATGAACTACATTTTTTTTTTTTTTTTTTTTTTTTTTTTTAACTTATTTCAAATGTCCGCTAAAGATTCCTTCAATGTGACAAGTCACTTTTCTACGCGCAAACACATCATGTAAGAAAAGCATTAACAAAAGTAAAAAATAATCCCAGGGTCCAGGGGTTTGATAAATTTGCAATGTGTTTAAATGCCAGATTCGTTTTCAACATCCTCGATAATCTCTAAAACACAAACTAGAATGGTTGGCATTGTTACAGTTAAAATTAAAGAATGAGGGACAACGAAATGTAGTTTCGTTCTATATTAATAAACAACTTTATTTGTCATTTTCGTTAGTAGCGTTAGAAGAGAAACTGGTTAGTAGGTTGAAGTGTTTTTGTGTGAAGATAGAATTTAATATTTTGACTGGTTAAAGGAGATAATAGTTAGCATTTCAAGTTGATTTTTTTTTTTTCTTTTTTAAATAATTGTTATTGCATGAAAAGAGCTGTGTAAAAGATGCTTAAAACCGTTTGAAATATGCAAATACCATAGTTATGAGAATTTTAAGTGCCAAAATTTAGGCTTTTCCGTGGACATTTTTCTTTAGAAAAAGTGGGCTAAATCATGGACATCCTAATTTCAAGAAATTAGGTAATTTCGCCACCATTTTATTTTTCAAGCTATTCTCATGAAACTTGACACTCTTATGTAAAATTGTGTACTCTTTCTGATTATGTAGTCAAATTTGCTGTATCTCTTTACCATAAGCCATGAATTATAAATTCAGATGTACAAATTTCAATTTTTTTTTTTTTTTTTACTGGCGCATGGTATCATACAGTAGGTGTCTATTCATGAACAAAATTAAATATTATAGTAGTATTTAAATATAGCTTTATTGAGAGCAAGCATTTTCCTGCCTCCTCACCAAAGGAGAGCTTAATCTGGGTGTAGCCATTGAATGCCTAAAGAGCATTCATGGCCGGTATTTACTACTCCCTTCAAAGATAAAAAAATTGAGTAGATATGAATAAATCAAAGAAAATTTTTCATATAGATTTTGGATTTCTGTAAAAGATGGAAATTCCCATAATCAACCAGAACTTATGCATTTTGGGACCAGTCCAATTTTCAATTTTGTAAATCTTCTCTATCTGGCCCAAAATACACCCCTATTTTCTAAGATGCAATCGTAAATCGTGCTCTACATGAATCCTTGATGTAGCTTTCACAGTACCGGGATACCAGGAATCCTGATCAGCAACAACTATATATTCACCAGTTGATGGTAATTTTTGTCATTTCTATTCTGTTGCGTTACTGAAAATTCAACTATGTGAACAAAGAAATAAAACGGTAGTTTTTTTTACCTTGTTTCCACCTTAACATTTAAAATGATTACTAGTGTAGGTTTTAGGTTATGCTGAAAACAAATATCACATTTAAATTTTCTGCAAATAAGTAGTTTTCCAGATATCAAGCAATGTCATTTCTTATGTTATTGCTGGTGGCCATCCTGGTGCGCGCAAACGCAACCCCAAGAAACTATGCACAAACACGCATACTAAGATGGCCACCAGCAATAATGCAAGAAATGGCATTGCTTAATATCCGGAAAGCTACTTATTTGCGGAAAATTTAAATGCGATATTCGTTTTGAGCATACCCGAAAACCTGAAAAGATAGTCATTTTAAAGAAAAATGTTAAGGTGGGAACAAGATAAAAATTTACAAAATGCATTTGGATGAAATTTTTTATCGAATCGCCTAATTATTTAGATATCTTCAATTAAAATAAAACGGGTTTGTTTTACAGATTCAAAAAAATGGTCTTGACAATGAGCTAAAAATAAATTCAAGTTTCACGATATATTTTATTTACTTAAGTGAAAGTACAGAATAGTTAAAACACCCTTTCTTCCCCATGTTAACAATGGGTTTCTAAATTATTTCAGCATGAGAGCATAAGTACGCAAGTACCTTTTTTATTTGTTATATATTTGTTTTTTACCACTAAAAAACAAAGGCATGTACTTAGTACTTTTTTTATTTTTGTACGCTTTTAGTACATGTGTACTATAAGCGTTAAAAACAAAAACTTGATAATTTTTTTAAATTCACAAACTCGGAATAAAAAATGAGACTTTTTCTGCTTTCATTTTGGAAAGCACAAAAGTATTCTATTTTTAAGAGAATACAAACTCGTTAATACTCCAACAGCGATGGTTAGCACATAGTTAACAATTGCTGTCATCGTTTCCCTTTAAGCGATTTGAATTTCTATAAAAGATAACATTTTAAAGAAGTTTCCGCACAATTAATAATTATTAAATATTTACATATTATACATGAAAATAATTCTGAAACTTATCTATATGAAAATGGATGATATATACCGATTTCTTATCAATTTTGAAATATTCTTCGTAAACTTTGCTCAGTCGTAACTTTGCTTCCAGTGGTCGTAAAAATAAAAATCAAACACCATTAGAGATAGACTTCTGTAAAATTTCAGCCATATCCAATCCAATTTAAACCTGTGCATATGTATCCAAACGTCACGTATGAAATGTAAACATTGAAAAAAAACTGCCCCCTTTTTGCTGTCATAATTTTTTACCGTTTTTTCATTTTTAACTTGGAGCATAAAAATATTGAATGCATGCAAGAAAAATAAATTAACATTATTGGAATGCTTATTCTATTCTCTTTTCATCAACGTAATTCCTTTAAAAATTGACCAACAAATAAAATACGACTTGGTGAAGCACATTAGGTATGTAATATTGGCGATGTCCACGAAAATACAGCATACACTTGTAATGCTAGTTCAGTTCCGTTTACACGTGTTTGTAACTAGTAGCCGTCGGTACGAAGGAAGCCGGTTAAAGGAGAAAGAAAGGGTAAAGTCTTTGGTGTGCTTGCGTGTTGTCATTCTGCCTGAGGCCAAAGCCCCAGGCGAAGTCTGCTCCCAGGCAAAGTCAGGATCAAAGAGCGTTGAGTTTCAGATTACACCCTTTATATACTGTCACGTGATTGAGAGTTGGCTTGTGATTGGACAAGCCAGGGAGAAAATGGATTTCAAATCTCGAGTTGAGAAAATCAACTTCTTCCTGTTTGTAGCAAGTGTCAACTGCTACAACATAAACCTTCCCCCCCCCCCCAATAGCTTAATTAGATTGAATCTTGCTCTACATAATCACAAACGAAAAATCGTCCCAGTGTGGATATTACAGAAACCAAAATGTCAGTCAAAAGGCTGTCTGAAAATTTCAGGTAGTTATAAGGAGTGCTGGCTTTTTTTTTTTTTTTTTTTTCTCAGCCGTGCATCTGTACATTCCTATAGTGAACATTTCTATAACTTTTACCATTTTTTTTTAAATTTATTTTTGTGTTCCTGCTTTTAAGTTGAAAAAAAGTATTTTTCAAGATTATATAAAAATTGTTTCACCAAAAGTTTCATGTTCAGTCAAGCAAGGAAGATATTAGAATCTTACATAAAAATTATGTGAAACATGTAATAAAAAAAACTAATTTTTTTTTTTTTTTTGTGAAAATATATAAAATAAACAATACTTAATTCAATGATAATATTGGTAGTTTGAGAAATTTTTCTTAGTTTTATTGAATTCATTAACAGACTTTACGGGCTTTTTTTTTTTTTTTTTTTCATAATGTCCCTGAAAAAAAAAAAAATTTTGGTTCCCCCAATTTATCGGAGAGGGGACCTATGTTTTCAGTGGTGTCCATTATTCCGGACGATTGCCAGATAATCGTCCATTCGTTTTTCCTGAAATTTTGCCACAAATTGTATTCCATTAGATGTATACAGTAAAAAACATTCCTGTTGCGGCCCCAGGGGCTCGAGATAAAAAATGACGCATTTTGCCACATAACTTTTGATCCATCCACATCTGAAACTTGGCCAAAATATGGAGCCCATTGTTCCTAATATAAATCCAGTATGGGTGACCCTGACAAAATATTGGTTCACGTCCCCAGGGACTTCCAGTCCTAAAAAGCACTTTTTTTTTTTTTTTTTTTTTTTTTTTTTGACTCTTTTTCATATTTCTCAACAAAAACTTCATATGTCTGACTATCTAGTGATTTTACACAATGGTCAACTCAAATATACATATGTTAAGATCTGAAACTGCACCAGTTATCTACTTACACTGGGATTCGGCGTCCCCAGGGCCTCAAGAGGTCAAAAATAGCACTTTGCCCCGTACATTAGATTTTCCTGAAACTTGGCCAAAACATGTGGGGGTCATTGTTCTTAATATAAATTCAGAATGGGTGACTCTGGCAAAATTCTAGTTCGCATCCCTCTGGGACTTTTAGGACTAAAAAACATGCCTTTTTGGATCTCTTTTTTCATATTACTCCAAAATTTGATATCTTTTTTTTTTTTTTTTTTTTTTTTTTTTTTTTTCTTTTTACACAGTGATCACCACTTATCAAGGCCCGGAAGCCACTCTGTCTATATAGTGGGTTCCATGGTGCTAAATTCAATTATACATGTCCTAAGGCATGAAACTGCACCGTTGTTCCATTTTCACTTAGATTTGGCGTTCCTAGGAACTCAAAAGGGGTCACAAATGCCACACAATTGCAAAAAAAATTAAACTTTACCCTCGTGATTTTTGCCCCATTCATTAGATTTTTCTGAAACTTGGTGAAAAGATGACGGCAACATTGGCCCTTCACACTTCTCATATTTCTTCACTTTTTTTGTGTGTGTGGCATCGCAGCACCAGAGGGGGGACCAAGCACGCGTGGCTTGTTTTATTGTTACAATTTACGGTGCTTTATTTTCATCATTAAAAAAAAATTCCCCCTCTCCATAACTTTAGTAAAGGTGTTTTGGTAAATGCGACTCTCCGAATATCTTGGCCAAATCCCTGACAAAAAAAATTGCCTGGGTCCAAACCGGTACTTGAAAACGAAATGCAACAAAAAAAAATTTTTGCTGCATTTTTTTTTTTTTTATTTGGGGCTGGTACACATTCACCAGAAAAGATGTTTCCCTGTTATTTTAGTAAGAACGAATTACTCTTCCATTTTCTTTAATAAAATTGTCAATTCATGTGAAATATATGTAGGAATAAACGGTAGATATGGTGCACTATTTTACAATTTGTCATTGTGCTGAGGGAGATAACTCTTTTACTAAGAAATTAATTTTTTTTCATCTCATAATTTAGGACGCTCAAACTAGCGATACATTTTAAATCAAAACCTTAAAAGAAAGTTGCAACAATTTTATTTATTTAACAAATGTGATTACGTTACTAATACAAAATCTAGTCTTTATGCGACTAAGAGAATCGTTTCTGTTTTCATATAATTTTATCACACTAAAACCAATGAACCAACAATGTTTGCATTAGATGAAGACATTTAAAAATGCTGCAACAACTTTTTTCTACATTTTCTTTACGACTTTTTAATTAAAAAGCAAATGTTATGGTAAGTTTTTTCAAATTTGTCAGGCTTTCATAAAACAAGGATGAAAATATGAAAAGAGCTGCGGCTTTTTTTTTTACTGAACAAAGCTTATATTAACACTATCTAGTTTTTAACAAATAAATCAGTTTTGTTTAATAAAAATTACTATTCCTCTATGACTTGTCACATTTTCATTTTTTTTTTTTTTTTTTTTTTTTTTTTTTTTTATAAACCAGATGGTGTTATCATAAGCTTTGTTACAGTAAAAAGTCACTGGTGCTTTAAGCTTCATCTTTCTTTTAAAGAGTTTCATTCTTTGTATTTATTAGGGTTAAAGATTAATTTTTCTAAAAACCTTACCATAACATTTACTTAAAAAAAAAAAAAAAAAAAATAGCATTCGTAAAAAAATGTAGAAGAAAGTTGAAGCTTTTTAATGTTTTCAGCTAATAAAAATATTGTTGGTTTTAGCGTTGTCAACAAAAACGGTCCTCTCGTGACGACTACCAGTTCTACACATGTCAGATGACGTCATGACCTGATTTACTTTAAATAGTTGAAGAACTGACTAAATTTCATGTGCGTCACATTAGCTCAGTTGGTTATTAGCACGTTGGTTTGTTATCTAAACGTTTTGGGTTCGAATCGTTGTGTGAGATGTCTTTTTTTTTTTTTTTTTTTTTTTTTTTATACTTCGCTTATCCACCCCCAACCACACACTCAAAAACACCCGGGTACCCACCCACCGATTTTTTAAATTTTAATATCGGAACAGGCTTATTTATTTAAGCCATTTTTCACGTGTTCCGTTTTGTTTTCTTGTTTTTTCGATTTTTACATTTAACATCGTTTGTTTGCCTTTTTTCAATGTTTTGCTTACGTCACGTCGTGGTAACGTTCTACGACTTCCGTGCGCACACCTGTCAATTTGGTTCTTACTTAAATAAATTCAAACATCTTTCAGTAACTCATTCTGGCTGGCCGATTTTATTTTCAAACTTCGCCTTCGAAAAAAATTCTTACTCCAGCTAAAACTTCCGACTCTGACTCTGCAACCCTATTTACCAGTGTTTTTTGTTTAAACAAAATAGTACATTTTCACTCGTATTCAAATAAAAATAATGTTCATTATATTTCGTGATCATTATTTGATAAATATTGAAAATTTCATTCAAATTGGTTAATTTTTTTTTTTTTTTTTTTAAGTAAAGGGAGGGGTAAAAATGTTTATACATTTTGAGCATTGCCTATTCATTTTGCATGTACCTGAACTGATGAATATCACGATAGACAATACAGAACTCTGATAATGTGACAGCGATACATGTTCATTCACACAATATTGAGGCAGCAAGTGTAGAACTGCAGAACATAATGCGAAAGGAGATTGCGAGTATATTTCTGAGCAAACTGCTTGTTAAAATTGCAATGTGAATGAATAGGTAAAAATGTCACTTTAACAGAAAATTAAGACTGTTTAACATACTTATAACAGTCCTACTTTTTTCTTGTCATTGTGCCATTTTTACCTGTTAATTCACTTCTGCCATTTTTTTTCTGGCGTCATTCCTTAGCAAATACTGATGTGATATTATGCAGAGGGTCTAATGTGAAAGTATACAGGTGCAGGTTTGGTCTGGATGGTCACACGTATAATTGTATACAAAGATTTGTCTTTCCAGTAGTCTGACAGTAATGCAGACGTTTTAGATGATTGATGCAGACGTTTTAGATGATTGATGCAGACGTTTTAGATGATTGATGCAGACGTTTTAGATGATTGATGCAGACGTTTTAGATGATTGATGCAGACGTTTTAGATGATTGATGCAGACGTTTTAGATGATTGATGCAGACGTTTTAGATGATTGATGCAGACGTTTTAGATGATTGATGCAGACGTTTTAGATGATTGATGCAGACGTTTTAGATGATTGATGCAGACGTTTTAGATGATTGATGCAGACGTTTTAGATGATTGGAATAGGATTCAAGTTTCCCTTTTATAGATTCATCACGAATCCCTTTCCTCAATATACACACTATCATTTCCTTTGATGAAAATAAAATATCCTAGTATCTTTAGCGTCAACAATACATGCCTATAATCGTATGTCGCTGCCTCTATCTACATTTAAATAGACTTTGATTTATACTCATGGCCACAATCACTGCCACTATTTGATTTGAAAGTTCATAAGTTGACCTATTTTTAAAACTTTCTTGCACAACTAAAAAATAAGTTTTACTTCTATATTTCTTAAATAAAAACATTTATTCTTAGACAATTTTGCTATCTAATTTTCATTGCATGTTCGTGGTGAGTAGAATTGTAAATTGTGTCCCTGCTGAATAAAGGTCACTTCGTAAACCTCCACAAGGAGAGAGAAATATGAAAGATATTTAAGAGATGGATGATTTGTTCAGTTGATTTATAAATGACAAAACATTTTTCACACAACTCAATTCCAGAACTAAAGTATGTTTTATGTATTTTTATGTGGGGGAGGGGGGGGGGGCTTAAGTAAATGTTGATAAACTCGCATATATATTTTCTATAAGATTCGATTTTTGTATATTCATAGAAAGGTTAGAGAATATACACGAATCATAAAGTATATCATGTAAAATGTAACAAGACGATGGAAGTGGTCCTGAATTGTTACATTATCTAACAAATATCAATATGCCCTACTCTCTAATTTGGATAGAACCATAAAACTTTCAATACATATTGTCTGATTATAATGAAATTAAAAACCTAAGACATTATTTTCCATTTCATTTGATTATATTAGGGGAGAAAATGGAGAGTCCATAAACAGTACAAGGTAATGACATGAGCATAATGAAAATAGTCTCATTCAAACCTTCTCTACAAGTCTTCCTGCTTTGTTGCTGTACGTGCATAAAAAAATCTGTTTTTTTGTAAGTTTAAATTCTGTTTAGAATATAATTCTCTTAAAAGCTACATTGGTTATACGACCACTAACTTTATCACCACTCTGTTAACCCTATGAAGCCAGATGTCAAAATCTGGAACCAACACATTTCCACTAGAGACTAACAATTTAAGTTTTAGGACGTCAGAATTAGCATCACTGGGAGAAACTGATAGTTAAAAGAACAAAACTGCCCTTCCCCATTTGATTTGATACTTTCATGAATAACATTTTGATACCAGTGTAAGGAATCAATACTCAAAGCTATCTTAAAACAACCTACAATTAATGACATTACATATGTAACCAAATGCATTTTATAATGTAATTCATTCATGTAATAAAGTTTCTCCCAGTGATGCTAATTCTGACGTCCTAAAACTTAAATTGTTAGTCTCTAGTGGAAATGTGTTGGTTCCAGATTTTGACATCTGGCTTCACGCACATGTTCTCAGCTGCTTTTTGAAATTCTTTTTTCTCCAGCATTTATTCAATTTTTCCCCGCTCTCTCCTTCACCTGAAAATTATTCAATATCAAATGTTTGATACATATGAAACCTGCATTGTTTTTTTTTTTTGTTTGTTTTTTTACCCTCCTCTATTTCAAAAATCATTAGAAAAATTTTCAAATTCTAAAGTTTTTTTTTTTTTTTACAATGTTTGCTTAAATGAAAGAATGCTGCATCTAATTACATTTTTAAAATAATTTTACTGATAAAGCTTAAAGAAAAGTGACACTATTTAAAAGAAATTAGATAATAAATTACAAAGTTCATTATTACAATTAAAGAAACAGTAATTGGTCCTCCGACAAAGGAGGGATTGAATCTCGTAATTCACTCCCTCCTTTTCTCAATAATCACACCTTGTATTTTAAAATTTTGCACAAGCATTAGTCATGGTAAAAGTAAATTTGTGCCAGAACAGATTTTCCGGGATAAGTCTGATTGCAGGGGGGGGGGGCATTATAGGGGTAATATTGCCCCAAAATTGTTCATCCATTTGTTTGCAATAATCACTCCTTGAATTTTCAAATTTTGTACAAACATTAGTCATGGTAAAAGTAAATTTTTTTTACTTGTGGAAGGGGACACTGCATGCTCGGCTTGTTTGCATTTGATTAACAATTGCATAATTACCAGCTTGGCATATTTACCCTTTCTGAAAAAGTGAAAATATAGTTTTACTCAGAATGCAATTAAAACTGCTAATGCAGAGAATTATCATACAATAAAAAAAATTTATTCAATGAAATTTATTAGACAGATTAGCTTTATGTATATACAATGTTTGATAACTTAAATTTATGGATCTAGGAAAAATGAAATTTTAAAAGCTTTACAAAAACTCTTACTAGTGTGAACTGAAGGGGTAATGTAATTATAATCGGTTTCAGGTCTCATTTTACACAAATACTAGAAACCATGAAAAAGATCTATTAAATTTACATTTTCAGGATGGAGTCCAAGAGAACTCGTTTCTTTATTGCAACTTTTAGATTGGCACCATTTTCTTATTTACTTGCCTCCCCACGAGAGCAGAGTTAGACACAAGATCGGTTTTTAATATGGAGGAAATCCATTCCCCAAAGATGGGCACTTCTGGATAGGAACAAGAATAAAAAAAATTCCTTCAGTCTAGAAGGATTTCTCCTCCATATCAAGGTCAGAAGCATTAAAAAGCATTGTCCCCTAAATTAACTTGCTATAAATTTTAAGGTAGTTAAGAGGAACTATCCTCAAATACTTTGGCACATTTATTTAGGTTATCAGAAATAATACTTTATATGAATAATTACTAATGTAATTCTAAGATATATATGTATAAATATTTTAATGTCGACATGAACATATGAACACTATTATTTTGGATAGGTGTACACTCGTAAAAGAATGTGCTAAAAGATCCACATGTTTTGAATTTGTTAATGTGGAGAAAGAAACATTTCAGTTATTTGTACTTCAGATCTGATGACTAATTCAGATATACAACGGAATATTTAATCTGTAATGAGTATTTTAGTAAAAGTACATTTCAATTTATAATGGTGTAAATTTCCTATTGCAGAATGATATTTAATTCAACATTTCAATAAATTTAAAAACATTGTTAGTTGATTTATACTTTTAATTGTTTTATTTTTATTTTAGCTTGTGGTCGCGGATTTTTGCTGATAAGGAAAAGTATCAAGTTTAAATTTCCAATTTAAACATGGAAAATAAGGTACGCATAAGTCAGTTGATGGTCTAGAGTAGACTTAAAATTTAGATTTACCTTGTAATTTCTAAGTAGCTATCATTAAAAACTTCTCAAAGGAAATTTTTATAAAACATTTCTTACTGTTTGATCTGTATTGTGTAGAATTATTCTCTTTTTGTCTAAGCCCATCTAGTCAATTGTAAAATAGGCGAAAAATTGATGGGTCTTATTTTGCTTTTTGCACATTAATAAGTATCACCGAAGTTAATTTATATTAATATATTTATTGAAATAAATGTTAGTGTAAAGTACTGAAACTAACTTTAAAAAATATAACATGAAATTCTCCAGAATATATTTTGGTTTCTTTTAGTAAGCAAGTTAGTCTCCAAAACATTTCTACAAAAGAAACTTTGTACATCGGATACATAGTTTGCAGAATATGAAAAATAATCTTAAACTGTGACTATCGCGATGCGTTGTTTTCTATAAAAATATTAGAATGCAGCACTCTTTTGTTCCCCCTCCCAGTCTTTCTCCTAATAAGTTTTTTTTTTTTTTTTTTTTTTTTCCGGTTTTGAGATTAAGTATTTTTTTTTTTTTGTAGGAAAGTAATTATGAAGAGAAATCAACTGTTAGTTTTAAATGAATTTATATATATATTTTTTTTTTCTTACATATTGTTTTTATGGTTTTGCTTTTACAGATGGGCACCAGGGTCTATATTGGCCGGGTCTCGTATCATGCCAGAGAAAAGGAAGTAGAAAGATTCTTCCGTGGATTCGGGCGAATTAGAGATATAATGCTCAAAAATGGTTACGGATTTGTTGTAAGTACTTTTTAGCTCCCTTCCCCCCTTATATACTTTATACTTGGTTTTTCAATACTTGAATGTTCTAATTGAATTCATAAATTCAATTTTAATTTTGTAGGAATTTGAAGACTATAGGGATGCTGATGATGCAGTCTATGAACTTAATGGTAAAGAACTTTGTGGTGAAAGGTAAACATTCAATTTGTTTATTTTATTTATTTAACTTTAATGAGTGTAATTAAGGAAGTGTTCTTTTGTATATGAAATAAAATTTTTGTTAGTAAATTATAGCAATCAACAAAATTTTGTGTTGCAAATGGAGTTTTATTGAATTGAGAACTGTAAGCTTTTTTTTTTTTTTTTTTTTTTTTTTTTCTCAATGTAAGTAGTAAAAGTTATGTGGATTTCCTGTGTATGATCTATTGAGTCGGGTATTCTGGAATTAATGGGTTCTTTGTTATAAATAGCATAAATTGAAATATTGAATTTCAAGTATAAACATAAGGTTGAAAAGATAATTAGCAAAAATTGTTTTGCTAAATTAGTGTATTGTCACTTTTCGGAAAATAATTACCTTATGATTTGAACTTTTTTTTCTTCAGCAAAACTCGGATTTTACTAATTGTCTTTGAAAATATTTTAACAATTTTCTACTTTGTCCCAAAAAATTATGAAAAATGTGCATTACTGTGACATGACAATTAAGTAGATTCCATTGGGTTTTATTTGAAATTCAATATTTTGAATTTTGCTAGAATTTCCAAAAGTAGAAAATTATCAAATTGAATAAAACTGATAATTTCCAAAAACATGCATCAATTGTCATAGCGTGATCATATGGGAGTTCCCTGTAGTGGTTATTTAACCTCCTATAATCACTGATTGACAGTAAAAATAAGTTTATTATAAAGTATTTATATTACATTAGCAAGGCGACCTGGCATTGCTCGGGATCGTATAAGACAATGAGAAAGATTTTGAACATGCCTGGTATTCTTAGAATAGAAATTTTTATGTCTATCATTTGGCATCTTGAGCAAAAGAATATATGAAATAATTGTACTTTCCCTAGGACAGGAAATTTACAGCACGTATATGGAAAAAATTTTCTAGGGTGGGTAATGTACAATACATATTTAAAATAATTTACATGGTTTTCTGTTGTGCAAACTTTTCTGTATGTCACAGGTAAGAGTTTTTGTTTTTACATCAGTGCTATAGTGAAGAAGCACCTTATTTCTCATTTAAGTCATACTACCTGAATATATTACATGATTTTCTGTTTTAATAACATGCCCGTCACAGGTAAGATTCTTTTTTTCATGAGTACTATACTGCACAAGTACCTTATTTCTTGGGTAGGATACTGCACAAGTACCTTATTTCTTGGGTAGGATACTGCACAAGTACCTTATTTCTTGGGTAGGATACTGCACAAGTACCTTATTTCTTGGGTAGGATACTGCACAAGTACCTTATTTCTTGGGTAGGATACTGCACAAGTACCTTATTTCTTGGGTAGGATACTGCACAAGTACCTTATTTCTTGGGTAGGATACTGCACAAGTACCTTATTTCTTGGGTAGGATACTGCACAAGTACCTTATTTCTTGGGTAGGATACTGCACAAGTACCTTATTTCTTGGGTAGGATACTGCACAAGTACCTTATTTCTTGGGTAGGATACTGCACAAGTACCTTATTTCTTGGGTAGGATACTGCACAAGTACCTTATTTCTTGGGTAGGATACTGCACAAGTACCTTATTTCTTGGGTAGGATACTGCACAAGTACCTTATTTCTTGGGTAGGATACTGCACAAGTACCTTATTTCTTGGGTAGGATACTGCACAAGTACCTTATTTCTTGGGTAGGATACTGCACAAGTACCTTATTTCTTGGGTAGGATACTGCACAAGTACCTTATTTCTTGGGTAGGATACTGCACAAGTACCTTATTTTTATCTTAAAATTAAAGAACTCCATATTTTATGAAATTTTCTGCTGTGCTAAATTTTCTGTATGTCAGAAGTAAGAATTTTTTTTTTTTATCTGAGTGCTATAATGAAGAAGCACATGACTTTTCATATGTAAGTCATACTACTCAAATATTTAACAGGATTCACGGTTTTAATAACTTATGTACGTCACAGGTAAGATATTATTTGTGAGTACTATACTGCACAAGTACTTTATTTCTTAAGTAGGATACTGTGCAAGAATCTTATTTCTAATATAAAGATGAAACTATGCAGAGACTGTACATAAGTTTTCCTGAGTACTATACTGTACAGGTACCTTATTACTTGGATAGAATTCCTTGTACACAAATGTATTAGTGACCGTTGTGATTTTTAGAATGACATTTATAGACATATACATTACATGTAATTCATAATGATCATTTAATTAGTTTAGGAGTGAATCCACTACATAGAAATATACACACATATACACATAATTAAAATTCATAATGATCGGTTAATTTATTTAGGAGTGAATCTGATAATAGAAATATATAATCATATATACATAATTATAATTAATGATTGGTTAATTAATTTAATTCAATACATAGAAATATATAGTCATATACACATAATTACAATTAATAATGATCGGTTAATTAGTTTAGGAGTGAATTCAATACATAGAAATATTTAATCATAAACACATAATTAAAATTTATAATGATCAGTTAATTAGTTTAGGAATGAATTCGATGCAAAATTCCATTACTTGATCTATTTACGTGATTATTGGAATGTAACAAATAAGCCGATATATAATATATTCTATATATTTGGAATATGACATTTTCGTTAAGTATAGCAAAAACATTTGTTTTTTATCTAAGTGTTCTTGTATAATTATTACGTAACATTTAAAAGTCAAGAATATCAGAATGTAACAAAAAAAACAAAAAATGAACACTGATGTTAGTAATCGATAACGCTACACACTGCACCAAAGAGACAACTGCTTTTAGACACTTGTAAATTTACTTAAATAAATCTTTGTTACAGATCGTGTGCATGCACACAAGGACGCCATGTGCGCTATACTTGTCAAGTTGTCATTTCTTTCAAATTGGAACCCCTTTTTTTTGAATCCCTTAACAATTGTTTTAATCAATTAAATACCCCTAATAAAATTCTGCACCCTATATGCAATCTTTTGAGCTACTGCACGCCGTCAAGCGACCATCCGTCTAGGAGATACAATTTAAAAAACGGAGACACACAGACAGTGAGATTTATATACTAGATTTCTCAATTCCAAAAAGGCAAACTTGTTTACAAGGTATCCAAAGTGCTTTCTGGTGAATTTGAATTTGGTAAGAAATTTAACAAGATTTTGTTTCCTTACATTTATTTATTTTTTTTAAATGCCATTTCAATAAATAATTCAATGTAAAATTATCAAAGTTACGTTAATGCGAAGAATACACATGTGAATTTATAATTTTTATATAGCTATAAACTCTGTATCTTTTCATACGTTAGGATTTATCTAGCTATAGTTTGAATTTTACTTTTTAGAGTGATTGTTGAGCATGCTCGAGGCTTGCCAAGAAGTGAAGAAAATTGGCGTGATCGTGATAGGGGAGGTTCAAGATTTCCACCCCGTCGTAGAGGTGGTAGAGACAAGTAAGTTTTAAAAAAGTTTTTTGATTCTTCCTTTTCACCTTATGTTCAAAACAATTTGCATCAAGTAATTTTTATATCTATATACATAATGAAAATGTTTAAAATTTCATCACTTTAATATCAAGAAACCTCAAAATAGGATTTTTTTTATAGAACCTAAAAGAAATCTTAACTGTAATTAGTTTATTCTAATTTGTTGCTGCACCCCGTATTGTTCTAGTTTTAGGTTTGATAAAACCCTGATAACTTTCCCAAGTTTTGTTTCAAGTAGATTTACATTTTGTTTTTTTGTTTTTTATATAATTGTTCGCTTGCTTTAATCAAATACTATTATTTTGTTCTTTTTCTGAGCAGGTATGGACCACCGACAAGAACCGAATTCCGCTTAATTGTGGAAAACTTATCAACAAGAGTCAGTTGGCAGGTACGAATTTCAGAATTTACTTACAATTGTATTGAAACCTGTTTTATTTCTTCCTCTTTATGAAAAATTAAAACAATTCTAATAGAAATTTGAGATTTTTCAAGTAAAATTTTGCCATAGCTTAGAAAATTACTCCTTTGAAGAGATTATTCCATTGCTTTACCTTTTTGTCTTGTATTTAACATGAAGCTAATTTTCATTTATTGCTTGTATATCAAGGCTTAAATGTTAACAATTGTCTGCTTTTTTTATTATAAATTTTTAAATGTTAGAATTGACCATTTAGGATTTTTTTAAAAAAGTTAGTTTCATAAATTGACAATTCTTAAACAGTTTCATTATACTGTTTGGGTTTTAGATTTGGTTAATTCAATACTTTTGTTCCCTATCACATTCCAAAACCCTTGTTTCATCAAGATGGAAAAAAAAAAAAAAAAAAAACGATTTCGTCTGACCGAACAATTTTGGGAAGGCTTCTTCTCACTGAAATATTGAAAGAACTTTGAAGAGGACTTTTCACACTGTGACCTGAATTTTTTGTGATTGAACAAGATCCTAACTTGCGTTTATACGGATATCGCTTATGATCAATGGAAATGGCTCCTTCAATATGAATTCCTGAGATGTCTACATGGCTCTTTCTTTATTCTTTTTTTTTTTTTTTACCTCCCAATCCTCTCCCTCTGCATTTTATAAGATGTTTAAATGCATTTGATGGGCCCAATATAAATATTTTCTATTGATTTGTGCCAGTTGCCATTATAAGGGATTGAACATTTAAAAATATAAATGACCTAAAATGTTTATGTAGGTGTCCTAAAACTTTTTTCTTTCCAAAAAGCATGTTTATTAAACTGATTAAAATACTGACATTGTATATAGATAAAATTTTGGGTTTCTCCTGTATACAAGTGAAATATTTATACTGGGCCGAAAATCTTTGTATGCAATCCGCCATTTGATTTGCAAGAGATTCATTGATTCAAAGTTGAACTATTGAGAATTAAAACATAAAATCTAGTTTGAATTTGGAAATGGTTGAATAACATTTTATTCTACAAGAAACATTGAATCTCTTGTTTTTGTAATGCTTGTAATGGTTATTAATGAAAAGAGGCTTGAAGTATTTGTTTATTTGCATAAATCTCGTGAATCATGAAATTTTCTGAATTTGGAAAGACTAAAACCTGTTAACTATAAGTTGTGTAGTGTTTGATAATTTGTAAATGTTTTTAATAGAAATTACTTTCAAAAAGTGTTATTTTTGAAAGGTAAACAAATAGTTTAAGCCTCTTTTATTTTTCTTTAGCGTTGCTGTGTACTAATTTGTCATCTGACATAATAACTACTCTTCCTCTCCCCTAAAAGCTTGTACAGATGACAGCCGATGAGACGCTATTTGGGTTGAACTGGCCTTTCCTAAATGAGTGCGTGAGGGCAGTGGTCTGAAAGCAATGAGATGTAACTGGGGTTGCACTAAAGTTCTGGCTGGCTGGCTGGAGGTATCCCTTTCTAAGCAACTAAGTGAGGGTGGCCTGCCCTCCACCTACATGCTGTCTCCCTTTTTGGAATAGAACAACCTTTATGGAAACTGGCTTTTCTTACACTGGTCCGCTCTTTGGTACTTAATGTCATTCCACTCCGGCTGAAGTCCCGAAATGTGTGGTTGGTCTTTCTGGGAAGTTGAATGATGACTGAACTGGGCCCAGCAGGGCATCGCCTCAAATCTCGGCGTGTGCAGGCAGCAATGCAAACTTATCTCTTGTTACCGCTACTATCACCACGACTTCCTCTTCTCCCGTCCTGGCGATGGGACGGTCATACACTCACAAGCCGCTTCTCCTTTTGGCTGGCAATAGGGTTGCTCGCATCCATTAGATGTCGCTCGGTCAATCTATCAGGGCTAGTGAATGAGACGTAGAAACATGGCAAAAGGCAAGGAGAGGTAATTGTAATCCTCATCTTTTGTGATCAGTGTTTTAGTCGTTTAAACCTTTTTTTCTTTAGAATAAAGCATCTGGCACTAGATTACTCATTTGAGAGCATTACAATTTTTAAAGAAATTCTATGTTTATATCTATTTTATAAATACTTTTGAATTTATATTAAAATCATTTTAAAAAGTAAATATTAAATTATATATATAGGGTGCATAATATGAGGACATTTCTAGTAGCCTTAATATTTACAAATCTAATTTTTTCAGCTATAAAGGCTGAACGAAGCTATTTAGAAAATTTTTAATTTCTTACAAAGTTTGGAAAGGTGTACATTAGACTTTCTGATAGCATTAGAAAACTTGAATTCAACATGTAAAGCATAATTTTACTTTATAATCTGAGATCGAGCGATAAATTTTGGCACTAATCCAGTTTAATCTCAATATTAACAATGTTCTTTAAAAGAATCGAGTGGCACAAAAGTTTTATGTACTTGTGTTAATTTAAAAAAACAGGGCACCAAAAATTACATCAATTCAAATCATTTTGTTTTTAACAAGAAACATTTCAACAGCAAAATATCTTGTCTACTATTATCTGCTTACATTAATGCCAATGAACATAATTCAATAGTTATTAAAATGCCAGCTAGAAATTGTTTACCAATGAAATTTTTTAAAAATTTAAAATCTTGGTATGCAGTTTTTGTTTTTGTGTGTGCGTGTTTTTTTCTCCTAAACATCTATATACATAAAAGTTTTTGTGCAATTATAATTTTTTTTTTTTTTTTTTTTTTACGTTAGTAAAACTGAATAAGCGCCATTTTTTTTATCTTCAATTTTAGTTCAAGTTATTTCTTTATAAAATTTGAAATGTAATGCACCCTATATATATATATATTTTGTATGTATTTCAATTAAGATAAAATTTGGCTTAGTTTAAATTTTCTGCTTTTGCTAGCAGTTATTGAAAAAAAAATTTGAAATGGCTCTGGTATCTAATACCATAAGCTGTTACTGTATGTACCTAGTGTCTTGATGACAACTGCAGTAATCTAACAGTGACATGAACTCGTGTTTTCTTGTCACGATTTTTTTCCTATATTTTTGTTTCTTGTGTGATTACTGCTGTAATGGATTCTACTTAATAGAAGAGATCCAAAAATATTGCCAGATGCTTTTAAATTGTAGATATGGTGATAAAGAGGCAGAAAATTTCATCTTTACTAATTATTTGCTCTTAGATTTGATCCTAATTTTATATATACACGATGGTGATGATATTTGTTAGCATGATTACCATTTGAAAAAAAAAAACATTGTGTATTCATCAAACTTGGGTTGTTTTTATTTTTTAACTAGTTCTGTCAATACCATCTTAAAGGTGTTATTGGAACTTGCTACATGCCTTTGTCATCGTTTTTGGCCTTTAGTTTGTCCTTAAAGTTGCACCTGGATTTGTGGGTGTAACTAATCACTCTTCATCTTGTGAGTCCTTTACAGAAGAAATGAAGGACATGTACAGCTGATGACATCAAAGATCATGATAGTCTCTGGAAACTATGACTCTTGTCAAAACTCTTCTCATCTGCCTTTCTGGTACAGATTTCAAGGAGAGCTGATGTTTTCATGAATATGGAGGTTCAAGACTTCACTTTTTCTGCAAAATTAAAATAATGAAAATGGTCATAGTTTTCATGACGACATGGCTGATAAAAGTAAATGATAATTAGTTGAAAATTGCTAACAAATATCGTGCACATCCTGTATTTGAATGTTTGAAATTTGTCTGTTTCTGTGTCTACTCATAAGAGCTAACTGTGTTCTTTTGTTATTCCAAAAGGATCTGAAGGATTACATGCGACAAGCTGGAGAAGTAACCTATGCTGATGCCCACAAGGATCGCAAGAACGAAGGGTGAGTATCCTCCACTGTTTATGAATTCATGCATATAGCCTTCATTTAGATATAGGAAAAAAAGAAAACCCTTGGTTAAGGTATAATGCAGCATCCAACCTCTTAATTCAAGATTTAAATCTTCATTATTCTTTTGGAAGGCAATAATTACTGGGGATGCAGTTACAGGACTTGGAATTCCTATCCATTACGGTTAACCATCTGAAGATGAGTTAGCTGAAACGTGGTGAAAGAACAGATCGCAAGAAAATGAATACACAAATTATAAAGCCTCATTTAAAAAATATATATATATATATATATATATGTGAGATTTATCTTTATAGAACATATAGGTAATAGAAAACTCCCTTTCAGAGATAGCGTTTAAAAATAAATGAAGAATTTATATTTTCAAATTTATGCTAATCAGTGATTTTTACTATTTATCTTTTAATGAAGAGTATCTTTAAAAAATCTTTTGATTTAAAGTTTCTTTAATTCCTTTGAATTTTTGATCGATTAACATTGTCATTTTATTTTCGTCAATTTGTTTTATTATATACAATAGGTAGATGTATCTCTAACCAATTGGATCACAAGTGCTGCCACTATTGATTTCATTTGAAAATTCATGAAACTGACTTTTTAATTTTTTTTTTTTTTTTTTTTTTTTTTTTTTTTTTTTTTTCATTTACTGATTTTAATATTTCTTTCATATGTAAGAAAATAGGACACTGTGTGAAACTTTCAGAAATAAGTGTCCAAATTAGGCATGGACATTTATATCAATGTTAACTAATTATACCAGCAAAAATAGGTAAGCTGTGGGAATATCTTAGCTAGATTGAGAGGATGATACAATATTTAGTAAACTATCAGTCCCAGGGTAGTTAATGGCTGGTAAGATCATATAATAGAACCCCCTTAAAAGTGGAAGAGGTAATTCTTGGGCAAAGTCTAACACTTTATACTATACTACGACTCGTTAAGATATAATGGATTAAATTTTTTAATGCCTAATCTTTTTTTTTTTTTTTGCCAAGATCATAATGTATCAACCGTTCTTTACATCCCGGCAGCATCAGATGTTTTACTATTAACAAAACTATATATAAGAAAATATGGCAATGAAAATTACAGAATATTTATTAAAAACTTTGAAAATGAGAATTGCAGATTACTTGTGTGTTTGTGTGTATATATATATATATACACACACACACTGTATTACAAACTGTATATATACACACACTGTATTACAAAGTAGAATTAGCATAACCTGCTTTGATAATTATAAATAGGGGTCGGGAGGGTGCTTTTTTTTTTTTTTGTTTGTTTTTTTTTTTTTTTTTTGTTTTTTAGTCTTAGACGAGCTTGACTTGTTTTGATGTTAATATTATGAATAAGAGAATAGAACTTTTCAATTTATTAATGTTATATTACTTTGATTTCTAGAGATTAAACACTAAACTAAAAAATTTTAAGTTGAAGTTGACTTAATGATTGTTACGCCCAATGTGAGCATACAATTTCCATATTAAAAAAATCTGTTTACGTTTAGCATGTAAGGATTTACAATAAGGTTTGCAATGTAATAAGCAAACCACGTAATGACAAGGATAGTAACTTGTTGAAAAGAAAAAAATGTCCATGAATTGAGTATGTATTGGAATTTTATAGCAGGGGGTGAGTCTAACTATTTTACCAAAATAGTTTTGATACGTTCTAGGTAAAGTTTTGCTCCGCATATAAAGTCTTGTAAAATAAACACCAGATACTGTTAAACAAATTTGGAACGATGAATATCAACGTTAACATTTTATAGAGAAAAGCAACAATTTATTGCTCCAAATGTGTTCGAATCTGCAAAAAAATTTTTTATTATACATGCCCAACTGGAAAATAAAATCCTGGCACTCTTATCCAAATCATAAGAGACAAAATATTGCAGAATTGTTTTACTCATTCTGTACAATACTCCATGTCAAGACTTCTAATTTCCAATTTTCATTATGGATATTCCAATAAACATCCTAAATCTTGCACAAGTTTTTATTTTATCTGACTTTTTACTTGTTTCATAATGTGATTCATCTTCACGTTTAAAACATTTTTTGATTAACACATTTCCTACTTCTGCTATTCTCTGCACTTACTTCCTATGGCTGTCTTAGAGTAAATTTAATGATGTACATAAATTTTTTCCATGCTGTCCTCAACATAGAATCATTTGGTGTTCACAAATGATTGTTCATCTTGGTACTAAACTTAAGTAATCTAACGAAAATGAATGTCAATGCATTAAAAAACCATAAGATAGTGGGTGTTTTGTGCAGCCCTACTTTTATTAGTACTTACAAAAAAAAATGCATGCTTATACTGGTATGGAATTAAATGTTTTATGAATGCAGCTCTAATATTGAATGCTGCTTTTGTTTTCTGATTGGCTTAGGATTTTTGGATTGGTTTCATTTTTGTTGCTACCACAATGTTCGAAAATAGTAAATTGTGGCAATCCAACTAAATGATTCGCTTGTTCTGATTTTTTTTCCCCCATTAGTATTAACATGAACATTTTCCAAAAAATTCATCCCTTTTAATTTTTGATTCAGATTTGAAAAACTGATTTAAAAAAAAACATTCCTTCAAAAATAGTTAGAAATTAAGAGAAAAAATTGGGATAGGATCAATGAGCAGAATAAAAGTAAAGATTTCTGAAATGCTTGGTAGGTACAGCTCGTCAGAAATATTTTAGCATTGAAAAATTTTATAATTTCATTCCATATGAAATCCTTATCTGAAGGAAACTGGATAAATGGACAGAAAGACCTTAATATGCTTTCAGAGATTTGTAACAATGGTTACATAATTATGTTAGTAAAAATGACTTGCAAACATATTACACTGCTCCCTTCTGCCAACAGAATATCATGACATAAATTACCGCTCACCCTGACCCCAAAAAATAGCCATAAAAAAAATAGTACATTATAATGAAATCTTATAAACTGATATTGAACTGACCATAGGCATTTGTCATTGTCTCTTGACTCAAGCCCCATGGCTCTGATTATGACCTTTTAGTTTGTAAACTGAATTGCGCATTAAAAGATAATACAACTTAAAGTAATAGTGCAGTTTCACTTTCAGACAGATATCAAATCTCCATTACTAATAGATTTTATGCATAATATATCCATATTAATCTTTACCTATCTTCTCTTATCTAAACAACTCTTCCTGCTCAGCAGCCACATGCCGGTTTACGCATGGGTACCTGTTGGCATAAGGTGAATGTGTGAAACATGTGAAGTTGATATATACATAGAATCTTTTGATAAATTTTAGTTTTATTCTATGTAAAGATAATTGAAAGCCATTTAATTAACTATGGAATTTCATGTGCTCTGCTAGTTTAGTATTGATAAAATAATTGCTTATGCAGATCAACAAATCACTTATTCAAATTCTGTTGCTGTTACTCCTTTCTCAAACTTTGTTTCACTTAATCCCAATGTATTGTCTGCTGTGTTTTTGTGCTTCTTGGGGTGACAATCCTCAGTAAATGAGTAAATGTTTTCAAACTTGTTTTTGTGTAGAAAAGTAATATTTAAAACAGACTAATACTTATTTTTCAAATTGTCATATTTTGAATCAAGGAGTCAGACAGCCAGATTGGAGAATAATCCATGATTTTAGTCTGGTGCTAGCAATTGTTGAGTACTATCAATCGACATAAGTTTGAACTTTGTTTGAAATTGGCAGCAGCATAACCAGCCCTACATAACTGCTGATTGCCATTTTCAATTTAATTTGAAACAAGGCCGATAGCCATTAGTTGCGTGCTCTCGTGTAATGAATGAATGCTTGAATGTAGGATTGACATGAAATTCTTAAAGATAAACTAAAATGACCAAAAAATTGGTTGAAATGACTTAAATAAATAAAAAGTAAATGACTTTAATGAACTTAAGGATAAATTGAATGACCTTAAGAATGACTTGAATGCTTAAAAAATAACTGGAATCCTTCAAAAACAACTTGAATGATCTGGAGAATGACTTGAATGGCTTTGAGACTAACTGGTTGTAAAGTAGGTGATCATTTTACATTAAATTAATACAGAAAAGTGATCCCCCATTTTATATCACACAGTTATAAACATAAGTACAGCATGTAGTAAGAACAGATACTACACTTTGATCTTGGCAAAGAAAAGCTTAAAAAGCTAAGAACAGCATCTATTAACAACAGATCTTTGACCTTAACCAAAAAGGCCAAGCACAAAAGTGTTACAGATGGACCGACCGACAGTGACTTATAGAGTCGCTTGCACGCGACTAAGAGTTGATAATTTTTTGGTATACATTATTAAAGTAGTTAATAAATACAAAAATCTATAAGGATTTTTTTCTAACTCTGTTAAAAGTAATCAAAAATTTTATTATATAAAATCAATTGCATAGAAAATGAAGTTGCATATCAGAATTCAAGTGAAACTGAAAATGGTTAAAAGAATATTTTCATATTGTGGAGTATCGGAATGTTAATGAGGAAACTTTTTGAACAAATCTTGTCAGGTGTTCAAAATCAGACTCAAATAGCATTTTAAGCTGGCAACTCTAACTACATTTGCCAGACAATTGTTTTACATTGTTAGTGGTAGTCCAATTTATTTGGCTAGAAAACTAAACTGATGACTGATAATATGAAACATTTAATCATTAAAAAATAAAAATCGGTAAAGAGTAATAACTCCTTAAATTAAAGGGTGTAATAGTTGTCTTTATATAGGTTCAAGACTATATCCTGGCTAACACAAAGCAAGTATAATTAGTTTTAAATAAGATAGTGATACAATTTAATCAAATTTGATGTTTCATAGATTGTCAATAAAATACTTTTCACTCTACCATGAAAAATAAATAAAAATTTGATGTACGTACCAGTGACTGAAAGAAAATATACACTAAAACATTAATTGATCAAGTGGTTTTCTTTTAAAGAACATGAAATTTTATGGCTAAGCTCAGTGATCTCACAATGGCACAAGAGGCATAACTTAAAATCAAGATTTTAGAAAGCCATTCTTAACAGAAGTGGGGAGGACTTTGGGGGGGGGGAAAAACTAAAATTTATTTAAAAATGATTTTCTTTATAGAAATAAACTTGATTTTGATTACAATATTTTCTTTATGTATCATAGATTTTTTTGTTTATTGTGGTCTAGACAAGTGTCCTATTTACCTCACTTAACACTCATTTAGAACACATGGAAATTTTAAATGATTTTTTTTTTATTTAAAATATTACTTTTCTGCACAAATTAAAATCTGATTTACTGTAGCTCATGGGATTGTTATTGCAAGAAACCTTTTTCCTTTCTCAATTTTTTTAATATTTGTGAATCATGTTTTTATTTTTCTCCTAAATCTTTTTGTTGGTTTTAAATATTTTTTTATTTAGAAGCTTATTTTGGATTACATTTTTCTTCACTACTTTTAGGTCATCCATGACTGGGTAAGATGCTACCTCCACCTCTGTGACACAGATCCAACTAGAAATGTTAGAGGTGGGAGTGACCCTAATTAGGGGTGATCTATTTTCAATCTACCCTTTATTTATAATTGGGTAGGAATGTGGCCTTTTTTGATTGTCAGACAAATTGAATGATAATTGACTTAGTTGTTAAAGCAATGTTATAATGGTATAGGTAGAAATTTTTATTTTTAATATTAAATCAAAGTGCATAAAACTATTAGTTACCTGTAGTTGAACACGTGTGTGTGTTTGCACAGAGTGGTTTGAAAATTTTATTAGCCCTTCTCCTGTAAGCCAACCAAAAAGTAACAATAATAGAGGGACATATGCCAAAAAGCACAGCTTTGTAAAAAAAAAAAAAAAAAATCCAATCCACGTATGATGCAAGATTTTGTACCATGAAAATTCTGATGTCTGTACATTTATTCTAAATAGACTGCATCATGGACATGTTTTGTGTTATATTTGTTCCTGTTACTTTTTGGTAGTGATTGAGACTTGAATCACTGTGTTTGTATGTGTGTGTGTATATATATATATATATATATATATATATATATAATTTTTTTTTTTTTTTTTTTTTTTTTTATAGTATATACAGGAATTTACATTTATATCGGTAGTCGGTACCGACGGTTTTAAGCCCGGTAGTTGAGGACTGCTCTTAATGTCCGCCTCAGGTGCTCTTCAGCCGACTCTCGTCTGTCTTTAACCGGAACTCTATATATGCACACCATAATTTTTATTTATTTATTTATTTTATCCTTTATATTGTTTTTATTTTTTTTTTTTTTGTGTATGCTACTTTAATAAGGTAATAAATTTGAAGCAATAAATTAAAAAGTATGGGATGATGCCTTCTATATTATTATTTTTCTTTAAGCATTAAACGAGATTAGACATAACTTCAAAATGAACTTTTAAAACGCTTTTATACGAGACTTAAACTGAATGATAGGGGGGGGGATGCTTAAAGAAAAATAATAATATAGAAGGCATCATCCCATACTTTTTAATTTATTGCTTCAAATTTATTACCTTATTAAAGTAGCATACACAAAAAAAATTAAAAAAAATATAAAGGATAAAATAGATAAAAATTATGGTGTGCATATATAGTTCCGGTTCCGGTTAAAGACAGATGAGTCGGCTGAAGAGAGCCTGAGGCGGATATTAAGAGCAGTCCTCAACTACCGGGCTTGAAACCGTCGGTACCGACTACCGATATAAATGTAAATTCCTGTATATATTATACAAAAAATATATTGCTCTTATTTCGAGAAAGGTTTTTTTCCCTAATAATAGAGCACTGTATGGGATTTCTTTTTCTACAAAAAAGTACAAGTATATATATATGTGTGTGTTCACTTTATGGAAAGTCTGATCTCTACATATAACGTGAGGTATGGTGCGGACGATATTTGTTCGCAAGATTACTTTCTAGGAAAAAAATTTCTATATTTTAATTTTAACCAGTTTGTCTTCATGACTTATTTTGTCTATTTCACTTGGACTTGCCTTTGTTTCTAAGAGCTTCAAGGTGGCCTCAGAACTGGCCACAGGCCTTCATCCATGTCTCTCGCCTTAGGTCCTCAAAGGCTCTGATTATTCTGGTCTTTGACTCCTTTGTGTTGCAGCAGGATCTGTTTTTTATTCTACTGCGTCTTCCATAAGGTTGAGGAGGGTGTTACAAAGTTCTGACAATCAAGTCTTTTGGTTGGTATGTGAGAATGCTGATTCTTCCTGTCGCATGTACAGTTTGCTTTAGCTACCTGGTTGATCCAGGGTTTCACTACCTCGCTCAGAACATGGCTGATGTAGCCGTCAGTATTTAGCCTGAGGTTCTAAAGAAATAGTTGGTAACATGACATCATCATTACTGATATAGATGGCCATTGGAAACTTTGTGCATGTGATTCCAAGCTTGTCTTTGGATTAAACAAGCTACCTGTCTGGGATTGATTTTGTCTTGGCAGAAACTTTTTCTTTAATAAGAGCTGTAGCATTTTGAGCTCTATTGGGTTTCAACTTGTTGATGGCTATTTAGTGTGCTTCAGCTGCTTTTCTTGTATTGCCTTTGACAGAATTTTTTTTACCTCTTATGAAATGTAGCAGATGTTCTTGTATACTATTTAACCTAATTTATCTACGCCTTTCTTCTCTGCAATGGCATGTGTTGACTTGTTGGTAATTGTGGAACTTCAATGAATTCCAGATTTTTTTTTCTACTTATAACCTGTCAAATCCTGAATCTTCCATTTCCTTTTGATTTTTCTAACTTCCTCCCACTGGAAGTCAGATCTTATGTATCCTTCCAATACAAATTCAAAGAACAACTTTCATAAATATGGAGCTTCAAAGTTTTCCTTAAATGCTCACTTATCATGAAGACAAGACTGACAAAAGTTTAAAAAAAAAAAAAAAAAAGAAAAAACTGCAAACAAAGATCGTCCACACCATGTTTGTGTGAGTGGGAAAACTCAGAAACTAATTAACTGATTATTATGAATTTGGAATATGGTTAAGTAATGTGGGCTATGTTTAAATTTAATTTGGAAATTTGAATCCATTTATGAGTATTCTCACAATTTCAGGAGTGGCGTGATGTGGGAACAATTTTCAATTTAGAAATTGAAATATTTCCAATCACACAAGATTCCTTGAATTTCTCCCAAGGAACCTTAAAGTTTCATCTCTAAACTTTGAACATGTTTCTAGAAACACATTTGTTTCATGAATTTTGATCCAACTTGAAAGAAGAAAATTCCAGATATAGTCTCATAATTGGATATCAAAACTGTTTGAATGTTTGATAAATTAAGTCTTATTATAAATTAGCAGAATACTTTAGGACCAGCAATCAATTTTATATAAAAGTTTAATTTTAAAATACAGAATTTTAAAGAGGTTGAGTTTTACAGCATGTCAAGTTTTAAGTCATTTGTGGCATTAGTCTGAAAATGATCAATTTAATTGAGAAAATGTTACTTCTAAAAGTCTGTCTCAAATCACATCTAAGCTGACAATAGAACATTGCTTCTGACTAGGCAATTTTTTCTCATTGTTGTACTGTGATATTGGCCTTATATATTTCTTTTGCTACAATGTACTTCAAAAATTATATAATCTGTGCTGGATGAGTGGCAATATGAAACCTTTTTAAATAAAATTAGTGGAGATCGTGGGTAACTAATTTGAAATTGAAGAATAAAAATAATTGTTTGTAATTTAAAAATGTGCAAATAAAAATTAAAAACTAAATTAAAATGCCTTTTACTGCATCTAGGCAATGTTTAAGATCAAAATACTTCCAAATTTTTTTTCTTTTTTTAAAATTGAAGTTATGGGTTGAAAGTGACTTGATAAGTAATTGTGTAGAATTGCATGTGACAGATTTTGGGAGTCATAAATGTTTTTTATATAGAAATAACCAAAAAAAAAAATTTTTTTAAGTCTTTGGGGGGTTGTTAGGCAGGTCGAGTGTTAAGGAGGCCAAGACTTGTGAGATGTGTTAGCGCACACAACGAGATGGCTGGCTGGGTGTTTGTGGAAAACAGGTAACTTGACTGCCTAAAATAAAAATGTGAGTCTCTTTTTTCCTTGTTTCATTTCATGCTAATTTTCTCCAGATTCTGGCCATAAAGTTTTGACATTCTTAACCTTTCTCTTCAAAAATATATTTAATGTTTTGTATTTTAAAAAAAAAAAAAATTTTTCTCACATCTTTCCTTTACAGCAGAATAAAATGTTTACATATAATTTCAATGCCCAAAAATTATTATTTCTTTAATTTCTATCTTCATTTAAAATTTAATTGCTGATACTAATGATAAAATATAGATTTTAAACTATCAGTCAAAATAAAATCTATATAGCTAGGCCTCCAAGTACATTTTTTTTTTTTTTTTTTTTTTTTTACATTTCCCAAAAATATGTACATATTTCATGGGTTATTATAATCGCTACCATCCTCAAAGAAAAACTCTAGCTAAATATTTAGCTTTAAAAAGAATTGCAAGCAGTAATTGCATTAGAATCAGGACAAGCATTCCATCACTATATAATTATAAAAATCTTACAGCTTCGTATATTTGGTGTTTTGTTAATTTCCAGCCTTTTTCCAAAATTGGAGTTGTTTTAAATCTTTAAATTGCTAAATTTGATATACTTTAATTTTATGCAGGGTTGTGGAGTTGGATGGTAAAAGTCTGGCTCCAACCCCTAGGATGCCGACTTCTACTCCTTTGATATCAACTCCGGACTCCTTGCCCCCCCCCTCTCTATCAAAAACCTATTCTGCAGATCCATATACCAGCCTCCCACACCTATTCAGCAAGCATTTTATAAATACTTCTCATATTTTTTACGTTTAACATTCACTTGTATAAATATACTCGCATATACACTCAACCAGCTTTATAGAATAAGTTAAGATAACAAAGATAGCATAAAATTTCATTGTAAATTTTTTTTTATCAGTTCAAAAGAGAATACGATATTTAGGAATAGGGAAAACTTTAGGCCATGGCATTTCAAAGCTAAACTCTTATCAAAAGAGGGGAGTAAAAATGAATATTATACAGAGAAGAAATTTTTTAAGATAATATTGCCTTTATGGAAAGAGGATCAAACCAAGGAAAAACAGGAAAAAGCTATAAAGGGCTATAGTAGTGTGGGTTGCTTCTTATTGATTTAGACTTTTTTTTTTTTTTTTTTTTGCCAAATTCCATTTGATTCAGGAACTGGATAACTTTCGGATTAGTGTGATTGTTATCCAATGTAATCCAGTGATCTTAATTTTCATTGATCCTGTGTGACATCACAACAAAAACAGCTGTTTAGACAGGATTTGCAGGGATCTGATGGACTGAAAAATGTTGCAAGTAAAAGCCTTGCAGTATAGTACAAAGTATATATCTCCAAAAATAAAAACAAAACTATGCAAAAATTGTTAAATTGTGAAACTGGTAAAACCAAACAGAAAACCCATTTAAAAATAAAAAAAATAAAAAAAAGTCGGATCTAAAAATCTGACTCCTAGTACTCTTAGACACTGATTTTATGATGGCATTATTTTTTGTATAAAATATTGCGTTTGCTGTTTTTAATCTAAATTTAATAACTGAGAAAAAAAAATACTAAATGAGCTTTCTACAACAGATATTTTATGAAATAATTTATGAAATTGATTTGTTGACTTAGTACACAATGCCAGGAGTTATATATCCTCCAAACCTCTGGCCTTGATGGGAGGGAGACTAAAACTTGCTGCTATGGTTTCAAATGATCAGAAAGAACAGCAAGGGAGACTTGATTCCAAATATTTCTCATTTATATATCCTCTCTTTTGGAAATAGGGTCTGATTATGAATCTTTATACATTAAAATTTACTTTGTGTATGAAAACCAAAGAAGGGAGACATAACATGAGAAGTATTTGAAATTCAGTCTCCCCTCGCTGTTATTTCAGATTAAAACCATAGCAAGTTCCCCCCCCCCCTTCATCAAGGCCAGAGATTTTTGGGAAATATCAGATATTTTGCAATTCATATGCAAAACTAGGAAAACAAATGACTGGTTTGAAACCTTGGTACTCTTGCATAATTTTATCCGAATTCTCATGATTTCCCATCAAGCCCGGATCGGGCGAGACCGGCAATCATTGGTGTCAGCCGAGCGGTGTTCAAATGTTGAAACGCTAATTCGACTTTTTAAAAAAAAAATTTTTTATGATTAGTTATTTTTAATGATTTAATTTGAATATTCTTTTTGTACTTCAATTTCTGGGGGTTTGCTTAGCCAATGAAAAAGCGATATGTAAATGAAAGCAGACGACATTCGAATTGGAAGAAATCGATTGAACTCCAAAAAGGCTAACAAACAACTATTTTCAGACTCTCCAAACAGAAAAATGACAGGCAATGAAATAAATCTGTGCATACTAGAAAAACAAATGGAAATGCCGATGCAAACAATCTCATTGTCAGAAAAAGAATTTGCTTTCCCAAAGAATGAGGTGCACCAATTGTAAACTTTCTGAGAGAAATTTGTTAGTGTTTCCTGAGGAATCCTCAGCAGATAGGAGGCCCAGGGCACACTGTAGAAATTGATGAATCTCTATTCAACCGAAGAAAACATAATGTAGGGAGAATCCTTGAACCGCTCTGGGTCAAAACGGCGTAACAAGCAAGAATGCGCAACCAGCCGGGAGCTTCTGGGTACATATTTACTTGAATTTATGTGGAGACAAAAATTTGGAAACTATCCTTTTGTCTCCATCATAAATCACATTTCCGAAAGCTACCCCCCCCCCCCCATTAACTCCCTCTTTGCTGTCAATGGCCGATTTACAGTTGACCGAAGTAAGATTCCTAAGGAAATATCCTCACCTCAAGAAAGTTCTTCCACCGGCAATTAACAGCCGGTAAAAAAAAAGTTTTTCTATTTCTTCCGTTGAGATTTGGAACTTATAAAACCTCCCTCCCCCCCCCCCAAAAAAAAAAGGGGAAATTTTTTTTTAATACCTACATAGACACTAGTGTTTCATCCTTTCTGGAATCATACATGCAGGGTGACACAATTACTATCAGTTGGGAGATTCTAACCCAGTCACAAAACCATCTGATTCCATTAGCAAGGAACAAACTTCATGGCCAATCTCAACCACGAGAAATATCATTGAAATTTTAACATCCAGCCATAGTGATCTAATGATTATAACATGATCTATGTATGTAAGCTTAGGTGACTGACTTTTCTATTTCAACTTTAAAGTGCTCAACAATAATAGTTTCTTAAAAGGGCTGACATAATTATTACATGTATTTTTTTTTAAGACGCACACACACACACAAATTAGCCAAATTGAATATGAATATATTGCTTTGGTTTTATGGGATGAAATATGAAAATTTGCAGGCTTTTTGAAAATAATACTATTTTTGACAATTGGTAAAAAGAACCTATATTTTCAAACCAATAAAAATGTCTAGTTTTGTTGCTTTGGTTGTCTCCTCTGCCAGGCCATGAATAAACACTCAGCACTACCCAAATCTTCAATAAGATTTACTGGCATTTTTTTTTTTTTTTTTTTTTTGTCTTAATTCAAATTCTTTTTGTTTTAATAAAGATATTAGGACAGCTCCTGTAAAAGAAATAAGTGAACTACTGGAATTATTTTTACTAAACATACATTTTAGGTGTAACAGTTTTATCTCTTCACTTTGGAGATAGAAATAGAATGTTTTTTGTTTTTTTAACTTTGCTCAATGTTGAACAATATCTATTTATTTTGTAATTTTGGTTCATGGCATGCAGTTACATATACTGCTCTAAGATCTATCTTATCCAGTCTCTTACTCTCTCTGGTTTACTCTACAAACTTAGAAAATTGTCTGCAATTTAATTTGCTTTTCCTTTTCACCTTTTTAAAAGTTTACTTTGTTTTTCAGTGTTGTGGAATTTGCCAGTTATTCTGATATGAAAACTGCTCTGGATAAATTGGATGATACTGAAGTCAATGGCAGGCGTATTAGACTTGTAGAAGATAGGCCCCGAAAACGTAGACGCGGGTAAGCTTTTTCAAATATATTTTACTTTATTTCATTTTCTTTCTCTTCTATCTTGTATCTACTTATTCACTAGTCTTGTACCTGCCTCTATCTTTATCTATCTCTTTTTACTAATCTTGTGAAATCTATTTTTTTCAGTTCTCGATCTCACTCAAGAAGCCGATCTCGATCCCGCTCTCGAAGGCGAAGCCGTAGTCGCAGCAGATCTAGATCTGGGTCTCACCACGGTCATTCCCGCTCAGAAGCATCTCGATCACGTTCGAGGTCCCGAAGTAGGCATTCTCAGAGTCGTAGCCCAAGTAAACCTCGCAGTAAAAGCCGCAGCAAGAGTCGCAGCAAAAGCCGATCTCGTAGCAAAACTCCACGTTCTCGATCGGCGAGCCGAAGTAAATCTCAATCGAGATCTCCGTCCCGTTCGAAGTCTCAGACTCCTGAACCGAAAGAGAATGGCTCTCCAGCAGATGTGACGCAGATTGAAGATAAAGAAGTGAAAGAATGAAATGGTTGAATTGCATCCATCTTTTTGCTGGCTACTGCCTCCTATTTTCCAACACAGCTGATCATGAGATCATTTGCAAGGATTATCTATTTTTAACATTACTCATTGTAAATAGTCATTATTCTTTAGATTATTAAAAACCCAATCAAAAGGGGTAACAAAGATTATGAAGTTTTTTTTTTTTTTTTTTTTTTTTTTTTTTATTATTCATCATTGGGGAAAAATTTTAAGTTTTAGTTGTGGCCTTATTTCTTTTTGCTAATTTGTAACCTGTCACGAGTGCTTACAATCTTAGGTACTCCCCCACCCCATATTTTTTTTTTTTTTTTTTTTTTTTTTTTTGTATTCAAAGAAAATAACTTTATGATTGGCAGTAGTGTTTTTTATTGATTGGTATGAGGTTGTTTGATAATCTCTACTAATGGCCTTTGCTGTCAATCTATGAAGGTAATTTCCTTGCAGGTATTTTCAACTTTTAGTTTCAGACATTAATCATAATAAATATTTCAGAAAAAAAAGTCTTTGTTATTTTTATACTTGTCACAAATGCTTGTCATTTCTCTAAAATGTATTCTCTGTTGTAGCCTCAGAAAATTTTGTCCCGTACAGGTTTGGAATAACTAGATCTCCTCCACATTGTTCTCGTACCCACTCGATACAAATTAAAATGTCTAATTTTAACCTGTAATGCCCCCACTGTTTGTACACATGGCATGTCAATTTGGTATAAATTGTTAAAATATGTATAAAATAGTCAAGATACTTAGTTTTTGGTGAGGCCCTCTTACTATGCCAAATGAGATGATGTGCATTGCCATAGTTAAATCTACACATGTTGTATGGCATGGGAAGCGAACATATCGAATAAGCTCTGCTCTATTGAATATCATGTGGATAACTATTTCAATAATGATGTACTGAAACAGAAATTAACATACAAGTGCGGACATTTACCCGGTCATGACTGGAATAAGAGCTAGCTATCTCATGGATTAAATAAAGGGTTCCGTGCGAGATGCATCTAAAGAACATTGGAGGTTACATTGTGAAAAAAATGTTAGACAAAACTAGTAATCCAAAGAAATCTGGTCTACATAATTGCTTATATAAAATCTGTTGAAATCTCAACAAAAAGTAACTCTTTTAAATCAAAGATTATAGGAGTTATCTCCCCTTAAGTTATAAAATTTATTAAATAAAAATGAAAAACTGACTTGACTACGTACTGACAGTGCCGAATAGATATAGTTAGTTCTGTGTAATGTACAAGTCCCTTTTAACTTATGAATTTTGGAACCTGCTTAAGTGTAAGGAGTCTCAAATGTGAACAATAGTTAGCAAAGGAGATGGATTAATGTGCCTAGAGATGCCTTCCAAGTGCTAGACAGGCATAATTTATTAAAACAGTAAGTTGCTTATATATATATTATTCCTTAATTCGAATTCATTTTTGAGATGAGCATTATATATTAATTTATTTTTATTTCAGACTATTATTTTCATCTTTATTAGTTGTTTTTGATCTTTTATTGGTTTTGTTTATTCACGTTTCGGCCAACTATTCCTCTGGCCTTCGTCAGGTGGTAACAACAACTATGGATGGTAGTGATGGCTGAGAATGCAGTTAGGAGATTCGAAGTTCCTATCCGTCGCGGTTACCACCTGACGAAGGCCAGAGGAATAGTTTGCCAAAACGTTGTGAATAAACAAAACCAATAAAAGATCAAAAACAACTAATAAAGATGAGAATAATAGTCCGAAATTAAAGTTGCTTTTTTTTTTTTTTTTTTTTTTTTTTTTTTTTTTCTTGTTGTATTTGCTAAAAAAACAAAAAGCATTGTGGGTTGAAAGGATTGATTTCAGGGATGAATAAAGATTGACTTAGAGATAGTTTTTAGAAAATGATTTTCAACCAACCTATTGTGTTTACGGCATAAAACTCCCATTAAACAGAATATGACCTGAAAGTTTCATATCTTTGTTGCAGATATTGACAGTGTGAGACTCTAAGAAAACAATCTGTCATGGACATGCACCATTGAGTTCCTCCATGCAAAAAAAAAATTGAATCTATCAGTGTCTGAACATTTATGAACCAATGCAATCAATGTCAACACAGTTAAGAGATGAGTTTCTCGATTTCAGAGTAGTGACAAAACCCGCTTCAGACTTTTGACCAATGTAAAAGTGCAGAAAAGGTGTTGACTATTTAGAATAAGTTTTTTTTTTTTTTTTTTTTTTTTTTTTTTTTTTTTTTTTTTTTGCAACACAATGTTGCTTGTCTTAATGTCACTATTTACATCTTCATAGCTCTTCAACATTTGAGTTCAGTAACCCTTATTTTTGGAACAACCCTCGTACACCAAAATTCTGTACAGTCGTTGCTTTTCATGTCTTAGTTTCATAAAGGTTGACCACAATAAATTGTCTGATTTAGTACTTGCCTGTAAAAGATGGAAAGTGAATCTTGCCAGTTGATGCTTGTAGTGTTGGAAGATATCTTTGCCAGTTTGTGAAAAGGGAGTTTATGTGCGATTAACAAATTTTGTGGTATTTGTAATCACAAGTGCATTCACCATGATTACTGGTCCATAGTCAATGCCAGATTCCAACATGGTCTAACAATGAAATCTCTCTCCAAATCATAAAATTTAGCTCCTGTTTCCAAAAAGGTTATATTTTCAAGATGTTACAATGTTACCCTGGCCACCCGGGGTGACTTTGAGCCTTTTAAGAAAAATAAAAGTAATATGTAAATAGTATGATTTCTGCATTCTAAACATAATTTCCAGGTCCTATTATGATTTCATAATTTTACAGACACATTGTGGTATACCAGCAAATATTTACCGTGGAGTTATTTAGTGTTTTTTATTTTTATTTAACTGCTCAGTCGCCCTGGGTAGCCAGTCACCCCCAGCTTACAGTACTCTATTTCTACTGAACAACTGACTTGCAAATCAAGATAAACGTCTTCCAACTGTACAGAATTCAATTGCTTATAGGCCATCTCTTTCTGAAAGGTGCCCACATAAACCAACTGGCCTCTGAGGTCGTTTGTAGTAGACCTCCCATCAACTTGAAACTAGTTATCAGCATTATCTATGGACAAAAAAAGAAAAACTGTCTAGGTATTTTATCCGGTCAGACTAATTTGGAATGACCTGGGGTAGGTCATAACAATAGAGAACTGTATTTTGTTATTTGTAGAAAAATTACTTTTTCAAGTGGAGAAATCAAATTCTGGATGTTCAAACCCTAAACCTGATAGATTTCCCATTTGTTTGGTTTCTCTTAACCTAATTATTTCTTGCAAGCCCGCTATTTGCATGCCTTGAAACAAAACCTGCAACATTTCATGTTTACAATATATTTTTTCAAGACAAGATAGCGTTGGAGCAGGTTCTAGTGATTTCAATAGTTAGGAGTGAATCAAGTTCAGGGAACTTCTATCATAATTTTTGGCCAAGATTAGGCTTCTATTCGAGCATGTATACAATGGGGTAAAATTTGGCCAGTGGGAGAAATGATATAAGAATGGAGAAAGATCAAAACTGGATGGTATGGAGATGTATGCAGAACAGATGATTTCGATAGTATGTCAATATTGAAAAAAAAATATTGGGAATACTTGTTAGTAAATGTGCAGTTGAAGTAGCATGTTTAGTTCATAGATGAAGGTCTAGGAAAACATTGAAGGGAGTTGTAATAGACTTGAGGGATATATGAAGACTTAGCTGCAGATAGCTTAGTTTTGGAGTCAGTTTCTAGAAGTTGTCCAACACATGCCTGCATGTAAAATAAATCTTAACCTGAATGCTATGTGTGCCTCCCGTCAAAGTGTAGTTGTACAGGGGGGCCCAACAATATTTTTCGGACACTTTGAAAGTACTTCAAGGTAGTGCCAAAAACTTTTGAGATGTAAGTACGTAGCTGAGGAGTGAAAATCTGCTACTAGTGTAATCTTTTTTTTTTTTTTTAAGTTTGGCTTTGATAATTTTAGTTTTTTGTGATTTTTGTGAAAACTTGCGTGGCACTATTTTTCGGACATGATAAAAAAATTCTATTTTATTAAGAGCTATGTTCATGTATATGTTGCTATATGCAAATTTGTTGCTTGTACACTTAGTTGTCATCATTAAAATCTATTATCTGTTCTATTCTACTGGCAAAACAATCAAGTTTAAGAGGTAAAATGCATTCAAAAGAAGTCTGTTTGGCACAGAAGGACTGCCATGGATTTGAAGCTGTTAAAATCAACGGTCGAATACATGCTGAAGACAAACTCCGAGCAGAAAAAGAAGGATGGAAAAGATCAATTGGCAAGAGGAGTGAAAGGAGAATGAAGAGTACTGTGACACGGCTTTTGATATCTGGAGAGAAAGTTACAGCAAGGGAAGGAGAAGTGTGAATTGGATGTAAATGTCCGAACAGTACAAAGAACATTGCATAGGATTGGTTTGAAGTATGCAAAGGCTAAGAAAAAAATTACACTAACAAAGGAGCAAGACTGGAGAGGACTAAAAGTTGGTTAACAAAGCATGTTGACTTTAAGAAGGTTACATTTACTGATGAGAAGCGTTTCAAGTCTGATGGGCCCGATGGATGGTGTATTTGGTCAAGAAGGGGTGAGCCTGTTGTAATGTACAGACGGGAGGAGGAGGAGGAGGAGGAGTTATGGTTTGGGGTATGATCTTTGCTAATGGAAATATATGGTTGGAGTGTCTGAAAGGGCGACAGAACAGTGAAAGCTACAAACAGTTGTTGGACGAGAAAGCCCTACCAAGGATAAGATGGGGAATGGTTTCGTTCTACAGCAAGACAATTGCAGCATCCATGTGTCAAAACTCGTGAAGGAATGGATGGCTAAAGTGAATATGACTACTTTGGAATGGCTTGCAAAAAGCCCAGATCTAAATTTAATAGAAAATGGTTGCACAACTTGTCTATGATGGATCTGAAATAACGAAAGGGGCTCAACTATGGGAACGACAACTAGATGCCAAAAAACAACTAATAGAAACACGTAGTGATGTTATTGTGCATGTTTGATCATTATGAAAAGAGATTGATAAAAGTTATTGAGGAGAAAGACATTACAGACTATTAACAGTTTTGCAATGATGTCCGAAAAATAATGTCACGTGTGTTTTGTAAAAAATGATGAAAATTAAATAGTTTTCCTTGCCTAATCGATTTTCTTCCATTTAAAAGTGGAAGAAAATCGATTAGGCAAGGAAAACTATTTCACAGTTATTGTCTTTATATGTTTATGCTATTCTATTGAAGGAATTTCGCCACTCTATGGTACTCGGAAAGTCAAATACTAAAGTGTCCGAAAAATATTGTCGGGCCCTTGTAATGTCTCAACTTTCAATTAAAGTACATGAATGTTTATAACATATCTTGCTGGACGTTTATTCAGATACATCCCTTAGTGTGATTTCTGAGTATTTGTAAACAAGTTTGTACATATCCCCCCCCCCCCAATAAAAAACAAGTTGAGACAGTTGAAGAACAAGTTTATTCACTTTGTTTCAAATCACTGAGTAAGGTGCCGGTGTCCAACAATGTAGATAATCTTAGTGAATGCTGCCTCGAGACTCTGCCTATGCGTCATACATCCTAAAGTTAACAAAATCAACTAATTAGCACAAGTAGTCTCCTCCCCATCAGGGCAAACTCTTTCTCTCTCTCAATGAAAACTCAGTGAGTCTCTCTCTATTGTTTTCACGCTCCAGTAGTTTTGTTTGTCTAGCTAAATACAGTAGGTCAGAGGTCAATGGCTATGAGAGGATCAGGACCCACATATGGGAAAGTGACTATTAAACTAATGAAAGACCAGTGACCATATAAAGGTGTGTGTGACTGTGTATGCATGTGTGTGTGTGTGTGTGTTTTTTATATATATATATATATAGCATTCATTTTTTTTTTTTTTTTGATCACTCACAGGTGAGAACGCACATTTGCATCCTATGCGTCCTGTCATTTAATGTTATACTGTGACCGACCACTTAGCCTTAAAAAAAAATCTAGATTTATGTGACGACTACTTCAAAAATGACATATTCCAACAAAGTTGTCAGCTGTTGGCGTTATTGTCTGGCATCGTTACCTAATATTCAGCATTACTTTATGCAACCATGCTGATATAATTGTTTATAATTAGCATGGCTGTCTGGCGTAGGGGGTGTGGACAACTGAATAAGAGTTTAAGTGAGTAACATCAAAACTTCTATACTCTGCCCTCCAAATACTATCTCTCTTACCCCATAAAAAAAAATTGTTGATAAATTAGATATAGCAATACTGATACTACTAAGGGAATATTTTTGTGTCTATTAGGAGAGAAAGAAATTCTTTACTTTCATTTTTTATTATCACTTATTTTTAAGATTAGCTCTCCACTTCTCTCATAAAAATAAAATTTGCCGTATGTTCTTTTTCCTATTTTATATATATATATATATATACTAGCCTGGGTGCCTGGCATTGCCCGGATGTTTGGAGGTGTGTTGAGCAAAAAAAAAAGTGGTAGTAGGCAGGCAAGCTCTAACTCGTAGGAGCCAAAGAATGTGAAAAAAATTTTTTTTAAAGCTGACGTCTTTGCTATTGTGCCTATCGCCAAACTGGAAGTGACATAGGTTTAAATTAAGGCTAGACAATCAAAAAAGAGGATGACTTGAAAATATTAGCAAAAAAAGAGACCCCTTCCCGTAGAAAAGTGCCCAATTGAGGATGAAAGAATTAATGTTTTTGGCCAATTTTTCATGTACAGTTATGTCTTTAATGACATTTTATAAGTTTATATGCATACAGACTTGTATCAGACAGTAACAAATATCCCCAAGTGGCCTCCGAGCCTTGATAAGTGGTGACTTCCATGTAAAAGAAAAAAAAAAAAAAAAAAAAGGTTGGTGAGATGTTTTAGTTTCGATTCTTGCTGTCATTTTTAAACTTTTGAAATTACTACTATATATTGGGTAAAATATAATAATCAAGAGTATTGGATCTATTGGATCTATAATGCAAAATCTGCATAAATTTAAAATATATTTAACTGTATTTACGACCAGGCACTGTTGGGTGGCGTGCTAGTTATTTTTAAGCTTAAGTCATTTTTTTTTTTTTTTTCTAAATTTAATTTGCATACTTGATTTTTTTTTTTCTTTTTATTATCGGTTTATTTTTTAAGATTAAGCATCCCTTGATTTCCTCATAAAAATTAATTTAGTTCTTATTTAGAATTTGGGTAAGATTTTTCTTTATTTTTGTTAATCATGTACATACTCGTTATGGAACAAAGTATCATATTCAAAAAATCATATAAGTTAAGTATTTTATTTATTTATTTTATTTTTTTATTTATTTTTTTTAACAAACAAAATAAAAATTTACAATTTTTAGCAAAATTTTAATTTGAATATAATCCTGGTAGTTGAATTGAGTTGTTGCTGTTGAATTTTGACACATTCTAAAACAAAGTGGCAGCTCCAGTCTCTTGTCCAAAAAAAAACTACTTGGTCAATTTACTTAATGTTTGGAATATGATCTCTTCATATGGGTATGTACACCATAATTCGAATTCTAAATAATTTTGCATATGTAATCATTGAAACGAGCCATGGAAACAGATGTTAAATTTTGTTATATAGATCTATGCACAGTGCATTCACTTTTAGTTGTCAAAACCTTCGTAACTGGAGAGATTGAACTAATGATGCATTGTGACCAGCAAATTAGAACAAAAAATGAAATGGATTGATTTCTACTTTGGTCACCAGATGGCGACAGTATGTTAAATGAAATTGTTGCTTTTATTTTTTTTTGTGAGATCACATGCTTCCCTGCATGTTATTTTAGTAGTCTTCTTTTCTGGCCATGTCATCGTCTCTCACATTAGCAACTGCTGAAGGGATGAGTGTAGGTTCATAAGTATAAAAATAAACAACACAGGAGAAAAGACTCAACAAACAAAACACATTCTCTGTGTGTGTGTATGTATATATATATATACACTAGAATTTCAGCTCGGCGTTACCTGGGTGTTTGGAGGTGTATGTTGAGCAAAAAAAAAAGCAGTCAAGTTTTTAAAATTTGACCCCTAATATGACCCCTTAACATTTATTGTTTGGGGCTCAAATCAAGTTATTAAGTTTTCCCAAATCTCAGTACCCTGTATATCAAATTTCGTGTCTGTAGATTTAAAATTGACAGAGTTGGAAAATGTACACACACAGACATGTTCACTTTTATAGATTAAACAAAAATATATACGTACTAGCAAAGCAGGCTCGAACCTGTAACATGAAGGAGGAAAAATACATGACGTCTTTCCTGTTATGACCACCAACAAACCGGAAGTTACTTATGTTTAAATTAAGGCTAGACAATCGAAAGGAGACGATGACTTTCAAAAATATCAGTGAAAAAAGCGACCCCCTCCCCTGTAGAAAAGTGCCCAGTTGAGGGTTAAGATATTAATGATTTAGCCAATTTTTCGATATTTGTCGTCTGAAAGGTCGAACTTCAAAACGATACTGATCTTGGTAAAATCCATTGCCTCTGTCGAAAGTTTTAGGCAGACATGCAAACATACATACATACATACATTTATATATTGGTAACTAAAAATTTTCAACCCAAACCGATTAAAAAGCTTGCCCAATCTCTGAATACCCTTTATGTAAAATTTCAAATGTTTAAACCAGAAATTGACTGAGTAATTTGGTAGAGATCGCAGAGGTAATTTTTTTTTAACTTTGACCCCTATTATGACCCTTAGCATTTATTGTTTTGAGCTCAAATCAAGTTATTAAGTTAGATCCATGTCCAAGGAACCTATATCTAAAATTTTAAGTGCGTAGACCCAAAATTGTTGGAGGAGTTTGGTAGAGTTCTCAAAGGTCAAATTGTTGAACTTTGACCCCTTAACAGCCAAATTTTTAACCGAAAACTGATCACAAAAATTTTCCCAAATCTCAGTACCCTGTATATCAAATTTCGAGTCTGTAGACTTTAAATTGACAGTTATTGTGTAGGGAAATGTACACACACACACACAGACACGTTCACTTTTATAGATATATATTGGTGGTTGGGCTCTGGGTACATGTGACACCATTGCAGGAAAACAACCCAAGTGCTAAGGTGTCAAGGCCATGTCTGTCAGTTGCTGTTAGCTCATTTTGATTCCCTAAAGCTTTTATGATCTGGTCCAAGTCACAACCAGCTGTCAACTGTCACAAACTGCAAATTGTTCTCAAGTATCACTAACTTAAGATTGTCTATAAATTGTTGCAAAATTCACAGCCAATCCTAAAACTGTCCAAACTAACTATAAATATGATCCGTATGTCTTGTCTTTTGTACCAGTCACCTGCCATATCTTGATTAACAATCCTATTTCAGTTTCCTTTGTGTGGCTTGGTGAACAACTTCCTCTCCATTTTTTTTCTACAAACCTCACTTCCTATAACCTTTGTTTTGATCAACTTTTTTTTTTTTTTTTAAATACTTTCTAAGACTTGTGGGGAGGGAATGCCAATAGTATCACAATCTTTTTATTTATTTTTTTTTATATAAAACTAGCAAGAAACGTATCCTGTAAATTAATACTAAAATTAATTTACCAAGCAAAACAATTTTTGCACCACTTTTGTGCCTCTTTTCAAAGATTTAAATGAACATGTATATACTACTAAATCTTATGTCTAGGAAACTTATTTCAATTTTTTTTTTTTTTTTAACTTTTGCTCACCTCCACTCTCCTTCAACTGAAAAGCAAAGAACTATTGCGATAAGTGACAGATTTATAGGAGAAAATCTAGGTAAGGAGTTGGACAGCAAAATATTTGTTTACATTTCATTAAATTTACGCATGTTGGTATGGCCAGGGAACATGGGGGAGAATTCTAAAAGTAATTGATATGAGAAAATCTAGCATCTAGAAACCTTTACAGTGAAGGGGTATGATGCTGTGGCTAGTCAGGTAGAACAATGTTGAGGAGTTAGTTACAACTGCAGTAAGTTTATCAGAGCAAATTCTGTGAAACACTCTGCGGATGTGACAGGCTGGAGTATAGCAAACAATTCACAACCTATTAGGTTAGAAATTCCTGCCCAAGATAGAGATAGACTCATAGTTGGTGTATCAACCAAAATGTGGCAACAATACTCCATGCATAGATGAATGGTGCTTTCAGAGCGATACAGAATAGTGACAAGTGCGAGAAGTTTTCTAACCCAGTAGAGGAAGCCTAATATTTGTGGCAGACTTGATAATATCTATGTACTTGTTCCACTTCACTGTTTCCTCAGAATGTCAGGTGAAGGAGTTTAAACATTGGATTCTTGGAAGGTGCTATCAGCCATAATATTTGGTGGATGGCAAAGACTCGTTTGGTTTACTGTTCTCATCTTGAGTGTTATTATCAATTGTATTGCCTGCTTTGACTCCTTCAATCAGTCTCCTAACAGTAAGTATTTCGCACCTCTGTTGATATACACAACATGCTAGGCTTCACCCTAAATGAATCCAGAAACAGACATCATCAATCAGCACACATAACTGATGCAGATTACGCAGACGATATTGCTTTGTTCATGAACAACACTGCTGATGCGCAAACACTGTTACGTAAGCTAGAAAAGTCTGCAAATGACATTGGTTTCCACATAAATGCGGATAAGACAAAGTTTATGACTTTCAATGTGAAAGGAGAGATCAGGGCTTTGGTTGGATCAACACTGAAGGAAGTTGCTGAGTTTACGTATCTGGGCAGTAACATAGTTTCCACAGAGAGAGATATCGGAATTCGCATCTCAAAGACATGGACCGCATTGGATGGGCTACATTCAGTATGGACTTCAGGACTGGCTGACAAACTGAAAAGGCAGTTCTTCAGGGCAGTGGTGGAGTCTGTCCTTGTTTACGGTGCTACAACCTGGAGACTCACGAAAAGATTGGAAAGAAAACTAGACGGCATATACACCTGTATGCTAAGAACAATATTAAATATATCTTGGCAAAATCATCCCACGAAGCAGCAACTTTATGGCAACCTACCTGCCATATCTAATACCATCAGAGAAAGATGCCTACGATTTGCTGGTCATTGTCTGAGGTGATGTATTGCTGGTCATTGGTGAGTGATGTATTGCTATGGACTCCACGACACGGATGCGCAAGCAGAGGCGACCTAGATCCACGTACATCCAACAAATAGCACATGACGCCAACTGTGAACTTGAAGATCTGAGGCAACTGATGGAAGACAGGAAACTCTGAAGAGGAAGAGTCACATTGATCTGGGCAAGGAGCCCGTCATGATGATGATGATGTATTGCCTGCACTGAGAATTGAACCCTCAACCTCCAGAAGAGTGACTGACAGCTAGGACAAGTCTAGTATGAATTTTAGGAGCCTTAATTATGCAACCTGAAATGGAGCATGCTGCTCTCATTGATTAAATGAAGGTTTCTGTTCAAAATTCTGTGCATTCCCAAGTTTGACAAGGTAAAAATCCAAAGGAGCTTAGAGGTTACATCAGTTGAAAAATTGCGTGAATAACACTCAAGATGAGAATAGTAGTCTGAATAATAGAAATTATGAATCCTTATCTTAAAAAAGTGATAAAAAAAAAAATCAAATATATAACCATATGTTACCATAGGCAAGATAAGTTAATCTTCTACCTAGCTGGGTAGGTTTTTTAGTGTTTTTACTTAATGTAAAATGTTTATTCGGCTTGAAAAACAACTAATATCAACCAGTACACGAGCACAAGGAAAAATGTCTGTTATGTATTTGTTACACGGCCATTTTTTTTTTCCTTGTGCTCGTGTACTGGTTGATATCACTTGTTTTTCAAGCTGAATAAACATTTTACATTAAGTAAAAACACTAAAAAACCTATGCAGCCAGGTAGAAGAGTAACTTATATTGCCTTTGATAACATTTATTTGTTACATATTTGATTTTTTTTTTTTCTTTTTACCACTTTTTTGAATCTTTGTGGATTGTAAAGCAACCCCAAAAAAGAAATTACAACTTTCATTCTTTTTTTTTTTTTTTTTTTTCTTGAAATGAACCACTGCTTATCAAAGCTAAAAGTCACTTGAGGATATTGATTAATGAGATTTATAAACTGGCAGTCGAATGATGATATTATGAGAGAATTAGAAATAATGAAAGGAATGAATAGCATGTAACGAATGAATGAGGACGGTTTATTTCTAATTGAATACTAGCCTGGGTGCCTGGTGTTGCCGGGTGTTTGAAGATGTGTGTTGAGCAAAAAAATAAAAAGCGGTAGTAGGCAAGCAGGCAGGCTCGAATACGTACCGCGAAGGAGTAAAAGAAAGTGAAAAAAAAAAGTGACATCTTTGCCGTTACGTTCATCGCTAAACTGGAAGTAATGTTTTTTTTTTTTTTTTTTTTTTTTTACATGAAGCCACTCGAGGTTAAGGGATATTACGTGTACAGTAATCAATGGGATAGTATCGTAGTAATCGTTAGTATTGGACATTTGATAGAGTGTCTTACTTAAAAGGGCAGTTCATCAGGAATGTGTTTATGTTGGACTTGAAGACATCCAAGTTGTTGTTAAGTGGGAAACAGGCAAACGGAACAGAGTTCCACAGGCGTGCACTTCTAAGAAAGAAGCTTTGTTCATGGAATCTACGTTTTGATTTAGGCACAGATAAAGAATGGGGAAAATTATTGACAGTGGTTTCAGCTAGACCAGCTGTTTATTGTGAAAGTTTGGCGAGGGGGAACCAGAGATTGGAGCTCAGACGAGCACTTGTCATAGAAATAACGATAAAACAAAGACAGGCTCGCAACGTCTCTTCTGTGGGAGAGAGGTGTTAGGGAAGAGAAAAGGGCATCCCCCACAAAGCCACAAAGTCTATTTTGTACTCTGTCAAGGCAAGATAGGCTATTTTTAGCAGCTCCTGCCCAGATGTGGCAGTACTCCATCCTTGGATGTACTTGGCTTTTATATAGATAGAGAATTGCATCAGTAGTGAGATATCTTCTGGAGCGGTAGAAGGATCCCACCATTTTCCCAGCGACCTGGGCAACAGACTTGATGTATGTGTTCCACTTCAAATCAGGAGTAAAGATCAAACCCAGAAGCTTGTCAAAACATGGAGCCTCCCCAAGATGAGACAATTGATGCCAGATGTGGATCAGAGCGTTGATGATGTAAAGATAGGAGCTTGGTTTTAGATGCATTAAAAGTAACCAGCCACCTTTTCCACCACTGTACCATACGCTCAAGATCAGAGGAGAGAGAATCAAAGAGAACTTTGTCATTTACAGCCTTTGATGTGTTGCCATAGATGGTCGTGTCATCAGCATAGATGTCAACGAATGATTTAAGTACGTGTTTTGGGAGATCATTGATGTAGATCAGGAAGAGAGTTGGGCCCAGGATGGACCCCTGAGGGACTCCAGCATTAATATTGAGGGCCTCTGATTTCTCCCCATCAACCACTACTCTTATGAGCCTATCAGAGAGATTTAATAATTGAGAAAACATTTCCAGTTATACCATAGCTGGAAATCTTGTAAAGTAGGTCTTTATGCCATACCTTATCGAAGGCCTTTGATATGTCAAGATCAATTGCCCTAGAAAGGAAGCCTTTGTTGAGAGATTCACTAATCCTATGAGATATAACCGTTAGCACATCTGCTGTAGATCTAGCAGAACGGAAACTATATTGCATGTCACTAAGAACGTTAGGTTTAAATTAAGGCTAGTCAATCGAAAAGAGGGAATGAGTTTTGAAAATATTAGCAAAAAAAGCAATCCCTCCTTATAGAAAAGTGCTTAGTTGAGGGTGAAGGAATTGATGTTTTTAGCCAATTTTTTAATATTTGTCATCTGAAGGGTCGAGCTTCAAAATGATACCGATCTTCTGAAAATTTGTTGCCTCTGTCGAAAGTTTTAGGCAGACATACAAACATACATACATACATTTAAACAAACAGGTGAGATTTATATAATAGACTAGCGAGGGGTACCCGGTGTTGCCCGGGTGGTTGTAGGTGTGTGTGTGAAAAAAACCCGAAATGTGAAAAAAACAGGTGCCGGTGAAAAAAAAACTAAGCCTTGACGACGCACAGTTGGAAAATAGTAAAGTGTGGAAAAAAAACAGGTGCGCGTTTTTGATTGACGTGACAGCGATAGCTATTCAGCAGTTAGCATTTTGTGCGGGACAGTTTTTAATGAGGTCAATAAATCGGTTTGTTTGTTTTTAAAAACCCGCTCCCTCGTCTCGAAATGAAAGCTACCGTCTGATATGACGAAGTCGATATTGACCAAACGTTACTTAGCTCTCTAGAGACCACTTGCTCTGGGCCTGTGATTAGAGTCGAGTTTCACTTTTTGCTTATACCGAAAACCGAATGTAACGCATGCCGATGCGGGAAATGTGAAATAATTAACGTTTGAATGTCAATAAAATTAAATAGACAGGCGAGCTCCGTGGTTAACTGTGAGATATTACAATTTATAGATGATATAAAAAGTTTTAAGAAGTTCTGAAGCGAGCGAGTGCTTCTCTGAGGGTTCACCATCACAAGCAATCTCCTCCAGCACACCATAACTCATAAAGTACCTGCATAAAATTTCATCGAGGAAAAGCGTACATACATACATACATACATACATACATTTTCACTTTTATATTTATAGATAACCATGTTATAGTGCTTAGGGAAGTAATCTTGCAGCAAGGCGTACCATGGATGGGATGTTCTCTGAAAGAAACTCTGCTCCTGGGGATTCCTTTTGCTATATTTAGTCGCCATCTTTATAAACAAGCCCAGAAAGAGGCTAACTAAGGAAGAACGATAACTTAAGTTTGTAATCCTCTCCTTAAACTAGAAAATTATAAACATGTTATCGTTCTTCTTTAGATTAGTTCTGTTTCTCATCATTTCTAAAAAAAAAAAAGTCGGGGACCAATAATTAATGGTCAATATGCTCTAGAGAGAGTACCAACTAAAGACTTACCATTAAAAAGTTGAATATTAGGGGTATTCGGGTCTGTATTCCATACTGTTTTCACTAGTCGCCATGTTTGTTTTCGCACGCACATTTAATTTATTGACCATTAATTATTGTCCTTAGAATGATAATGAAAAACCCTTTATGTAAAAGAGGTGTGCATGTTTTCATTAAGTGGTTCCAATATGGGGGATCGATTTATTGTATTAGAAACTGTGCACACACATAAGTATCATTGTAGTGGACGGGTTGCCTGGACCAAATTGACTCTTTCTCTCCACAGGTCTCCATCTTCCATGGCCTTAGGAAGATCTTCAAGTTGTAAGTTAAGTCTTCTGTTAATAATTTTGTGTACATCTTGACAGGTCTTCCTACTTTAGCAGTTCCATGTTTAAGATCCCACAGTACCACATCACTGAAGACCTCATTTTTTCTTCTGTAGCAATATCTGGCATATCGTGTTCTTTCTCTTATTACTGAAGAGATCCTGAGAAACCAACCATAGAGGCAGCTAATAGTTGGATGTGTTTTGCAGTTTAACACTGCCCGCAGTATTCTAAGTTCCATCTAACTTTCAAATTTTGGCACTTCTACAGAATTGGGACGAGATTTTGTAGTCTATAAAATGGTGTTTTCAGATAAAAAAGACAATGGTTTCAACTGATTTTTTTGTCAATTCTAATAAGTTACAATGGTGGCTTCCAAATTATGCACTCGATATTACCTAAATATTACTGAATTATTAAATAAAACAACTTTAATCATGTTAGCAGGCGAAAAATTGCCGCCATCTTGTTTAAATCAAAACAGAAAATTATCTCCCTTTTGAACTCTCTTGCGTCTTACAATCATTTTCATCAAATTCTATTAGTTTCTTTAATAAATAATTTTCTACCTTATCGATTTTCATAATTTTTGGATATAATCATCTTAAAAATACAAGGAATACGTAGATACCATTGTTTTCATGTGAAATTCGGTATTTCCGATTTTTCTAGTTCTTTGTCATGTCGGTAAGTTCCAACCATTCATCGCAGAATTTTGTAGGGTTTGGTAAATGGTCATTCAATGGACAAACGAATAAAAGTTCTGCTGGTGATGATGTGTGGTGGTGTATTGCGATGTAGCAGAAGTGCTTTTGCCACTTCGTCTGTATCCAGTGATCCACTGGGGCTAATGTTTGTTGTGAGTATCCTCTTCATGTGCTTGACAGCTGTCTCAGCTCTGCCATTACTTAGCTGATGGTATTCGCAGGGATATGCCCCATGTCTTTAGAAATGTCCTCCACTCACTGGAATTGTACAGGGGTTCACCATCACAAGCAATCTCCTCCAGCGCACCATAACTCATAAAGTATGTGCATAAAATATTGCGCACTGTGGAGACACCTGCATTCCGGTGCACTGAAGCTATCTCTGTCCAACCTGAATTCCTATCAGTATATACAGGGTGACCAAAAAAAAAACGGACCCCAACACTAATTAGGCTCTGTTTCTTAGTGTTTTGTCCGAATGAAATGAAACTTTGGTCATAACTAGTTTATTATATTCAAAAAATCACATCAAAACACTAAGGTTCTTTTTCTTTTTTTTTTTTTACGCAGGCATCACTACATTATCAAGGCCAAGAGGCCACTCGAGGATAAGGGTTAAAGAGTGTACAGCAGAAATTGTACAATATAGTAATCAATTCGGTAAATTTGTTAACTTATATGGAACGGCTCATCAAGAACTTGTTTACGTTAGACTTGAAGACAACCATATTGTAGTCAGCTGGAAAGCAGGAAAACGGAAGACAGTTCCACAGGCGTGCAGTTCTAAGAAAGAAGATTTGTTCATGGAATCTACGTTTAGGTTTAGGCACAGATAAAGAGTGGGGGGAATTATTGATAGTGTTTTCAGCTAGACGAGTGTTTCTTGTGAAAGTTTGGCGAGGGGGGACCATAGACTGAAGCTTAGTCGACCACTTTCCATGAAAATAACGATAAAGGGGAGACAAACTCGCAACATCTCTTCTGTGAGATAGATGTTGCAGGGAAGAGAAAATGACATCTACGAGGCTACAAAGTCTATTTTGAACTCTATCGAGGCAGGACAAGTCCTTTCTAGCAGCTCCTGCCCAGATGTGGCAACAGTATTCCATCCTTGGACATACCTGGCTCTTATATAGATAGAGAATTGCATCAGCAGTGAGGTATCTACTGGATCGATAGAAAGATCCCACCATTTTTCCAGCGGCCTTGGCAACAGATTTGATGTACGTGTTCCATTTAAGATCAGGAGTAATGGTCAAGCCCAGAAGCTTGTCAAAACTTGAGGCCTCCTGAAGACAAGAGCCATTCATTTCAATTAGTGCCAGATGTGGATCAGAGTGTTGATGATGTAAAGATAGAAGCTTGGTTTTAGATGCATTAAAAGTAACCAACAACTCCTTTCCCCATTGTACCACATGCTCAAGATCAGAGGAGAGAGAATCAGAGAGAACTTGGTCGTTTACTGTCTTAGATGTGCTACTATAAATGGTAGTGCCATCAGCATAAATGTCTACAAATGATGTAAGGATGTGATTTGGAAGATCATTAATGTAGATCAGGAATAGAGTTGAGCCCAGGATGGACCCCTGAGGGACTCCAGCATTAATACTGTGAGCTTCTGATATTTGCCCCTCAACTACTACTCTTATAAACCTATCAGAAAGAAATGATTTAATAATTGAGAAGACATTTCCAGCTATACCATAGCTAGAGATCTTGTGAAGTAAGCCTTTATGCCATATCCTATCAAAGGCCTTAGATATTTCAAGAGCAATTGTCCTAGAAAGGTTGCCTCTGTCGAGAGATTTGCTAATCCTATGAGATATAACTATAAGCACATCTGCTGTAGATCTAGCAGAACAGAAACCATATTGAGTGTCACTAAGAAGGTTATTTTTGTTGAGATGGTTGATTACTTCTGTATTTTACACAGATTCCAGCAACTTACTCATGACGCACAGGAGACTTACTGGCCTGTACTGAGAGGGGGATGAGCAATCACCTGAATTCTTAAATACAGGGCATACTGATGAGAGTTTTCAGGGTGATGGAAAGCTATTCTCCTTAAGACAACATTTAAACAGTTTTGTAAGTATGGGTGCTAGTTCTGGTTGAAGTTTTTTGAGTACTATAATTAGAATACCGTCAGGGCCTGTTTCTTTACTGGAATCAAGGTTTTTGATTAGCTTGGTAACATCACATACAGATATATGTATATCACATAGCGTGTTTTCTGATACAGGAAAATATTGAGGGTTGGCGGCCTTGGTCACAAAAGGGTAGAATTAGCTGCAAAGTTCTTGGCAAAGAGTTTGGCTTTGTCTGATGCTGACGAGATTACCTCAGGTCCATTGATGATAGTTGGGATAGAGCACACACTTCTGTTCAGGATTCTGTTTGCTATTTGCCAAAACTGGTGGGAACCAAGCCACTGCTCAGCTACTTGGGACTTGACGGACTGAGCATACAACTCTCTTGCGTTCTTCATTACTTTCTTACAATGGCTGCTGGCAGTCCTGAAAGCGGCTTTAGTTTCCATACATCTATTACGTTGGAAGCAGTGGAAAAAGTGATTTCTGTGCGCAATGGCAGCAGCACATTCTGGAGAGAACCATGGCTGGCTGTTAGGTTTTTGCTGGAACTTTTTTGAGGATATGAAACGGTCTATACCTACAATCAACCATTCCATCAGGTCTGTTACTATAAAGAACACATCCTTTTTAAACATGGAATGCAGAGGTAGATCCAATATAAATGTACGGCAGCTATCCTAGTCAGCCTTAGTGTATCAATATACTGTACGATGGAGAGGTACGTCTAGGGACTTATTACATTTCATTTTTATCTTAATTGATACAACAGAGTAGTCGGAAGATCCAAGAGGAGACAGAACAGAAACTGAACACAGTTCAGGGCAAGTTGTGAGAAAAAGGTCTAGTAGACTCGCATACTGGCCGTCATTGTCGGGCACACGGGTGGGTTTGTGAACAATCTGAGTGAGGTTATAAGCAATGGAGAAATCATGACAGAACCTCCCCTCATCATCGGTCTTGTTTGAGTGGGTCAATCATTCAACATTGTGAACATTGAAGTCTCCACATACGTGAATGTTAACTGAAGGATAAGCAGATAGGAATTTTCTCAGATATGCTTTTAAAGATAGTAATTCCGCTGTTGTGGGGGCGATAGAGAGTAAATATAAATGCAGTAGTATGAGCTAATGCAACCCGGAAGCACATATAGGGTAAGTTAGGATCTTCTCTGGAGATGTCCCTACCACATGGAAAGCCATCTTTAATATAGGCACATATTCTATGCCCATGGCGATCTTGGGGGTCAGATTTAGAAGTTAACACTAAGATATTTGGCCTTTTTTTCTCCGTTGACTGTAAAATTCTCAGAAAAACAATTGAATGTCCTCTGGTTTGTTTTGGTCACTTTGTATTATATATTTTTGTCCAGTCATGTTGAAAATATCTGTGACTTTTGACTGGAAAGAGTAATCTGGGTGGACAGGTGGGAGTATGGGTTCTTTGTGGTTTGATGGGATAATATTGTTGTAGTGTTTGCATTGGTTACATCTTTCTTGCAATTGTACACCCATACCAGGCCAAAAAAACGTTGTCTAGTGTTGCTTCTCATGCTCTTAACCCCTTGGTGGCCAATATGAAGTGAGTTCACAACATAGTATCTTGGAGATTAATACACAGCCTTCCTTGAATACTAGGGATTGAACAATGTACAAGTCATTCTGCATATTCCAGAACTCTTTAAGGATTGGATCCAGATAATCTTTATGCTCAGGGAACCCATTTTCTATCGTATCTATGAGGCTCAAGTATTGGTGATCTACCTTAGCCTCTAGCTGTATACCTGCCATTTTGATGGGTGATGTTTCCTGGTTGTACCATGTCTCTATTCCAGCTTGTGGTGTTTTGTCAATATTGTCCGATTCTCTGCTCTCTGATGTCCAATATCCTGTTTTTTTTGTTTCATCCAAGTAACGATCATTGAATATCCTCATGAGAGGTTTGTGATCAATGGCAAGTATTAGGTGGGGGCAGTCCAGAATAAATATTTTGCAGTTTTCCAAATTAAACTTTATGGCTAAAGCTTCTCTTTCAATTGGTGTGTAACAGCTCTCAGCGGGCCTAGTGAATCAGGAGCCAGCATATACAATCTTCCAGTGTCCTGGCCCACAAAAGTAGTCCACTGTAGATGCACACTCCCAATTCACAATGTTGTTGGAGTAGAGTAAATCCTATCCCCGTTCGACTCCAGTCTGTAATCAGGCATGTAGGGTGATTTATTTCGAATGTTTGAACGCCATCCTGGATGCTGTCTAGGATTTTATCCTTAGACTGTTGAAAAAGTTGCTCCAATGTATTGTCCTAATAAAACCTGTTGTTATGTTTAAGTAGTTCACTGAAAGGTGGCATAACTGGTGCTTGGGCAAACGCATATAAAAACCTGGTTAATCAGACTGAAGAAAGATCTGACTCCTGTGATATTTTTTCGGGGATGGAAAGTTTTTGATATGCTCAACCAATTTTTGAGGCGGTTTATACCCTGTGAGATATATCCATTCCATGCATCCAGGATGGTTTTCTTTTTTCCTGGGGGTATTGTATTGACAAGGTTGAATGAAAAGGGCATGTGGTGGTTCTCCCATCTTGTTGCTGCATTCAAATTCTGTAGGTCGACCATTCTACGTGGGCTGCTGACTTTTTTGGGAACTGTGATCATTCTGAAACACCACGTTGTTGGTGTCCCAGCAGGCACTGGTTCAATTATGTTCAATGCCATGTCAGCATCTAGCTGGGATTTGACAGCTTCTTTCCAGTGGTGGGGGCCTAGAATTGGCTTGTGAATGACTTTGGGTTGGTAGTTGTCTAAAAATGTAATGGTGGGTGGCTCGCCCGTCATGGTCTTCAACTTTTGGTGTGTGCACGTGTTGAGTGCACCGCTGGCAAAGTGACACTTGATCCAATTTTCTAGGTCGTTATGATAATCAAGTGTCACAGGGAATGTCAGCTTGTGTGGTGGTGGTGGGCAAGGCGATCTGGATGGGCAACCGCAAGGAGCTAATGTACAGTTAAGCCAGTTTACGGTCTATTTTCATTGTGGCTATTTGACTCCTAATTTGTGTTGGAAAGCCACTGTCAATAATCCTTTAATTTCTTTTTAGGACTGTCAGTAAGATATATAGGCCCCAATTTTGGGGTAGATATAAATCATCTCCAAGCATGTTACATCACGTAGATTTAATGTGGTGATTATGGCTCTTATGATGGGCAAGTTGTTGTTTTTTGCAGCACGCAATCAATGCCTAGTGCGTAATAGATGTTTAGAAGTGCACCCAAGATCTTTCAATATATCTTCTCCAGCTGTACTGGTTTGGGCCCCAGTATCTGCCATCGTAGTAAATTGAGTGGATCGTGGTGTCACCTCAGTATGCATTAATTGTCTGAGGCGCGGACCGTAGCTCGTTTCAGGTTTCTGTAAGGTCTGTGAGTTTTGTCATCTCTTTGAAACGGAGCCATGCGTCTTTGAAGATGATCCATTTATTGTCTGACGAGTCTGGTTCTATGACTGGGCAGTCAGAATGTGTGGATGGCACAAAAATGTGGCGTGGACACATGTTGCTTGGTAGATAATAAATGTGCCGTGAGTTGTATCATTTGCTCTTGTATGGCGAGCTGCTGCTGCTGCTGCATTATGAACGCTACCGGGTCAATTCCAGTCTGTTTTGATGGGGGTTCGCATGGGTTAGACATATTCAGTAGTTGTTGTATGTCAAACACCCCCTGATCCTCCACCGTCTCCCCTAATGTAAACAAAATTTTTGTGAAATATTAAACTGCAGAAACACTTGTTAAAAACTATATAAGTTCTATAATGAAAAAACGAAAAACAAGTGTTTTTTGTAAACCGCTCGTGTAAGCTTACTGATAGCATTATTATTAGCGTCCTAAATTAGGAGATGAAAAAATAAATGAATCTTAGTAAAAAAATAGCACCCATTTTCGGAAATGCTGAAAACGAATATCACAGTTAAATTTGGTTTATATGAAGAAATTACTAGGTGACCAGAAAGTGGGTGCTCATTTTACGTTAAATTGATATAGGAAAGCGATTCCCGACGTTTTGAAAAAGTAATTTCTTCATATGATGAAAACTACTGATCTGCCCCAAATTTAAATGTGATATTCGTTTTCAGCACCACCCAGGAGTTGAAAGATACTTGACATTGACCGATTTTTCTGTATTTTTTTAAATTAGATTGTACTCTGAACTTGGCCCAGTCGTTCTTTTCCGCTGTGTGTGTGTGCGTGTGTAAATCTCCGAAACAGTGTTTCATGGTAAACAACTGACGATCTCCGAAAACTTGGGACTATTGTGAATTTGTGAAAGCCATTTTATTCAACCATTGCAGAAGACTAATTGACTAATTTTCTAACGATGGATTAGACTAAAAAAAAAAAAAAAAATTAAATTATATAGTTTTCAAGGTTAAAAAACTTCAAAGACTATAAATATATATTTTAATTGTAGCATATCGATTTATTTTTAAAATTTTGATCTAAATCAAACAAATTAAAAAAATATATATTTACAACTTAAATCGAGAAAGCAATTGTTATAATATGTTTCTCAATGTAAGGTAAACAGTAGAAGTTGACTGAGTGAACTCTAGCCACATCACGTGCGTGACGAGATTTGAATAGAATTAAAATTAGAATTTGAAAAAAATAACTTCAATAAGGCATATTATTGATTTTCGTTAAAAAAAATAAATAATAGATGTATCAAACAGTAAAAATGATATTAATAAATACCCCCCCACACACACAAACACATACACACCCACTCGAACCCGTGCATTGAGAGTGGAAACCCCACAGCGGAGACGCAGACATTGAACATTTTTAATTTTGTTTCTCACGAAAGATAAAGGAAAAAAAGTTTAACGTAAGTATTTATTGCATATTGGAGAAATATTTAATTTATTTATGAACATTTCGGATTTATTAAGCTTCCAAACAAGACTGTTTATTTTATAAGGTAGACATAGTTTTAAAAATTCCGTTAAAAGAAAATGATAAAAGTCGGTTTTCGTGTTTAAATAATTATCATATCCGTTAAAAATGAAGTTTTATTTTTCGTTTTGATGTGTTAATTTTATTTCTCTCTCTCTCTATATATATATTTTAAATTTCAAAATGTATTCATTTTGAATAAAGATCAGTAATATTTTTTTATTTTATGTAGAAATTAAGATGCTATATATTTTATTTAAACATCCTTGATGCCTCGTGTTTTAAATGCCTATTCTAGTTTTAACAAACAAAAATGATTAGCGTTTTTAAGTTTTAATTTTTGTATATATATATATATATATATATATATTAATTTATATCTAGGATTATTAGTATTTGTGAATAATATAGAATAAAGCTTGAACTTTTTATTTTTAATTACATTGTAAAAGCTATATGTATCCGAGAAGGAGCCACAATTGTTTAAATTGTTCACGTTCAAAGTGTATAAAATGTAAAATTTACTTGAAGTATTTATGCAGAATACGAACTGTGCTTTTTTTTTTTTTTTTTTTTCCCCATGGGTTTTTCAAGTTAAATTTTTTTTATGTTAGGTGAAAGTATTCATGTTAAGAATGGGGTTCCAAATAACGTTATTTCCACAGCACGGTCCGTATTCTGCATAAATACCATATTTGATATTTAAATAGCTTTTCTATATCAAAACGAGCGTCAAATCAGATTTAAAGGTACTCCTTGGGCGTCGAGTTCCATGGCGACCAGCAAAAAAAAATTAATGGTTTACTTTAACTACAACCGAACACCGACCAATAAAATTTGGGGTTTTAAAGGTTTTCGGAGTCGCTGACAACTACTCTGATATTCAAACCCGTCGCAAATTTACCGTTTGCATGGTATTAACCCCTGAACCCTCGCACGATTTTGTGCCAACTCGCCGCCATCGTTTATGCTATTCTTACATGATGCGTTCGCGCATGGACGCGCGTAGTAAGGTGTCTTGTCACATCGCGGAAGAATTTTTTAGCAGACATTTTGAAATAAGTTTTCAGAAACAAAATGTTTCATTTTTACGTGTTATGTAGTTTTTGATGCTTTTTTAATTTATCTAAATGTTTTCACGAGCGGTTTACAAAAGCATTTTTATTTATTTATTTTTTTTTTTTTTAGGGAGGTTATTTGATTATAAAACTTGTACAACAGGTGCTTCTACAGCTTAATTTACCGTTTTTCTGAAAGTAACGCGCGACTCCCCGCCCTTCCTCCCTACCCCCCGCCGCCCTACCCCCAATGTAAATAGAATTTTTGTGAAAAATTAAAGTTTTGCTCGGTGTATGTCGGCGCGTTACTTACGGAAAAACGGTAAATTTAGCTGCAGTGTTTAAACATTTAAAAGGTGCTTCTGAGAAGCACCTTTTAAATGTTGTACAGTGAATAATAACCCCCTCCCTAAAAAAAAAAATGCGGGTTTGTATTACTGTACACATAGATTCGAAAAAGTTGTCAAAAAAACAAATATATAACAAATAAATGTTATCAAAGGCAAGGTAAGTTACTTTTCTACCAAACTGGATATCATTTTCGTGTTTTTATTCAATTTAACATGTTTATTCAGCTCGAAAACCATAGTGTTTACCGATGTATTGGAAAATTCAAAATGGCGGCCGATTCTCTCTTTAACACGGTAAGTTTGGAAAAAGGTGTAATAAATAATAAACTAGACAAAATACTGTTAGAAATTCGCTCAATATATGTTACCGTGACATAACTTGACATATATTCGGTGGTTTTTTAGTAGTATTTTGTCTAGTTTATTATTTATAACACCTTTTCCTGAACTTACCGTGTTAACGAGAGAATCGGCCGCCATCTGGAATTTTCCAATACATCGGTAAACACTGCATGTTTTTTCGAGCTGAATAAACATGTTAAATTGAATAAAAACACGAAAATTATATCCAGTTGTAAATCGCTCGTAAAAACTTTATTTTTTTAGATCCATTAAAAAAAGCATCAAAAACTACGCAACAGAAAAATTACATGTGTTCGCGCGTAGTAAGGTGACTTGTAGGCACCGCCAAAACTGGGGGGGGCAGGTCAGTACTTTTTGACGGACCGTCTTTTTAAAAATCTACCAAAAATCAGGTAATTATCCGATCAATACGAAATTTTCAGCGATTATTAGGAGAAGAATGCACTTTATAACAGTGTACTTATTTTTCATAAACGATATTTATATATATTTTTTTTTTTGCTTACAAAACCCCCCCTTGTTTTGAAGTGGGAACAAATATGCTTAAAATAATCATCTGAAACTGAATAAAACATATTGTGTTGTTTTAAGGGACAGAATTATAAATTAAAAAAAAAAAAAAAAAAAAAAATTCGTTTGCATACCTTATTTTGACGTCTGAATATCAGAACTTCGATTGTGTTTAATTATCCCGCTTTTGAGTTTAAAAGTGTGAAATTCGGTGAATATGTTAAGTAAAATAATTAATTTAAGTTAAGCAAAACAAAAAAAATTTTTTTTAATATTTATACGAAAAAAGCCATTTCAAAATTTTTGATAAATAAATTAACAATTTTTTTTTAGCGAGCCGAATAATGCATGACCATTATTAAACAGGGCATGCTTTGAATAATCGATACCAAAAAAAAAAATTCGATAAATATTGTGCCCTTTGTGTTAAAAATAGCATCATTTTTATCGATCTCGTTTGAAAACGTTTGCCGCCTTTCGACTACGGTGGACCAAACGCGCTGAAATAATTTTTTTTTATTCTGCTTTAAATTGCCCCCCCCCCCCATTTTGGGGAGCCTGGCCCCCACACACATACACATTAAAAACCAAACTCATACAAATGGTCACCCATCTGGTACTGGCCAGCCTCAGCTTAATAATACATTGAAATTTTCGTCACTGAAAAATAAGTTTTTTTGGCCTGTTTGGTCTTCCATAGTTTTCTTCCCATCAAAAGAAAACGTAAACAGAGTCGATCTGAACTCTACGACGATGCGAAATATCTGGTTAGCTATATGAATAAGTGGAATTATTTGAAATTCAGGTACTTATATTATAATATTTTTGCATATTCTCTTAGAAAATCATCCTAAATCTTAGTTAGACAATAAATAAATAAATTAATTATTTCAAAAACCCTTTTTTTTTTATATTTAAGTACGTTTTTTGTGCAAGACAAAAAATGTCAATTGTTAACTTTTTGGGAAAATTTAACATTTAAAATTGAATTAAAAATAGTAGAAAAAGTTTTACATTATTCTGTTTTCTATATGATAAAATTCAGGGTTTTATCTTTCTGGAAAAAAAAAAGTTACTCAGAAATAATGGATTTTAATAAATGTAATTTCGTTTTAAAAAACAACAACAACTTGATTTTGCGGCCATTTTTGGCGGTGCCTAGTGACTTGTCACATCGCGGAAGAATTTTTTAACAGACATTTTAAATAACAAAGTTTTCAAATAGTGCGAGGGTTCAGGGGTTAATACCATGCAAACGGTAAATTTGCGACGGGTTTGAATATCAGATTCGTTGTCAGCGCCCCCCCCCCAAAAAAATTTTTATTGGTCGGCGTTGGTGTTCTATTGTAGTTACCCTTAAATTTTTCTGCTGGTCGCTATGGAACTCAACGCCTAAAGAGTACCGATTTAAAATTCAAGCTACCTTGAAATGTTAGGTTATTTTTTTTTTTTACACAGGCATCACCCAGAGGCCACTCGAGGATAAGGGTTAAAGAGTGTACAGTAGAAATTGGACAATATAGTAACCGTTAGTAAGGTTATTTTTCCAAAAACTAAAATTGTTCAACATAATCAAAACTCTTAAATTATTTTATTTTTTGTGTGTGCACTTATGTTATCGTGCTTTTTTTTTTCTGTCGATTTAAATAGTAGTTATTTTGGTCGACCTAGACGAGAGGATCCAAAATGGCCGACCAGGACTGAGTCTCAGTCCTGGTCGGCACTGAGATATGACACGTGCCGTTGTTTCCTTAATAAATTATTTCAGTTAGAGCCGATGAATTGTCAGATATTTTTTTTTTTTTTTACTTCGTTTTGTTTTGGTAAGGTTTCATTATTATTTAACATTTATTTGTGTGTAAGTTGCTATTTATTAGTATAAGCTCGAGCCGTTGTTTCCTTAATAAATTATTTCAGCTAGAGCCGATGAATTGTCAGATATTTTTTTTTTTTTACTTCGTTTTGTTTTGGTAAGGTTTCATTATTATTTAACATTTATTAATACATGAGATATTTCTTCCTAACTGAAATAATTTATTAAGGAAACAACGGCACGTGTCATATCTCAGTCCTGGTCGGCCATTTTGGATCCTCTCGTCTAGGTCGACCGTTATTTTTGCATTTATGAACCAACGATTTCTACGAAGTTACTCTGGTGTGACGAACTGGAAAGTTGAAACGTAATTTCTGGATATTAAGACATTGTTTTTATTGTTTACTTAATGAATTTCAGTGGTCGTCGCCATTCTTAATATGGAGAGAGGGTGGAGGATTGTAACAATTTGTGTTTATTTGTAATAGGGTTCGCCCGGCCGTCTCAGGTTTTTCCCGTCATCTGCCGGCAGTGGCACGCTGGCACGGCACACCCGAGTAACTTCGTGGAAATCGCAGAAGTACTAAATTGTATTTTCGGCTTTGTATCCACAGACTTACGAGAAAGTGGTCAAAAATAATATATATATATATATATATATATATATATAAACAAATAAATGTTATCAAAGGCGAGATAAGTTACTCTTCTACCTAGCTGAATAAGTTTTTGGTGGTTTTACTCGCTTTAAAACGTTTACTCGGTTCGAAAATCGGTACTTTATGCACTTATTGAACCGTGCTGTCATAATAACGTTATTTGGTAAGTACTTTTTGACGGACCGTCTTTTTAAAAATCTACCCAAAATCAGGTAATTGTCCAATCAATACGAAATTTACAGCGATTATTAAGAGAAGAATGAACTTTAGGTACTGGTCGCGATTTGAGTTCCCTGCCGAACACCATAAAAAACACTGACTTCTCCCTACGCATAAGCAAAGGACATGTTCATGTAACTAAGCGATCATGAATTTTTATCGACTTTTTTATAAGTTTTACTGTTTATGAATATTGAAATAAATGAAATTACTACACAGTTTAGTAATAATTTTATCGATTTTTTTTAATAGCATTTTCTATATATGTATATCATATAGCGCGAATCATACTAGCACCCATTTTTTTTTTTTTTTTTTTAAATGTTTAGTAATTTTTAAAAAGTCGATAAAATAATTAATAAATGTGTAGTAATTTCATTTATTTCAATATTCATAAACAGTAAAACTTATAAAAAAAAAAGTCGATAAAAGTGAGACATAAACAGTAAAACATCGTCATTTAAAAAGAAAATGCTATTTAAAAAAAAATCGATACTGTTTATGAATATTGAAATAAATGGCTTAATTATTTTTATTTAAATCTTAGTGGAAATGTATTTTGTTTTAAACAAAAAATACCTTCTAAAGTTATGGTTTTCAGTAGTAAATAAAAAACGCAAGAATTTATTTTTGTCTTTTTTTTTTTTTTTTTTTTTTTTTTTTTTTATATATATATAAATAAAGCATCATAATTTGTAACAATAAAAAAAAAAAAAAATTTTACAGGAATATTATGAAAAAAGCCCTAAAGTTAAAATTAATCAATTCGATATAACTCGAGGAAAAATGAATTTCTCGAACTACCGATATTATCATTGAATTAAGCATTGTTTATTTAATATTTTCACACAAAAAAATTATAATAGCAAAAATATTTTTTATTTTTTTTAAATTACAGATTTCGCATAATTTTTATATACAAGATTTTAATAATTTCCTTGCTCGTAAGAATGTGAAACTTTCGGCGTAACATAATTTTTATATAATCTCGAACAATAATAAAAAAAAGGAACATATTAAATGATAAAAATTGATACAAATATTCAAAATAGGAATGTATGGATGCACGTTTGGGTGGGGGGATCTGACACCCCTACCTCCTTTTACTATCATGACTTCATTTTGAAACAGCGTTTTGATTGGCTGAAACTTTGGGCTTCCATATATTTGTGTTTGCAAACTTTTATCTGTTTCGTTTTGCCGAACGGCATAATTACTTGCTTTTTGAGGGCTAATTAAGCTGAATTTTGTATAAACAAGGTTTTTTTTTTTTGTTTTTTTTTTCTTAATTCAATATCTTAGGACTTTACTAATTATCTTTGAAATAGACTCAGAAAACTAATTATCTTAAAGGATTTTTACAATGAATTTATTTAACTTCAAAATTTAGATGAATGGGTTAGCTCGCCGTGAAAATATTTTCATAACTTTTTTTCTTTTTTTTTTTCCTTTTTTTTTTTCCCCCCTTTAGGAAATTGACTTTAGTCTCTAATCTTTCAAATGCAATCAAAAAGTAATCGGAAACCTACAAAACAAATATAAATCGGTTTTCAAAACTAGGTCCCCCTATTTTTGCCTATACCTACCACTGAAAACGATGGTGATGGCCATTAAAATGTCACATGACTAGGTGTCAGAAACTTCATGAAAAATATTGAATAATTCGACCCTCTGTCTTTCCAAGCTTGCTCGAAAAATGTAATTCAAACATTTTATTTTTTCAATTAAAGGAGCAAGGACCAAGGTTTCATTTAAAAAAAAAATATATATATATATATACATATATAAACGTGTTTTTCTTAAGTTTTAAACTTCGGACCTTACAGGTAAATCCAAAAAAAAATTTTTGTTTTAAATTAGAATATATTATTTATTGATCTTATCTTCAATTTGTGATATATAAAACTTTGTTACATAGATTTACTTTTTAATAGACATATGGAAGGGGGGGGGGGCGTGAATTAAAAACAAAAACGTTTGTCTAAAATATTATATTCTATTTATTGGAAAGAGCATAAAATTTCACATTGACCCTGAAAATATCCTAAAAATAGAATCAATAGAAAAATTTTGATAGATTTTTAAAGTTTAAAAATTGAAAAATACTGAGCTTGTAAAATTCAATTAATTTCATTACTGTTTTTTAAAAAATAAAAAAATATTTCTATTACTTTTTATACTACTTTAATAGTTTATTTTAGAAGTATAATCCATAAAGAAAATAAACAACCCACTTTTAAAAGAAATTACAAGTTTTTTTATATTTTATTCGCAGTTTCGTGTTAGGGGTGTCAAAAATTCTGATACACCTATCACATGACTTGTGTTTATGTAAAATGCGACCTCATGGGAAAATGAAACAAAATACCTTTTAATAGTTTTTGCACTTTCCTTCAATTATAATATTTCTTATTGTTGTTTATTTTAAAAAGTGAGGTACAACTTTTCTGTGTTTTCTCTCCCAACTTGAAAAAACAAATAAGATAATTGTCAACATTGACGCAAGTGCAGTTTTCTTTAATGAAAACTTTTAAAAAATAAATTAGGATTTTTAATTTAAAAACAAGGACAAAGAAAAAAGTAAGATTTTTTTTTACGAGAGTACTCAGCATAGTATAACCCCCCCCCAACCTTCCCTTGTTAAGAACGGCTTTCGGAATAAACACCTCAAAATCAAAAGCCGTTAACATGGGGAGGTTGGATGTTTATACTACGCTGGGTATTCTAAAAAACAAAACAAAGTAATCGTATCTTTCTTTGCATTTAAAAAAAAAGGGGGGACGATAGTTGCAAAGGAATTGGAGCTTTCATTAAAGAAAGCTGTGCTATGTCTTGCTTCAATGTTGGTATTTTGTTTTTCTTAAAGTTGGAAAAAAAAGTTGGGATTTATTTTACACATAAATTCGAAAAAGTTGTCAAAGCAAATACATAAAATGTTATCAAAGGAAAAGTTACTTTTCTACTTAACTAGATAAGTTTTTAGTGCTTTTATTTAATGTAAAATGTTTATTCTGTTTGAAGAACGAGTAATGTTGAACGCTGCTGGAGAACAATAAAAGATGGCCGTGATGCCTTTAAAGACTCGATAATTACTTCAAAATAAGAAATAAAAACAAAATGGTCGTAGAAAACACCCAATAAATGTAACCATTTCCGACCTGTCTCCCAGATCATGGAAATCAGCAAACCTCAATTCTAAACCTATTTCTAACAGTACCTGAGGATTGTGTGACAAATTCCCATAGTCTACTCAGGAATGCTGGTCACCTTGTTATATTGGTTGACATCATCCTAAGTTTTCGACCCCCTAAACTGAGGAGTCCTTGTTCAAAAAGGCTGATTGGGAAGCCATTACAGAACACGTCACAGATGCACCATGGACCAATATCTTTTCTCTTCTTGTTGACCAGTGTGCCAATGAGACAACTGAATTGTGCAAAGCAGGCATTGAAGCACATATTCCCACAAGAAAATACTATAGCAAATCCTACTCTCCCCAATGGTTCATTTGGAATTGTGCAGTTATCATTGCACAAAAGTAGCATGCATTTTGTCAATTCATCTGCTACAAAGGTTTTTAGAAGATAAAAATAATTCTAAGAATGAAATAGTCGCAACCCAGAAAAGGCATACTGAAGTGATCAGGAAACAAAGTTGCAGAAAATAGGAACTCCTAATTTCTGGAAAATTTATAATAGTGTTATGAATAATGGACAATCAACAATTACTCCACCATTTAAAAAATCATGAGGTCGCTTGTATGGCAACCGAGAAAGCTTGCCTGGTAGTATGTCTCCAACTCCACCTTAGACCCTACAAACCACTACCTCGCAAATATCCTTTCGCAGACAGAAGCCTTATCTGAAAATACTCCCTTTAATGTCTGTGATATAATTAAGAAATTCTTAGCTGAGCCAGCTCTTGTCTTCTCACAATTCTTCAACAAATGCCTAGCTGAGTCTTGCTTCCCTAATAGCTGAAAAATTGCCTCTGTTCTACCAGTATTCAAGAATCTGGCGAAAGTTGGATCATTTAAAAATTGTCTTAATTTTTATTTTATAATTTAAGCAGTATTTTTAAAAATACTACGTAAAGTTGTTTTAAATATTAAAAAAATTGAAAAAATTTGTTTCAACCATCTTTCATATCTATTGACCAGAAAACGAAATTTATCAAAGAATTGCGTAAAGCTACATTAAGATGACTTAAAATATAAGTGTGATAATTACAACAATCGTCCATAATTATAATTATTAATCATTAACCATGTAATAGTAAATTTAAACTTCTCAGTTTTTTTTTAATATATTATTGAATATTTATTAATGGATGTTTGGATTTTTCACTAAAAATGCCTAAATGTTAAAATTTTGGATGGAAAACTTTCATTTTGATTGATCTACTTGATACCATATAAATCTCAAACGTTTGTTAGTGTGTGTTTTGTTAAAACTTTTGGCACACACGACCAACACTGACAAAATATGTATTGTTTGAAAGCTCAGTCTCTCAGCCAACAAATATCCAAACATTGGCCAAAACATTCATTCTTTCACTAAACTGGGCCGGTGTTTTTTATTTTATTTTATTTATTTTTTTTTTTTTAGGGGCTCCGTTGCCATAAAACCTCCACGCCCGGGCAACACCGGGTACCTCTGCTAGTCACTTATACATCATTCAAATTCTATTGTATTGATTGTAATCTTTTCTACATAAATATTATTGGAAATATATGAACCTGAAATTACCATCCAGCCATGGGTAAAATAGCAATTTGTGTTCAATTAACCATATAAAGTGAATCGTTTGCCAAAAGTAATTTGTACATTAAATAATTGATTTCACTTGAAACATTCAAGTTGATTTAAACAAAAATATTTATCAATTTCAGGAATTTTTATCTACTTATCTCTAATAGTTTCTTCCCCAGAACTGCTAGACTTTGGAACTCCCTTCCGGGTTCCTGCTTTCCCAACTGTACTGACATGCAGAAGTTAGTGTAATGTGAACTGACATCTAGCTGTTCAACTCCCTACATAGTACCCCTGCAACTTATGTTCCCGATAGTAGCCCCTACATCAAAGTTGCACTGCACCTTGTTTGGGATGAAATTGTAATTAAAAAAAAAATAAATAAAATAAAATAAATAGGCATGTGGTGAAATGAAGGCGGGTTGTTTTAACATCTAAAGTCGAGTTCTCTTTCGCTACTAACACTCGGATCTTTGTTTTGACACATTTGCAATGAATGACCTCTTTTTGTTGCTCGTGTGTGTTAAAAAGAGGTGTAAAAGAAAGAAAAAAAGTTTTGGTCGGATTGAACTCCGAAGGTGAAAACGAAAGGGAAAAAAAGCCAGTCATCTAACCATCTGCACCACGATGGAGAGGAACTGATAAGGGCATTATATGAAGGTTTATGAAACGCAATGAACAGGTACGAAGGAGTCTGATGTGCAAGCCAAAGCATTCGCAAACATACACTAGAAGAAGCGAACACACACACACACACACACACATTTTCGCTTTTATATTCATAGATGCCCTCTCCCCCGGTTTAGTAAAATTTCTGTAAATGCAAACAGCGGACTTTTTTGTAAACGAAATAAACCCGTAATGATTTATGTTTAATTTGTTGTGTTCGTGTCCAATCTGGCGAAGAAATGAAACTATTTGCCCCCTCCCCCTATGTTAAGCAAAAGGACCCAAATATGTATGTTACTTTTATGTGTTTTATGCGTGTAAAATTGGAAGAATTAATGGCAAAAACTGGGGGAAAAAATGTAATAAAAGGGTATTAAATCATTTGTAGGTGTTTAGGGCCCAAGAAAAAGTGAAAAAAGAGGGGGGGTGAAGGTAGTCCTGCATAATTTGACCCTAATTATCGTGAATTCCCGTCAAGCATTGACCGGGTGAGACCGGCAGTCATCGGCGTCAGCCGTAGAGTACAGGAAAAAACAAAGCTCTTCTCTTTACATCAACGTTCTGATTCACATCTGGCATCAATTGAAATAAATGGCTCTCGTCTTCAGGAGGCCTCAAGTTTTGACAAGCTTCTGGGCTTGACCTTTACTTCTGATCTTAAATGGAACTCGTGCATCAAATCTGTTGCCAAGGCCGCTGGAAAAATGGTCTGATCCTTCTATCAAAACTTATCGCGTAAAATGCAATTATGTTTATTTTAGTTTATTTAATTTTATTTTTTTATTTTTATTTTTTGTTGGTTTGTTTTCTTCAATAAAATCAAAGAAACAAAACAATCCAGAAAAAAGTACAAATGGGAAAAAGTAAAGGAATAAATAAAACCAGAAAACTGACGAATAAATGTTTAATAGATTTTATTCATAATTTTTTTTTTTTTTTTTTTATTGTTGTTTTGTTTTATGCAAGAAAAGTATTTTTTTAACCGTATAATTGTTAGGTGTAAGTATAACGGGTTTTTTTGTTTTTTTTTTCTTTGTTGTCACATTTTACTAATTGGACTGCCGTCTGGTTCCATATTGATAGCGTAATAGTAATTGGGCTTATGAAACTACCATAAATTCAATGTATAGAAATAAATAATGAATGAGTAACTAATCTGAAAATAAGAAGTCAGCTCTCCCCCCCTAGTATCACGTATAAAATCACTGTAAACATAATAGAAGGAAAAATACAGTAAATAAAATATGTAAATCAAGTAATCGTTTGAACATTTGAAAAACGCTAGCGGCTGACTGTTATAGCTTGTTGTAAAACCTTAAATCCAAGGTTAGTTCGTTTTGTTTCAATAACTCTTTGAATCGCAGCCCGTAAAGCGGTATAAGTAACCCATGTAATCGAAAGTTGCGTTTCACCCGATGGTAAAATGCCATTCCATTTTTTTTTTTTTTTTTTTTTTTTTTTTTTTAAGCAACTAAGAACTCCAACTGGTGTTTCCTCCCAAATTCTCCTGTAGACGTATCTGCAACGGTGTTAAGTGGTCGCGGGAGGAGTATGAACATAATAGAGAGAAAAGATTTTACCACTTCCATTGATTTTTTACAGGTTTTGGCAGTGAACTCTCACCAGAAAAAATATAGGAATGTACGGTTATCAAAGAAGTGTAAGGGTAATAGGCCTATAGCACACCTCAGATAATGTGCTGCAGTTTGTGCACATTACATTTGCATGAAATGCCTTGAGTTTTAATCCTATTAAGGTCAAACTCAGAGGGGGAAAATGACTTAATCTATAAATATAAAAGCAAAAATGTGTATGTTCGCTTTTTGTGTATGTCTGTAAGTCGGCTCACAACTTAGAACTTTTTATATCATATAAATCATATCTGAGTTAACAAAGGTCGCCTGTCTATTTAATTTGCTTGACAATGAAAAGATAAATATTCAACACTTTTCGCTTGCATGTGTATTAGGCTTTTTTGTATAATAAAAGCGACACTAATTCTGGCGGTATTTTTCCGGTCGCAATCGCCGGAAATGTCCAAAAGCAATCAGATTTGATCAATGTGAAAATCAGACAATTGCTATTCAATTTGGACAATCTCTTTATGGGGAGCTGCCCCCTCCCCAACATCTTGGGAAAATAAAAGCATTCCTGCAGTCAAAGTTGACGTCATTAAGTCATTAAAATGTGCACCTGTCAATTCTAAATAGTTAAATAAATTCAAACGTGTTTCCGTTAATATTTCACAGTGGCCCAATGGTTAACGTCGCACTTTTTTTTTTTTTTTTTTTTTTTTCTTTTTTTTTCCACACTTTAATTTCCAACTTTGCCTCAAGGGTTCGGGTTCGATCCTCATACTTACCTACCAAAACTTTTTTCATTATTTTACGGACCCCCCCCCCCCCCCCCAGTTTTGATTTACCCAAAACCACACACCTCCAAGCACCCGGGAAACGCAGGGTACTCCCCCCCCCCTTATTTCATTTATATAGAGATAATTCCATTTTTTAATCTAGAATTATTTTTATTGAAATTTTTTATATTAAACATCTTAAAATTAGCAAGATAAGTTTAATGAAACAGCATAAACTCAACAATGATTTATTTATTTATTTATTTTTTTTTTTTTCATGGAAACTACTTCAATAACAAAAACTAGCCAACAATAAGTGTTAGATGGATAAATTCCAACCCAGAAAAATAGCTGGAATGTGAGGACTAAAGGACAGAATAAGAGAAGCTAGTTTCGAGGCTGTTGAAAGTAAACCCAAGGTTCACTTTCTACTCTCCTTTTGAAGGAAATTTGTTCCTTGCATTTTTAGATCTGGTTAAAAATTATTTATTTATTTACTTTTTTTTTTTTTTTTTTTAGTTAATTGTGATTTTAGGAAATGCTTTCCCATTTCCTTTAGTTTGTGTTCAACTTCTAATATTATTATTCTGTTTCTATTCATTTTTATTTACAGATGGGCACACGAGTCTATATTGGCCGTGTCTCTTATCATGCCAAAGAAAAAGATGTTGAAAGGTTTTTCCGTGGATTCGGTCGAATTAAAGATATAATGCTGAAAAATGGCTATGGATTTGTTGTAAGTATTCTCCCACATACACACTTCTCTTTCAAGAAAACACATCTTTATTACTCATAGTAAAAATCTTTGATCAACGCTTTTATAATTGAATATTGAATATTTATATCTTCATGTAGTAGTAGTGACCTGTAATAAGTTAGCAATTATTTTTTTATTTATATTTTTTTTTGTATTTTTAAGAGATAGTTTGCAATACTGTTTTAATTGCTTATTGGTGTTCATCACTATTATTACTTATTACTTTCATATTTACTATTTCTCTTAGATTTCCAATCTAATTCAGATAAGTACTTGTTCCATATCTCTTATGCCATTATCTCCTCTTTAAAAAATCTTATGCGCAAACGCATAACTCCAAATACATTGTTAGTCTGGGACTTGTATGATACAAGGTCTTTTCTGTAATATCTGTTTCACTTTATTGCTTTTGAGTAGCTAAATAATGGTTTGGTTAGCAATTCTGGCTGTCTTGTAGTTCTTGGAAACTCTGCACTAGATAAAAATCTTTTTTGTCCATCTATTTTAATGGGATGATTTCTTAGTAATCGTTAGTAGTAGAAATTTGGTAAAATAGATTAAGGGGACGTTTCATCAAGAATTTGTTTACATTGGACTTGAAGACAACTAAATCGAAGTCAGCTGGAAAACAGACAAGTGGAAGAGTTCCACAGGCGTGCAGTTCTAAGAAAGAAGCTTTGTTCATAGAATCTACGTTTAGGTTTAGGCACAGATAAAGAGTGGGGCAAATTATTGATGGTGGTTTCAGCCAGACAGGTGTTTTTTTGTGAAAGTTTGGCGAGGGGGGGGGGGCATAGATTGGAGCTCAGTCGAGCATTTGCCATGGAAATAATGATAAAGCAGAAACAGGCTCGCAACGTCTCTTCTGTGGGGGGGGGGAGGTTGCAGGGAAAAGAAAAGGGCATCCTCCCACTAAACTACAAAGTCATTTTGAACTCATGTCAAGCTAGGATAAACTTCTTAGCAGCTCCTACCCAGATATGGCAACAGTACTCCATCATTGGACATACTTGGCTCTTATATAGATAGAGAATTGCATCAGTAATGAGATATCTATTAGAGCAGTAGAAGAATCCCACCATTTTTCCAGCAACCTTGGCAACAGATTTGATGTATATGTTCCATTTTCAGATCAAGAGTAAAGGTCAAGCCCAGGAGCTTGTTGAAACATGGAGCCTCCCCATTCATTTCAATGGATGCCAGATAGAGATCAGTGTTGATGATGTAAAGAAAGAAGCTTAGTTTTAGATGCATTAAAAGTAACCAGCCACCTCTTTCAAACTTAATATTTAACTTATCTCTAATAATCACTAGTAAAATTGAGTTTTAAAAAATATTTTACCAAATAAGTGAATAGTTTTGAAATTGGTTGAGTTATTGACGTTTGGAAATTGCACAAGTTTAGATTATTTTTCAGTTATAAATATTTTAAATTTTTATAAGCTTTTCTTTTTTTTTTTTTTGTAGGAATTTGAAGACTATAGAGATGCTGATGATGCAGTCTATGAACTAAATGGTAAAGAATTGCGTGGTGAAAGGTAAGTTCTGCTTTACTGTGCTTTTTATTGGGCATGGTAGAAAAATTTATCAGAAACTTTCAAGTTTTTTTTTTTTTTTTTTTAAATTAATAAAACTTGTTTCATTATGTATGTATAATACCTAACTAAAACAGCTACTTCAGTATATAAAATCTCTTTCTATCCCAATGTCTGTATGTGATTGCATCTTTTATAGAAAGAATATACAAACATCACATATAGTCGGTGTATTTTCATGTTAAATTTATCAGAAAACTGCTATTGTCTTTCTGAATCTGTAAGTCTACCTCTTAAGCTATGAGGGCATAACTCCCTTAAAACTTCAAATATCTTATGAAATTTGAATTGGATGTACAAAATTTTCTGTAGAAAATCAAACATGATCCCAAATTTCTATATTACCCTCTAAGTTACCCCTGGTGAGAGAACCTCTTTAAAACTTTAAATGCGTATATTCAGTTCTAATAAAATTTAAACCATATGGTTAAAACACTTAGAGTTTTCCAACATTTCAGCTTTTGAATATATTAGAGGATGTGAAAGGGACAAGAAGGTAGTAAAGACAAAGTAACATGGTGTTACGAACATAGTGGAAAAAAAATATTGTGATCATTATTGGGTCTTCCTTATAGTATTAATAAATAGATGTAAGAATTGTTTGGTTGTTAAGCTAATTATTTTAGTTAAATAGTTAATTGTTTCAGAGGTAATTGAAAGAAGTTTTGACTTTTTCCCCCATTTAAAGATTCTATGACCTTGAGATTTAACAATTTTCAGAGTGATCGTTGAACATGCTCGAGGGTTGCCCAGAAGTGAAGAAAATTGGCGTGATCGTGATAGGGGAGGCTCACGATTTCCACCCCGCCGCAGAGGTGGAAGAGACAAGTAAGTATTAAATAAGTTTTGAGATCTAAGACCTTTTTACTATCGTTATTGTAGTATCATGATGCAAATATTTAAAATCATATTACTAATTTGAAAATTCTTCAAATGAAATTTTTTTTTTTTTTTTTTTTTAAGTTTGTATTCCATTTATTTACTGTACCCCCCCCCCCCGAATTTCAATATCTATAATTGAATTCATTAAACCCTTGTAAAATTTTATCTCTTTTCTGAAGGAACTAATAGGCAAAAGACTTATTGCCTTTATTTGATTTTTAAAATGTATAAACCGTTTTATTAATTGGTTCTATAAAAAAAATTCTTTATGAAATTCTGTAAATATGCTAATTTTTTTTCTGCATATAACTATCAGCTCAATTTGTTTTGAGTTCTCTTCATGCTAAAAGCTCAAGCTAGATGGAGCACTTTTTTTTTTTTTTTAAACTACAATTCTTGAAGTATCTTCATCTGGCAAAACTGACCTGGGAAGGTGTTTATCTTACTGGGAACTTGTTTGTGCTGAAAGAAAACTTCTACGGATGCAGTGAATTTTGCTAAATTAGCAACAATTGATTACAACAACTTGTTCTAGTTTTTCTTAATTGTTTTCATAGCACGCTGTGTTCTTTTTCTGTTCATTGTAAGGACGTATCTTATGGATTTTGGTTGACTCTTTCAGTTAATTTCTCATTGCCAAAATCTTAATTTTGATAATCTTTCTGCTTCTACTTTCACCATTCATATGCTTGTCAAACTTTAGTTCGACAGAAAACATTCACAATTGTTCTCTTTAGATGTACTCCCTCCTATACAACATGATTGCATTTGTTTTTTATTGAAAAATTATCTGTATAAAATGTTTAATCTTTGGAAGGAACATATACAAATTACTTGCATGTGATATGTATATTTATTGACAAAACCTTTTTGTTTTCATTTTCTATTTTCAATTTGTATTTCAATTTAAAAATATTTTTCTGTTTCCTCCTCCTCCTCAAATTCTTAAATATTATGTGTTCGTTTGCGTTAATCAAATACTTTGTTTTTGTTCTTTTTTTGAGCAGGTATGGACCACCAACAAGGACCGAATTCCGCTTGGTTGTTGAAAATTTATCGTCTAGAGTCAGCTGGCAGGTATGAATTTCAAAATTTCCTCTTTCAACTTGTCAATGATTGTTTTATATTTTGATTTAAACAATTTGAACTTAAAAATTTTGACAGTAGCAGTGACAATGAAATTTACTATTTAAGAGATTACATTGCTTATTTAACTTTTTAGTTTGAAAGACTTTTTCTTTATCTAATACTAATATTCATTTGTTGCTTATATATAAAAATTTGAATGTTAACCAGTAATTGTGTCTGCTACTATCCTTTTAAATTTTTTTAAAGATGTTGATTTCTTGAATGTAAAATTTCTATAACACTTCAGGATTTAAAAATAAAGTTTTTTTTTTTTTATATATATATAATAAATTGGCAAGTTTTAAACAGTTTCATTATACTCTGGGTTTTAGATTTGGTTGTTAATTTAGTACTTTTGTTCCCTACCACATTCCAAAACCCTTTGTTTCATCAAGATTGAAAAAAAGACTGCATGATTTTGTCTGACCGAACATTTTTTTGGAAAGGCTCCTTCTCACGAAAGAATTTTGAAGAGGACTTCTTTTTACACATTGACCTGAATTTCTTCTGGCTGAACAAGATCCAAACTTGCGTTTATACGGATATCGCTTATGATCAATGGAAATGGCTCCTTCAATATGTATTCCTGAGATGTCTACATGGCTTCTTTTTCTTACCTCCATCCCACCCAATCCTCCCCTCTGAGTTTTATCATAAGATGTTTAAATGCATTTGATGGGCCCAGTATAAATATTTTCTATTGGTTTGTGCCAGTTGCCATTATAAGGGATTGAACATTTAAAAAATATAAATGACCTAAAATGTTTATGTAGGTGTCCTAAAACTTTTTTCTTTCCAAAAAGCATGTTTATTAAACTGATTAAAATACTATTGACATTGTATATAGATAAAATTTTGGGTTTCTCCTGTATACAAGTGAAATATTTATACTGGGCCGAAAATCTTTGTATGCAATCCGCCATTTGATTTGCAAGAGATTCATTGATTCAAAGTTGAACTATTGAGAATTAAAACATAAAATCTAGTTTGAATTTGGAAATGGTTGAATAACATTTTATTCTACAAGAAACATTGAATCTCTTGTTTTTGTAATGCTTGTAATGGTTATTAATGAAAAGAGGCTTGAAGTATTTGTTTATTTGCATAAATCTCGTGAATCATGAAATTTTCTGAATTTGGAAAGACTAAAACCTGTTAACTATAAGTTGTGTAGTGTTTGATAATTTGTAAATGTTTTTAATAGAAATTACTTTCAAAAAGTGTTATTTTTGAAAGGTAAACAAATAGTTTAAGCCTCTTTTATTTTTCTTTAGCGTTGCTGTGTACTAATTTGTCATCTGACATAATAACTACTCTTCCTCTCCCCTAAAAGCTTGTACAGATGACAGCCGATGAGACGCTATTTGGGTTGAACTGGCCTTTCCTAAATGAGTGCGTGAGGGCAGTGGTCTGAAAGCAATGAGATGTAACTGGGGTTGCACTAAAGTTCTGGCTGGCTGGCTGGAGGTATCCCTTTCTAAGCAACTAAGTGAGGGTGGCCTGCCCTCCACCTACATGCTGTCTCCCTTTTTGGAATAGAACAACCTTTATGGAAACTGGCTTTTCTTACACTGGTCCGCTCTTTGGTACTTAATGTCATTCCACTCCGGCTGAAGTCCCGAAATGTGTGGTTGGTCTTTCTGGGAAGTCGAATGATGTCGGAACTGGGCCCAGCAGGGCGTCGCCTCAAAAATCTCGGCGTGTGCAGACAGGCAGGCAGCAGTGCAAACTTGTTACCTCTTGTTACCGCTACTACCACCACCACGACCTCCTCCTCTTCTCCCGTCCTGGCGATGGGACGGTCATACACGCACAAGCCGCTTCTCCTTTTGGCTGGCAATAGGGTTGCTCGCATCCATTAGATGTCGCTCGGTCAATCTATCAGGGCTAGTGAATGAGACGTAGAAACATGGCAAAAGGCAAGGAGAGGTAATTGTAATCCTCATCTTTTGTGATCAGTGTTTTAGTCGTTTAAACCTTTTTTCTTTAGAATAAAGCATCTGGCACTAGATTACTCATTTGAGAGCATTACAATTTTTAAAGAAATTCTATGTTTATATCTATTTTATAAATACTTTTGAATTTATATTAAAATCATTTTAAAAAGTAAATTTCTTTACCTTTTTGTATATATTTTTATTTTTGTATGTATATATATTTTTTTTTCCCAATTAAAATAAAATTTGGCTTCGTTTAAATTTTCTGCTTTTCCTAGCAGTTACAAATAATTTTTGAAATGGCTGTGGTGTGTCAATGCCATAAGCTGTTCCCGTACCTGGTGTCTTGATGACAACTGCAGTAATCTAATGGTGACATGAGCTCCTGTTCTCTTCTGTCATCACTGTTTTATTTTTTCTATCATCTTTTTGTTCCTGGATTGATTACTGCTGTGATGGATTTTACTTAATAGAAGAGATCCGAAAAAATTGCCAGATGCTTTTAAATTACTTGTAAATATGGTGATAAAGAGGCAGAAAATTTCATCTTTACTAATTATTTGCTCTTAGATTTGATCCTAATTTTATATCTATTTATACGGCAGGTGTCCGTTAAATTTGAATGTTTGAAATCTGCATGTCTCCATATCTTCTCAGATCAGAGCTAACTATGTTCTCTTGTTGTTATTCTGAAAGGATCTGAAGGATTACATGCGACAAGCTGGAGAAGTAACCTATGCCGATGCCCACAAGGATCGCAAGAATGAAGGGTGAGTATATTCTCTCTACATTCTCCACTCCTCTCTTGGATGTTTAGTAATTTATGTATCTTTTATTTGATTTAAATGAAAGAGTACTAAAATAAAAACACCTTTTAAATTACTTTTGGGTACAAACGTATATTTTAACTGTCAGATTTTTTATTCTGAATGTACCTCTCAAATAATTCCCATTTTAATTCATTACCAGAGTTGTCTCACTTAGAATTTGTATTTTTTTTTCTGCCTAAGTTTATAAAATGTGCAAACATTTAAAAACTAAAATGACTTCACTACAACAGCTATTTAATAAAATTGCCAGGCTAGGAAAAAAATTATTAAATGTTCAAGTATGGTTGTTAAATTAAAAATTATTTTCAGTATAAATTTTGAAACCGTTGATAGTGAGTTTTATAATACTATTGAGGCATTTAATTTCAAACATGTTAATATAAAACATTGACTTTCATGCATAGTGTATTGATGATTAAAAAAATGTACAGGTATGTGTTTTCACGCAAATCCAGTTTATTTTTTCAGTGTTTGCTACATCAATTTGATGATCCAATCACTAGACTTAAAATTGATATTTACATTTACTGTTTTTTTTTTTTTTTTTTTGTTTTTTTTTTTAATAAATGACAGATGGCTGATTATTTCTAATATGAGACAAAAGTTGGAAAATTATAGTGGTTTCTTTACCAACTTCTTCATGGAAGATGATGAATGGAAATATTTGTAAATGATTCTTGACATAATTTCAGAAATGACAATTTCTTAATCAATTTTCTTTTAAATAGAACTCTTCCCATGAAAAAAGGATTTTATCAACATGCAGGCAAGCAAAATTATAGGCACTCTTTGCTCTGAAAAAAAAAATTGTTTAAATAGTGAAAAATTAAAAGCGAAGATTGAAAATAAACATGTTTTTTATACCTCCAAAAAAGTGTGCCTTATGCCAGCAAAACTCTTGAACATTATTTAATACCAGATGTACCTGTAAACATTTGTCACAACACTATTTATTCTTTGTTTTTGTTTGAAAAATGGTAAACTTTTCTTAAGGCTTTCCTCTTGCAGAAAGAGAAAAGTCATTACCTATCCATAGACTTAATGTCTGGTTGGTATATTTTTCTTTTGGAGCTAGCTAAGATATTATCATTTGAATTACATCTTTTGAAAATTAATGAATATAATATTTAAGGTTTTGGTAATATTGCATATATACATGTGTTTGTGTGTAAAATTACACCTGCATAACATCAAAGATTATAATCCGTTTAGAAAATAATAATGCAAATATATGTATTTTGCTTTCTGCTATATATCGTTCAAACATTGTAGTGTTTGAATATGTGGTTATGTGTTAGTTTTACTCATTTAGAACTGCTTTAAAGCTTCATCGCTCATTTTGGGACCAAATTTCAAACAATTTTTACAGTTCATATGTCAGCTTAACTATATTTTGAAATTGAAAAAAAAATTTTTTTTTTTCAATTTTCGTTGAGTAAAACAAGTTATAATAAAATTACTGATGTTCAAAAGTTCTCAGAATCTCTAAGGAACGGAGAGATGGTTTCTTTTGATTGGCTGTTGGTTACCATAGCAACTTCTCAGACATTTAACCAGAGAAACTTGTGTTTCAAGCCCTTAGTGGTTTTCCTATAGACATTGTCAGAGGAGCTTCTTGTTTTTCAAGCCCTGACTGGTCTTCTGATGGACAGTCAGCCAGAGTTGCTTGTGTTTTAAGCCCCGAATAGTTTTCCTGTGAACATTCAGCCAAAAGAATTTGTGTTTCAAACCTTGACTGGTCTTCCGATGAACATTCGGCCAGAGGAGCTTCTTGTTTCAAGCCTCGATTGATTTTCTGATGAACATTCGGCCAGAGGAGCTTCATTGTGTTTCAAGCCTGGCTGATCTGCTGATGAACATATGAACTAGTATTTCATGCTTACACAATCATCAGTGTAAGGTAACAATTCCTACCAGTAATATAAGATGATTTTGAACACAAGATATTATTACAAAGCAAAGCCTGAAAAAATGTCTTATGTAGAAAAATGCAAGCATGAAAAGTAATATGGTTAAGATTCTACTTAGAAAAGTAAAAGGACAAGTTGTTAATACTGGAAAAGAAAAAGACCAGATTTTCTAGTAAAAAATGCAATAAATTTATAACTTAAAATATTTCAGCATTAAGAATTCTTTTTCAAAATTCAATTTAACATTATATATTCAATTAATGCTGCAATATTTTAAGTTATATTTTTTATTAGAATATTTTGTCTTTCTTTTCCAGTTTTAACTAGTCCTTTTACTTTTCTAAGTTTAATCTTAACCATATTACTTTTCATGCTCAAATTTTTCTATGTAATACAGTATTTCAAAAAACTATTATTGCTGTAATTAACAATGACCTATTTTTATAGTAATACAAGTATAATAAATAAAAATTTGCATGTTTATTTACAAAATGTTATATTATCATTGTTAGATACTAGTATAGGCAGAAACTAATACATTCCTCTTATCTTCACCCAGACTTAGTTTGCCTGTAATTTGATTAAACATGGTGATATTAAAATAATTTCTACATGGATATGAATATCAGCAGGACTGCTAACAGTTATTTCCTTTTAGATGTTTACAAAAAGAAAAGCTTGTTTTGTGCAGTGTCATATGCTATGGAAATACAAGCATTTGTTACGGGACTAGATATAGAAATTTGAAGTCCTATCAGGCACACTTCCAGAAAATCTGACATTAGAAGAAACTTAATTCCTAAACCATAAATTTCTTTATAATAGTATGAAAAATTAAATATTATAGTGAAAAAAATGATTGGGATGACTAGTCTGAACCTGACCTTGTACAAAATAGATTGAGCAGCCATATCTATAGTTGATGATAATATTAGTTTTTTTTTTTTTTAAATAAAACTTTAATTTGTATAAAATTGAAAGAAATAAAAACATTTTATCAACATCAGTTGAGTTTGCATATGACTATTTACAATGGGTAATGCTTACAATATAAAGATGTTTTTATGTGTAGAAAATATTTACGATTTTTAAGTGGCCATTTGCATAAACAACTGAATTATAATCCTGAGCTATGGTGGAGTTCACAATAGTGAATTTTTGTCTTCACTTCACATGATCAATCTTGGTCTGGGTGAAGATTGGTTTTATAGTTATTTGTGTAAAGCCTCTGCCAATTTTATCATTGGTCTTCATTTGTCACTTCCAGACAACTTCCAATTCAAAAGCAAGTTATGCATTGGTGTCATTAATAGCCTTGCCCTCAATTGGTGTGCTGCGGAAGCACCTTTGGACATTTTCATTACAGATATGGTTAAGCAGTGTAATTCCAGACATCCAGTGGGACATTTTTTGCTTTTTATGACAGCAAATCTTTGTTTGTCATCTTTGTTGTCCATAAGCTCTCAGAACTGTATAAAGTGACATGTCTTATAACATTTTTAAAAATATAAAGTTATTTTCTATCAGACTGCTTAAAATTCAATATTGTAGAATTTATTACAGTAAAGTAAGGTAGGCTAAACATAAAATCTGTATTTTTTTTTATAAGTTTATCCAAATTTTAACTAACTTGAGTATCCTGCAATAGATTGAATGTCAACACCATTCATCTAATTACAATATTATTCATGCTTGTGTTCATTAAAATATCCATTTTAAAGTTATTCTTCTCAAATTTTTTTTTTTTTTTTTTGTTTAAGTACATTTCATGTGAAGATATTGCAAAAACGATAGATTTGGGAGGGGAAGGTGCTTACCATAGAATTAAAATGTACTTTCACTTTATTGCAACTTTTATATCATTAATGCTGAATTTCTTAAACTGACATTAAGGCAATGAACATGTCTTTTCTTAGCTCTCATCTTTTTCTTTTAAGCAATTTTGATTATTTGTAAATGTTTTCTTTTTCTCAATAACATCTTTCTGTTAGTTATATTAAATATATATTTTATTTAGAAGTTTATTTTGGATTACATTTTTCTTCACTACTTTTAGGTCTGCCGTGACTGGGTAAGATGCTACCTCCACCTCAGTGACACAGATCCAACTAGAAATGTTAGAGGTGGGAGTGACCCTAATTAGGGGTGGTCTATCTTTTTTATCCACCCTTTATTTAATTGGGTTAAAAATGTGGCCCATTTTAATTATCAGACAAATTGAATGATAATTGATCCAGTGGAGCAATGTTGTTTATTTCAAATTTAAAAAAAAAAAAAAAAAAAAAAAAAAAATTTGAAATTCTGAAATGTTTAGAATTAAAATCAAAATGCATGAAGTTTATCAAATTTTTAAGATTTTATTTTATTTTAGTAAATATATTCTTTACAAAGTGGAAATAAAATATTGAAACTGGGCTTGTTCAAGAGGGGTAATTGCATGTTATAAAATTGCATGCGACAGATTTGGGGGAAGGGAGGGTTCTAGAGCTTATCTATAAACTTAAAGTGAGGGGGAAGTATTAAGCAGGTTGAGCGTTAAGGAGGTCAAGACTTGTGAGATGTGTTAGCGCACACGAGATGGCTGGCTTTGTGTTTGTGAAAAACAGGTAACTTTACTGCCTAAATGTGAGTTTTTTTTTTGTTTTTTTTTTTTTTTTCCCCCCCAATATGTTTGACGTTCTTCTCAACATTATATTTTCTTTTTCTTAAAAAAATTTTTCTACTTGCATTTTTTTTTCTCATTTTACAGCAGAACTAAAAGTGGTTATTGAAATTTAAAACAAATCTTAAAAGTTGTAACTTATTGCTTTTTGGTGGTGGATATGGATTTGTATTTTGTAAATTCTTATTTTTGTATTATGCCCAGATGAATAGTTAAATAATATTAGACTACGATAAAAGAAATTAATGAAAGGCAATACAATGTAGAATGTGTAACAGGTAGACACACTGAAAGGAATTAAAGCATATATAATATTGGAATTATGCAGATTCATGTTATTCAAAAGAATGTCTTTAACTTGTGCCAGCATGGTCAGATGGAATTTTTATGTTGTATAATATTTTGGGAAATCTCCCTTCATTAAATATGTGTTTGGCTTTATTTAAATATGCATATTGGAACTATTGTCAGTTTTGCAGAAATTGAAAATTAAATGATCGTTCAGCATTGTCCAATAGTAAAACACTTAAATATATTTTAATTTATACAGATTTTGTATTATAAAGCCAATTCTCTATTGATTATATTGTGGCCAATATATAGTAGTGATTTCAAAAGCAAAAAAATTGGGTACTATCAGTCGGAATTGAAACATAAACATTTAGCTCTCCAGCTTAGTTGTTACCATTTGAGTTGTCAGATTGATAAAAAAATAGTTAAAAGAAAAATTAATGGACTTGAACATATAAATGTATATTTGCATATACGTACAAGAGCACCTTAAGTCGACTTACATCTGTCAAGTTCCACTTTTTTCAATTTTGACTCTTTTTTTTTTTTTTTTTACTGGCTATATATATATATATATATAAACAGCTGTCCACAAAAAATATAATCGACTCGTTTCGTGCTTGAAAACTCACTTTGAAAAATGGAGACACACAGACAGTGAGTTTTATATATATGCAGATAAAGGAACTAATTTGGATAAATGGTAAATTAAATTTCTACTCCATTCATTTTGCCTAAGTTAAGTCCAAAGGAGCTGAGCAGCAGCATGGTTCCCACCAGTTTTGGCAAATAGCAACCAGGATGCTGAACAGAAGCGTGCGTTCTATCCCAACCATCATCAATGGACCTGAGGTCATCTTGACAGCATCAGACAAGGCCAGGCTATTTACCAAGAACTTTGCAGCTAATTCTACCCTAAGCAACATCAACTCCCCGTATTTCCTCCTATAACAGACAACACACTATGCAACATGCAAATATCTGTGCGTGAGGTCGCCAAGCTAATCAAGAACCTTGATTCCAGTAAAGCAACTGGCCCTGACGGCATTCCAGTTATAGTGCTGAAAAAGCTTCAACTAGAACTTGCCCCCATACTTACAAAACTGTTTAAGCGTTGCCTTAAGGAGAAGTGCTTTCCAACATCCTGGAAAACCTCATCAGCATGCCCTGTATTTAAGAATTCAGGCGGAAAGTCATCTCCCTCTCGGTACAGACCAATAAGTCTCCTGTGTGTCATGAGTAAGTTGTCGGAATCCATATTAAATAAAGTAGTCAACCACCTCAGCAGAAACACCCTTCTTAGTGACATGCAAATATGGTTTCCGCTCCGCAAGATCTACAGCAGATGTGCTAACGGTTATCTCATAGGATTAGTGAATCTCTTGACAAAGACTTCCTTTCCAGGGCAATTGCTCTTGATATATCGAAGGCCTTTGATAAGGTATGGCATAAGGGCCTACTTCACAAGATTTCCAGCTACGGTATCACTGGAAATGTTTTCTCAATTATTAAATCATTTCTCTCTGATAGGTTCATAAGAGTAGTAGTTGATGGGCAGAAATCAGAGGCGCAGAGTATTAATGCTGGAGTCCCTCAGGGATCCATCTTGGGCCCAACTCGCTTCCTGATCTACATCAATGATCTCCCAAAACATATACTTAAATCATTCGTTGACATCTATGCTGATGACACAACCATCTATGGCAACATATCAAAGGCCGTAAATGACAAAGTTCTCTCTGATCTTGAGCGTGTGATACAGTGGGGGAAGGGGTGGCTGGTTACTTTTAATGCATCCAAAACCAAGCTTCTAACTTTACATCATCAACGCTCTGATCCCCATCTGACATCAATTGAAATGGATGGCTCTTGTCTTGGGGAGGCTCCATGTTTTGACAAGCTTCTGGGTTTGACCTTTACTCTTGATCTGAAATGGAACACGTAAATCAGGTCTGTTGCCAAGGACGCTGGGAAAATGGTGGAGTCCTTCTACCGCTCCAAAAGATATCTCACTACTGATGCAATTCTCTATCTGTATAAAAGCCAAGTACATCCAAGGATGGAGTACTGCCACATCTGGGCAGGAGCTGCTAAAAGCAGCCTATCCTGCCTTGACAAAGTACAAAATAGACTTTGTGGTTTAGTGGGAGATGCCCTTTTCTCTTCCCTGCAACTTCTCTCCCACAGAAGAGACGTTGCGAGCTTGTCTTTGTTTTGTTATTTCTATGACAAGTGCTCGTCTGAGCTCCAATCTCCCCCCCCCCCCCCCGCCAATCTTTCACGATAAACACTCGTCTAGCTGAAACAACTGTCATTAATTTTCCCCACTCTTTATCTGTACCTAAATCAAAACGTAGATTCTATGAGCAGAGCTTCTTTCTTAGAAGTGCATGACTGTGGAATGCTCTTCCGTTTGCCTATTTCCCACCTGACTACAACTTGGATGTCTTTAAGTCCGACATAAAGAAATTCCTGACAAACTGCTCTCTTAAGACACCCCATCAAATATCCAATACTAATGATTACTACAATACTATCTCATTGATTACTGTACACGCAATAACCCTTATCCCCGAGGGTTTCCGGGCCTTGATAAGTAACCTCTGTGTAAAAAAAAAAAAATAAATAAATAAAAAAAAAAAAAAATTCTAACAAGAATACTTTGAGTTATTGGAAAAAAGGTTAATTTTAAATAAAATGGAATATCTTTTCACATAATTTTTAATCGCAGCATGCACATTTCGTTTGTCTATGCTGTTATGTTGGTTATGATACAAAGATATCAACTTCTCTTTTCCCCTCCACCAGTTTTGCAATTGGGGTTTAATTAAACTTTTCTGTTTCAATTTCTGAAATTTAAAACGATTTCAGCATTTTATTTTGCTCTTCTTAGAATTTTTTCTGAAACTTTATTTTATTTTTCAGAGTTGTCGAGTTTGCCACTCTTTCCGATATGAAAAATGCGCTTGATAAATTGGATGATACTGAAGTCAATGGCAGGCGCATCAGACTAGTTGAAGATAAACCCCGAAAACATAGACGCGGGTAAGCGGGTTTGAGTTTTGTTTTTCTCAATATTTTCTACTTAAGAAATATCTTTCAGCTCCATTTTTCACATTAAAAGGAAATAAGTTTTTAAGGAATTATTTAAAAAAAATTTTTGTTTATAAACTCTAATTGGTTGATATTTTTTAACTTTTCAGTTCCCGCTCTCACTCGAGAAGTCGATCTCGTTCCCGTTCTCGAAGGCGAAGCCGCAGTCGCAGCCGATCTCGATCTGGCTCGCATCACAGTCGCTCTCGCTCGGAGCCTTCTCGATCACGTTCAAGGTCTCGAAGTAGGCACTCTGCAAGCCGTAGCCCAAGTAAAAGTCGCAGCAAAAGCCGCTCTCGCTCCCATACTCCACGTTCTCGATCAGTGAGCCGAAGTAAATCCCAGTCAAGATCTCCATCTCCGTCCCGTTCAAAGTCTCGGACTCCTGAACCGAAAGAGAATGGCTCTCCAGCAGATGAGACTCAGATTAATGATAAAGAAACCAAGGAATAAATGGTCGGAATGTTACTATCTCCTGGTCCTATTTTCCAACCCAGCTGGTAACCAGATCATTTGCAAGGATTATCTATTTTTAACATTACTCATTGTAAATAGTCATTACTTTTAGATTTTTAAAAACCAATCAAAAGAAATGGAAAACAAAAAAAATAGATAAATTCTTTGTTTCTTCTTCATCATTGGAGTAAATGCATGTCTTTTTGTTTATTTTTCCACCCTTTAATTTCTTAGACTTTTTTTTCTTCCTTCTGTGAACGTTCAAAAAATTTTGGAAATTTTTACAGCTGAGGGGGACGAGAAATACGACCTATAATAATGGTATAATATTTTTATGCTAATTATAAATTATCTTCGGATAATTTTAAATCTGTCAAAGTGTTTGAGATTCAGCACTCCTTCGCTATCCCTTGTTTTCTGTCTTTGTTTAAAAAAAAATGAAAGAAAATCTTTTTCTGGTTAGCTGTATTTTTTTTTTTTTTGTCATTAGTGGCAGATTGACCGCTCATGATGTTTGCTAACCAATAATGGAAATTTCTTTCAGGTATTTTTGACAAAATCCTTCTCTTTAGTTACAAAACATTGATAATAAATATTTAAAAACAAAAAGTCTTTTTTTATTATTTAGAGATCATTTTAATATTTTGACAATAATGAGTATTAATATGCAGATTTGATCTGCATTTAATGATAAAAATATCATTCAAACTGCAGTATGGCGGATTTACTGAGTTCTTGACTTTTTGGGTTTTTTTTTTTAATTCTGCAAAAGGTAGATCTTCATTTGAATCAAGAAAACCTATAGATGTGAGTTCTCTGCTTTTTGGTTGAAATACACTTTATAGAAAAAAAGAAATTTATAATCAAAAAGGCTAATTTTTTGCCAAATTCCTTTTTTTTATTGCCATTTAGCAGAATCTTATTTCTTTTTTCCTTTCATTTTTTCTTTCTCTCTATCTCTGGTGTGCCCTTCTTTTTATCATGATGGTTCTCTCTGAAAATATTAATTTTGTGAAAAACGAACACTTCAAACGATTCATGGTGACAAGAGTTAGATGATTTGTATTAAAAAAAATTCAGGAATAGATGTTGGTTTCATCAAAATGACTTCCTACTTCCATATGTGACTTCAGTGTATTTAAATTTTTTGTGTCACTCTCTCAATATGCACACATGGGGGTGGATGGGACATCTTGACTTCATTTTTGTTTTTCTTTTTTCTCTTCCCTACTTACCGTTTTGACCTATTTAGAAAAGAAAAAGGTAACAAAATATCAAGGTCTTATGCAATAGCTGAAAAGAAACTGGAATCTTAGGAAGAGCACCATCATTCCAGTAATTATTAAGAGCAACTGGACTCATGAAAAAAAAATTATTTTTTTCCAAATATAACCAGTGAACCAAGTGCAAGAGAGATTCAAACAATTGCACTTAGAAGAGACGGTTAAAATTTTCCAAAGATCTCTCGGTTGAAATGTATAAGAGAGCAGGTCTGGTATCCGTTAGGATGCCCATCCCCAGCTAGAACAAAATTAGAAAACAAACACTTCTAATTGTAAAGCAAATATTTGTTCATTATAGTTAACCATGAAAAAGAAAATTAAACAAAGTTGAAAAGATTGTTTCAATAACAGATAAAGGAAGAGGGGAGGAGATCTCGAGATTTAAGTATGTGAAAATCAAATTGCATAAATTTACTAACATGAAACAGTTACAATGTGAAAAGATATCGGAGTAAAAGGATTACAGCAAGCAACAAATCTTGATGAGCCATAACTCTGTATTCAATAAAAAATTATTTTTCTGAAAAGAAAACAAATTGCAAGTAAAGACACTTGAGAAAAATTTGATAGGTACCGCTAAGGCATGAGTATATATATGCATGGTTATATCTGTTGACTACAGTAGTGTTCTTTTGGTTCTGTGACACAAACTGTCTGGTACAATTTTAACTAAATTTTTAATTATAATGAATTAATATAAGTATGGAATAATCTAATTAAAATGAGTTGATAAAAATATTTTTCTGACAGTTTAATTGCATTGAGAGTTTTTAAATCCCCAAATCAAGATTCTTCAACTTGTTTTTTTTTTTTCTCATAAAATAACTTTTACTTTTTATTATTTCCAATAAATATTTGTTACTGTTCATGGTGAGATTTTTCTTATTTTGTGATTGCCGAAAGAACCGACACTTAAGTCCCTACTATAAGCTGCATAAATTCCAAAGTTGCACAGATCTTTGACACCATGTGAGTATGGGGTGATTGATGAAGCAGCTAGTCGGAACAGATGCAGTTCTTGTGATATCAAACTATATGGGTAGACCCCAATAAAGGGTCCGGTCCCTTTATGGAAAGCGGGAATCTGCATTAAACTGAACTTTGCCTTTATGGAGAGATAAGTAAATAAATACCAAAATGCATGACAGAATAGGTACTATTACTACATCTGGTTTAATGTCTGTTTTACATGTTAACATGTGTTGATATGTTTTAGAAATTGGATGTCCTCTCTAGGTATTTCACCTGTCCTTTACAAAGCATATGCATTCATCATCTGAATGTTATTCCTGTTATCACCTAGTTGTAGAAGATCATATTATATGCAAAGTTAGCATTAAAAGTTCTAAGAAAAAAAAAAATCTAATTCAGATTTTTATAGCAAAGGCTGATTTCAGCCAAATTGCTAGAGCTTGACGTTTTATCTTTGTTATGTATCTGTTTTTTCTCCCTTTGTCTTCTGTCTCAGCTTGATTTTTTTTTTTTTTTTTTTTTTTTTTTTTTTTTTTTTTTTTTTGCTTGAACATCAAAAAGAATTCAAATTAGGAAATTGCATCTTCATTTTTTTTTTTTCTGCCATTTGTCACAATCTGTTAAGGGGGTAAAAGTTCAACTTTGAGAACTCTACCAAACTCCTGCGCCAATTTTGGGTATAAACAATTGAAATTTTAGATATAGGTTCCTTGGACATGGATCTAACTTAATAACTTGCACAGATCTTTGACACATAAATGTTATGGGGTCATAATAGGGGTAAAAGTTTAAAAAAATTTCACCTCTGCAGTCTCTACCAAATTACTCATCTAATTTCTGGTCTAAACATTTGAAATTTTACATCAAGGGTATTCAGAGATAGGGCAAGCTTTTTAATCAGTTTAGGTCGAAAATTTAAGCTACCAATGTTTGCATGTCTGTCTAAAACTTTCGACAGAGGTGACGAATTTTCACAAAATCAGTATCGTTTTGAAGCTCAAACCTTCAGACGACAAATACCGAAAAATTGGCTAAAAACATTAATTTCTTCATCCTCAACTAGGCACTTTTCTACTTTTTCACTGATATTTTCGAAAGTCATCCCCTCTTTTCGATTGTCTATTTAAACCTACGTCACTTCCGGTTTAGCGGTGTTGGTAACAGCAAAAACGTCAAGTTTTTTTTTTTTTTTTTTTTTTTTTTCCAGTCCTTTCTTTTCCTCCTTTGCGGTATGGGTTCGAACCTGCCTTCCTACTACCACTTTTTTTTTTTTTTTCTCAACACACACCTCCAAACACCCGGGCAACACCAGCACCCATGCTAGTGTTAAAGAATTTGAATTGGAGCAAACCAACCATACTCCAGAACAAATTCTGTTTACAATTTTAGATATAAAATTAAATTCCCTCCCTGCTCAATTTCTTTGCAGAAATTTAAATGTAATGTGAACAAACATCTCACTAGACCACTCTCCATTTAGGATGCTTCCTATAAATCTGACACCTAAATTGCAGTAGCCCCTTGCTGCAGTGGCAATATGCCTTGTTTGAGGTGAATAAAAGATTAAATAAAATCAATAATTTTTGTATAAACTGAATCAATTTGAAACTAAAACACGTTCCTAAGACACCTGCATCCCAACAAAATAAAACTTTCCATGCCTATATCTCCCCTGTACATGTGCTTTTTTTTCTTTTGTTACATTTTTTTTTTTTTTTTTTTTTTTTTTTTTTTTTCAATCTTTATTAATCATTGAAAAGTTTTTTTTGAAGTTTTCAATAATTCTTTAAAAAAAATACTTAAAATATTTTAAATTATTTTGGGAATGTTATGTATTGAATGCATTTTTTTTTTTTTTTTTTTTTTTTTTTACATAGGCGTAACCACTTATCAAGGCCGAGAGGCCAGTACAAGATAAGGGTTAAAGAGTGAACGGTAGTCAAAAGGGGCAATATAGTAATGGAAGTTCGGTAAATTTGTTAACTTAAGTGGAACAGCTCATCAGAAACTTGTTTACGTTGGACTTGAAGACAACCATATTATAGACAGCTGGAAAGCAGGAAAACGGAAGACAATTCCACAGACGTGCAGTTCTAAGAAAGAAGCTTTGTTCATGGAATCTACGTTTAGGTTTAGGCACAGATAAAGAGTTGGGGGGAATTATTGATAGTGTTTTCAGCTAGACGAGTGTTTCTTGTGAAAGTTTGGCGAGGGGGGGACCATAGATTGAAGCTCAGTCGAACACGTTCCATGAAAATAAAGCAGAGACAAACTCAACATCTCTTCTGTGAGATAGATGTAGGTAAGAGAAAAGGACATCTCCCACGAGGCCATGAAGTCTATTTTGAACCCTATCAAGGCATCTTTCTAGCAGCTCCTGGTCAGATGTGGCAACAGTATTCCATCCTTGGACGTACCTAGCTCTTATATAGATAGAGAATTGCATCAGCAGTGAGATACCTACTGGATTGATAGGATCCGACCATTTTTCCAGCAACCTTGGCAACAGATTTGATGTACGTATTCCATTTAAGATCAGGAGTAAAGGTCAAGCCCAGAAGCTTGTCAAAACTTGAGGACTCCTCAAGATGAGAGCCATTCATTTTAATTGATGCCAGATGTGAATCAGAACGTTGATGATGTAAAGATAGAAGCTTGGTTTTACATGTATTAAAAGTAACCAACCACTCCTTTCCCCATTGTACCACGTGCTCAAGATCAGAGGACAGAGAATCGGAGAGAACTTGGTCGTTTACTGTCTTAGATGTGCTACCATAGATGGTAGTGTCATCAGCAAAAATGTCTGAATGATGTAAAGATGTGATTAGGAAGATCTTTAATTTAGATCAGGAAAAGAGTTTGGCCCAGGATGGACCTCTGAGGGACTCCAGCATTAATACTGTGAGCTTCTGATTTTTGCCCATCAACTACTATTATGAACCTATCAGAGAGAAATGATTTAATAATTGAGAAAACATTTCCAGCTATACCATAGCTAGAGATCTTGTGAAGTAAACCTTTATGCCATACCCTATCAAAGGCCTTAGATATGTCGAGCAATTTCCCTAGAAAGGTAGCCTCTGTCGATAAATTCGCTAATCCTATGAGATATAACTGTAAGCACATCTGCTGTAGATCTAGCAGAGCAGAAACCATATTGTGTGTCACTAAGAAGGTTATTTTTGCTGAGATTGTTGATTACTTCTCTATTTAACAGATTTCAGCAACTTACTCATGACGCACATGAGACTTATTGGCCTGTACTGAGAGGGGGATGAACGATCACCTGAATTCTTAAATACAGAGCATACTGATGAGATTTTCCAGGGTGATGGGAAGCAATTCTCCTTAAGACAACATTTAAACAGTTTTGTAAGTATGGGTGCTAGTTCTGGTTGAAGTTTTTTTGAGTACTTTAATTGGAATACCATCAGGGCCAGTTGCTTTACTGGAATCAAGGTTTTTGATTAGCTTGGTAACATCACGTACAAATATATGTATATCACGTAGCGTGTTTTCTGATACAGGAGAAAATATTGGGGGTTTGGCAGCGTTGGTCGCAAATGGTAGAATTAACTGCAAAGAGTTTGGCTTTGATGCTGACAAGATTACCTCAGGTCCATTGATGATAGTTGAGATAGAGCACACTCTTCTGTTCAGGATTCTGTTTGCTATTTGCCAAAACTGGTGGGAACCAAGCCGCTGCTCAGCTACTTTGGACTTGACAGACTAAGCATACAACTCTCTTGCGTTCTTCATTACTTTCTTACAATGGTTGCTGGCAGTCCTGAAAGCGGCTTTAGTTTCCATACATCTATTACGTTGGAAGCAGTGGAGAAAGTGATTTCTGTGCAGCAGCACATTCTGGAGAGAATTATGGCTGGCTGTTAGGTTTTTGCTGGAACTTTTTTGAGGGTATGAAACGGTCTATACCTACAATTAACCATTCCATCAGGTCTGATACTATAGAAGACACATCCTTTTTAAACATGGAACGGAAAGGTAGATCCGATATAAATGTATGGAAACTATCCCAGTTAGCCATAGTTTATCAATATACTGTACGATGAAGAGGTACGTCTGAGGACTTATTACATTTCGTTTTTATCTTAATTGATACAACTGAGTGGTCGGAAGATCCAAGAGGAGACAGAATGGAAACTGAACATAGTTCAGGGCAAGTTGTGAGAAAAAAGTCTAGGAGACTCGCATACTGGCCATCATTGTCGGGCACACAGGTGGGTTCATGAACTCCGCTGTTGTGGGGGCGATAGAGAGTAAATATAAATGCAGTAGTGTGAGCTAGTGCAACCCGGAAGAACATAGGTAAGTTAGGATCTTCTCTGGAAATGTTCCTACTACATGGAAAGCCATCTTTAATATAGGCACATATTCCATGCCCATGGCGATCTTGGGGGTCAGATTTAGAAGTTAAGTTAGAGTATCCTGTAATTACGAACTCATTTAGGGAAATAGTCTGTGCAATGCCAATTTCGCTTAAAAATAAAAGGTCTAGTTTAGTCTCCTGTAATTCGGCTTCAACCTCTGGAAGGTTAAACATAGACCCCTGATGTTGAAGGAGACATGGTAGTAGAGGTCTATGTTGGAGTTCCGGGTTTATACATGCATTTTTTCTTGAAACTTGTCATGATGGAATTTGTGGACTAGGTCGTCAGACTTGCTTAGAGCAGGACAGAGAGGGGAAACTAAGAGAGAAAAAGAAACGGATTTTTATTTATTTTTTTTTTTTCGAGAGGCCCCACCAGAAGCTACTGCATGGTCCAGAATCCATTCACGAAATGGCAATACAGCAGCCCCAGTACTTTGCACCTGCTGATAGGACAGACTCCTTAGTGGTTAATCCAAGGTTCGGGTCCCTGACTATCAGGCGGATAACGTCAGCCCAGATAAAACGTTTACCTCCAGCACCCTTACTAGTGACATGGCTACAAGGATAGACATAAAAACAGAAATTTCCGCCATCTCTGCCGACTGTTCACGCAAAATACTGCCAACCTAGAATACTGCTTTTTCTTCTCCCTTTGTCAGAAAAATCACTCATAAGAAAAATGAGGACTGAGGGACAAATAAGGAGAAGCGAGAGTAACGGGAGCTGCCGATAATGCATCCACAAAGCGTTCTCTACTCTCCATTTAAAAAAAAAAAATTATTTAGTATTGTACTTAAAGTCCAAGTGGCGTGTTTTAAAGGGAAAGTATGGTGATAGATTCACCTCTCACGAACTAACAATGAATACAATTTCCTAATCTATTTTTGCAATCAACTTGGTAGATATAATAAACATTTATGACGAGAAAACGCTATCATTAAATAAAACAATCAGAAAATAAAAATATAAATTAAGTACTGAAATAAAATGTAGTTATTAATATTTGAAATTAAACATAAAAATTAAAATAGCAGCCACTTATCTCGAACAGGCTCACCTCCAAAATGCAAACTGTTGAAGAGAATTTTGGCTTTAACAACATCTGCGTTCCAAAAGACTTTCTTTTTTTTTTTTTTTTTTTTTTTTTAATTAACCGTTAAAACAAAAGCGTGATCGCTTTCTGAATTTGTGCTAGTGACGTTTTAAGAAATTGCGATATAAAAGAACAGCGAGGGAGGAGGGGGAGTCTTCTGAAAGTCAGCAACTGCCGTTATAAGTAAATTCAACATAAAATGAAAAAAAAAAAAACAGGAATGGAGGCGGGGAGGGGGGTCTGAAAAGAAAATATAATGATTGAGTCTTTGTTATCCTTAAGATCAACTTGGTAGATACAATAAACATTTCTGACATTTATTATATAAATTTGAATAAAAACAACTTATTTTTATAGTTTCAAAAACATAAAAACTTTAATTTGTTAATTTTGTTATTAAAAGTGCAAATAAAAACTACTTGTTATTTTTATCTTTTTATAATTTAAATTTTTATTATATACTTTTCAATGATGCCCTTTTCTTATATTTTATATTTCAATTAATCACATTAGAAATACTAAAGAACAAAGTAAAGAAACTGATTTGCCTTGTCCCCACTTCCAGTAGCACTATGCCGGAAGTTAGGAAGTACGTTAGTTGATTATAACCCTATCTACAAACATTGAAAAACGTGTATATCGGTTAAGTGTGATACTATCACTGTTGACGTGTCCCTCCCCTGCCTTCAAGTGTTGGGGAGTAATAAAAAAAAAAAAAAAGAAAAAAAAGAAAGAAAGGGAGGTTGTTCACTGAGGTAGACAAAAGAAACTTGACATGGGATTATTATTGGTCAGGTTGTAGCAATGACTGTAACAAAAGGACGGGACCATGGATGTAGATATATTTAGATTTGGTTTGCAGGCACTATGGGTTTGTGACAGGTCAACGAGTTTTTATGACATTAAGAACTTTTTTTTTTTTTTATGCAATGGCTAATGATTCAGTTGGGAGTTGAATACTGGGCTCAGAGCAAATGGAAAATGAATTGATCAATTGACTGATAAACACAGCTCTGACAATAGATCTTGATGTGGACTTTAGCATGTAGAGGGTCGGGAGTGTCACATAAGCACCCAAAGTTCAACTAATGTGCACAGAATGTGTCAAGAGTGGGGATAAGGCAAATCAGTTTCTTTACTTTGTCAGTGCTGTCCTGTGTTTTCTCTTTGTGTTTTTCTTGTTTTCTGTTTTTTTATATATACTTATTTTCTACATAACAATTAAGTAAGTACTGTTGATTTAAAAAAAATCGCTCTGTCAACTCTATCTTAACAAGCACCTTTTTATTTTTTTCAGGCTGCATACATGTAATAGTCCCCTTGTAGAATCTGATTTTTATTTTGGGGTGAACAGTTTTCTTTAATAAAATTCCTTTTTTTTATATAATGTTTTCATTCTTTGTTTTTTTTTTTTAAAAAAAAAAAAAGGAAAAAAGTTGCATCTTTCTTTTCTTACAATTTCTTGAATTTGCGTTGGTTTCAGCGTCCTAAATTTTTACATGTAAAAAAATGAACGAATCTCTTTGTATAATGTAGTTATCCCTCTCAGACCAAGTTCTATAAGAGCGCCAAGCTATGGTGGGTTTGATACCTAAAAATCTTTTCCAGGTAAAATTTTGTAATTAAAATTCTGATGATATTATTATATTTATTTATTAATGGAAAGTAACTAGTAAGTACCGGGTGGAACGATAAATTTGTCGCCCTAAAGAAAACAACACTACAGCTTTATTTTAAAATTTTTATTGAAAAAATCAATCCAGGTAACTTGATTATGTAGTAGTGCTGACATTTATTCAATGTAGGCACCTTTAGCCTCAATCACCACCTTGATACGGGTCTGGAACTGGGAGCATGCCTTTCCCATAAGGGACGGTGGGAGTTCCGCAAATACTCGGTGGATAGCGGCGATCAGGCTGGCTTTGGGAAGTCATGTTGGTAATGTTCTTGATGTATGACCAAACAAAATAGTCCAATGGGTTCAGAATTTGTTCCTACTTGTGTTCCTTGCAAATTTGTCTTGTTTGGATTGGTTTTTGGAAGAAAACCAAAAATATTTATTGAAATACAAAGTTTTTTTTATGTGTGCCCATCTGTGACAGTAAATCGCATCTTAGAAGATGCGAACTAGTGAGGATCTTGAATATGTCCGTTTGCTTGTAGAAATCTGCTTGGATATCAAGATGAGGCGTGTTGCTATGATCGTGTTCAAATTTGTTTCGTAGAATTGTATAAAATTTCTTTAAATTTGAACCATTCCAGGGGAATTTGAAATTAAGTTGCTGTTGCCCGTTATTAAACATCGGTGATGAATTGTTTTGTTGATAAGTTTACTTCAGAAATTACCACCGGTGGAGGTTGTGAAGAAATAAATGTTTGAGTTGTCCTTCAGTGAAGATTATTTTGAATGACTAGTCACCAATATTTCTCTTATTGACTTGAATGTTCAGTGAACAGTTATTTTTTATTTATTTTAAAAAAATTTTTATTTATTTATTTATTTTTATTTTTTTTTTTTAGAAGAAAAAATTTACTTTACAGTGAAAAGATTTTTTTATTTCCAGTGTCAGCCTGTTGGGGAAAATGTGCTTATTGTCACTGATATATACAGCATGCGTGTTCATATCATGTTGGAGGTCACCATTTTAGGGTATACTTGTAGGCATCCCCTAATTAAATATGTAATTGTTAAACGTGCAGCACTGATTAAAGAATCAAAACGACAAGGATTCATTCAGACCGGTAACAGGTTACAATGTTTTACATGGAGGTCACCACTTATCAAGGCCCGGAAGCCACTCGGGGATAAGGGTTATTGCGTGTACAGTAATCAATGGGATAGTATCGTAGTAACCATTAGTATTGGAGATTCGATAAAGTGTCTTACTTAATGGCGTGGTTCATTAGGAATTTCTTTATGTTGGACTTGAAGACATCCAAGTTGTAGTCAGGTAGGAAACAGGCAAATGGAAGAGAGTTTCACAGGCGTGCACTTCTAAGAAAGAAGCTTTGTTCATGGTGTGTGAAGTCCAGCATGAGGTTCCCTGGTGACACATGAGCAGAGAGAAACACTAGCAAAGACCAGCAGTCTCTTTTTTTCCTCATCTTTTGGTATCAATGATTTCACCAGAAATAGCTGCTGATTGATACCACAAATAAACTGACAAGCCCACGAAGGAACCAACCGAAATCCACGAGGGAACCCCATGCTTGACATCACACAGCCGCACATTCTAACCTGTTACTGGTCTGTGACGTTAAATTTGAACTCAAATCCAAATCCAACTATTCTCTTCTCTCTGCACTTTCCACACTGACGCCCAAAATAAAGAAAACCGCTCTTTTATAGAGAGACCCAACCACATCTCATTTGCATACCCCTCCCCCCTCTCCTCACATCACGTGATCATCAGTCCAGGGGAAGGCCATTTTTATTTTCTCTTTTTTTCTTTCCTAACATGTGCCGCACGATGCATGAGGTAAGGTTCTTTACTTTTAACCACAGTCTGAATAAATCCTGTTGTTTTTGTTCATAAAAGAGTTTTCGTTTCTTTATTCAGTGCTTTGCGGTTAACAATTGTTTAATTAGGTGGTGCCTACAAGTATACCCTAAACCTCCAGTAAAAACATAATGGATTTTATTGGATAATTGAGGTCTTATTATCCTGAAAACTACTTGTCTGCCCTAAATTGGAACATGATATTCGTTTTCAGCATACCTAAAAACTTTTAAAAATCGTCAATTTAACAGTGAAGGCTGAGGTGGAAAGTGAAAAAAAAAAAAAATTATAACTGCACAAACTTTATGTACATATCTTTTAGGTAAAAAAAAGAATGCTGTACACCAAAACTTTTGCAAATTCATCCAGTTTTTTTGTTTCTATAAAATAAAATCAACTGGCATTTTTACTATAGACAACAAAATGAAAAAAATGGTAAAAAAAAAAATATCTTGGTTGAGAATTTCTCATCTTGGATGAGAATTCCACCCATGTCCACATCACTGGCATCAATTTGTAATCTAAATTGTCAAGAGAAGTCTGGAGTTGCAAGAGCTGGACCTCCAATAAGAGTTGCTTTTATCGTTCTAAAAGCTTTACTGCTCCATTTGTATTTTTCAATCTTTTTTAGGAGATTGGCAAGAGGACTTGCTATTGTTGAAAAATTCTTACAAAAATGCCGAGAAATCTCATTGTTTCTTATTTGTTGAGACAGGATATTTTATAATAACATCCGCTGTTGCCGAGATCGGTTTCACTTATCCCTGACTGACAGCATGGCCCAAATAATCCACTCATGCGTGACAGAATTACCTTTTGCTTCAGTTTACAAATAGGTTACTTTCTTGTAGTTTTAGAAAAAATTGTTTTATAATTTTTAATGTTCATCCCAGGTGTTACTGTATACAATTACATAGTATATGTAAACCTCACATCCATGAATATCATGTAGTATGAAATGCATCATTCTCTGAAATGTTGCTGGTGCATTTTTAATTCCGAACACCATAATTTTGTATTGATATAGAGACCATCTGGAGTGATGAATGCTGAGATTTCTTTCGCCTCATTGATTAAAGGTATTTGCCAGTAACCTTTCATCAGGTCAAATTTACTGACATATTTTGACTTTCTGATGTTAATGCAATCATCAATTCTTGGAACTGGAAAAGAGTCAGCCTTTGTTATTTTATTAACTTTTCAAAAATCAGTTACGAATTTATAAGTTCCATTGGATTTTGGTACAAGAATACAAAGTGAATTCCATTGACTGTTGGTTCTATTATATCATTTTCTATCATATATTTAATTTCCTTCCTCAAGTATTGAAGCTTGATTGGATTTATCGGATAAAAATGATGTTTGGCGGGATTTTCATTTCACACAAAAACATCATGTACTGCAACTGCTGTTTTTCTAGGAACACCTGAAAAAAGATCTCTGAACTCACTGACCAAAGCACGTATATATTTTCTCTTTATGTTTAAATTTGTCATTTAGATGAGATAGGATTTCTGAGCTTTTTAATTGACTGTTGTGACCTATGTCTTTCTCTTTAGTAACTGTTATATTCCTAAATACTTAGGAAATAAAGACAAACGTGAGTTACACCGAGTGGTATGTGTAATGGGGTTTATTTATAATACAGAAACGTAAGGCTGCTCGCCTAAGGTAAATAGAAGTACATAGTAACAAGTATGGGGAAGAAAGTCTGATAATCAACACGTAAGACTATCCGTCTTACTGCGACTGCTTGTCTGCCGCTGTCTGCCGCTGTCTGCCAAACAGTCCAATATATATATACAGTTTGTAACCGGTGTATAGCCAGTTATGTTCCTTCACAACACCTCCCCCTGAAGCTGAAATCTTCCTGATTTTAGCTTAAATACCTCTTCCTTTTAGGGTCAGGGCTTAATCTCCTGGTAACTTTTCTCTTTCTTGCGCTTTTCCTTCTGGTCAGCGTTACCCGGGGTAAAGGTTTCTGTCCAGCCCGTATGGTCGGTTCAGGCGAAATATTCATTGTTTGCGGTACACACGCTGGTTTTGGTATATCAAAAATATCGCACAATGTTTCCATTGGTGTCTCTTCCACATTTGGAGACAGTCTGGGACGTATTTGATTTCTGTGTCTTTTGCAGACAAAACTAAATCCTTGGATGGTATAGACCATGCTCCCAATCCTTTTTTTGATAATACCTTCAACCCACTGATTTCGTCCATTTTGAAAATTTTTGAAATATACATTTTCACCTGGGGAGAAGCACTTGGTATTAAGGTTTTCTTTTTTGAAAACTTTCTTTTTCTCTGGTAGCAGCCTATCGAAGACAGATCTTATCTTTCTTGCAAACATTAGCTCAGCCGGGGAAGAATTGACATTATTATTAGGATTTGGTGTCACCCTGTAAATTGCTAAAAATGTTTGAATACATTGTTCGTCTGTGTCCGTAGTAAGATTTTTCTTAAGTGCCCTTTTAAACGTATCTACAAATTTTTCGGCCAACCCATTCGATCGTGGATGGTACACAGGTGTTGTCATATGTAGAATATTTAGTGAGTCACAGAATTCTTTGAATTCATGAGCAGTAAATGCTGTTCCATTATCGCTCACTAAGGTTTTTGGCACTCCAAAACGGCTAAAAATTTCATTAAGCGCACTCACAGTGTTTTTTGCTGTTAGATGTCTAAACTTAAATATTTCTGGCCATTTTGAAAAAGAATCTACAATAATCAAGTAAAAATAACCATTTATAGGTCCCGCATAATCAATATGCAGACGTGACCAGGGTAGGTCCGTCTTTGGCCATGGCGTCGTTTTTACTGGAGGATCTCGAGCTGCTAATTGACATCCTCTGCATGTCTTGACACATTTTTCAACTTCCTTGTCCATACCAGGCCAGTACACATATCCTCTCATAAGGGATTTCATTCTCGAAATGCCCGGATGACCTGTATGAAATTCCTTCAGAATTTTCCTCTGTAACGTTAGTGGAATTACGATCCTCTCACCATACATGAGCACATCTTCACAGATGGAAAAAGGCGTTGTTTGATCTACCTTTTTATTTTTTTTTTATCCATCCCAATTGATTTTTCATTTTCTTAATGAAAATGTCATTTACTGCCTCTTTTTTTATTTTTTCGACAGTTACCGGAAGTTCACGTATCATATTACACATTGAACTTGTACATTCACTTTCGTCTTTAAGCGCAGCAATTACCGTTTCTTCGAAACTTTCGCTTCTTTTAAGGATCAACCGTGATAATGCATCTGCGTGTCCTAACTTTTTTGAGGATACATGTTCCATCTTAAACTGATAGTTTAAGAGGGTTACAGCCCATCGCTGTAATCGATTCGCAGTATGTGTGGGAATGCCTTTCTTTGATCCAAATATGGTAAGTAGGGGTTTATGGTCGGTTTGCAAAATAAAAGATCGTCCATGGAGAAATCGATTGTACTTTGTAATTCCAAATATTATCGACAGCGCCTCTTTTTCAATTTGGCTGTAATTTTTCTCCGCTGCAACCAACGTTCTTGAAGCATGGGCGATAGCTTTTGTCCTACCATCCTCATACTTGTGAAGTAATACAGCGCCAACACCGTAATCACTGGCGTCCGTTGCTAGTATTAGTTCCTTTTCTGGATTGAAATGTGCCAATGCTAAGTCTGACAGTAGACATCTTTTGATATTTTGGAAAGCAGATTCACATTCCTTATTCCAGTTCCATTTAACACCCTTTTTCAGTAACTCGTTAAGAGGAGCTCTTAAATTATGTATGTTAGGGATGTAAATTGCATAGTATTGAACTAATCCCAAAAACGATTTTAATTTTGTCACTGAATCTGGAGCAGGCATCTTTTCAATTGCTTCAGTCCTTTGTGGATCCGGTCTTCGACCCTCTTTGTCGATTATTTGACCTAGATATTTAATTTTTTTCATAAAAAAAATCGCATTTTTCTGGGCTCAATTTAAAACCAAATTCCTGTATTCTTTTGAATACTTCTTTTACATGCTTCTTATGATCTTGCAAATTTTCACTTTTAATTAGGATATCGTCAAGGTAGGCCATTGAAAATTCCAACCCTGCCAGCATCGTGTCCATAATTTGCTGGAAAATAGCAGGAGCAACCTTTAATCCAAAAGGAAGCCTCTTTAGCTTAAAAATGCCCTTATGAGTATTTATGCCTAAGTATTTGGAGCATTCATCGCTGATCTTAATTTGCAAGTAAGCATCTGAGAGGTCTATCTTAGAAAAAATTTTTCCTCCGTTAAGCTTAGAGAACAGATCTTCTGCGGATGGAAGGGGATAATTATGGTCCAATAGACAGTCATTTAAACCCGTTGAAAAATCTCCACAGACCCTTATTCTGTTATTTTTTTTCTTTACATACACGGTTGGACTTGCCCAATCTGTGTGGTTAACTTTTTCAATGACTTCCAGTTGTTGAAGTCTATCCAACTCTTTTTCGATTGCGTCCATCGCTGAAAAAGGCACATTCCTTTTAGGTTTGAATACTGGAGTGGCATTTTTCTTTAATTCAAATTTTGCCTCTGTCTTAATACAGAGTCCTAGTCCTTCGGCAAAAACATTGGGAAATTCAGTTTTCAAATCCTTCAGGAAGTCTTCCCTTTGGTTTGCTTTTTCTGCAGTTAAAACGTTACAAAACGAATTTATGGGTTTCTCCCATAAATTAAACAGGACAATCCAATCTACCCCAAACAGGCATGTATTCTTTCCTGGTACGACGTACACTTTGGATTTATGAGTCTGGTTAGCGAATGTCACTTTGCATTTTAATTCTCCCTTGAACTCTAATCTTTTGCCGCACACACTTCTCGCCGTCTTTCTGGTTTTCGTTAATTCAGGTCGACCTATCCTTTTCCATATATCTTCATTTATAATACTAATATCTGCACCGCTATCCAGAAGCAATGTAACCAGATGTCCATTTATCCGAACATCAACATATTTCCGTCTTTCGCAGCTTTTTTTCTTTATTCATGCGAAGCGTATTTACATTATCGGTCCCTTGTCTTTTCTTCTGGGTACAGTATGTTCCCTTGTGACCTCTGAGACCACATTCATAACATATTTTGTTCCTAAACCAGCAGGTCTTATTGTTGTGTCTTAAACTACCACAACATTTACACTTTAGCTTTGGGTCTTTGTATCCTTTAAGGATCCTGTGTTCTTGGAACCTGGACTTTCTTGTGGTCCCTTGCCTTTTTACTTGCTGCACCTTAAAAATATTTTTCTCTTCAATGCGAGTGTTGTCTTTCTTTATGTTAATCAGACGTTGACACTCTTCAGTGACTTTTTGCAATGTTATGTTAGGATCCGCCTCCATAATTGTTAGGATCCGTGAACGTATATCTTTGTCCCTTGGTGCTGTGAGACCTTGTACAAAGATTAAACATTTAAATTGGTCTGCGGAAATTTCATTCAATTTAAATGATTCGCATAAACAGTTCACAGTGCAAGCATATTCTAGATAGTCTTCAGCTTCTGCCTTCTGAATGTTCAAACATTTGTATCTAGAGTGAAATAGGCTATCCCTTTTATCAAATATTTTCGACAAGGTACTAATTGTTTCCTCGAACGAAACCTCCTCCGGTTTTTTTGGTAGAATTAGATTTGCATACTTGGTGTTTTCATCAGTACCCAGTTTTTGTAGTAGCAGGGTAACTTTTTCCTCATCGGTCCAGTCTAAACATCTTTTCGTAAAAATTGTTTCGTATCTTCTGTAGTATGCAGGGAAAGTAACACCAGTATCCGGGGAGTAACGAAATTCCGTTAGTGAATTTGAAATACCCTCGGCAGAAAAATTAGTCTTCTTCCCGGTCGACGTTAGAATTAGCTTTTCTAAATTCTTTTGCTGTGTCGACATTTGTCGTTGTAATATGTTTGTTTGTTCTTGTTGTGCCTCTAAAGTTTTTTGTGTTCTTTCTTGTTGTTGTTGCAGCTGTTGCTGTAGCTGTTGTTGTTGAATTTGTTGTTGTTGTTGTTGTTGTTGCGCTAAAAATTGTTGAGTCATTTTTGTCTGTTCCTGGATGCTAAGGGCTAGAGCCTTAGTTAACTCTGCTAATTGTTCCATGTTAGCTTCTAGTACAAAAATGTCTTTTCGAATTCTACACAATAATTCCAAAGAAAAATCGTAAATTTACATATATCGTAAATTAGTAGCAATATGCAGACACAACACGTTTCAACAAAGTTCATCCATAGTAATTCAACAGGCTTTGTAAAATAATTCTTTTTTTTTTTTTTTTTTTTTTTTTTCAACAACACAAAATATTTCTTACTTCCCACGACAAATAGTTCCAATTATTTATATAAAGGCAATAACAAACAATTAATTTTCCAAAAAAAAAAAAATATATATGGCTGCCGTTCCCACGTGGCATAAAATGGTACAATAGTCGTTGTATTTATATTTTTTCTTTTGAAACTCGTAATCCTTTAGTGTAGTTTCGAATTCAACTTGCGACCATTTTTTTTTTTTTTTTTTTTTTTTTTTACTTGTCAAAATAAATTTACCTTGCACATGTTTCTATAATTTCTTGTGAGTTCTTTACGAAGAAAAATCCGTACTTTTCGCTACTTTAGGTAGGAAAAATTTTTAAATTCATTGACGCACGTGGTCAAAAATCCTTGTGTAGTTTGTTTTTTTCGTAAAACAAAAAATCCTTGCATTGTACACAGTCCTTGGTACGGTAATTTATCTCTGTTAAGAGAAAGAACATCCTTTCGTCGCCATTGTTATATTCCTAAATACTTAGGAAATAAAGACAAACGTGAGTTACACCGAGTGGTATGTGTAATGGGGTTTATTTATAATACAGAAACGTAAGGCTGCTCGCCTAAGGTAAATAGAAGTACATAGTAACAAGTATGGGGAAGAAAGTCTGATAATCAACACGTAAGACTATCCGTCTTACTGCGACTGCTTGTCTGCCGCTGTCTGCCAAACAGTCCAATATATATATACAGTTTGTAACCGGTGTATAGCCAGTTATGTTCCTTCACAACAGTAACTATATTTGTTTATGGAATGAGTTTTTTTTATTGGCGTCTATAATATTTGTTAATGGCGAGACTGGCTTCATTTTAGTTATGTCATTTCTATCAATCTAAGTTTTTAGCATATTAATGTGGCAAATTCTGTTTTTTTTCCTCTGATTTAAAGTATGTATGATATAATTTACCTCATTAATTTTCTTTTCTATTTCATATGGTCCAAAATATCTTGCCTGTAAAGAATGATTTGGAATTGGCAAAAAATACTAAGATTTTATCTCCCACTTGAAAATGTTGTATCTAAATTTCATTCTAATTTGAGAGTATGTTAAATTTTCTTGTGCTATTTTGAAAGCATTGTGTAATTTTTCCTTAAAATTTTATACATTATCTAAAAGATGTACATCATTTTTTTTCACCTAACCATTTTTCATTTAAAAGTTTTAAAGGATCTCTCCACGTATGGCCAAAAACAAGTTCAGACGGACTAAAACCAAGACATTCTTGTACAACTTTTCTTGCAGCAAACAAAACAAAATGAACTCCATCATCCCAATTTTTTTATATTCAAAACAGAGCTTTTTTATCATGGATTTAATGTTTGATGAAAATGTTCAAGAGGTCCCTGTGATTTGGTTTTTGTAAATAGATTTGTACTGTCTGATAGATATTTTATCCATTAGTTGTTGGAATAGACCAGACATACAGTTTAAACCTTGGTCTGATTGAATTGCTGATGGAATCCCAACTAAACAGAAAAATTTTGTTAAGACCTTAACGCTAGTTTTGGTTGTAATATTTCTCATGAGAATAGCCTCTGGATAACGGGTCAATGTACACATCATTGTTAGTAGGTATTGGTTACCTACTTTTGTTTTTTGAGGAGGGCCAACACAATCAACTAACCCTCTACTAAATGGTTCATCAAATGCTGAAATAGGTCTTAGAGGTGTGGATGGAATATTTTGGTTTGGTTTTCCGACCACCTGATAAGTATGATGAGTTACAAAAATCAATGACATCTTGTTTTAGTTTCAACCAGTAAAAATGTTTTAATATTTTATCATATGTTTTGTTTATTCGTAAATATCCCGACATAGGAATATTATGAGCTATGTTAAGTATTTCTTGTTTGTAAACTTTTGGGATCACTATTTTCCACTCCTCATTTAAATTGACCTCCACTGGTCGCCATTTTCTCATTAAAATGCTATTTGTTATATAAGAACATTCCCTAACCTTTCTTGCTTCTTCTAAAGGAAGTATTTTATTTTATTTTATTCTTTGTTTTAAGGACAAATTTTAGAATCTTTTTCTTGTTCCATAAAAAGTTGATTTTGTAACTTTCCTGCGTCATTTTTATTATGTAATGTAGTACTAGTTCTGTATCTATTGTATTAGTTTTTTTTCTAGATTATATGTTAAGGTTTTGTTTAATTTTAACGGAGTAACTGGTTTTAAAGTGTTTATGTTTTTTAAGATTTGTTTCTTTGATTTACCTCTAGTGATTATATAGACTGGATATAAGTTTTTATCTTCTCCTTCGCTACTTTTTTCACTTAATTCTACTGTATCCGTAATTATTGGTTCTGCTATTACTTTATCATCTTCTAAATCGATAGCTAAGAGTAAAGAGACACCTTTCACTGGTAAAATTGTTCGAACACTGACTATGACGAAATCATCTATGAACTTTGATTTTATATAGATTTTATGAAGTGGTTCTTTCATAACACTCAATTCTATTACTTTCAACAAAACAAAATCTCTCATGAAGGTCGCTTCTGATAGTGGTAATATATATTCTAGCAAAATCTTATGAGACACACCTGTGTCATAAGATTTTACGGGTGTAGCTTTCTCAGAATCGTTTATGAACACCGAGCCATGGGATATAAAAGGTTTGTATGTTTCTGTGGATGTGTCAGAAACATTTTTCTCTATATCTGGTTTCGAGAGAGACGACTGAGAGAAAGGATGTTTTTAAAATTGTTTTGCAAGAACACGAGGTTGGCAGGTTTGATTTATTTGTTGATCGCTTTTTCATATTCTGCATTCAGAAATATATCTACCACAATATACACATGAAATTTTTGATTGTGTCAGAAAAGGACTATTGGATATTATGTGTCTTACTTTTCCTATAGATAATTTTTATGAGATAAGTTATGAGGGTGAGATGCATGCAATGGTCTCTTATTTGAATGAAAACTGGTCATTTTAGTCTTTTCATAATTCTTAGTGTGATTTTGTGGGTATCTGTGATTATAACAGCATCGTTAATAGTTTCTGCTTCTTTATCATCTAGATGTATTTGAGTTTATTTCTCCAAACATCTCTCATGAAGGTCGATTCCGATAGTGGTAATATATATTCTAGCAATAGAGTTTGAGACACACCTGTGTCTCATAAGATTTTTACGGGTGTAGCTTTCTCAGAATCGTTTATGAAAACCGAGCCACGGGATATAAAAGGTTTGTATGTTTCTGTGGATGGGTCAGAAACATTTTTCTCTATATCTGATTTCGAGAGAGACGACTGAGAGAAAGGATGTTTTTAAAATTGTTTTGCAATTCTTTATTTATTTATTTATTTATTTTTGCCCTATTTCAGAATATTATCAGATGTTATTATGATGCAGAAATTATGTAAATATGCTCATTTTGTTGCATTTTGGTATTGGGAGCTGAAAACGCTAACTTCTTTTAATGTGACCAATTCTTTCCATTTGTGGCCAAATCTCTCTACTGAAGAGGCCAACTTACCCCATATAGGACATGTCTGGAATTTTATTCTCAACTTTTTTTTTTTTTTACATACTTACATGAATAAAAATTGTTCCATATCATGAAAAATATGTGTTATTTTTTATTTTTATTTATTTATTTATTTTTACTTGGGAGTCACTACTTATTAAGGGCCGAAATTAGAACAGTCTTAACTGAACTTTAAAACAGTTGGAAGTCAGGAAGTTTGGAGAAGCTAACCAAGTGAAAGTTATGTTTTATCCTGATGTTGTAACTTGACTATAAACCCATCAAAGAAGAAGACATGTCATTAAAGACATAATCCGAAATATTCCAGTATAGAAAGATAAAAACAGAACATTTCTTCTAGCAATGAAGAAATTGCTTATGGCCTAACACAAGGTTATAATGCTGCATGGCTAAGTATAGCTGGATTGCAAAAGGAGAGTCGTTTTCAGTGTGAACAAGAAAGAAAGGAAATTCCACCAAATTCCACCAAACAAGGTGGAGAAGACTCAACTGCCAGAAAAGACAAATCTACGGGAATTATCAAAAGAACTTTGGATGAACATTTGTGGATATTTTCATCATATTCAAAGAACTTACTCGGATTTATTTACTACAATAAAAAAGAGATATCGAGGACAGATAAGGGGAAGCAACTGTTGTTGACTTATTTTTGTACAGACGTAAAAGATAAAATGGTTTACTGTTGTAAAAAAGTATTTCAGTAAGTTAAGATTTTTGTTCCTTAGAAGCACTGGTTGGCTTCAAACGTATATAATATGTATCTTATTTTATTCAAACTCAACCAGTGCTTCTAAGGAACAAAAATCTTAACGTGAATCTCGTGTGACCAACGTACCATTCCGAGATTTAAAAAAAACTAACCATAAAAACAACTAATGGACTTCTACTTGCTGATTCTCTGCTCCAACAACAACATGGCCAAAAAAAAGAAAAAAAAAGAAAAAGACATACTGAAGATGAAGTTTTGCTTCGAAATATATTTATGAATTTCAATATAAATTTAAAACAAAATAAATGTCTGTTTATTTTGTAATAATGCGTTGTTTTGGCTTCAAATGTATATAGTACATATTTTATTTTATTTCTGTAAGTGTTTTCTTTCTATCTATCTCTCTATTTCCTCATTTTTTTTTTTGACATAGGAATCACCGCTTATCAAGGCCCAGAGGCCACTCGAGGATAAGGGTCAATACATTAATCAATGGGATCATAGCGTAGTAAAAATAAGTAGTGGAAATTTTGTAAATTGGATTACTTAGGGGGATGGTTCATCAAGAACTTGTTTACGTTGGACTTGAAAACAAATTGTAGTCAGCTGGAAAGCAGGAAAACGGAAGACATGCGTGCAGTTCTAAGAGAAAAGCTTTGTTCACGGAATCTACATTTAAGGTTAGACACAGATAAAGAGTGTGGGGAATTATTGATTGTGTTTTTAGCTAGACGAGTGTTTCTTGTGAAAGTTTGGCAAGGGGACCATAGATTGGAGCTCAGTCGAGCACTTGCCATGAAAATACCGATAAAGCAGAGACAAACTCGCAATATCTCTTGTGTGAGAAAGAGGTTGCAGGGAAGAGAAAAGGACATCCCCTATGAAGCTACAAAATCTATTTGGAACTCTATCAAGGCAAGAAATCCTTTCTAGCAGCTCCTGCTCAGATGTGGCAACAGTACTCCATACTTGTCTACTTCTCTATTTAACACAGATTCCAGCAACTTACTCATGACGCACAGGAAACTAATTGGTCTGTACTGAGAGGAAGATGACCGATCACCAAAATTCTTAAATACAGGGCATACTGACGAGGTTTTCCATGGTGTTGGGAAGCAATTCTTCTTAAGACAGCACTTAAACAGCTTTGTAAATATGGGAGCTAGTTCTGGTTGAAGCTTTTTCAGCACTATAATTGGAATGCCGTCAGAGCCGGTTGCTTTACTGGAATCAAGGCTTTTGATTAGCTTGGCAACATCATGCACAGATATTTGTATGTCGCATAGCGTGTTTTCTGATACAAGCAAAAATAAGGAGTGTTGACGGCCTTGGTCACATAGGGTAAAATTAGCTGCAAAGTTCTCAGGAAAGAATCTGGCTTTGTCTGATGCTGACAAGATTACCTCAGGTCCATTTTTCATTTTTAACTATCTTGATTAATCTTAACGAAAAAAAAAAACTACTTGATCAAATTAAGTGAACTTTTTTTTTTTTTAATGAGAACTTAATTTCCTAACGAGGACGTACAACATATTTTTTTTCTTCAATGTTTTCATTTTTAACTATCTTGATTAATCTTAACGAATACCAAAACACACAATGTTGCTTTATTTCAAAAATTATTTTATTAAAATCATATTTTCTTACACAGACTTTTCAATAAATGTTTTTACAATTATATTTTGATACATTTTTATACAATAAATGTTTTGGTTTTCAAATATTTTCGTGTTCAGCAAAAAAAAAAATCTTATTTATTTCTCGTGTTATTTGACCAAGAAGAAATTGAAGTTATCGCCCCCTAACAATGGCGCCGTCCGTGTTATGCAGAAGTGCCGTAAAATTTGACGAAAATTAAAAAAGTAATGCAAAATAGCTTTTGGTACTTAATGACGAGTGTGGACCCTGTTCAAACATTGGTCTATTTAACCATGAAAAACTTTTTCAAGCCAAAATAATTTTTAAAAAGCCAAAAAAAAATGCCAAATTGATTTTAAACTCCAAATTAATCTAGTGTGTTTTCTGTTTTGACTTTTTTTTTCTTTGAGTAAATTTCATTCATACTTTTATTTTGTGCTTAATAATAATAATAATAATAATAATAATAATAATAATAATAATAATAATAATAATAAAAATGCTTACGCAACTATAAGTGGACAAACCAATTTTTTTTATTATAAATGTACAAAAAAAAAATGGATAAAATAAAAATGAATTTAAAATGAAAATAAAATAACAAATTTAGAATGAATTAATATAAAATAGTTTAGAATGAATTAAAATAAAAATAAATTTAAAATGGATTAAAATGAAAATAAATTAAAATAAATTTAAAATGAAATAAAATAAAATAAAACAAGCACAAAATAAAAGTATGAATGAAATTTACTCAAAAAAAAATAATAAAACGGAAAAACGCTCGATTAATTTGGGAGTTTAAAATCAATTTGGCATTTTTTGGAGCTTTTTTAAAAATTTATTTTGGCCTGAAAAAGTTTTTCATGGCTAAATAGACAAATGTTTGCTCGTCATTAAATACCTAGCTTTTTTAAATTGCATATGTACTTTTCAAAATATATCTTTCCTTTTCTCCTAATACACATCCTCCTCCTCTTCCTCCTCCTCCTCCTCCTCCCTTACTATTATATCCCTCTCTTTTGCTCTCTCTCCCTCTCTTTATCTCTCATCCGCAACAGTGTTGCCAATTTAGTGGTTTTCCCGCTAGATCTGGAGAATCCGTATAAAATCTAGTGGTAAAATTTGGATGGAGCGGCTAGCGTTTATTTTCTCTAAAATATGGATATTTCGTTTGCCAGTAAAGTATAAAGAATTTCAAACCGAGAAAAAACAATAATGATAAAAAAAAAACATTAATTTGTTGATTTCTTCCTTTTTCTCACTCCTCCCGCTTTCTCCCCTCCTCTTTCCCATTTACCCCTCCTCCTCCCTTCTTAACGCCTTAGACAATCGTAACACTGCTCAAAACTAATCAATGGAGAAACCATTAACACATGCAATTTGCAAGTATTCATTTTTTTTAGTAAATATTTCAGTGACAATGCTTACGATATTTGCCGATTAATACCTGTCTAAACTTTCACGACTTAAATTCTTTTTTTTTTTTTTTTTTGATTTTAAACGAAAGAAATTCCTGAATTTTTTTCCGTGAAAGAAAAGTTGGTTTAATGTTTTGCAAATATTAAATAAAATTGAGCCACATTATTGGTAATTATTACATGGTCTATGTCGGCGCGTCGCGTTACTTACGGAAAAACGATAAATGGGGGGGGGGGCGTTACTTATGGAAAAAACAGTAAATTAAACTGCAGAAGCGCCCGTTAAATGTTGTACAAGTTCTAACCGGTACTGGTCGCGATTAGAGTTCCCTGCCGAACACCCTAAAAAAACACTGACTTCTCCCTTAGTTGCCATAGTAACTAAACGATCATGAATTTTTATCGACTTTGTTTTACTGTTTATGAATTTTGAAAAACAAAACAAAACATTACTACACATTTATTAATAATATCTCAGTTTTAATCACTTTTATCGACTTTTTGTTTTACTGTTTATGTGTCACTTTTATCGACTTTTCTTTTTTAAATAGCATTTTCTTTTTAAATGACTACGTTTTACTGTTTGTCTCACTTTTTTGGGTTTGTATTTCTGTACACATAGATTCGAAAAAGTTGTCAAAAAACAAATATATAACAAATAAATGTTATCAAAGGCAAGATAAGTTACTTTTCTACCTAACTGGATATATTTTTTCGTGTTTTTATTCAGTGTAACATGTTTATTCAGCTCGAAAAACATGCAGTGTTTACCGATGTATTGGAAAATTCAAAATGGCGGCCGACTCTCTCTCGGAGAAGGTAAGTTCAGGAAAAGGTATTATAAATAATAAACTAGACAAAATACTGTTAGAAATTCGCTCAATATATGTTACCGTGACATAAGTTGACATATATTCGGCGGGTTTTTAATAGTATTTTGTATAGTTTTTTTATTTATAACACCTTTTTCCATACTTACGGTGTTAAAGAGGGTGTGAGACGCCATCTTGAATTTTCGAATACATCGGTAAACACTGTATGCTTTTTCGAGCTGAATAAATATGTTACATTGAATAAAAACACAAAAAATATATCCAGTGAGGTAGAAAAGTAACTTATCTTGCCTTTGATAACATTTATTTGTTATATATATATATTTTTTTGACAACTTTTTCGAATCTATGTGTACAGTAATACAAACCCACTTTTTTTTTATATTGTACTAGTGCAAGTGCACTTATTGATCCGTGCTGAAATAACGTTATTATTTAAAAAGCCATTCTTAACATGGGGAGGGTGTTTTGTACCTATTCTCTACTTTAACCTTACAATTGAATAAAAAAACATTAAACTTTACTTAAGCTTAGAAATACGATTTAAAATATAGCACAGTAAAGTGCACTCCACTGCAGTCACTGCACTGCACTAGCACCCATTTTTTTATTAATAAATGTTTAGTAATTATTTTTCTTTTAATATTCATAAACAGTAAAAGCGTAGTCATTTAAAAAGAAAATGCTATTTAAAAAAAAGAAAAAGTCGATAAAAGTGACACATAAACAGTAAAAAAAAAAAAAAAAGTCGATAAAAGTGATTAAAAGTGAGATATTGTTAATAAATGTGTAGTAATGTCTTTTATTTCAATATTCATAAACAGTAAAACAAAGTCGATAAAAATTCATGATCGTTTAGTTACTATGGCAACTAAGGGAGAAGTCAGTGTTTTTTTTAGGGTGTTCGACAGGGAACTCTAATCGCGACCAGTACCCTTGTTTTTTCTCACCCGGTTCACCTTTTCAAAAGAAATCACGCATTTTCATGATTAAACAATTATTTTTATGATAAAAAGAAAAAAAATAAGGTCAATGTCGATAATACATCAACCGCAGAAGGACCCGTTAAAAACTATACAACTTCTATAATTGAATCCCCCTTCCCCAATTTTGAATGTGATATTCGTTTATAACATACTCGAAAACCTATAAAAATGGCTATTTTAAGGTTAAGTTGTGCGTTGGTGTATTATCGACATTGACCGAAAAAAAACAAAAACAAAAAAAAAACGGGTTTGTATTACTGTACACATAGATTCGAAAAAGTTGTCAAAAAACAAATATATAACAAATAAATGTTATCAAAGGCAAGATAAGTTACTTTTCTACCAAACTGGACATATTTTTCGTGTTTTTATTCAATGTAACATGTTTATTCAGCTCGAAAAGCATACAGTGTTTACCGATGTATTGGAAAATTCAAAATGGCGGCCGACTCTCTCTTTAACACGGTAAGTTCAGGAAAAGATGTTATAAATAATAAACTAGACAAAATACTGTTAGAAATTCGCTCAATATATGTTACCGTGACATAAGTGGACATATATTCGGTGTTTTTATAAATAGTATTTTGTGTAGTTTATTATGTATAACACCTTTTCCCAAACTTACCATGTTAAAGAGAGTGTTGGGCGCCATTTTGAATTTTCCAATACATCGGTAAACACTGCATGTTTTTCGAGCTGAATAAACATGTTACATTGAATAAAAACACAAAAAATATATCCAGTTAGGTAGAAAAGTAACTTATCTTGCCTTTGATAGCATTTATTTGTTATATATTTGTTTTTTGACAACTTTTTCGAATTTATGTGTACAGTAATACAAACCCAAAAAAACTTTCATTTACCAAAACTTTCTTATTTAAAAAAAAACTGCCAGCTAAAAATTCCTCCTCAATATGACAAGTCACTTTACGCTTGTACGCACGCGTACGCAAGAACCGAAATTTCCCTTTTTTTGGACAAAAAGCAATTTCCACTAATTGTCTCTTTAAAAACTATTGGTTTTACTTGAAATTCAATATTTCTAATTTCGCTATTCTAATAAAGAAGGAGCTCAGGGCTCTTTATGGCAGCGGAGTAGAATCTAATATGCATGCAATCTTCCAACGAGAAAGCATTTGAATAAAAGCTGTTTGGAAATATTACCGGAGACTCCTGGTTGTTTCTTTGGAAGGAATCTTTGCAGCTGTTTGCAGATTGTCAATCAAGACCCAGATGAATGAAGGTAATGTTTTCGTGTTTGGCAATTAATTGCCATGAAATCAGACTATGAAATTCAACTTTTTTTTTTTTTTTTTTTACATAGGCATCACCACTTATCAAGAATCACATAATAAGGGTTAAGAGTGTACAGTAGTGAATTGAACAATATAGTAATTGTTAGTAATGGAAATTCGGTAAAGTTGTTAACTTAAGTGGAACGGCTCATCAAGAACTTGCTTATGTTGGACTTGAAAACAATTAGATTGAAGTCAGCTGGAAAGCAGGAAAACAAGACAATTCCACAGGCGTGCAGTTCTAAGAAAGCAGCTTGTTTCATGGAATCTACGTTTAGGTTTAGGCACAGATAAAGAGTGGGAGGGGGGAATTATTAATAGTGTTTTCAGCTAGACGAGTGTTTCTTGTGAAAGTTTGGCAAGGGGGTCCCATAGATTGAAGCTCAGTCGAGCACTTGCCATGAAAATAACAATAAAACAGAGACAAACTTGCAACATCTCTTCTGTGAGATAGAGGTTATCTTTTGTTTAATAAAATGTTATGTGAAACTAAAGTCTAGTTGAAAAAACAAAACATTTCTTAGTTATTCATAACAAGTACAAAGTAGTTAAAAATTAAAACATGTTTTCATTAGTTGTTATCAGCAGTCGAGTTGTTATCTTGTTTTTTTTTTCTTGCTAGGCTGTACAGTCAACTCGCTAATTTCGTTTCGCTAAATTTGCGTTCTGTTCCAGTTCTCCTGTTTGTAATTCCCCAGAAAGATCTTCCGTCCCTTTTCTTGTTAAAAGAAAGGTTTGTTCATAAAATGTGATATGTCGTGTTGAAACTGTATCGATATGTGTTATGTATTTAAACAGTTGTACAGATATCTACAAGGAACATTATGAAACACTAGATGACGCAAAGAAACTCATTACATACCCACGCACTTTATGTACACGCCTTACATATATAGTTAACACTGACGCTATGTAAGACTTAATTGTGATGTTGTAGTGATGAACATATACAAAAATTATGGAAAAAAATAAGGTAGAAAATTGATTATCTATAATATAAATCTCACCTGTCTGTTTAAATGTATGTATGTTTGTTTGTTTGTATGTCTGCCTAAAACTTTCGACAGAAGCGACGAATTTTCACGAAGCTAGTCAATCGAAAAGAGGGGGATGATTTTCGAAAATATCAGCGAAAAAAAGCGACCCCCTCCCTGTAGAAAAGTGCCAAGTTTAGAGTGTTGTTAGCCAATTTTTCGATATTTGTCATCCGCAAGGTCGAGCTTCAAAACGATACTGATCTCGTAAAAATCCGTCGCTTCTGTCGAAAGTTTTAGGCAGACATACATACAAACAAATAAACATACATACATACATGATGACAGCAAACTCGTTCTCGAGTATTGCCATTACTTAATACATTTCTGGCTCAAATGAGGCAGACATGAGCGCCACTAGCAGTATGTGCCTAACGGTCACTTCTATGAACCTTCTATAGTCCTGCACATCTGCTGATGACCGGGTCCAGGCTGTGGTGCCCTGAACACCTGCTGGTCCAGACCTTGGATGTTCCAGAGCCTTTATTTCTATTGACGCCCATATTCGTATCAGTCCCCATTGAGTGTCCATTTGACGTTTTAGACTACAGCCAGCCTTTTTGATACACACTGATGGTAAAATGTGTATTCCATTACATTTCAAGTAATGTCTATGCTTAAAGCTTTTTATACTGAGGAAAGACTTTGCACCGAGACAATCCCACTCTCTAAACAACTGCCACATTGAACCAAAAAGAAGAGCAAGTGAACATCATTGGATGCTGCAGTCGCCACAGGTTCTTTATCAGGGTTTTCCTTCTCCTAGAGAGGTTGCCTTCACCACGGCTTACGGAGCCCTCTTCACCCATCATGCCATTTGATCTATGACTGGGACTTAGGTTGCTGGGCACCAGAGCATATTCCACATGCCGATGGGTCATGTATGCCGCAGCTTACAGGGCCTAAGCTTCTCTGGAGGTTTCTGGCAGGGTTACCTCACCCTTAGCTTTTGGTTAAAAGAACCTTGGCCCACAAGGTAATGGAGGTCCAGTTATACAACGCAGGACACTCGCTGTTCATCAGAGCTCCGTCTGCGTGGCAGTGGTCACGACATACACGTGGGATTAATTTGTCTGGGAGAAGCACAGTCACAGTACGACGCTAAGACATCTGTGTGCTTTTAACACACGTCCACACCAGATCTTGAACACCATACACCACCACCATACATACATGCATATATACATACATTTAAACAAACAGGTGAGATTTATGTTATAGATTACACTTATTTAAAAAAAAAAAAAACCCCAAAAAACAGAAAAATCTTTATCATATAAATCTCTGTCACGGAATAAAGATGTCATATTCCAAAAATGACAAAGTCACTAAATCGCGGTGTGAGTTTATTGTTTATTATTAATAGTTATTTATTTTGTCAAATATAATTTTTTCGAGTTAAACTCTATCGAGAAATACACATTTTGTATTGAGAAATAACTTTAATAATGTAAATATTAGCTAAAGTTATCCGATATGGTCCAAAATACGGCCATTTAGAATAACTTGTAAATTGATCAAGTAGTTTATGTTTATTTTTTTTAATTTAAGAAAATCAAATTTTATGATGAACTGGATGGGACAGGCGATAGACGCCATATTTTTTTGGCCGAACAACTCAATTCGACTACTGAGATTTATTTATTTTTCCAGTTCATCAATGGTCACCAAAAATACTTAATCGCTAAAAATCGTACAATTTTATTTTCTTCACTAAAAAAAGAAACTACTTGACCAATTTACATCATGATTTTAAAAATATAACATCTTTGTTTCGTGACGAGTAAGTACACCATATATATATATGCAATTAGATTAGAGATGAGTATTGGCTGAAGAGAGCTTGATATGGGTATTTAGAACGGTCCTAATTATCGGGTTTGAAACCAACGGTACCAATGACTTATCTCATCTAAAACTGTAATTCTAAATATACACCTACAAATCTTAGTACGATCCGTAAACTACAGGAGTACAAAAATGATAAGAAATAAGCGACAATCTTTAAAATGGCAGCCGACGCAAAAAGGGACGCAACTCTTCAACTCGAATTTTTTTTTGTTGTTTAATTCGTGATTTGAAATACACAGACAACAGGAAAAAAAAAAACAAAAAAAAAACGAATATTTAATATATTTACTGTATTTTGTTTCAATTAAATGAAAATCTTTTTTTTTCTATTTTTGTAATTAAGTAATTTTTTGTTGGTTTGTTTCTGTTGAAAAGATACCGAATTTATTATTTGTTGTTGACGTGTAAACGACCTTGACATTCGTAATGAAGACAAAATGTAAGTTTCTTTAAAAAATGTCGTATTTTGTGTAAATGTTTGTAAGTTTAAATGAGATGGAATTATTTGTTATGAATTAGTTATTTTTTTAATATAAAAATTGTGATGTGTCCATGTTGTTTACATTTTAATTTGTGTTATTTTATTGGTTTTAAAGCGAAGTGATTAGTATGTGGAGTTGTGTAATATAAAAATAGCAAGTGGCGCCCCGGAAACCTCATACTTACCTGGCACAGGGGTAAACGGTGATCATCCAGGCCGTTCTCCCAGAGCGAGGCCCTTCCATTGCACTACGGTTGGGTTGACCTTTGCGATCGTCCCAAATGTGGACGACTCGGGTGCGCTATTTCTAAGTGTGGGGTCTGCGTTCGCGCTCACCCCGATAATTAAATCAAAATGAGATCGTTCTCTTAAAATTGTTACATTGTGACTTTCATGATATTTAATATTGAAATTTGTTCTGTAATATGTTACTGTTTATGAACTCAAATTTCGTTTTATAAAATATAACATTTTTTCAGCAAAGAATCTTGATTATTCATGGCCAAAACGGAAGGAGGGAGTAAGTATTTTTGGACTCTCTTTAAAAATCCGCCAAAAATCAAATAATTTATGAAATTTTCACCAATTAACAAGTGAACAATGAACTTTATGATGGTGTAGTTTTTTTTCTTAATCGATATTTATACATATATATTTTTACCTTCTTTATTTATGGGTACAAATATGCTTAAAATAATTAGCCAAAACTGAACAAAATATATTGTATTGTGGGGAGGGTGAGTATCGTACAAAAAACAAAACCCCAACTCCGCACGTATCAGATTACAAGGTTGAAAATTCGAATTTTGAATGTGTTTAATTTTTCATCTTTTGTGTTTTGATGTGTTAAATTCGTTGAATATGTTAATAATAATTATTATCGTTCAGATTAGCAAAAAAAAAAAATATTTTATATTTTCATTATTTTTGCGAAAAACACTACTTTTAAATCTTTGAAAAATAAATTAATAATTTTCTTACAGTGAGCCCAATATTGTTAATATACCATTAAATAGGTAATGCTTTGAAGAATCGATACCAAAAAAAGAAAAAAATTGATAAATAACTGTGCATTTTGCTAAAAATATGATGATTTCTCTCTGCAATTTCTTGCAAATTCACCTATGATAGACCAAGTGTGATACTAGATGCAGTAGTTGTTTTCAACACGAATGACGCCTAGCATTCCCAAAATGATCACCCATCTGATACTGGCCAGTCTCATCGTTGCTTAACTTCGGGGGTTATGTATGCAACAAATATATTTAAGCTATTAAGCGGAGCCCACCATTAACTTGTTTGTAAACAAGCTGATGGTTAGAGCACTGGTGCGACGAGCGGGTGTGGATTTAATACACACTTGAGGAGAAATATTTACGGCACTGATTCGTGGTCCGATAGTGAGAGCTGCCAACTGTCAATGCGACGGTTGTAGGTTCGATCCACTGCTGAGGAAAGGTGCATGTCTAGCCGTACTGATGAGTTGTGATACAATGAAACAGTACTGTATGTGGATGACAATTAAAGCCCCCCTCTTTGGGTTGAGCACTTTGTAAATATATTTTCACCAGATGCGTATTCAAGCAATTAAGTGAAGCCCACTATTTATTTGTTAGTAAACAAGTTGATGGATAGAGCACTGTTGCGACCGGCAGGTGTAGATTTGATATGGTAGACCAAGCATGATACTAGATGCAGTAGTTGTTTTTAACACATACGACACCTAGTATTCCCAGAAGATTACCCATATGATACTGGCCAACCTCATTGTTGCTTAACTTTGGGGGGGGGTTATGTATGCAACAAATATATATATTTAGGATTATCTACTTATCAAGTGTTTCCTTTTCAGATTAAATATGTTTTTAACTCTTTTTCAAAGTGTTTTTTACCATGTTTTATATACTGTTTGCTCTTATATATATATATATATATATATATATATATATAGTCTTTGAAGTTTTTAACATTTGAAACTATACAAAAAATTACTTTTTATCATTCGTTAAAAAACCATTTAGTCAGTAAGTCATTTAATCACCTGCAATCACTGCATCAACTCTCTCGAATTTACTATAATACCAATTTTTATTCATGCGTTTATTTAGAGGCATTACAGTTTCTCCTACGTATTGTGAATTACAGTTTTTACAGGACAACAGGTAGACCAAATATATATATATATATATATATACACCTTTCTACATTACACTCTGTATAATATGCCCCTCCTTTATCTAGAATTCGATAAAACTCCCCCCAACATCATATATAATTTTAATTGATCTATCAAGGCCTCCATAGTTTATTTTAAACTATTATTAATGTAACGCCTCCCGTGCAGCTCAGCTCAGGTGCACAGGCTCGTGATTGAAATGCACCTGTAGCCGATACATGTGGCGCTACGTTACCTGTGGTTTCGTCTAGTGGTCGAATTCGTCTTCGGTCGTCGTAGGTCTCTCTCCCAGTTCTGCTTTCAAATCAGCTTCCAACCGTCATCTGGGCTATCGGAGAAATAAATTGCATTCACAATGGCGTTCCAATCAAAGAAAAGAAAGTCAAAACTTAATTTGTTAACACAGAATTGATTATTGTCTTTGACTTTACAATATAAAAGTTACACACTGCCTAGTCATGCAACTTAGGGGGCTGGCAGTTTTGTTTCTTTTACCAAGTTCTCCGTTCTTCATCTACCATCCGTCCACGGGAAGAGATCAGCGAAAACAGACCCCAATTAGCTAAGTGTCTTGTTTTTATCAAAACAGTAATTCCTCCGTCCACCTTTTTGGAGTTATTCTTTCTTCCTTTCCTCTCTCTCTCTTCTTTTATCGTATCAATTTGTATTCCCTTTCCTTTTTCCTCTTTTGAATTTCCTCTCTCTCTCTGTTTCCCTAATTTCTACTCCTTCTCTCGGCTTTTATCTATACCAATTTTTAACCCTCATTGCCTGAGGTGTTACTTATCAATAATTTAGTCACCTCCAGGTCGACTGGGTCACTCCACAAGGTTTTGAAAAACAGCCTCTTCGTTGTTAACAGATTTTTACCAGCCATTATCTCAAAACAAATTCTCGTTTGTCTTTCTCTTAAAGACCCCACCCCGGCCCTGATGTGATAAGCGACAACTATTTATTTCCATGAGTCAACCATTTTCGGCTGGCGAGTCTGTATTGCCCTTTCTGACCCTAACTTCCTATAGGTGTCGGCCAGTAAGACCCCCCCCCACGTACCTTTCGATAGAATCTTGTTTCTTTAATAATTTGAATTGTTGTTCTAACCTAAACCAGAAAACGACCCTGTATTGCTTTTTCTGCCCTCGAGAATCTCATTATCATTTTTATTTATTTATTTCTTTCCCATCGAAATATTCACTATTTCTTTTCTCATTGAAATATTTACTCTTTTCTGTGGACAGGAATCTCATAAACATCTGTTTTTCCTCACCCATCTTCTCTTCCTCTATTTGAAAAGCAAGATCATCTGGTGTCGCCAGGGATCTCGTCATATTAAATTTTGTTTTTTTATACTTCCTCACGCGATTTTTTAAAATTCAGGTACTTATAATATTTTTGCAAATTCTTATAGCAAATAATCCTAAATCTTATTAAGACACAAAAATAATTAATTGGTTCAAAAACCTTTTAAAAAATATTAAAATAATTAATTGGTTCAAAAACCTTTTAAAAAATATTAAAATAATTAATTGGTTCAAAAACCTTTTAAAAAATATTTAAATTGAGACAAAATGGCAGTGAATGGTGTGGTTTTGGAAAATTCAAAATTCTATTAAAAATAGAAAACGTTTTATATTATTCTGCTTTTCATATGATGAAATTCCAGTTTTTATCTTTCTGGAAAAAAAAGTTGCTCAAGAATAATGGATTTTAATTCGTTTAAAAAAATAACATTATTTTTTGTAGTGCCTAATCTTAATCGAACATTGGGGATGTCATCATTTTGTATCTATTTATAATTGTACATGACAAAAGCTGTTAGTCGTTTTAATTGAATCAGAGAAGAAGTATTTTTTTTTTCCATTGTTTAATTCTTTTGGAAAATATGCGCTAAAATCAAGTTCACTCCATCCCACAACACAGAAATAGACATCTTTTAACAATTAAAATAATTTCAAGTTGTAGTTGAATTTGCTATTTTATAATTGCTTATAGTCATTTTTTATGAAAATATTTTTTTTAAATCAGAAAACCTTACTCAAAAATCTATGTTTAAAACTTCATATCGCGGAATATTGGAATTTTATTCTATTTAAATATTTTTAAAATTAATTATTTTTTAGAATTCTGTTTTTATATTGTAATTTAACTAATTATAATATATATATTATTGAGAAAAAAAAGGTTCATTTTTTTTTTTTTTTTTTACTTAATGATTTTATGTTCATTTTTTTTTATTTACAACTTCAAGGTAAGTGAAATAAATAATGGATTCATTTATATAAAAATAACTATTTTTTAATTATTTAAACTCTTCAGTTTTATAAAATCTTACAATTTTTATGGACCTAAATTTATTTTGTTTAGTTTCCGTAACATGAAATATGGGTGGGGGTGGGGTTTAGAACACCTAAAAAAATATTTCCCCCTCACATATTTAACAAAAACTGTTTTTGAACTATAAGTTAATTTAAAATTGAATACGTATCCAAAATTTCATGAAAATCTGACCATTAGTTGATCTTTGCTAGACTTTCTAAACACAGGTGTGTGTTTATGGCTTCAGAATGATCACTATATAGGAACGTTGTTTTAAAGTGTTAATAATGTAAACACGATTTTGGTCTCGCATTTTCATTATTTTCGTACACTGTAAAAGATTTTTTAAAAAAATATTACTAGTTTATTTGAAGCTTCTTCTTTTAAATTGTATAAAAGTTGTGATGATAATATTTAATTACAGTTACATCGTGTAACATAGGTACCTCCAACATGAGACAGATTTAATCTCCCCTATCGAACATCTTTGGTAATTTTAATTTAATAATAAAATTCTGAAACAACTTCCCACGTGTTTCTCACCTCTACATGACTTTAAAATTTGGTATTTGTACAGTTTAATCAAGACATTTAAAAAAAAAAATGAAAATATCAAAAAAAAAGTTTATATTGTACATATCCGTTTTGAAATGAAGTTCTCCGAAAAAAGAAATCTCAATTAATTTCATCAAGTAGTTTTTTTGTTTGTTTTTTTTACAGGGAAAAACAATTTGTTATGATACCAAGCAAAAGTTCAATTTTTTAGGAAGAAAAGCTAGTATTAAAGATGGGGAAGAAGTGTTGGCGCTTTAAACTGAGTTATCTCCCCGTGGCATGTTAAAAAAATTCAAGATGGCTACCTTCAACATGCTGTCATAAAAACGTGTTTTTCTGCTGTAAAAAAAAACAAACTACTCGATCAAATTAAGTGAAATTTTTTTTTTTTTTTTTTTTTTTTTCAGATCTTCAGTCCAAACTGGGTACATACAATATAACCTTTTTTTTTGATATTTTCATTTTTTAATGTTTTGATTAAACTGTACAAGTACCTAAAATTTTGTTAATGAGTCACCAATTATGTAGGTTAAAAGCCACTTAACGATAATAATTGGATAGATTGTCAGTTGAATGATCAAGAATAATACACAAGAGGATTTTGGTTGGTTGTTTTTGTTTTACGGCATATCAACCCTTTTCAGGTTATTTAATGCCGAATCTAAAGATTTTGAAGAAAAATTTTTTTAATAGAATATATTTGTTGTTTTCACATCGGTTTCTATTTAACCCATAGTTGGGACCCTAACAGGTACTACCACTCCGGGTCAGAGTGAACCTGGGAGCAATGGTAATTAAAGGGTTGCTCCACACTCCCCAAAGCCCACAAGCTGGGGCCTCACCACTGGATATAGTTTAAGGTCATATCCAGGACCCCCATTGAGGGACTTTTACCCTCTGCAGGGGGGCAGTTGGCGTATTCTAATGCTCCACCAACAGGGCCTACACGAGAGGAAGAAGATTAAGAAGAATGAACAGAATCTGAATATCCATTATGAGAATTGATACTAAATATTTGCTCGACGTTGTAACTCGCTGTCATAGCATGTTCTGCAATTGTTTATTTGCCTCTCTCATATCAAACTATTTTTTTCCTTCATGAATTTTTACGTTTTTTTTTTAATCGCAAATGAAGCAAACACCCGATTGAATTAAAAATCTGCTTTATAAAATACAAAATACTTGTTTTTTTGTTTTTTTTTAATCCTGATACCCCCCTCCTTCCCTAATCTCATAAAAACAACGTTACTGACATTTTTTCTTAGGAGCTGTAAATTTGTTAAGTGAAATAAATTAAATCGATTATAATGTGAATTAATTATTTTAAGAACATTTTTGTAAAGAGAATAGAAATCAATAATAATGCTAAATTTAAATTACATATTTCAAATTTAATTCAGCAAAAAAAAAAAAAAACCCAAAAAAAAACCCAAAACGAAATCTTCAAGTACAGATAAAACTAAATAAATGGTTGTTTTTATTAAATTTTCATTGAGTTTTTAAATTGCATCAAATCAGTGAATCAAAACTCTGGTCTAAAGAGTTGCCTCCCCTATATAAGCTTACATTTGTAAAAAAAAAAAAAGATTTTCATTATTTTTCATCATTTATTTTTTTATGTGTAAATCTCGTTAAGTAATTCCAAAATGTCTAAATTAACTTGAATTTATATGAATTTATTTACTAATAAGCTATCCTCTTGCTGTGATGGTTATCCCTCAATACAAGGATTCTAACTACCCGTCTTATTGACAGTGTTGATTTTTTTTTTTTTTACTAGAGATGTTCTAAAATCAGTGTCTCCTATTAACGGATCAGAGAGGATTGCAAATTGCATTATTATGATGAATGAATTTATGTATTCATGACTTGAAAGTTTCATCTCTCTATTTCTAATATTAATGGTGTGAGCCTCTAAGTAAGCAACCAACCCCTGTCATGGATGTGTGTCAGAAGCAAAGATGCGTCATTGAATTCCTAGCAAAACTGCATTGAGAAAAATTATGACTATGTAGAAAAATACATTTTGGAGCACAAAAGGTTTCTCGTTTTAATAGTGCCATTTCCGTCTTTGTAGTTCTTCAACTTTTTGAGGTAAAAAGAGAAATAGGAGGCTTTACTTTTGGAACGATCCTCATATGACAAAGGGCGCTCCAGACACTCATGCACAGCCACCATTCATCTCTGGTAAAAATGCATTGAGAATGGTGGTGACTATGTAGAAAAATAAATTCTTGAAATCAAAAGGTTGTTTGTTTTAATGGTGCCATGTCTGTCTTTGTAGTTCTTAAACTTTTTGAGGTAAAAAAAAAAAAAAAAAAAATAGGAGGCTTTACTTTTGGAATAACCCTCATGTATATATATTAATGTATCAGCACTTGTGAAGGGCCATTTGAGGATAAGGATTAATGAGATTGTCAGTTGGGGATAAACATCTGAGAGTATTAGAAATATTTAATTGACAAGAATTTGTTAACATTGGACTTGAAAGCGACCATGTTGGTTGTCAGCTAGGAATCAACACAGCTGTTGTTCATCATTGGCAAAAGTGCATTGAAAATGATGGTGACTTTGTAGAAAAATGAATACTGGAGCCCAAAAGGTTGCTCGTTATAATGGTACAGCTTACATCTTCATAGCTCTTTAACATTTTGAGGTTAAAAAAAATATATTTTTGAACGACCTTTGTATGTGTCACCACTTAGAAAGGCTCATTTTGCAGATAAGTATTAATAAGATTATCAGTTGGTGATAAACAGTACATATGAGAGGATTAAAAACAATGTATGAAATTGTCAGAATTTGATTATTTAATTGACAAAAATTTGTTAACATTGGACTTTAAAGCGACCATGTTGGTTGTCAGCTAGGAATCAACTAAATGATATTGTATTCTACAGATGAACGGTTCTTGGCTTAGCTACACAAGGGAAAATTTTTTACAGTGGTTATAGCTAGACAAATTTTTGTCGCGAATATTTTACATGTGGGGAAACCAATGATCGGAGCTCAAACAAGCACTTTAGTAGACATCCCAACTTCATTTTCATGACCTACTCTTGTGCTGGGTCTTGAAGGTAAATAGTAAGTAACAGAAAAAAAAAATTCAGTTTTAGTCGGCTAACGTACTTCCTAACTTCCGGTGTGTCTGCTATCAGAAGCGATGACAAGGCAAATCAGTTCCTTCACTTTTATTGTTCTTCAGTATTTTTATTGTGAAGCGATTTATTGAAATAAAATTGGAGAAAAGGACATTAATTTTTTTTTTTCTTTTACTCATGTTCACCCCCTAACAAGGAATATCGCCACTTGGACGTAAGGGCTACTATTTGGGCTCATGCCTAGGAAAAATTAACAAGATGTTGCTTTACATTACATTTAAACTTCTGCATATCAGTACAGCCAGGGAAGCAGGTAGCAGGAAGGGAATTTCAAAGTCTAGCTGTTTTTTCGTGGAAGAAACTATTAAAATAGAAAGCTTTCTGGCATTTAGGGACCTCAACAGTGAAGAGGTGAGATTTTGTTGCTAAACAAGTTTGTCAGGGATATGTGCATTCAGGGGGCACAAGTGCAACGAGTTCATCAAAACACATTCCATTAAAATACTTGTAAAACAGGCACAGAGATGCAATAGGTGTATCAGAATTTTTGTAGGAATTTTTGACACCCCTAACACGAAACTGCGAATAAAATATAAAAATCTCGTAATTTCTCTGTTAAAAGTGGGTTATTTATTTTCTTTAAGGATTATACTTCCAAAATAAACTATTAAAGTTGTTTTAAAAGTAATAGAAATTTTTTTTTTTTTTTTTAAAACAGTAATGAATTTTCCGAACTCAATATTTTTCAATTTTTAAACTTCTTAAATTTCACATTTACCCTGAAAAATATCGTAAAAATAGAATCGATAGAAAAATTTTGATAGATGAGTAAATTAATTATTTACTTTTTAATAGAAAGTTGAGAATGGGGGAGGGCGTGAATTAAAAAAAAAACGTTTGTCTAAAATATTATATTCGGTTTATTGTAAAGAACATAAAATTTCACATTTACCCTGAAAAATATCGTAAAAATAGAATCGATAGAAAAATTTTGATAGATTAAAAATCTATCAAAATTTTTCTATCGATTCTATTTTTACGATATTTTTCAGGGTAAATGTGAAATTTTATGTTCTTTACAATAAACCGAATATAATATTTTAGACAAACGTTTTTTTTTTAATTCACGCCCTCCCCCATTCTCAACTTTCTATTAAAAAGTAAATAATTAATTTACTCACCGAAAAGTAAATAATTAATTTACTCACAAATTGAAGAGAAAAGGTCAATAAATAATATATTCAAATTTAAAACAAAAAAAAACGTAGTGTTTTTTAGAATTTTACCTGTAAAGTTTGAAGTTTAAAAACCTTTTTTTTAAACCACGTTATTTGTTTTTCTATTTTTTTTTTAATGGAACCTTGGTCCTTGCTCCTTTAATTGGAAAAAAAAAGTTAGGGCTTGAATTACATTTTTCGAGGAGTTATAAGCTTGGAAAGACAGGGGGGGGGTCGAATAATTCACGCCTCCCATTTTTAAATGTCTATTAAAAAGTAAATAATTAATTTATGTACCAAAGTCTTATATATCACAAATTGAAGAGAAAAGGTCAATAAATAATATATTCAAATTTAAAACAAAAAAAAGAACTGCTTTTTAGAAATTTACTTGTAAAGTCCGACGTTTAAAACCTTTTAAAAAAAAAAACACATTGTTGTTTTTTTTTTTTTTTTTTTTTTTTTTTTAATGAAACCTTGGTCCTTGCTCTTTTAATTGAAAAAAAAAAATTAGGGCTTGAATTACATTTTTCGAGGAGTTATAAGCTTGGAAAGATGGGGTGGAATTATTCACTATTTTCACGAAATTTCTGACACACCTAGAGATACAACATTGCGGCAATGGGACAGGAGCTGAAGCTTAGTCGACAAAGTAAAACCTATTAGATTGAAAAATCTTTTTTGGACCGTATCCAAGATGGAGAGGCTAGTGGTAGATGCACCAGCCCAGATGTGGTAACAGTACTCCAATCATGGGCGAATTGTGGCTTTGTAGAGGTACAGGATATTCTCAGATGTCAGTAGTTTTCTAGCTCGATAGAGGGAACCCACTTTCTTTCAAGCAGTCTTTACAATGTCCTCAATGTGTTTATTCCAGTTCATATTGCCTGTAAATGTCAGGCCAAGGAGTTTGAAGGAAGAGTTCTTGGGTAGGGTGTTATTTGTCATGGATAGAGATGGTTGGAGAGGCGTCTTGTAATTGTTAAAGGAGAGCAACTTAGTTTTACTAGCATTAAATGTTACCATCCAGTTGCAGCCCCATTCCACTACAGTCTGGAGGTCATTTTCTAATGATTCTGCCATTGTCTTAGATTTGTGTACATCCGTTCTTCCCTCATGCATGTTATAGAGCGTTGTATCATCAGCAAATATATCCATCTCGGACACAATATTATCAGGGAGGTCGTTTATGAATATCAGGAATAATAGTGGTCCAAGAATCAGCCCCTGAGGCACTCCCACATTAATGTTATGCTGCTTGGATGTACGTCTATCAATGATAACTTGGATGGTCCTATTATCTAAGAAGGATTTAATTATATTTAGTATACGTCCAGTTATACCGTAGCAGCTCTTCATGCCAGACTTTGTCAAAGGCCTTGTATATATTAAGGGCTACAGCCCTGGCTTTGCCCGCCTTATCCAGTATGTCGTATATGCGTTCAGAGATGACCGTTATGATAACTTCAGTAGAAAGACATTGCTTAATCCATAATGTTTCTCAGAGAGAAGATTTGCTTTTGTGAGGTGGTGGACTAGTGCTTGATTAATTAAGGTCTCAAAGATTTTAGCTAAAAGGTGGGAGGAGGTTAATCGGGCGATAATTGAGAGGGTCAGTCCTTTCACCAGAATTCTTGTACACTGGTACCATAGAGGCCATCTTCCAGCTATCAGAGAAGCAAGATTCAGCAACTTATTTGTTGTAGAGCTTGGAAAGTATGGGGGCTCGCTAAGTTGAGTATTTCTTAATGAGTATAGCAGGGATGAGATCAGGCCCACACGCCTTGGAGGTGTGTAAGTTTTTATGATATCGCAGACATGAGAAGGGGTGATTTTTACATCATCTAGTGTGGCTTCAGCCCACATAGGGAAATTTGGTAGGGAGTTGTTTGTTTGCTCTAAGATGAAGTTGGAGGCGAATTGGCGGGCGAGCAGTTCCGCCTTCTCGGTGGCCATTCATATGACCTTCTGGTTGTTGGATAGTGGAGGAATTACTGATTGCCCTTTATTCACTACACTTATAATTTTCCAGAAATCATGAGTTCTTATCTTTTTTTTTTTTTTTTTTACACAGTGATCACGACTTATCAAGGCCCGGAAGCCACTCAGGGATAAGGGTTATTGCAAGTACATTACGTTAGTGTGGAGATTTGATGAAGTGTTTACTTAAGGGGGCGGTTCATTAGGAATTTGTTAACATTGGACTTGAAGACATCCAAGTTGTAGTCCGGTGGGAAGCAGGCAGACGGAACAGAGTTCCACAGGCGTGCAGTTCTAAGAAAGAAGCTTTGTTCACAGAATCCGCGTTTTGATTTAGGCACAGATATAGAGTGGGGGAAATTTTTCACAGTGGATTCAGCTAGACGGGTGTTTTTCGTGAAAGATTGGCGGGGGGGGGGGGCAGAGATTGGAGTTCAGACGAACACCTGCCATGGAAATAACGATAAAACAAGGATCTTTTACAATTCTATGTGTTCCCTGATTATTTCAACATGCTTTTTTTTGGCTATCGTTATTTCTTTCTTACAAGGATTTCTAGCATCTACGGATGAATTTTTGCTTATTTGTATTTGACTTATTACGTACAAACTGGCAGAATGCATGCTGTCTTTGTGCAATAGCAGCTGCATAATTTGTAGTGACCCATGGGGGTGAGTGGGACTAGATTTAATACATCCGTGTGGGAACATGTGCTTCAATGCCCGATTTGCATCATTCAGTTGTCTCATTGGCACACTGTTTAGCAGGAAGAGAGAAGATATCGGTCCATGGGGCATCTCTGATGTGTTCTCTAATGGTTTCCCAGTCAGCCCTGTTGTAGTACCTTGTTGTTTTGAGCAAAGGTTCCTCACCTTAGGGTTGATATTTAAGTGTGATGTCAACTGATACCATTAGGTGGTCTGCGTTTCCAAGTGGACTGTGGACATCATGTACTGTGGTGAGAAATAGCTCTAGAAATAAAGCCTGGTGGGGTTGACGATCTGGTAGGTGGGTTGGGAACATTACTGTCTGTGTGAGAGAATGGGCTATAGAGAAGTTATAAGTAGAGCATCCAGCTGCATCTGTGTAACCTGAGAAACCAAGACAATTTTTATGGTGGATATTAAAGTCATCAAACACATGTATTTGGGCGTTATTATCTAAGGAGAGTGCTGCATCTATACTATCAGAGACATGATCGATTAGGGTACAGTCCTGACTTGAGGGAGAATGGTAGAGAAAATATAAGTAACTAACGTAGTGATGAAAGGCTAGTCGAAAGCACATAAAAGACTAGTCATCCGATTCAAGATGTTGCTCTTTAGGTAAAGGGTGGGTGCTACGAATATAGACTCCAAGTCCGTGCATATATCAGAGTCCTTATGGAAGAAAGGGAGGTGTCCTGTCCTGTTAAAGTAGTTAGAGGAGATTGAGGAGTGTAAGTTTGTTTCACTTTTATGCTAAGATATCCGGGGAGTTTACTAAGAGGTAAGACTCTACATCATCTAGATTACTTCTAAGCCCACGGATATTTGTGAAAGCGAGCCTCAAGAGAGGAAGCGAATTGACTTTATTTGAGTGGTTGTCTGGTTGGATTGTGATATTTCTTTGGATTGTCGTTTCATTACGTTTTTGTTTAATTTCAGGTTAGAGGAAGAGTGTTGAGCAAAGTGGGCCAGTTTTGATGCCAAGGATACACATATAGTGGTCTATTGGCAGAGTCCTGCCTAGAAAGTTGTAGCCTCGTAAAAGCCCACCAGAGATAGCAGCAAGGTCCCTTCCTATGCGCGACATGGCACTACAACTATCCTGATATTATACAACTAATGATAGAGCAGTCGCTCTAAGTGCTACCAAATATTGTCTCTGAGATGGGTATATTTGCTGAACACACCACGCTCTGTAACAGGCACAAGGGGAAAACATGGACACGTATCTAAGGAAATGGCAGAAACACCAGAGGAAGATCTCCAATCTATAATGGAATGAGGACAAAAGTAGATGGTCACATTCAATGCTGCCAAGACTAAGCTTGTTTCCTTCAATAATTACATGAAACCTTCTCAACCACCAATAGCTATGGCTAAAGATACATTACCTGAAAATACGTCGTTCAAACTCCTCGGCTTAACATTCACAGGGAACATGAGTTGGAACAGATACATTGAAAACATTGCCAGGGCCGCTGCAAAGAAGGTGGCTCTCTCTATCATGCTAGAAAGTTACTTATGTCTGAAAATATCCTGTACCTCTACAAAGCTACCATTCGCCCATGTATTGAGTATTGTTGTCACATTTGGGCTGGTGCATCTGCTACTAGTCTCTTGCACCTGGACAGGGTTTAAAAGAGTCACCAACCTGATAGGTCTTGAACTGTCATCTAAGGTTCAGCCTCTGTCCCATCGACGAAATGTTGCATCCCTCTGCCTGTTCCACAAGTATTTTAATGGTGGATGCTCCGATGAACTACAAGCCCTTATACCCCCATCCTCGACGTAAATACCCCGACAAACTCGACAAGCAGTAAAATCCCACTGTACTAACATGCAGAAGTTCAAGTGTATGTGAACCGACATCTTGCTGCTCAACTCCCTACATAGTATCCGTATATAGTATAGTATTATGTCCCCGATAATAGCCCCTATATCAAAATTGAAATGTGCCTTGTTTGGGGTGAAAATGGAATTAAAAAAAAATATTTATATGATTGAAAAGACAAGAAAATAAGCTTTCTAAATATACTAGCGTGGGTGCCCGGTGTTGCCCGGATGTTTGTCGGTGTGAAAGAATAAAAAAAAAAGTTTTGATAAGCAAGTAGGCTTGAACCGGAAGACTTGACGCAAAGGTGAAAAAGAAAGTGTAAAAAAACCTTACATCTTACTGCTCGGCCACAACGGAACAGGAACTGAAAAGCGTTTTAATTTAATGATTTAAAAGTGACAGGTGCGTCAATTTAATAAGGTCGAACATCACGCCATAGGGGAAACTTAACTTTGGCTGTAAGCCAGTTTATATGTTTCCCCCAAAAGGTTGGAGAAAACCAGCTCCCAATAAAAAGAGGAGTGTCTAAATGAATAGCAATTGTCTGATATGACGAGTTTTGGCTGCATTAATCAAAGCTGATTGTTTTTCTGGACCTCCCGGCATGAGTGCCAGGGAGCTTGGTTTTGCTACAGGTTCAGTTTCACTTTTTTATATAGAAAAGCCAAAGAAACACGCGGAGACTGTGAAATATCTAAGAAACAGTGACTCCCTCCCTTGAGCCCCCCCCCACGCCTTTGCTGGATATACACAAAAATGTACACACACACTAAAACACATTTTGCCTTTTATATATATATAGATAACTTGTGTGCATTAGTTTTTAACAGTGGATTGAACAGTTTTTTGCTTTGAACAACCAAAAATTATTTTTTTGGTTCAAGCGATACCCCCCCTCTACATTTTTTTTATTTTCATCTTTTTTACAATTTTTTCAGCGAATTATTATTGAATGGCAACTAATCTACCTGATTATCAAACGGAAAAAAAAATGCAAAATCAATATTTAAATATTTGTAGGTGCTCAGTTTCTAGTAAAGTTAAGAAATAAAAACGTCTGAAATTGGGAAGTTTATAAATGAAATAATGTGTCGCTCGGTAGAAAAAAGAAATGAAATGTAATTCCTATATATATAATAAAAGAGGCACAGTTTTTCCCCTCTGAACCAAAATACCGTAGGTTTACAAATTTTTTATGCCTAACCTATTAGCCACTATTTTATGTAACTTTATAAAGACTTTTCTGACACATCCAGGTGTTCAAATAAAATCCTAGATTCATTCCAAGGAGCTACACCAGCACTATCGCATTAACCTACAGAGGAAGTAGTCCCAATTTTTCCCCCTATTTATGAAGTCCTCCTACTGATCCCCATAAACACCGCAGAGATTTATACACATGGTATGGATATTGTGGTTACACCCTTCATAACTGATTCATAAACTAATAACCCAAACGTTAACTTTCTGTCTGTTGATTCGAAAAATAATAAATTCTCCTTTATAACCTTCCTGCTATTCTGATTGGCTTAGATCAGACTGATCCCTTATTCCAGATTACAATTCTGTTAACTAAACCAAATGCGTAAGCCATTATCCAACATGGCGTCTACCCATACAGGAGGCCAGCATTATACATTAGATAAAGTGATTACTGAACAGCATAGAGGTATTTGCTTCTCTCTCTCTCTTTATATTCCTCTTTAAATGTGTTTAGAGGGAGAATGAGAAAGAGAGATAGACAGACAGATCAGAGTGAGAATTATATCTGCTTTGTTTACATTCGACCACTGTACCGGAACGAGACAGAGAGAGAAAATCATCATCATGGATTGTCCTCATTACATTACTGCGTACACTTATTTGGTTTAACTAGAAAAAAATCAGTGTTATTTCGATTCTTAGGGATTTAGATTTTTTTTTTTTTGTAAGAAAGATGTTATTTCATCAGACCACATCTCATTAACCTCTCCTTATACCAGTTTTACTAGTTATACACTACAATTTAAGACACAACTAATGTACAAAAAACTGATAAAACCACGTTACCCATTCACCAACAAACGTCAATCCCAACATTGTTTCCGTGGTCTTCTTCTCTTCTGTCTGTGTCGTCATCTTTCATACTGGCAGCTGCCAAAAAAGTGAATATAGGTTCACAAGTATATATATAAAAAAAAAAATACCAAAAAAAAAAAAAACACAGATTCCAACACTTTCTGTAAATATCAGTTACACTGTGGTTGCATGTGTAACACCATTGAACCTTTACATGCTAACGTCAACATCTTAGTTTTTTTATTGAGGCTATGCTCATCAGTCGGTTGGTCAATTCATTTACCTGTCAGCTCTGAGCCACAACTTGAATTTAACTGCCAATTGTTTCAAACTGGACACTGTCCTCAACCACAGGTTGTTCCACAAATCCTGGAAACATTTGGATATTAAATATCTCAAAAAAGCATGCTGATGTGTGTGTGTGTGTGTATCATATATATAATCATTAATATTAAAGTTGAGCTTGATAAATGTAGCTTTAAAAGCATGTCACTTTCATTTAACATATATAGTTTAGAGGAAGACCTCCAATCTATAGTAGAATGGGGACAAAAATGGATGGTGACATTCGATGCTGCCAAGACTAAACTTATTTCCTGCAATAATTACAAGAAACCTTCTCTACCACCAATAGCTATGGCTAAAGATACATTACCTGAAAGTACTTCTTTCAAACACCTCAGCTTAGATATAAAGTCTTAAAATTTGTCCAAGACTTCTGGAACACCTTGTACTTTGTGCTCATCCATGCCACACCTTAACCAACAACTCCAGTACAGCTTCCTTTTGTATTTCCTGGTGAACAACTTCTTCTCCATTGTCTTTCCACCAACCCTATTTCCTATACCTTTGTTCACCCGATAAACTGATTTTCTCTTGTCTTTTCTCCTACTTTTTCTTCTCTTTCTCCCCCACTTCCTAACATTTGAGAGGGTTCAGGAAGAACACCAATAGTATCACATAAGCATGACAACTGCTCCTGCTGATTCTCTATTTGTGTCATATTTAGGCACAACTAATTGTTCCTGCTGTTTTATATTAAAAAAAAAAAATGTTTTTGATTTTTTTTTTTTTTTTATTCAGACCGGTATATTTTTTACCCCCCCCCCTCTCCCATAATTCAGGATAAAAAACAATGTTCCCTTAAGTTAAAAGAGGAAAAATATGTTTACACCCCCCCCCTTTTTTTTTTAACATGGTAAAGCATTTTAGCAATTATGGTACAACAAATTAAAGCACAAATATCACGGTGTTGGGAGAATTAATTGGAATCGGGGAAAGTTGGAAGATTTGGGATATCGGAATCGGAAAAATATATGTCTATTTTCCGATGCCAAAACTATTCTTTTAATTGTCCTTTTTTATTTGATTTTGTTGAAAGCAAAATCTTCCATTGCTGGTAATAATGATAAAATAATAAATAGTTATTGATTTTAAAATACCAGTAAAGCTAAAATCGATACATCATCCTCCACAAGTGTATTTTTACGTTTAGGAAGATATCTGCATATTTAACATGTGTCTTTACGAAAATTAGGGAAAAATAATCTTATAGTTAAATAATTAAAGATTTATAAAGAATCAGAATTGGAAATTTAGCATGGAATTGGTAATTGTATCGGAATTGGTAAAAATATTGGAATAGTCCCATCACTAATATTACATCAAAAGAGAATTAACATCAACATTTGTTGTGCCTTAATTTGTTGTACATAAATCAGAAAAACCTTTCACTGTGCTGAATTTTATTGTGAAAAAAGGGAAACAGTTTTGTGTATAATGTTTCAAGACTTTTGAGATGAGGATTAATAATGTGTATTATTTGGATTACTGTTCTCATCTTGGAAGTCATTCTTACAACATTTTGGTCGATGTAATCTCCAACCTTCTTCAGATGTGCCTTGTCGGAAATCTGTATGAACTTTTGAATGGAATCCCTTTATTTCACGTACAGGTATAGCTTGCTCTTGTTCAGTCAACCATGACCAAGTAGAAGTCTTATGTAATTCATAACTGTTACATACTGTGGTATATACTTGTCATTGTGTATGTATAATATATATGTGCAGTGTCGTCATAGTGGTGTACACTATACATACATTTAAAGACGTACAATAAGATAAATAACTGTCCATGTAACATTTTTTTTTGCATATTAATGTATAAATGTTGAAATATGTGTGTGTGTGTGTGCAAGTTTATATATATTCATAAACAGTTAAATAAAACATGGCCATTTGAAAAGTGGACCACTAACCTCAGCAGATACGGGAAGGCTTTCAACTCTGATAACTTATTAGTTGGTATTTATTTGCTTCCCCACAAAAAAAAAAAAAAATGAGACACAAGGTCGTTTTTTAATGTGTGGGGGGGGGAAATCAGCTCCCCCCAAGGGAAGCACTCTGGCAGTGTCCAAATAAACAGCAATTGGCTGATATGAAGGGTTCCCCCCCCACATCGACCAAACGTAATCTATAATATAAATCTCACCATTCTGTTAAAATGTATGTATGTATGTATGTTTGTATGTCTCGCAAAAACTTTCGACAGAGGTGACGGATCTTCACGAGATCGGTATCATTTTGAAGCTTAACCCTTCAGACGACAAATATTGAAAAATTGGCCAAAAACATTAATTCCTTCACCCTCAACTGGGCACTTTTCTAAAGGGATACAGCTGATATTTTCGAAAGTCATCCTCTCTTTTCAATTGTCTAGCCTTAGTTTAAAACTAAGCCAATTCTGGTTTGGCGATGGGGGCAACAGCTAACGCGTCACATTTTTTTTCTCACTTTCTTTTCCTCCTTCATGATACGGGTTTGAGCCTGCTTGCCTACTACCACTTTCTTTTTGTCACACACACACACACCTCCACTTTCTTTTCCGCCTTCATGTCACAGGTTCGAGCCTGCCTGCCTACTGCAACTTTTGTTTTTTTTTTTTGCTCAACAGACACCTACAAACACTCGGACAATGCCGGGCACCCAGGCTAGTTACTTAATAAATGCAGCATCTTAAGAACAGATACTACACTTTGATCTTGGGCAAAGTTCTTCCTGCTCCCTGACTATACCAACATGCAGAGATTTAAATGTAATGTGAATAAACATCTCACTGCACAACAACCTACTTAGAATGCTCCTATAGATATGGCCCCAAATTCATAGTAGACCTTTACTGATCATATTGTCTCATCATCTACGTAACACTAATTTACCCTTATCCTAGAATGGCTTTGATAAGCGATTGAAAACAGTTTCAGTTGATATCTGGGAAAGCAAACAAGACAGACGTGTTGCCAACACGTTAAGTAGAACTTAAGACGAGTCCATTGTTGACGAACACTTTGGAAGAATAAATAAGCGTAGTTATGTATTATAAAGAAACATCATTTTAGGCTCATCTTTTTTGTAAGGAATAATCTAATCTGTTTATCCCTACTTTTGAAAGAACCTATTTTATAAATAATAGCATTCAAACCACCAGCAGTCTGCTTGGGTTTCCGTGCATAGTTTGTTCATCAGGGAAGCAGAAAATGAAAACCACTAGATGATCCCACAATACAGGCCAATGATAAAGGGAAAAGTGACGATGATAAGAACAGGACCAGACAAAAACGCATGTACAAAGATTTTATTATAATCAAATAACAGCAATAATCCATGAGTATGTGTTTGTTGTGCAGTGAGATGTTTTTTCACATTACATTTAAATCTCTGCATGTTATTACAGTCAGAGAGCAGGGAGAGAATTCTAAAGGCTTGAGGAAATAAGTTATTAGAGTAGAAAGCCTTCCAGAATCTGCTGAGGTTAGTAGTCCATTTTCCAAGCGGCCATGTTTTATTTAAAGGCACACACACACACACAAGTAACACAGAGGAAAGATTGTCTCCATGTGCTCCTACATCCTCGTCGTTAACAATTTGTCTGTATGACATGAACATGCTTTCATTTTTTAAAGTATTTATTGAAGTACTAGGAGGCCGCCTGGCGTTGCCCGGTCGTAATATACGCTTAAATATGATATTTTAATTCATGCAGATTAAGTATTTATTATTACAGAGACAATTCTCTAGTATTATGTTTCTTTCTAGACAGTTCACTTTTTGTAAGTAAAAAAAAAAAAAAAAACCCCCAAGAAAAACACCTAACTAAGATTGAAACCAAAATCTAAAGACAGTGAGTCACGTGCGATAACCATTAGGCTAGTTTGCCATGATCTTTAAGTGTTTTTTTTTTTTTTTACATGAAGGTCACTACTTATCAAGGGCCAGAAGCCACTCGGGGATAAGGGTTATTGTGTGTACAGTAATCAATGGGATAGTATCGTAGTAATAGTTAGTATTGGAGATTTGATAAAGTGTCATTACTTAAGGGGGCGGTTTATCAGGAATTTGTTTGTGTTGGACTTGAAGACATCCAAGTTGTAGTCAGGAGGGAAACAGGCAAGTGGCAGAGAGTTCCACAGGCGTGCAGCTTTCAAACCTACTTATTCTTAACATAAGGAAGCTGTCATGTGAATGATTTGTGCATGTGCAGTCGTGAAACAATTGACCAACAGATAAAAATCCTATGACCCCCCCACCCTTCAAGTACCAATTTTTCAATTTTGACCCCTTTTTTCTGGATGAAAACCAATTAAAGTTTTCCACATGTCTGAATATCCTATATACCAAATTTCAAGTATAGATAAAAAATTTGTTGAGTATATAGGCTGAGAGTTGTCTTCACACACATACATCCTCACTTATATTTATGAGTTTGTTTTTTTTCTTCTTGAGAGTTAGCATTGCTTTTGTATAAGACTAGCAGGCCACCTGGCATTGCCTGGTCGTAAAATATGCTTAAAAATGATATTTTGATTAATGCATATTTCGTATTTATTATTATATTATATTGAACCCAATATATAGTAATGATTTAAAAAAAGAAAAAAAAAGGAAAAAGACTCCTGCACCACCACTGAGAATCGAAGCCAAAATGTTTAGTTTACAATTTACTTTTTCCTTTGAGGTTAATGACTGTACTACGAAGACATGTTTACTGCAAAGTTAAAAATTAAAACATGAACCAGTAGCGAATATGTCATGCATACATGCATATTCGAATACCGTTCGACTTTCATCTGGCAAACTCCAGTTTTTTTTCATTTTAATATCTTTGCATCGATTTTCCCTGGGTAAAACCCAAATATAAAGTTTTACATAGGTTCAAATACCCAATATATTAAGTTTCATGTCTGTAGACCAATAACTGACAGAGGAGTTTGGTAGGCAAAATTTTTTAAACAAATATATACACACATACATAAATATATTTAGGAAGAGGTTTGTGTTTATCATAACCTTTTTATGCAAATATTACGCAAGTATAAATCATGTAGAATATCTGCATGAATATAATTACACGTAATTAACAAAAGATTATCATCCCCTAAGAAAACTCTGGTTAAATTAGTCAAGTCTCAGTTAGATTTATCACACTGCCAAAAATTCCTTAGTCCAAAAACTCAACTTTCTGCTATTACTTTTTCAACTTCAAAAGCACTTCTGCTGATCGAACTCACTTTTTCAAAATCCAACTCCAAAATGAACACCTTCTCTGAAAAATCAGGCCTTTTACCTCCAACAAGGAGCATCTCATTTGCATATCCGGTGGTAACATTGCAAGCATATAAAGAGATAAGGCGGCCATTTTTCTTTTTTTTTTTTTTTTTTTCATTCATTTTTAGTCCACCCAGATTTGTACAAGTTGCACAAGGCAGGTTTGTAACAACTTTTTAAACATTTCAGACCCTTCTCTCCTCTCCCGATCTTTAAAGATCATTTTACATTACATAATCCCGTGCCCATACTGGCTCGGTACAGGCTCTCTGTGGTCTGTGTATTTCCACTGGTTAATCTGCACTGCCCCTTGGCCCACCATTTACATCATCATCTTCATGAACCACACATCTTAAATCTAAAATGCGCCACAGAATTTCATCTACACTCAAGTTGTTAGGGGATTGCACCCCAGTAATCACTCCTCTTCCCCATGGTGTTGTACATCGCACATTTGGGGGTTTCACTCAAACCTCTTCCCCTATTTGAATTCTGGAGGGTCCTTGCTCATCATTTTCTGGGGATGTAACCTTTGAATGCCTCCATTTGTAACTAAAAATTGACCTCTGTGGCATGGCGTCCGCTTTCTGTCCGACCTTGGGAGCCATGTTGTACCAGAATGTGGCCTCTTCGGGGGATATCCTTCCTCTCTCAGCTATTGCTTTCACCGTCTGATGATGTCGCTCTACTATTCCATTTCCTCCAGGCCTATAGGCTGCCCTGTAATAGCTTCTATTTTTTTAGCATCGTCTGGAGAACTTCTGAACGAAAAAACAGTGCCATTGTCCATTATCACCTCCTCAACTGGACCTTGTTCAAGCATCACCTTTTCCAATTCCTCTAACCGAATATGCCGATTCCGCCTGTAATTCCCTCCATATTGCCAGTTTTCCAGGACCACAATCGATCTTTGACAAGTATGCTCCTCCATGATAGTGAGTTATGTCTATCGCTAATCTTGTCCAATTCTTTGTAGTCCCAATCTCACCAGGATCATGTACATTTGGGGCAGGGTCAATCAATTGACATCGAAGGCAATTTCTAACCACTTTTTGAACTTCTTCCCATTTTATATGTGGATCAACTTTCCGCACCAAATATAACGTTCTCTCCACTCCCAGGTGGTGCATGCCATGCAATTCTTCTAGTTCACCAATTCATAAACACCATATCGGGACCTCTTCTTTCTCAACTAACCACTATTTTTTTTTTATCCGCGTTAACGCATTTGCTTTGTTTCTCTCTGAAGACACAAACACTGCCTTTATCTGCAGTTCAAATTCAGCTATTAACTCTCCAAGCATTCCTAATCTTCGTTTTACAATCATTTCTCCAGCACCCTTTGTTCATATTCTTCCACTGTAGCGTTTACCCAACTTAGTCACGTGGCTGAATCAGTTCTTATTTCTATTTCTCTTGGGCCCCATTTTGTAGCTAAATTGATTCCTTTCAAAACGACATCTAAATCAGCCATGATAATATGATTGTAATTGTCAGCTTTTCTCAACCATGCCGCATCTTCTGCCACCAAGCCGTCAATTTCTATGACCACACCGGTTGCAATATTGCTTGCATCACACCACACCACTCCTATTTTTGTTTCGGGTATGTACCAAGCTCCAGTAACAGGGTCGTTTTTTTCCTACATCAGCTGGAATGTCCTGCATTATTTTGACAGTTTTGCCATCAACTCTCCTCTCCCAGTCTACTCCACTTGCTCTTCTTTTAACATAACATGCTGGTCGAAGCCATTCAACAACTGGATAGTGTCCCAACAATTTGCCACAGATAGAAAATAAATCCCATCTACTAATTTCTCCTCCTATCTCGGGAATCTCACTGCCTCGTCTGAATATCAGCTCTCTCATTCCTCTTTTCATTAGCTTAAGACCCAGCGCTGCTCCTCTATCCATTCAGGTGCTTTTGCTTTCAGCCAAAATTCTTTCAAATGTTCCACAACCTCTTTTGTTGATATTTTCGTTACATCCACCATTATGTCATTGATGTACGAATCAGTGGCTTCCTTTGTTTTGCTTCCTTTCTTCAATACCGTTTTTGAGACAGCTGCCATAATCTTTGGTGCAACATTCTGAGCTGTGTAAGGCAGTAAGTTTGTCCCTTAAAGTAGACCAACTAATACTGTCATGGTTCCTTCGCCACATGCAGCTGTAAGTAGGCTGACTTAAGATACACAATTGCAGTTCCTTTCACCAATCGTCTCCACTTTCTCATCTTTTCATCACACATATCTATTATATATCGCTCCTTGTATGACATGCCACAAAACGATTAAATTCATGGAAGTCTAACACTGGCCTAACCTTTCCTTTTGTGGCCTGGAACACTGCCATTAATCGTAATACACCTTTTTTTGGCTCCTTTCCATGGTAAGAGAATACCTTCTGCTGTCCACCTTTCAACCTCCTTCTCAAACTTTTCCAGGGAGTTTTTATATATCACTTTATTCCGTAACACTGGGTGCTCTCCTTTCCATTCAATTTTTCTCTATCAAAATAAGTCTTTATCCTCAATTTTATATACATCCGGCCGATGGGCAGCTACAGCACAATGTACATCTCCAAACCTTCAGTTTTCTTTGTAGTCACACCACCCATCTCATTGCTGACATAATCGATACCAATTATGACATCAATCCCATCAATGATGTGACTCATTACTATCGCCTCCACTTTTACATGTACTCCATCGACCTTGATCTCCAATTTCCGAGCTCCTCTATATGTTACGACCGTTCCATCAAATGTTTTCAAAGTGCCATTCCTGCCGCATCCACTGATGAGTTAAGAATTAATTAATGTGATGCTGCATCCAGAATCAACAAGTGCAGTTATTATCTTATGATTCACCTCCGCTTCTATTATTGGAAGAGGCCACTATTGCGCCTTCATTCTGTTGCCGGGGTAACTACTAGCGCAGAAGCTCCCCCTTGGCCGTTTCTGAGGGCAATATCTTGCTATGTAGCCGATCTTTCCAGAATTGTAGCACCTCACTCTAGGTCCCTCTTTACAATCTCTCATAAAATGCGGTCCTCGGCATCTGAAACATCTGCTGCTGCATGCGAGATGACGCCACAAAAAATAAAGAAATGATGAATGGGAGAAGTGTGAAGGGCCAACATTGCTTTTCACATTTTCGACAAGTTTCAGGAAAATCTAATAGATGGGACATAAGTTATGGGGTGAAAATGTCATTTTTTTGCAATTTTGGAGCATTTGTGACCCCTTTTAAGCTCCTGGAAACTCCGAATCCCAGTGAAAATGGACAAACGGTGCAATTTCACAACTTAAGATATGTATATTTGAATTCAGCACCATGGAAAACCACTATATAGACAAAAAAAAAACAAACAAACATTTTCCTGTCTTTCCTCTCTTACTTTCCCTCTCTGTTCTGCTCTAACCAAGTATGCTGACCTGTTCCACAAACCCCAAAATCCTCAACATGAAATATCTCAAAAAAGAAAACACGAATAAACCTAGAACCCCATCCTCCTACGTAGACCCCTACTACCATATCTCCTTCTACAACATTAGGGGTCTACATTCTAACCTTCCAGAGGTTGAAACCTAATTACAGGAGACGAAACCTGACATATTCTTTCTAAGCGAAACTGAAATAGGGCCGACCACCTCCCTAGATGAGTTCATAATTAAAGGATACTCTAACCTAACATCTAAATCTGACCCCCAAGATTGCCACGGGCATGGAATATGTGCCTACATTAAAGATGGCTTCCCATGTGGCAGGGATATCTCCAGAGAAGACCCTAATCTATCTTATATGTGCTTCCGGGTTGCACTTGCTTACACCACCGCATTTATATTTGCCCTCTATCGCCCCCACAACAGTGGAGTTACTGTCTTTAAGAGTATATCAGAAAAAATTGACCACATCCTGTCTGCTCATCCCTCAGCTAACATTCACATTTGCGGTGACTTCAATGTGGAATGGCTGACCCACTCAAATAAGCTGATGATGAGGGGAGGTTCTGTCATGATTTTGCCATTGCCTATGACCTCACTCAGATTGTCCGCGAGCCCACCCGTGTGCCTGATAGTACCGGTCAGTTTGCAAGCCTCCCAGACCTTTTTCTATCCACTTCCCCTGAGCTATGCTCATGTTCCGTTCTATCTCCTCTGGGATCCTCCGACCACTGCGTCGTATCAGTTAAGATAAAAATGAAACATAATAAATCTACAGACGTACCTCTCCACCTTACTGTATACCGATACTCTATGGCGGACTGGGATAGCTTCCGTACATTCATATCTGATCTCCCTCTCCATTACATGTTTAAAAAATATGTGTCCTCTATAGTATCAGACATGACCGTTACTTGTAGGCATAGACCAATTCATACCATCCAAAAAATTCCAACAAAAACCTAACAGCCAGCCACGGTTCTCCCCTGAATGTGCTGCTGCCATCGCACACAGAAATCACTTTTTCTATAGCTACCAACGTAATAGATGCACTGAAACTAAAGCTGCTTTCAGAACCGCCAGCAACCACTGTAAAAGAGTAATAAAAAATGCTAGAGAACTATATGCGCAATCCGTTAAGTCCAAAGTAGCTGAGCAGCGGCTTGGTTCCCACCAGTTCTGGCAAATAGCAAATAGGATCTTGAACAGAAACGTGCGTTCTATCCCAACCATTATCAATGGACCAGAGGTCATCTCGACAGCATCCGACAAGGCCAAACTATTTGCCAAAAACTTTGCAGTAAATTCTACCCTGTGTGACGAAGGCCATCAACTCCCCATATTTCCTCCTATAACAGACAACACGCTATGCAACATACAAATATCTGTGCGTGAGCTCGCCAAGCTAATCAAGAACCTTGACTCCAGAAAAGCAACTGGTCCCGACGGTATTCCAATTATAGTGTTAAAAAAATTACAACCAGAACTTGCCCCCATACTTTCCAAACTGTTTAAGCGTTGCCTTAAGGAGAAGTGCTTCCCAACACCCTGGAAAACCTCATCAGTATGCTCTGTATTTAAGAATTCAGGTGATAAGTCATCCCCCTCTCAGTACAGACCAATAAGTCTCCTGTGTGTCATGAGTAAGTTGCTGGAAATCCACAATAAATAGAGAAGTAGTCAACCATCTCAGCAGAAATAACCTTAGCGACATGCAATATGGTTTCCGCTCTGCTAGATCTACAGCAGATGTGCTAACGGTTATATCTCATAGGATTAGCGAATCTCTCGACAATGGCTTCATTTCTAGGGCAATTGCTCTCGACATATCAAAGGCCTTCGATAAGGTTTGGCATGAAGGCCTACTACACAAGATTTCCAGCTACGGTATAACTGGAAATGTTTTCTCTATCATTAAGTCATTTCTCTCAGATAGGCTCATAAGAGTAGTTGTTGATGGGCAGAAATCAGAGGCCCACAGTATTAATGTTGGAGTCCCTTAGGGGTCCATACTGGGCCCAACTCTCTTCCTGATCTACATCAATGATCTCCCAAAGCACATACTAAAATCTTTCGTTGACATCTATGCTGATGACACGACCATCTATGGCAACACATCAAAGGGCGTAAATGATGATGTTCTCTCTGATTCTCTTTCCTCTGATCTTGAGTGCGTGGTACAGTGGGGAAAGAGGTGGCTGGTTACCTTTAATGCATCTAAGACCAAGCTCCTATCTCTACATCATAAACGCTCTGATCCCCATCTGGCATCAATTGAAATGGATGGCTCTCGTCTAAGGGAGGCCCCAGGTTTTAATAAGCTCCTGGGTTTGACCTTTACACCTGATCTTAAATGGAACACATACATCAAGTTTGTGGCCAAGGTCGCTGGGAAAATGGTGGGATCCTTCTACCGCTCCAGAAGATATCTCACTAATGATGCAATTCTCTATCTATACAAGAGCCAAGTACGTCCAAAGATGGAGTACTACTGCCACATCTGGGTGAGGGCTGCTAAAAACAGCCTATCCTGCCTTGACAGAGTACAAAATAGACTCCGTGGCTTGGTGGGGGATGCCCTTTTCTCTACCCTGCAACCTCTTTCCCACAGAAGAAACGTAGCAAGCCTGTCATTGTTCTATCATTATTTCCATGGCAGGTGCTCGTCTGAGCTCAATTCTCTGGTCCCCTCTCGCCAATCTTTCTCAAAAAACACCCGAATAGCTGAAACCACCGTCAATAATTTTCCCCACTCCCTGTCTGTGCCTAGATCAAAACGTAGATACCATGAACAAAGCTTCTTTCTTAGAACTGCACGCCTGTGAAACTCTGTTTGATGCGAACCAGAATTTTGCCAGGGTCACCAATACTGAATTTATATTAAGAACATTGGGCTTCATATTTTGGCCAAGTTTCAGAAAAATCTAATGGATGGATCAAAAGTTATGGGGCAAAACATGTCATTTTTGACCATTTTGGGTCATTTTTGACCTCTTGAGCTCCTAGGGATGCAACGGGAATTTTCGCAAAAAATTTTTTTTTACTGTGCATATCTATTTAATGAAATACAATTTGTGAAAAAATTTAACGAAAAACTAATGGACGGTTATTTGGCAATAGTCTGGACTAATGGACGCACAGAAGCACGAACGCCACTGAAAACATAGGTCCCTCTCTGATAAATTGGGGAACCAAAAAAAAAAAAAAAAATTTATAGGAGTACAGATTTGTAAGCTAGTGTATGCATCCTCAACAATTGCCAATACAAGAGATGACATGGCCAAGACACGAAGATAAGAAAATCTGCGGCATGAATGTGGGGGTTGATGATTATTTAAGACTCTGAAATATGCCCCATCCCAAGCAAAAGCAAAAGGTAAAAAGATTTAAAAAAAAAATAAAAATACAGTCATGGAATGCTAAAATAATTTTCAGCACTGTCTTTGATCAGAAGAAGGGCGAAAAGAAAAGAAAAAAAAAAAAGAAACATCTTTTGAAGATGAAATTACATTTTGTTGGTTTGCAATTTTATTTGTCGAAGGTCATTATTTTATTTGTAATACATTTCCTAGCAAATAATGTGCTTTTCTTTATTTTCAAAATAGCAAGACTGAAAAAAAAAAAAATAAAATAAAAAAAAAAAATAAAATAAAAAAAAAATATATATATATATATATATTATGTATATATATTCAAATTTGCAGTTAGAAGAGAGGATTAAAAAAAAAAAAGGAAATGATGAAACAGTTTTTATGGCTGTTTTCTGTGATGTCATTATCAAAAAAAAAAAAAAAAAATAGACAATGGGGGAGGGAGAGAAAAGGGTCACACAAATGTGTGAAAAAAACTTATTGTCACCAAATAGTAACATGTAATAAAGATAAATAATAATATAATAATAATAATAAAATGTAAAAAGTTCACTTATATTAACGGTTTTGGTTTTTCTTTGTTGTTTTTGATCTAATAGTATAGAGGCACATAAGCGCCACAACTGGAAAATTTCCAGTTTTTTCTTTTGCAAAATTTTTCAAACATTTTTTTGTTGTTGTTTAGGCGAAAAAGACACTGACTTGAAGCCATTTTGGCTTGAGATTTAAAGTTTTTTTTTTTTTTTTTGAGAGTTGCAGCTGTTTTAAATTGGCCTCTCAGAAATTAGCTTAAGCCAACTTGACAATGAAGACAGAGGTTGAAAGAGGAGGAGGAGAAGAGGAAGGAGGAGGAAATAGTAATATCTTGTAGTAGTAGTAGTAAAAGAGTTGCCATGGATACAGTTGCAGTACTAACACAGGAGGCATTTTTTTTCAAATTTCAGGAAAGCTGCTGACGACGTCAAATTTGCACACACACACACACACAGCCCTCCTCTTCCTCGCCACTGCCAAAAAAAAAAAAAAAGAAAAAAAAAAGAAAAAAAAAAGAAGACAATGTATGCTGGGAGAACCGTTAACACACACTCTACGTAGGGCACAGAACTGAAAAATAGAAAAAAAATAACAATAAAATAAGAACATGAATAACCAAACAAAGGAGAAAGTGCATATATCGACAGTACATTCATTTATAAGTTTATGTCTGTCAACTCAAATAATAAGTTATTTTTTTAAATCTGAATTAGTAAATAGTAGTGTTGGGACGATTAATTGGAATCAGGAATTGGAAAAATCAGAACTTTTTGGAATATCAGAATCGGTATTGGAATCTGCAAAAATTTGTGCATGTTTTCAGATGCCAAAAACGATTCCTTTAATTATCTTTATTTTTTTATTTGATTTTCCACTGTTGATAGTAATAAAATAATAAATATTTATTGATTTTTTTTTTTAACTACCAGCAAAACTAAAATCTATAGATTATTCCCGCAAGTGTGTTTTTACATTTGAGAAAATATTTGCACATTTAACGTGTTTTAATGGTAATCTAGAAGAATAACAACCTTATAGTTTAATATTTAGAGATTTATAAAGAATCGGAATCAGCAATTGTATCAGATGATGTAGACATAGAATATAAAATATCGATTCAAGTGACCATAAAACAGCAATTAATTGCAAATACAATGGATAGATCAGTAGACTATACACATCCCCTTCCCACATTTAGTCTAAAATAGCATCTCATGACAAAGATGCAGTTAAAATGCAGTTGAGCAAGTCTGAGGGTTTTAATAAACTTTGGTGTGTGGTGCACATAAACATTCCCTTTTGACTCCTCACCCCATTCTAATCTTTCCTTATTGTCATAGTGGTGGCGGTGGTAATGTCAGAGCTGTTGTGACATATCTGTGGTATTGGGCACGGATCTCATCAAATTTGTGACCTTTTTGCCATGGGAGGCATTGAAGTAATGCTCCACCATCTAAGAGATACTGTGGATCTGAAGATTGTGGGCCTGTCCACATTCACCTTTTTGTCTCCAGTTATTCCACTTGAAATGCTGTGAATGGATGAATCTTCTGTGAAAAGGTCATATGTTTGGAGAAACGCAAGGAGCTTCCATGTATCCCTCAAATCTCGCACTATTCTTGTTGAAGTTGCCTCCTCGTGCTGATCACTAGTGTCATAATGAATGCCTGCTTGTTCTTGCATTTGTAAACTTGATTTCAGCACACATTGGCAGTGATAGCGTCCAAACTAATTTTGACATCTTTTGAGAGGTTTCACTAATTTCGTCCATTCCTCTGCCAGAAGTAAGACCTCCAGATGTCTTCATGCTTCTCATTAGCACCTACTCAATAACCAGATCCATCAACAAGCCAGCCCAGTAGCAATCACTCCGTTTAATAATATGGAATCCTTCAGAAAATTTCTGGTACACTTCAGGATGGCTTTTCGGCAACCTCCTCCATTTGCTGCAATGACAAGTAGGCTGACTGCATATAAGATGTGTCCTGCTTCAGCGAATATTGGCAGCAGTGTCAAGGTGCAATTTCCAGTCCCTGGTGCGCTCTGACTTTATAAACAATTGCAGGATCTTCACCATATCTAAGTATTGAAGCCACAATTTTGCTGTTCGCTGGTCAACCATTGCATCCTTCACATGGTCGATTCTCTGGGCAATCCTGGTCACAGACTGATGACAGAACATTATCCAAAGTCTCAGTCCCGTCAAGGAGACCTTTCAACAGCCCCTGAGTTTCCTTCAGGTCTTCATTTTGAGGAAATGACTTCTGCATCAATGTTGGGTTGATTATCCTCAGTGACGTGAAACTGGCAAATCATAGGCTTTCGCTTAAAAATTAGCATTCAGAGCAGCATCAACTAAGTGAGTGTGAATGGCTATTGCAATTGCTCTGCCACTTTTAGCATGTTCTTAACTGTGTTTAACATGTACTTGACTGTGTTTCAAGTTAAAAAAGTTCTTGCAATCCAGAACCTGTCATCAAATAAATAATTGACCTCAGCAAGCTCATCTATGTATGGAGCCCACCAAGTTGCAAGACAAATGATTTCAGGGGACTGGAACTAGGCTGTGACTTGACTATCATCATTGCTTTGTTCCAAAGTGGCCAATCGAATGTTAGAATTGGTGTAATGGCTGAATCACTAATTTAACATAACGTTGAGTGCACGCACGTTGAGTTATCAGGGTCCATGTCGATCATTGGCAAAAAACTGTGGCTGATTTCCCAAAATATATTCCTTTATGCACTGACTGCATAAGGCTTGACTATGTGGGTCTGGACGGATGTAAAATTAGTGAAACCTCCAAAAAGATGTCAACATTAGTAGTGGAATCAACAACTTTCTTGGCCTAGAGCTCTTTAAATGTCACTGGTGGTTTGTTGGTGTACTATGAAATGTTGTGAATTTTATGACTCGAAATTTTAATTTTGTTGAGTTGGAATTTTAAAAATGGCGGCCGTTGACCCCTTTCAGCAAGGTTATTTGTAGTAAACTTTTTATCTGAAAGAGAGGTTATTCATGCCCAATATCCAAGTCAAAAACCTTTGTTAGCAATTTGCTTGAGGTTCAGCCAAAAAATCAGCTAGATTGACTAGACTATTTCTACTTTCCTTAAAAACAAATGTTTTCAAGAGATGATTTCAGCATCTGATATTGCAGAAAATATTGAAATTATGTAAATAAATAGACGAAATGTCATTTTAAATATTATTATATAACCTCTCATTTGTTGTAGATAGGTGGCTCAACTAATACCTAATAATAATGATTGAAAATTGGAATAGAGTTTAAATAAAGTTCCCTTTTTTTAATTATGAAAATAAAATATAAGCCAGAGTTGCTGCCCTTTGTTCTTGTATGATCATTATTCAGAGGGATGCGATATCTATGCCGCAAAGACTGATTCCTTTTGATGGGTTGCTTCACAAACTTGCTAGCTATGGTATATTTTGTAAGGTATTCTCAACCATCAAATCCTGTCTCTGAGAAGTCAATACAAATAGTTGTTGATAGGCAGAAATCTGAAATGCATAGTATAAACACCATTGTGTCTGATGGATTTATTCTGAAATCCCGACCTTTGTTAAGACAGACCTGTTCACTAAATCTCGTCAGAGCCATTGGTATTAAGTCATGCCTAAGCAGGTAAATAGGATGCTTCGAAAGGAACAACTACACACTACATGTAAACATGATGGTGGCAATTTCTCTTTCAAATTATTTAATCTTTGATCTAGTAATTGTTTGGCAGTTAAGGATACTCAGAATTTTGCTCATGTCTTCAAAATACAAGAAACGTGATGTTTGTTTACTTTTAATGTCGAACAGCACCTTTTCAATTAATTCTTGCTTTGCTTTCTTTAATATTGAATAAAGTTCATTATAAATCGTTTTCCTTTTTTTTCTCTTTTTTTTTTAATGTACTTTTAAGTTTTCTAATATTTAAAAAAACAAAAAAACAAAAAAAAACTCATTATCAACAGTCTGACTGTTCAACAGATCTTGCATGCTTGCACCACTAACATGACATCCCATTTTTAGTGACCCAATTCTCTTTCTGATCATCGTTAGTGATCTTCTAAATTGCATTCAGAGATCAGTTGTTGACATGTAGATGACACTAGTGAATAATTTAAACAGATATAACTGAGCAACTATAAATATATGATATTAATAAAAATTGAGACAACTTTGTGTGTGTGCACACATCTTAAGCCAATGTAACTATTCACATAAAAATATTTTATTAAAGAATTATTGCCTTAATTTAATATTTATTGAAATTAAAAATGCAATAGAGTAAACAATATTTAAAAAAATTCATTATGCAATGAATACACCAGAATCCAGTTTAGTTTCTTCATAAACAAGTCAGCCATTTTAATAGGAATAAATTACTTTATGACCCTTCAAAATTTGAAAGCAAGTTTATAAATGAAGATGAAAACATTACCCTAATCATTAAATAGTTATATTTATTACAATTTGGCCCAATTAATAATGTAATGACCAAACAATATTGTAATAATCAAATGTAACTTTCAAAATTAAATTACAAAAAATTGTGTAAAAAAAGAATTGATAAATAATAATAATTTGATAAATAATTTAATAAGCATGGTCAAAATAATAATTTGGTAAAAAAAAAAAAAAAAAAAAAAAAAAATCAAATTTTATATATAAAAAAAAAAAACTGGTGGGAGGAGATGGGTTGAGGTTTCAAATACAGATGTGTACACTACAGAGGAATATCAACATTAAATAACAAATGGGGGGGGGGTGATATGTTGATGACAGATGAGTTACTTTTCTTGAATGAATATTAAAAAAGTGAAAACTATTTAATGTAGACATGCATTAAAAAAAAAAAAAAAACGCTTCAAGCATCAAAAGCTGAAATATGTTTACCTTTCAGAATGTAATCAGTCAACAAAGTTGGTACTTGGCTGCTGTCATCATTAATCGCCTGCAGGACTGAAAAAAAAGAAAAAAAACATTCACTCAAATTTGTTTTATTAAAGATGTATAATTAAAACAATAAAAAGATTAAAAGATATTGGTGTGTGTTCAACTCCCGCCCCTGAAAATAAAAGAAAAATCTGTATGATGTCTCTGTACTTGCAACATAAAGAAAATATCTTGCACCAAAAATCATATAAATTGACTGAATAGTTTTATTTTTAGAAAGAAAATCATTTTTGGAGTTTTTCCGAATCGCTCCCTTCCTGTATTCAGAATGGCTTTCTAAAATCTCAATCTGAAGTTATCTCCCTTATCCCTTCAGACTGTTTTCAAGATGGTGTTGGAAGATTGTTGCTTGTAGTTTAGCCATAAAATTTAGTTTTCTTATTTAAAAATAAAACTACTTGATTAAGTTACATGATTTTTTATGTATAATAATATTTTCTTTCTATCATGGCTACAAATAGCATACATATTTTTTTTATTTTTGTTTTTTTCAGGGAGAGAGAAGGATTTGGGCAAGCACCAAGATACCTGTATAATAAACCGCTATGGTAATTTCATGTTTGTATATACGTTATCAGACCCTTCACTCCTGCAATGCAAGAAAAGTAATTTTTAAACATCTAATGTCACCGTTGTGTCAGGCATGAAACTAAAACTAAAATATCCTTTCTTGGCCTTTGTGTGAAGATCATTTTTTTTTTTGCTAGCAAAACAAAAATAGGCAGAGGGCCAATCAAAAAAGTGGAGAGAGGAAACTATATTCATTCTCGTCACTGTATATTTGATTGGTCTACGCTAATCCTAGCTAGAGTTCTCATTCACCATAATACCACAAACATACCGTGGGCATCCTACTTCAGATTCCAAAATCAAAGTGTTTTTTTATTTTTTTTATTTTTGTTTGCCAAATCTATAACCCTATATTTTTTTTTTGTGTATTGATATTCATATTAAAGTCTTTTTTCTATTTATTTAAAAAGAAAATACAACTTTGTTATGTAAGGGTCGTGGAAAAGGTTTAGCTAATTTATATATTCTTTTAAACATTCATTTTAATTAATTCCCTCTTAGTTTTTTTTGTTTTCTTATCAGATGAGAATCTGTAGTTAACTTTTATGCGTAATTATATCCATGCAGATATTCTACATGATTTATACTTGTGTAATATTTGCGTAAAAAAGGTTATAGTAAACACAAACCTCTTTATATATATATATATATATATATATATATATATTTATGTATGCATATATTTGTTTAAAAAATTTTGCCTACCAAACTCCTCTAAGAGTTTTTGGTTTACTGATATGAAACTTCATATACAGTTTAAAAAAAAAAAAAACAATTTTTTTTTTTATTACATTTTCACCCCAAACAAGGCATGTTGCCACTTTGATGTAGGGGGCTATTATCAGGGACATAAGCTACAGGGGTACTATGTAGGGAGTTGGGCAGCGAGATGTCAGTTTACGTTACACTTGAACTTCTGCATGTCAGTACAGTTGGGGAAGCAGGAACCCAGAAGGGAATTCCAAAGTCTAGTGGTTCTGGGGAAGAAACTACTGGAGTAGAAGGTTCTCTTACATCTATGGATCTCTACTGTGAAGGGGTGGGATTTAGTTGCTTGTCAGGTTTGTCGGGGGTATTTACATCGAGGGGGTACAAGTGCTTGCAGTTCGTCAGAGCATTCCCCGTTAAAATACTTGTAGAACAGGCAGAAGGATGCAACATTTCATCGATGGGACAGAGGCTGAAGCTTAGATGACAGTTCAGGACCTATCAGGTTGGCAACTCTCTTTTGAACCTTGTCTAGGAGCGAGAGGCTAGTAGCAGATGTACCAGTCCAAATATAACAACAATACTCCATACATGGGCGAATGGTGACCTTATAGAGGTACAGGATGCTTTCGGGCGTTAGTAGCTTTCTAGCACGGTAGAGAAAATCTATCTTCTTAATTTAATTTGATCATTGTAAATTTTTGTAAATAAATTTTATAAAGTGTAGTATCCATCTTGTTCAAAAATAGTACAAGAGATCTGTGTTCATGCTGGACGTCCATAAAATGGAAATATGTCACACTTCTGCAAGAGTTTTGGAGATAGAGGGGGGGGGGTCTAAGTAAATATATTATAAAACTACATAAGCCAGAATACTTAGATAAATACGTTTCAGTTTTAACAAAGATAATATAAATAATGTTGTGGGAGTCTATGTTCACACCGGAACATTCATAAAACATACAGCAGCAATATACAACAAATGAAAGTCAAAACTGGAATTTCCACGCCACTCGTTTGACCGCTTATTTACGTAGGTTATCTGTCCAAGTCTTTATCATCCCCTTTTTTCCCTTCAGTCTATTTTTATCACCTCCTCCAATGTTTTCCTGAATCTGCCACATCAACTAATCTACATTGAATCCAAGAACTCTCATCCATTCTTTCAACATGGCTATACCATCAAAGCCTATTCTGCACACTTTCCTGTACATAATTTTTTTTTTGAGGTTATCAGATCTAAACCCATCTTTAAAAATCACATGAACTACCCATCATATCATTCTCATATCATTTCTCTCCATGCAACGCTTGTTGTAACAGTGCAGACGCATATATGCAAATACATGCAAAATAACATCACCGAAATAAAGAAATAAAGAGAAAGAGAATGATCATATTAGAGCATGGAACAAAATAACGTTAAAGATCATGTGGGTGATGTCACAGCCATAACAATGAGGAAATAAATGTTGTTATAAAGAAAAATAGTAAAAAATAAAGAAATGAAATAAAGAAATAATAAAAATAAAGAAATAAAAAATAATAAAAATAAAGAAATAATAAAAAATAAAAATAAAGAAATAATAAAAAATAAAGAAATAATAAATTTAAAAATAAAGAAATAAAAAATATAAAAACGTAAATACGAATTAAAAAAATAAAAAAATAAAATAAAGAAATCTTACTCCACTTTTAATATGTGATATGGCAAAAAACTGACTCCAAGTCTGAGTTCACTAATAAAAAAATAGTATTAGACATAAATTATGACATAATATTTCTAAATTTTTTTAGATGAGGATAATTTGTATTTAGATTATTCTGACTACTGTTCTCATCATACAAAATTTCAGTCAATGTAATTTCTTCAGGTGTATTTTATTGAACTCGGGAATCTGCGCAACATTTTAAACGGAACACTTTATTTAATCTACAGAGATAGCATGTATAACAAAGTACATATGAGCATATGGGAAAATATCAGCAGCAGCTAAGCATGGCTGGTTTGTGACGAGATTAGTAGCAGCCGAAAAACGCGCATATGCAAATTAGGAAGTGTGTGCGAGAAAAAAAAAAAAGAAAAGAAAATGCACCATGTGCCTGACAGAAGGTAAGTGTGCGTCGAAGAAAATGGATGTGTAAAGTTGAGGACAAGAATGAGCTGGCATGCGGTCGGAGGAAAGAAAGTGTACACCGGGTGAGACGAACAATGAGCGAGAGACTTAAGTGGTGTCAGGACGAGAAATTAATGGTAATAAAAATTTTTGTTAAAAAGAAAAAAAATGCCGACCCAAATTTTTATTTATTTATTTATTTTGTTGGTAACGACAACGTCACATATGTACTCCTGTTCTGTCAACCATGACTGGGTTTTTAGCCAAGTGATTTGGATTAAACTTTTTCTCATGAGAGAAAATTACATTTTCCCACTTCTCTTCATTCCAAGTCTGGTATTTTGTGGCATATTTAAGTCGGTTAGTTTTGTGCTGTTCAAGAAGACGTGGTTTCTGCAGTCGCTTTAAATGATTGAAACCCTTCATTTTCAGATACCTTCTAATGGTTTTCATTCTGCTGCTGTTTGGCTTTTCAATTGACTTAAGCTCATACTGGAGTTTTTTTTAAACTTCTGATATGGCGAGCCAGTGATGGGTTATTGTTTTGGTCGACCTGGACTCTTTATGCCCATATTGATCTGGATTTCTGAAAAAATTTGTGATGACCGTTTTGCTACGATTCACTTCGTTTGCAATGGATCTATGGGAGAGAGTCCACCCTTATTAAGCTCAAAGATCCTTCCTCTCTCAAACTCTGATAATGGTTTCCCTTTTGCCATTTATAATTTAGTAAGCTGTGTTTTTCTCCACTAACAAGTTGCTTTAAGTAACATAGAAAGCTTTCCGTATTCATTTTTTCAAAACTAGCCGATTTTATTAAAGTGGTCTTATCATTTTGACCAGGTGAAAATGTTTGTTTTTTAAAAATAATTATTAGATCAGGGTTAAGGTTTCGAATGAAGCAGATTTCATTTTTTTTTCCATCATATTTTCCCTTTTGGCAATGGTTTCAACCATTTGTTTGATTAAAAATTCGATAATATGCGTAAACGCTTATTTTCTTATGCGGTCTTATGATTTTGACCAGGACTGTATTTACAGGCAAGGCTTTGTAGCCCAGTGGTAAAGCACTACACTAGACTGCAGACAATTGTCAAAGTTAGCCATGCTGACGACTGCTAGTTTACAAGAATTGCATGTACACAGATGACTTTTATGAATGTTTAAAAATTATAAAAAATATACAGTGTCTCAAAAAAAAAAAATAAAAAAAAGTATCCACTTAAACCGTTATCAGCATTGTCTGGACAATAATGATAATTAATTTGAACATTTGCGGCCATGATTCTTAAATTACATTTTTCTTCTGTATTCAAAGCTATTCCATTTCATAATGTTCATAATAAAGGTTTTGTCATAATTTGATGTGTGAGTATATTTTTTTTCTTAGACACTATATATATATATATATATATTTTGTACTTACTTTTAATATAAATCTGGAGCTGTTCAGAATCTGGTGCACCGGACAGAGGATTGTAAGGAATCACTGTAGTCAGATACTGAAAAAAAAATATATATATATATATTCTTATAACTCATTATCACACACCATCATTTTTTTTTTTATTTTCTTATTTTGTTTCAATGGCAATAGCCAAAATAATTATTCTAGGAATTCCAAACCAAAATTTTATTTTTATTATATCTGAAACTTTTAATGGGAACAGATTTTTGCAAAACACAAACAATGATACCAAATTTATTTTTGTAACTCAGTCATTGAATTATGACCAGTCTAAGTTTCTTGGAAATTAAAAAAATTGCCATCTTGTGTGCTACTGGTCCAATTTTCATAGTATATAACTGAAAATGCAAGCTATCTATAAAAGTGAATATGTCTGTGTGTCTGTGTACATTCCCCTACACAATAACTGTCAATTTTCAGTCTATAGACTCGAAATTTGATATACAAGGTAGTGAGATTTGGGAAAATCTTTGTAATCTGTTTTCGTCCAGAAATTTGGCTGTTAAGGGGTCAAAGTTCAACGATTTGACCTTTGAGAACTCTACCAACCTCCTCCGATAACTTTGGGTCGAAACACTTGAAATTTTAGATATAGGTTCCTTGGACATGGATCTAACTTAATAACTTGATTTGAGCCCGAAACAATAAATGTTAAGGGGTCATAATAGGGGTCAAAGTTTAAAAAAATTTGACCACTTCAGTCTACCAAATTACTCAGACAATTTCTGGTCTAAACATTTGAAATTTTACATAAAGGGGTATTCAGAGATAGGGCAAGCTTTTTAATCGGCTTGGGTTGAAAATTTGAGCTACCAATATATAAATGTATGTATGTATGTTTGCATTTCTGCCTAAAACTTTCGACAGAGGCGACGGATTTTCACAAGATCAGTATCGTTTTGAAACTCAACCCTTCAGACGACAAACACCGAAAAATTGGCTAAAAACATTAATTTCTTCACCCTCAACTGGGCACTTTTCAACAGGGAGGGGTCACTTTTTTTCGCCGATATTTTTGAAAGTCATCCCTTCTTTTCGATTGCCTAGCCTTAATTTAAACTTACGTCACTTCCGGTTTGGCGGTGGTCGTAACAGCAAAGACGTCAGGTTTTTTTCCCCCCGTTCTTTTCCCCCTTCGCGGTACGGGTTCGAGCCTGCCTTCTTACTACCACTTTTTTTTTTTTTTTGCTCAACACACACGTCCAAACACTCTGGCAACGCCGGGCTGAAATGCTAGTATATCTAGAAAAGTAAAATTGTCTGTGTGTGTGTGTGTGTGTGTGTTCCCTACCAAACAACTTTGTCAATTTTCAGTCTACAAACTCAAGATTTGACATAAGGGGTATTGAGATTTGGGAAAATCTTTTTAATCGGTTTTCGGCCAGAAATTTGGCTGTCAAGGGGTTAAAGTTCAATGATTTGACCGTTGAGAACTCTACCAAACTCCTCTGCTAATTTTGGGTCTAAACACTTGAAATTTTAGATGTAGGTTACTTGAACATGAATCAAACTTTAATTTGATTTGAGCCCAAAACAAATGTTAAGGGGCCAAAATTGGGGTCAAAGTTTACAAAAATTTGACCTCTGCAGTCTCTACCAAATTACTCAGCCAATTTTTGGTTCAAACATTTGAAATTTTACATGGTGTATTCAGACATAGGGCAAGCTTTTTAATCGGTTTTTGGCAAAACATTTGGCTGCCAAGGGGTTGAAGTTCAAAAGATTTGACTTTTGTGGTCTCTAGCAAACTATTCAGCCAATCTTTGGTCTAAACATTTGAAATTTTGCATAAAGGGTATTCAGACATGCAAGTTTTTTTAATCAGTTTTTGGGCAAAAATTTGGCTACCAAGAGGTCAAAGTTGAAAGAGTTGATCTTTGCAGACTCTACCAAACTCCTCCGCCAATTTTGGGTTTAAACATTTGAAATTTTAGATGTAGGTTACCTGGACATGAGTCAAACTTTTTAATATATATATATATATATACACACACACACACACATGCATACATATGCACATAAAGTTATGAACAGTACATAGGGCCCAACCAAAGCCGGGCTGAACTGCTAATCTCTCTCTCTCTCTCTATATATATATATATATGAGTAAATTATATTGCTGCTTTTTATGTTTTAACTCAGATGTTTATAAAATAGTACTCAATAATAAGTAGAACCAAATTATATAGTATATATTTTTTTATTTATACAAACATTATTAACTACATATTTGCATACATGTTTCAATTGATTTCTTTCAGCAACTAACTTCCTGAGGTCACCAATCTCAATAAATAAGAATGGTGGCCTGAAGAAGTTACATTTCCAAAGAAATCTCAGTTAAAACATGTACACACACATGTAACCAATAATGTTTGCATAAATAAAGAAATATGTACTATGTACAAAGTATTTTTTAAAAGAAAAACTGACTCAGGTGCTAAATTGCTAGAGTAAGAGTCCAACATATTTTATTTACATAGATAGTCTAAGGGTTAGAAATGAACTTGTGGTTTGATAGTTTTCAAATTCAGAGACTTCATAGAAAATATGGAATGTACACACACATGTAGCCAATAATGTTTGTATAAATAAAGAAATTTGTACTAGTTATATAATTACATACATAGAAAAATAAATAATGTAGAAAGTTTTTCTTAAAAGAAAAACTGACTCAAGTGCTAAATTACAGGAGTAAGAGCCGAACATATTTATTTAGATAGATTAAAAATGGACTTGTGATTTAATAATTTTCAAATTCAGATAAATCAAAGAAAATAGGGAACGCTAATCTTCAGCGTTGAAGACAGGAAGTTGGAGAACTGGCAGGAAGTGTTACAGTTCTGAAATGACTTACAGTTCCGGCTGCTTCAGGTTGCAGATTATTCACTTTGATCTTCTTTTTCTTCTTATCCACATTATTCTCCCTCCTTTTCTTCTGAAGTGTCAGCAGTAGAGAAATGAATTGGTTCTTCAGTTCTTTGTCATATTCCAGCTCATCCCGTAAGGCCAGTTCAGTTACTAGAGTTTCAGAAAGCTCTTTTACCGTGACTTCAAATTGGGCCAGCAACTCATTCAAAGCCACTGATGACATACCTTTCATTTCTAGGAGAAAAAACAAAACAAAAACAATTAACAGAAGAGAAAATGAATATGCACACACACGTTTACATAATTAAATATGTAATCATAATCACATCTACGTGAAAACATAATATAATTTTTACTGATAAATATTATAACAATTTAATAATAACAAACATATACAAACCTGCATTTCAAAAAATAATTTAGGAACCCTTGTGAAACTACTCTATCTACTGTGGTGCTACTATTTCTAGCTCTCAACATAAACACACCTCCACCGAGTGGTTGTACATACATGTTTTTCTCCTTCTGAAGATAAGGTATACCTCCAAAATTTATACAGTACTAGCAGGCCACTTGGCGTTGCCTGGTTGTAAAATATGCTTAAATAGATTTTAATTCATGCAGATTATGTATTTATTATTAGAGACAATTCTTTATTATTATATTGTACCTAATATATAGTAGTGAGATCAAAACTAAAAAAAATGTATACATGACTTGGGTGCCATCAGCTAAAATCGAAACGAAAACATAAGTCTCCACCCTCACATCCACTTAAATATATTTATAAATATACCAGGTTAAAGGTATTCAAGTGATAACTAAATTTAACAAGGTTATTAAAAGTGTTCAATAAAAGAAGAGCAAGATATATTTTTATTATAAACAAATTTACATGGTTGCGACACTGGACATTGAAACCTGACATAGTTATATGGAGTAAGTCAGAGAGAGTTGCAACCTTGGTTAATGATGGAGGCCTGAACAGAGCTGAAAGGGAGGAACAGACCAAATACCAAGGTCTCATGTATGATATGAAAAGAAACTGGAATCTTAGGGAGATATCAATCATACCAGTTTTCATAGGTGCCACAGGGCTTATGAAGAAGAACCTGAAGTCCTATCTTACTAATATTCCTGGTGAACCAAGTGCAAAAGAGATCCAGACAATTGCACTTAAGGGAACAGCGAGGATACTAAAAAGAGCTCTCGGTTGCTTTCAATAAAAAGCAGGGCAATGTTGGCAGCTGCTTTGGCTGCCCCATACCCAGCGTTACAATCTTCAAAGGAAGAAAATTAAAAAAAAAAAAAGAAAAAAAAAAAGAAAAGAAAAAAAAGCAAGTCCGGCTACTCCACAGAGCTTTATAATTATATAGATAATACCATGATACTATTCCGGTTCAACACATTATGTTAGTAAATAAATATTTTAGAATTAAAGATTAACATCTTTCAATATTGTCATTTTTCTACAAAACTGCGTTGTCTTATGATTTTCTTGATTTGCATTATCACCACAGCTATGACAAGAGAATATTCTTTTCATTATTTTGACTCTCGGGTATATATTAGTTAATTTCTTATGTTTTTAGATAGAGTGATGTGGTTCTCGATTGATTTACTGTGTCGGATATATACTTGAGAGTCAAAACAATGATAATAATATTCTCTTGTCATAGCGCTAGTGATAACCCAAATCAAGAACACAGAATGATTCCCAGAGTTTAATCAAGGATGGCTAACATGTGATAGAGATCAGATTGAGTTAGACAAAACAGAGATACAAGTCGAGATGATAAATTACATGTTTTTGAGCTGAGGGAAAAGAAAGGTTTTCAAATCAGTTATCTGTGCAAGCAGGTATGAGACACACTGCTGATAATGCTGTAAGAAACTTTGAATATCGCCAAGAGCGAAATAACTGACCTAACATGTTTGCATGTTAATCATTTCAGCAAAGTGAACTAAATAATTAGCTAAGAGAACATTAGTGTATCTCTCTCCTGTGCCAGTTAATTCTCTCCCAAAATAAAACCTTTAAGAAACTCTGCAAAAGTCTTCTTGTGTCATTTCTGCATGAAAAAATATCTTATTTTTATAGCTAAACATAAGAGACAATTGAGGGACAGAAAAAGAATCAATGTAGCAACGAGGACGACAGAGGAACTGTAGCATCAGCCAACATTCAAAGAAAAGAGAAAAGACAATGAATTAAGGCATGTCACATGCATGTACATACATAATGAACAAGGAGAATAAAAGATCCATGCATAAAGATATTACTTTATATTGAAACTATATGAGCAAGAAACAGACATAAATATCCACAAAGCAACTTATAACTACCACGCTGTGAGCAATAGCAACTCGAACCTCCCAAATTAGGTCCTCACCACTGAATGTAATTTAAAGAAATAATCAAGTCCAAGAGCAACTTATTTATTCTAGTGCAATGTAAAATAAAATTAATTTTATCAAGAAAAAAAAAAAAAAAAAAAAAAAAAAAAACTAGCTAAAAATAAAATTCTTAGCAAAATCTGAACAGAGACAATTTCAATTTTGTCAAAAGCTACAAAAAAGTAAAAGTAAAATGTTTGCATCTTGTCCAGCCGTTCGTTACATCTTACCTGTTTCGGTTATTGTCTGCAAATGTTTTAAAGTCTCTTTTACTTTCATGTAGCTATCCATTTCCTCAGAGATTTCTTCCTCCTCTTCAGGTGATTCTTCAGTTGGAGAATCCTGTAAGAATTCAATTAATGAAACAATTTAGTGGTAATTTACACAAATGTGATACAATATCTCCTACACTATCCATTTAAAAAAAAAAATGACGAAGAAATGTTACATTTTCCAAACAAATAAAAGTATTGAAAATGCAATCAACATTTTTATATCATGATTTAATTTATTTATATTCAAACAATAAAATATTTGCATCAGCAGTTTCTTTTCAGATATTGTTGAAATTTAGTTTACCATTAAAAAACAAAGCAATTGTCCAAAATTCTCTCTCTATTAAAAAAAATAAATAAATAAATAAAAATTTAAAAAAAAAATCTATATGATGTATGCACCCATGATGGAAAGAAAATGTATTTCAAAAATCATTTAAATTGATCAAGTAGTTTTATTTTTAAATTAGAAGAAAAAATTTTTTATCGATAAACAAGGAGCAACTGTCTCGCAATATCATTTTCAAAACGATCTTAAGCAACAAGGGAGATAATTAAAACTTGAGATTTTTGTTGTAATGCCTACAAATTCCTATTCATTGCTTAGGAATTATGTTATTTATGAAAAAAAATATTGTATTCAAAAAATTATATAAATTGATCAAGTTTTACTTTTTAATGCCGCCCATTCCGAAATGGTGTTGTAAGATAGTCACTCCTTATTTAACTATAAAATTTGATTTTCTTATTCAAAAATACTACTTGATCAATTTATGATATTTGGAATACGATATTTTCTTTCCATCGCAGTTAAGTATATCAAAGGTTTTTCTTTATTTTTGTTTTTTATGGGAGAGGGGTCTTAACAAGCACTGTGTTTAAAAAAATTTTTTTTTTTATTACATTTTCAGCCCAAACAAGGCACATTGCCACTTTAATGTAGAGGGCTACTATTAGGGACACAAGCTACAGAGGTACTATGTGGGGAGTTGGGCAGCAAGATGTTGGTTCATGTTACACTTGAACTTCTGCATGTCAGTACAGTTGGGAAACAGGAACTCTGAAGGGAATTCCAAAGTCTAGCGGTTCTGGGGAAGAAACTACTGTAGTAGAAGGTTCTCTTACATCTAGGGATCTCAACTGAGAAGGGGTGGGATTTTGCTGCTTGTCCGGTTTGTCGGGGTATTTACATCGAGAGGGTACAAGTGCTTGCAGTTCGTTGGAGCATTCACCATTAAAGTACTTGTAGAACAGGTAGAGGAATGCTACATTTCGTCGATGGGACAGAGGCTGAAGCTTAGATGACAGTTCAGGACCTATCAGGTTGGTAACTCTCTTTTGAAGCTTGTCTAGGAGCGAGAGACTAGTAGCAGATGCACCAGCCCAAATATGACAACAATACTTCATACATGGGTGAATGGTGGCCTTATAGAGGTACAGGATACTTTTGGGCGTTAGTAGCTTTCTAGCATGGTAGAGAGAACCTACCTTTTTTGCAGCGGTCCTGGCAATGCTCTGAATGTAATTTTTCTAACTCATGTTTCCTGTGAACATTAGGCCGAGGAGTTTAAAAAATGTACTTTCATATAAAGAGTCTTTGGCCATTGCTATTGGTGGTAGAGAAGGTTTCTTGTAGTTATTAAAGGAAACAAGTTTAGCCTTGCATTGAATGTGACCATCCATTTTTGTCCCCATTCCACTACAGATTGGAGGTCGTCCTATAGTGTTTCTCTCATTTCTTTAGATATGTGTTCATTTGTTTTTCTGTCGTGTCTGTTATAGAGCATGGTGTCATCTCACAGAAAATTTTGTCAGGGAGGTCATTTATGAATATTAGGAATAATAGAGGTCCAAGGATAGAGCACTGAGGCACACCCACATTTACATCATATTGTTTAGATGTACGACTGTCGAGGACAACCTGGATTTTTCTCTTATCTAAGAAGGATTTAATTATGTTAAGTATTCTTCCAGTGATACCGTATGATCTGATTTTCCTGAGAAGACCTTCATGCCATACCTTGTCAAAAGCCTTAGATATATCTAGAGCTACCACTCTACCCTCCTCCGCTTTGTCAAGTGAATGGTATATATGCTCAGAGATTACAGTTAGGATGTCTGCCGTGGAACGGGCTTGATAAATCCATATTGTTGGTCGGTCAAAAGTTTAGCATTTGTAAGGTGATGGACTAGAGCTTGGTGAATTATGGACTCAAATATTTTGGCGAAAAGTGGGAGGAGGCTAATGGGGCTATAATTTACTGGGTTAGTTCTTTCGCCAGAATTCTTGAAAACTGGTACCACAGAAACAGTTTTCCAGCAGGCAGGAAAGCAAGATTCATTAAGGTATTTGTTGTAAAGTTTGGAGAGAACTGGAGCTACTTCGGCAGAGCACTTTTTTAATAGCACAGCTGGGATGAGATCAGGTCCACATGCTTTTGCAGTGTCAAGATTTTTTATGATACCATGCACCTGAGAAGATCGTCTAGTGTGGTGTCTGTCTGCAAAGGAAAGTCAGGGAGGGGGTGGTTAGCAGGGTCCAGTATGGAGTTGGAGGTAAACCGACTGGTAAGCATGTTAGCCTTCTCGTTTGCTGAACAAACAACCTCATGATTGATTGATAGTGGGGGAATCGTTGATTACCCATTATTTACTACACTGTTGTAGATTTTCCAGAAGTCATGGGTTCCTAATTTCTGTGCTTCGATGCGTTTTTTGGTGGTTTCAGTAAATTCTCTCTTAGCTGTCGCTATTTCTTTCTTACAGTTATTTCTGGCTTCTATATATTGATTAAAATGACAGATCTATTGGACTTTCAAGGAAGTCTAATTCTAAATGCTTTTATGGCAAGCACTAATATGGAAAAGCAATTAAAATATTTGGTGCATCAAGAAGTATAGTTTTGAAAAAAATGACAACCTTTGAGAAAAGGAATAAAAAAAATCTCTAAATAAAATCCTGACCCCCCCCCACTCGCCAACTTTTTTCAAATTGCAACTGTCAGACTTTTATACAAATTGTTAGAAAGGATAATTAAAGTACAGCCCCCAAAATGACAGCAGAGCTTAAACGTGTAGAGAAGTCAGTTGTCACAAAAAAGTGTTTACTCTGGGAGCGACACAAGTGGTAGAAAAGGTTTCTTGTAGTTATTGAAGGAAACAAGCTTAGTCTTGGCAGCATTGAATGTGACCATCCATTTTTGTCCCCATTCCACTACAGATTGGAGGTCATCCTCTAGTGTTTCTGCCATTTCTTTAGATATGTGTTTATTTGTTTTCCCCTCATGCCTGTTATAGAGGGTGGTGTCATCGGCAAATATACCTATCTCCGAAACAATTTTATCAGTGAGGTCATTTATGAATATCAGGAACAATGAAGGTCCAAGGATAGACCCCTGGAGTACTCCCGCATTTATATCATTGTTTAGATGTACGACCGTCAAGGACAACTTGGATTTTTCTCTTACTTAAGGATTTAATTACATTGTGTATTCTTCCAGTGATACCATATGATCTAATTTTCCTTAGAAGACCATCGTACCATACCCTGTCAAAAGCCTTAGATATATCAAGGGCTACCGCTCTACCTTCCCCTGTTTTGTCCAGTGAACGATGTTTACGTTCAGAGACTACAGTTAAGATATTTGCTGTTGAACGGGCTTGCCTGAATCCATATTATTTGTCGGTCAAGAGTTTAGCAGTTGTTAGGTGTTGAACTAGGGCTTGATTAACTAAGGACTCAAATATTTTGGCGAAAAGTGGCAGGAGGCTAATGGGGCAATGATTTAATGGGTCAGTTCTTTCACCAGAATTCTTGAAGACTGGCACCACAGAAGCGGTTTTCCAACAGTCGGGAAAGCAAGATTCATTAAGGCACTTATTGTAAAGTTTGGAGAGAACTGGAGCAATCTCAGCAGAGCATTTTTTTATTAGCACAGCCGGGATGAGATCTGGTCCACATGCTTTTGAGGTGTCTAGGTTTTTTATGATACCATGCACCTGAGAAGGAGTGATTTTCAGATCGTCTAGTATGGCGTTTGTCCGCAAAGGAAAGTCGGGAAGGGAGTGGTGTGCCGGGTCCAGTGTGGAGTTTGAGGCAAACTGACTGGCAAGCAGATTTGCCTTATTGGTTGCCGTGCAAGCAACTTCATGATTGATTGATAGTGGGGGAATTGTTGACTGCCCATTATTTACTACACTGTTGTAAATTTTCCAAAAATCACGGGTTCCTAATTCCTGTGCTTCAATACGTTTCTTGGTGGCTTCAGTGTAATCTGTCTTAGCTGTCTCTATCACTCTCTTACAATTATTTCTAGCTTCTATAAACTTCTGTTTATTTGAGCTGGACTTATGTCGGTTGAATCTGCGGAACGCATGCTGCCTTTGAGCAATAGCAGCTGCACAAGCAGAGGTAAACCATTGAGGAGAGTGGGGTTTGCTATAGAATTTCCGTGTGGGAACATGTGCCTCAAATGCAGTTTTTACCCATTCAGTGATCTCATTTGCACACTGTTCAGCTGGGAGAGAAAAGATATTTTGCCATGGGGCATCTCTGATGAGTTCTCTGATGGCTTCCCAGTCAGCCTTTTTGTAATACCTCGTTGTTTTGAGCAGTGGGTCTTCAGTTTTAGGGCTTTAAAAATGGTTGTCATTTAAAAATAATTCCAAGTCAGACAAAGTATTTTCTCGAAGGAATTAAATTTATTTATATTTTATTCTTAACAATATGTAACAATCTACAAGAAAAACTGACAAATCAAAATTACAAAAGTACAGCTCGCAAAATTACAGCAGAGCTTATTCAACATGTATAACCCAGTTTTCACAAAAACTGTCCGCTGGAAGTGGCACAAGGCCGAATTTCATGAGGAGACTGTAATCAGAAAAAACATTTGAAAAAAGTGCTTAAACATTTACAGTAGAATAAAAACCCAAAGAATTTAGTCCCTAAAGTAGTGGAAGAATATTTCTCAACGAAGTCGTTGTATACCTTATTTCTGATTCCCAGCCATGGATACATGTAGAAACAGTAAAAAAACATTCGACAAAGATGGCCTTATTCCCACCCTTAAAAAAATGGAGAAAGTCTGTGATCTGGAATCTATAACTAGGAAATCCGCTGACCCAATTGTTTCCCCCTTTATGCCAAAACTAAGCGTTTCATCTGATCAAATTCATTCTATAGTTACAGAACCGTTTACAGAAGGAAATGCAATCTTTCAAGATGACAATATACCAATTCTGGAAAGCACAAGGAACATTCAGCAAAGTCGAACCGCTTATCTGGCCACTAAAGTCCCCGAACTTGTATATAAAGTTGTAGTTCCTGTCTGTCTAAAAACAGAAGTTTTAGATTCCCTCTCCCCACCCTAAACATATTTTGAATCTAAGTTATCCAGAAAACTTTGGATAAATATTTTTTATTTTAATCTAAGTGGTTACAAAATTATTGTGGAATCTATGTTAAAAAATGGAAACAGTACTAACCCTATCTGGATTTAACCAGCTTCTTCCAAAGAAGAAAGTTTCATGGGAATATGAAATTCACAAGCAGTTCCCAGTCGCATGTATATCCCTGTTAGGGGAGATGACAAGGTTAGGTTCTTGCAACTTTTGCAGGGAGGTGTCGATGTCCTCCTACATACAGCGCCTGGTATTCCCAAATTGGTCACCCATCTGGTACTGACTAGGCTCAATGTTGCTTAACTTTGTTGATCTGACGAGAACCGGTGTGTCAATGTGATTATGCGGTATATATATCTATGTTCATTTTTGACATAAAAAGGAAACAAGATTTATTTTATTTATAACTTAGAAATTATAGGAAAAAAAAAAGAGATATATAGTATATCATGCAGGATAGTTGCTAGAAAAGTGGGAAAATTTGTCAAACGGTAATTTATTTTTATAAAAAATAACTTATCAAATAATAATTCTGATCTGGACCAAATATTTTCTGGGAGGAATTAAATCGAATCATATTTTATTCTTCTTAACATACAGCAACAATCTATGAAAAGAATGGACAAAATGTTTGCATATATACCTGCATCATGCTCTCAATTTCATTGATGACTTCATCAGCAGTGACAATATGACCTTCATCTGTGTTTAGACTAGAAATGATCAAAGAGTGCATATCAAACGCTTCTGCCAGTTCCTCATCGTCAGGTAAGTCCAGCTCGGGTGTATCTGTTTCCTGGAATGAAAGAAAATCAACAGGATTAGAGTAAATTTAAAAGACTCCATCAACAGAGTTTCTTTCCTGGAACTACTCACCTGTGGAACACAATACCAAGAGCTGCTTCCCAACTACCTATAACATGGTGGTTTTCAAGTATAACATAATCAAGTTCTTGCTGAGCCTTCTCAAATAATAAAATTTCTGACCAATTTCCATCATTACTGACCATTACGATGTTGTCTCACCAGCCATCTCACACTCTTTAATCCTTATCCTCGAATAGTTTCTAGGCCTTGATGAATGGCAAGTCCCTAGTAAAAAAGAACAATGACCATAGTCTGTCTTTTCACTTTTTTTCATGTACATCTCAGAGTTCCGTCTTTTAGAATAATCTCCTCCAGAAAACTAACAATATTTAGTTCGTTTCTGAGTTTTTTGAGATGAGGATTGATAAGTTGTATTATTTAACTTATTCGGAATACTGTTCTTATCTTGAGTGTATTATTTCAATGTTTTGGTCAATGTAAGCATTTATAAACAAGAATGGGTTTAAGGCCTCCAAAATTCATGCTAGAATTTTCCGCAAGAGACAAAGTACTTGGTGAAATTCAGTTGTTAATTACACTGGAGGTTGATGTTTCAATCCTCAGTGTGGGCGATACTCAAAATACAATTACAAATTACTTAGGACTTCTACCCGGTTATGGCCGACGGAACGAGCAATTAAATAAAAGGTTCCATTCGTGATTCTGTGCAAATCACGGAGTTCGATAGAAAGATTCCCAAATTCGACAAGATACACCTGGACAAGGTCAGAGGTTACATTGATGTAAACATTGTGAAAATAACACACAAGATAATAACAGTATTCGAACAATCCAAATAATATGAATCTTCAGCATTTTCTTTTTATATGTAATCCAATTTATTACAAGAACATATGGCAGCATGGAAAACAGACATTAAACTGAATAATGATGAAGTTTATAATGCAAAACAATATGCAATGTATTTTGTTTTGTATTAGTTGGACTAAAATTGTGTCAAATTTTTTCATTTCATTAAATTAACACATTGTATATTGTTTTTTAGAATTTTTGAGATAAGGATTGATAATCTGGGTTATTCAGATTACTATTCTCATCCTGGTTGTTATTTTCATAACGTTTCGGCCAATGCAACCTCTGATTTTTTTCAAGTATATCTTTTATGTTGGACCTGGCAATCGTCGTTATTTGGATTATTTCGACTACTCTATTCTCACCTATTATTTACACAACATTTCAGCCGATGTAACCTCCGATTTTCTTCGGATCTAGCTTTTCAAACTTGAAAACCTAATATAGTCGAACTCGGCAAAAGATGCAGGTGAACAAAGTTCAGGGTTACATTTGGCTGAAACATTGTGCAAAATAATAACCAAGATGAGAATCGTAGTCTGAATAATTCAAATAATAGAAAATATCAATTCTCATCTTTGAAAGCAATATGTGATACAAGGTCGTTTTTATTGTGAGGGAAATTCAGCCCCCCCCCCCCCCCCCCGCAGGGCACTTTCGCAGTAGGCAAAAATAAAAATTCCCTTAGTGTAGAAGGGTTTCCCCTACATTAACTAAAGACAAATTAACGTAGCGTCAGAACAGATACTACACGCAGATCTCAGCCTGATTTGGAAAAAATTATTCATTCTCTAAGGATCAACTGGACCAAGTGTTGTCAGAGGAACGAGTGGTTTTTCAATATCATTATGTACTACAAGGTGGAATGATAAAGTTGTCACCCTAAAAACAACACTACAGCTTTATTTTAAAACCGATTATCATGGAGTCACCGATTAAAACCGATTATCATGTTCACTTTTGACATAAAAAGGAAACAAGATTTAAATTTAGCCGCTTTCAGCCTCAATCACCACCTCAATGCTTTTTCCACAAGCGCCAGTAGGAGCTTGGCAAATAGTAGGCGGATGGCGGTGATCAGGCTGGTTTTGGTGTTGTGGGAGGTCATGTTGGTGATATTCTCGATGTAGTATGACCAAACGAAGTAGTTCAGCGGGTTAAGGTCGGGGAGGAAGGGAGCCAGTGGGAGAAGGTTGTATTATCTCTTTTGAAGTTAAGCTTGGGTCTCTGGATTTGTGGGCCGGCACAGAGTCCTGCTATCACACACAAGGTTTGCCAACAGCCACCTTATTGCACCAGATCATAACACTCTTCAGCAAATACAGGTGGAGGAGAAAGAGAGGGTTGGGTTGGTTGTTTTTGTTTTGTGGCATATCAACCCTTTTCAGGTTATTTAATGCCGAACCCAGTGATTTTGAAGAAAAATATTTTAATAGAATATATTTGTTTTTTTTTTCAAGTCGGTTTCTATTTAACTCATAGTTGGGACCCTAACAGGTAGTACCATTCCAGGTCAGAGTGGACCTGGGAGCAACGGCAATTAAAGGGTGGCTCCACACTCCCCAAAGCCCGCAAGCTGGGGCCTCACCATTGGATATACTTTAAGGTCATATCCAGGACCAGAGAGGGTTGAGAGAGACAGAAATTTAAATAGACAGGTTATATTTCTGTCCTGAGCAATGCAAGGGAGCCCTACTAGTATTGTATGAAAGACAGTTTGTGTGTCTGGATAAAGTAAAAAAAAAAATATGCAAGACACACACATCAAGCTGATATATTATTTTTCACCATTGCATCGGTTTGGTTATTTTACTTTTATGGTACATCAACTCTTATTTAATGCCAAATCTGGTCATTTTGGTAAAAGTTTTTATGCTTCAAGGCTTTTAAATCTTCAAATAACGAATTGATCGTTGGCCACTGCTTCCCAATATATTTTCGGGAGGGGGAGGGGGTGATTATTAGTTGAGGTTGGAATATTAATTGTTGTAAGTTGATATGGGTTTTATATGCTGGAGATTGATGTGACCAGCTGAGGCCTCAACTACTTATCTCACCCAGGTAAGGGACAAAGTGGAATGTTGCAGCACGTATATCTACTTTCTCAGATTATGGACCGTTCAGCCACCAGAATTTTGCCCTTAAGCATCACGAGTTGCTAACCACGGCAAACTGTTAACCCCTTTGGGGAAGAAAAAAAAAAGAGGGAAAGAAAAAAAGAGCTAGAAGAACATTTTTATTTTTGGCTTTGCAGAACATGATTGAGTTTTACAAAGAGAAAAGAAAAAAAAAAATAATAGCATCAATGTTTGGTGTATTTTAGGCCAGGAAGCCGGTATCTTCAGTTAACCTGATCTGATAGCACTGCCTTGGACAAAATTTGGACAGGTATATTTTTTTGTTTGTTTTGTTCCATTCTTTTGGAAGTCTCTAGGAATTAAATTAGTCAGAAAGGGGTCAACATTTAAAACAATTGTTCTTTTTAATCGACCTTTGGTTTAAAACTCTAAACACAATTTTTTAAGCTTTGGGTCAGAATCAAAGTGTAGTAACTTTTTGTTCTCGATTGAAATAGTTAAAATTCTTAATGGAAGAGAGGAAGATTTTATCTCGTTATCCATATTTTTGTCAAAACATCTTTTAATTTTAAATTTGGACTGCTGTGCAGAAGAGAAAAAAATTGAGAAACCTGGTGTTAACATATACTATAATATATATATATATATATATATATATATATATTTATATACACACATACATATATATATATACACACATACATACATACATACACACACACATACATACATACATACATATTAGCATGCCATCTGGCGTTGCCCGGTTGTAAAATACATTTAAATATGATATTTTGATTTATGCAGATTTTGTATTTGATATTATAGAGCAAATTCTCTACTGATTATTATATTGTCTCCAAAATATATATAGTCACTAGCCTGGATGCCCGGGTGTTTGGAGGTGTGTGTTGAGAAAAAAAAAAGTGGTAGTAGGCAGGCAGGCTTGAACCTGTACCGCTAAGGAGGAAAAGAATGTGGAGAAAAAAAAAACAAACAAAAACATGTTTTTTTGCAATTGCGCCCATCGCCAAACCGGAAGTGATGTAGGTTTAAATTAATGCTAGTCAATCAAAAACAGGGGATGACCTTTGAAAATATTGGCAAAAAAAGGTACCCCTCTCTGTAGAAAAGTGCCCGGTAAGGGGTAAAAGAATTAATTTTTTTTAAACAATTTTTCGATACTGGTCGTCCGAAGGGTCGAGCTTCAAAACGATACCAATCTCGTGAAAATCCGTCGTCTCTGTTGAAAGTTTTAAGCAGACATACAAACATACATACGTTTAAACAGACAGGTGAGATTTATATATAGTAATGATTTCACAAGTTTGACTTGAGTGCTATCAGCTGGAATTTAAACTAAAACATTCAGCACTCCAGCCATAGTCGTTACTAAGTACTTCAGCCTTCGTTGTTACTGTCTTAAGCATCACCATATGGATAAAAAAGGCTAAAAATTAAGCGACTTCAAGCTAAAAAAAATATATGTGTACGCATGCTCAGAAGATAGTCAATTTACTCCTGCCAAGGTCAATTGTCTTTTTTTTTCTTTCAATTTTGACCAATTACCAGCTATTTTTACAGCCCAAAAACTTAAATCAGAAGTGCTCCCAAGGTCCAAATACTCTATATATCAAGTTTCAAATCCGTAGACAAAATATTCAAAGAGGAGTTTGGTGGAAACATTTCGCATACGCACACAGACAGACAAAGCTACTTTATATATATATACTAGCATGGGTGCCCGGCGTTGCCCGGGTATTTGGAGGTGAATGTTGAGCAAAAAAAAAAAGCGGTCAATTTTTTAAACTTTGACTCCTATTATGCCCCCTTAAAATTTATTGTTTTGGGCTCAAATCAAGTTATTAAGTTAGATCCATGTCCAAGGAACCTATATCTAAAATTTCAAGTGTTTAGACGCAAAATTATCGGAGGATTTTGGTAGAGTTTTCAAAAGGTCAAATCATTGAACTTTGACCCCTTAATCGCCAAATTTCTGGCCGAAAACCGATCACATAGATTTTCCCAAATCTCAATACACTGTATCTCAAATTTCAAGTCTGTAGGCTGAAAATTGACAGAGTTATTGCGTAGGTAAATATACACAGACAGACACATAAATACACAGACACGTTCACTTATAAGACATGCCCGTGTGCGAGAACGTTTACATCCTAAATTCTATGTAATTATGCCATATGTAAAAACTATGTATAAAAAGAATTAAGTGTTAAAATAAACCAATCATCTAATACGAAACCATAAAAACATGAATAATTAATGAAGGCTTCCTTTTCTAATATGCAAATTAGTTAATCTTCCATGAGTAATTATATTCAGAAGTTCGTTTTAGTAAGTTTTGAATAGAAAACGTAGGCATGTAATATCAATGTCAGCACGAGAAACAAAACACAGCTTTATATATAGATTAATAAATAGGAGGCAAACGAAATTAATTTAAGATCATGTACATATGTTCCAAGAACTTATCAACCAACTAGCTTGATACAATTTTTAAAAAGTGTTTTCAAACCTACTTATTAACATAAGGAATCTGTCACATGAACTTTCATGGATGCGCATGTGTGAAACAGTTGAAAAACACAAAAATCTTATGACCCACAAGTACCAAATTTTCAAGTTTGACCACTTAGCAGCTCTTTTTCCAGATAAAAACTGATTAAAAAGTTTTCTACATATCTGAATACCCTGCATCCTAAATTTTAAGTCTGTAGATAAAAATTTCATTGAGTATATAGGTTTAGAAGTGTCCTCTCTCATACACACATTCTCACTTTTATGGATATATATAGATTAAGTTATATACAGAATCAATAGGTAACTGGAAAGGTCAACATAAAAAAATCACACAGAAGTAACCCTAAAGGATATCTCTGGTCAAATATGAATTTTAAAAAGTGAAAAAAAAAATTTTTTTTAAATGTATAGCTAGTTAACCATCTGTACACGCTTATTTTGGTTTCATATTTTTTTTTTTCTTAATGTGCTGTTTTTTTTTAATTTTATTTATTGCAGACGATTATCCTCATCTTTTAGTTGTTGTTTCACAATGTTTCGGCCAACTATTCCTCTATCCTTCGTCAGGTGGTTACCACAACGGGATAGGAATTCCGAATCTCCTAACTGCATCCTCAGCAATTACTGCCTTCCATAGTTGTTGTCGTCTCACCACGTTTTGAGCAACTAATCCTCTGGCAAGCTTTGGGTAGGATCAAAACCACTATCTTCAGACAATGCTTACCTGGAACTGTATAGATTCAACATCTCTATCCACTGTGCCACGGGCCCTGAAGGGTGTTCAAGGTTGGAGTTTTTGTTCTTATAAATCCACATTTTTTTGTTTGTGTTTTTTTACTGAATTATTTTTTTCGTTTTGAAATAGGATGTGTGAAAGATAAATTTAATTATTACTATAGTGTTTAGTCATTAAATTATTAATTTAACCAAATTGTTAAAACTATAAATGATTTTTGAAGTTAATTTAAATATATCAATAAAATTTCCATATTTCAAAAATCATGTAAACTGATCAAGTAGTTTTTTTTTTTTTTACAGAAAATAATTTTAAAATGATTTTAAGCAATTAATAATGGGAAACTGTTAGTATTACAAGGCTGATCTCGCAAATTTGAATTATTGTGGAGTTATCTACCCTTGTTTTTTTTGTTTTTTTTCAAAATGGTGATGCAAGAGTCCCTTTTTACTCACTCATAAAATTGGATAAAATGACTATCAACTTATGTGGTTTTTGGAGTATTACAACTTTGTTCTCGAACGAATCTACGTACATCATAAAGATGTTTCTGTATTTTTGTTTCTTTTATTTACGTTGAACTGTTGCTTGCACCTTGCATTTTTGATTTATAGTAATTAAGAAAATAATTCAATATCAAAAACGGAAACACACACACACACGTGAAGTGGTCTCATAATTTTATTGACACAGATTGTATGTGTAAATCATTTGTCTTTTCGCATAACAGATTGGCAATGTATAAAGGTAGTGGCCATGGAAGAAGGCGAGAGAAAAATCTGTTTAGGCATTTAAAAATGGTTATATCTTTTGTATTCGTTATATATTCTATTAAAATCCAGTTACTATTATGCATCTAAAATTAAAAAGAGCATGTTTCACTCAGTTTCGTTTTTAGATAAACACGGGATCCAGTAAAATTCGATGCTCATTTTGTTTTGCTTTGGCGTATTCACATAATGTTGGCTCTTTTCAAGCGTGCTTTTCTCAATTTTAGATGCATGATACTAACTGGATTTTTAATGGAAATAATTATTCACTAATTAATATATATAGGCAATAGGTTTTATTCAGTCTTGACGGACTACGGATACCCACGGTAAGTGTGAAATTTTTGTAGCAAAAGTTGCACAATCTCCAACCACATCTCTCCAGAGTCAACATTGTTGAATACCAGTGGCAGGTGGAGGTTCAGGATGACTGAAAACTATGCCGAGATAAGCGGAGAGCACATACAGTGCCTAGAATTCCCAAATCGTCACCCATCTGGTACTAGCCAGGCTCAACGTTGCTTAACTTCAGTGATCTGATGGGAACCGGTGTGTCAACGTAATTATGCCGTAATATATAACAAGAAACAAAAACATACAACTATTTGTTATGATTAAACAGATTTTTTTTTCTCGCGTTTTTCCATAGCCGCAACCTTTATACATTTTCCTAAAGATATATACACCTTTCTATTCCTTTCCGGATGTATAATTCTCGTTTTTAACAAAGTTTGATGATTTTTTTTTTTTTAATTATTATTAATCAAAAATATAACAAAGTAAAACGAAATTTTTAAAATCCTATTTAAAAATATAATCCAATTACAAAATTAAATCCACCAGAATGCATTTTTTCAAAATTTAAACTGGCTTTAAAATTCTCACCAAATCCTATGTACTGAAAGATTATAAATTATAAACTTCATTCTAACAATTTTTCAATCTTACCTTGGATGCCATAGCCATTGATTATGAATTCGAATGCATTCGAATTATACTCATTGACCTTTAAAATATGCAAATAACTCCCCAGGATATCGACTTTAGACAGCCCTTATCTTAATCAACTCTTCAATCGATAACAAACTATGAAAACTACTGGACACCCTCCCCGTAAAAAAAGAAAAAAAAAAAAAACGAAAAAAAAAAAAACCAAAAAAAACAAACAAAAAAAAAAACGATGCCACAAATGCTTCACCTGTGTTCCCACTAATCTTCTCTATGCAGAGTGCCTAAAAAAAATACATACTCACACTTAACCTGTTATCAGTGTTATAATTATGACAATAATGGTCATCAATGTGAACATTTACGAACATCATTCTTTTATATTATATTTATCTTCTGTATTTAAAGTTATTCTATTTCACTATATGTTCATAAATGAAGGTGATAAAGGCATTATTGTCATTTGAAGTGTGAGTACATTTTTACATATCTTAGAGACACACTGTACATAAAACTCAATGTGTGTTCACAATATTTATATCTTTTCCACGGCGAGATGATGTGACACAAGGGTAGGAATGTATGAAGAGTACTCTTGCTTGAAAAAATGCCTGGGCAGACCTGTCAGAATTCATCAGCAGGAACGTCTTGGGTAATTAACAATAAACTAACCTCTTCTCAAAGGAAGAAGGAAAAACCTGGAAGGTTGGACCGCTTAGAACTGCATAATAGGAAAGTAACAACTCACCCAGGAGATAATGAGTTATCTTAACAACAGCATATACGCTGCTAGCTTTATAGGCAAGATCCCCCCCCCCCTGCTGGGCGAGAAAGAACGGTTCGAGAATTTATATAAACCTAAAGGTGTATTCTTATGTAAAATATACCAGAGAAGACAATGGAAGTGGTCTCAAATCTCAAATGCCAATCTAACCTAAAGAGCTATGAGGGCATAACCTCCTTAAAACTTCAAATGACTTCTATTTTTATGAAAATTAAATCATATGTATAAAATTCTCTGGGGAAGACAATGGAATTACATTACCCCTTACATGTTGAATGTCTATGTGCATCCACCACCAATTGGCCATGGGAGAAAATCTCCTTGAAATTTCAAATACATATACACTCGTGAACAAAAAAAATGGGCCATGATTAAAATTGGAACAAAAAAAATGGGCCATGATTGAAATTGGAAAGAAAACAATTTTTAAAATTTTTATCGCTTGTTTGCTAATAATTAGCTGTTATTTAGTATTTTTCAGATTATTAGTATTAAAGATGAGTCCAAGAAAAGTAAGACGACATCTTGACGAAAAAATTAAAAACCGAATTGCAGGATTATGACAGGCAAATTTGACTTACAAGCAGATTTTCAACATTTTGAAAGAAGAAAAGGTGGCAACATCTCTTTCAGCTGTGAAGAGAATTGGGCAAAGATTCGAAATTGAAGGCACAGTGAGCAGGAAAGTTGGTTCTGGCCGCCCCAGAGCATTCACAATGAAGGACGATCACAGGCTAAAAATGACCGTTTTGAAGGATCGCAAAAAAACTTATGTTGACCATAGCAAACAATTCGAAACAGCAAAAGGAAATTCTCTTTCTAGAGTGACAATATCCAGAAGGATGAAGGAAATGGGATTTTCATCAAAAAGATGTGCAAAAAAACCTGTGTTAACTAAGAAGAACATCAGCGACAGAAAGACATTTGCATCATGTTATGGTACGAAAGATGCAGATTGGTTTAGAAATGTTTTCTGGTCAGACGAATCAAGATTTTGCCTTGCCAGTGATGCCCCTGAACGTTGCATCCGAAGATCCGGAGAAAGATTTTCACCGAATTGCATAAAAACCACAGTAAAACATGGAAACGGAGGAATAATGGTATGGGGGACCTTTTCTGCTGCAGGAGTTGGGGAAATTATCAGATGTGATGCGTCAATTAATGCCAAAGAATACATTCAAATATTAGAAAGAGGTCTATTACCAAGCATCCAGAAGTTAGAAATGAACAATGACATTATTTTTCAACATGATAATGCCCCTGCACACACAGCAGAAGTCACAAAGAAGTGGCTTACTGATAATTCAATTGATGTGATGTTTTGGCCTGGCCAAAGCCCAGATTTAAACCCAATGGAAAATATTTGGGCTATAATATCTCGTGCATTAGTTAAAAAAACTTTTTCCAACAAAGAAAAATTATGGGAAGCAGTACAAAGAGAATGGAATAACATCTCCTCTTCACAGTGCTCCAAGTTGGTTGAGAGCATGATAAAAAGAATTGATCTTTTAAAAAAATCTAAGAGCAATTCCATTCCATACTAAGTTTTTATTAAAGTAAATATCTTGCTCTTTATATTTTTTACTCATTTTCGTTTATTTAATTGCATTTTGTGTAATGCAGCTTTTTGTGCAATAAATTGTAAATTTCTTTCCTGGCCCATTTTTTTTGTTCATGAGTGTACAGCAGAACCCCGGCATATGGCATTAATCCGTTCCGGGTTGGTGAAATCGCTGCATAATGGGGCCTAAGCAAAATTTTATACAGTACATAATAAAAATTTATAACAAAATACAGTACAGTATATAATACACATGTATATAATCAAATAACATTATAAATAACACCGTAAGGCGGAACAAATACCGTAACCAGGGACCAGAAAAACATTGTATTCCACATCGTAACCTGAAAAAAAATGTATCCCGAGGCCACTGTAACTCGGGGTTCTACTGTATTCAATTTTAATGAAATATGTATATAAGACTAAGAGTTTTCCATTATTTCAGTTTCTTCTGTCTATATCGGGGGTGGGGGTGGGGATCGGTGAAACCAAAGAAAATAATGTTTTTATGTGCATGATAAAAAAAACTACACAGTAGTGATTGTCATTTAATCTCGAGCAACGTTGGAGCCTCATATAAAAATCAGAATTTTTAATTTAATTTTTCATGTATAAATTAGTATTATCACTTCTGATGCAAATAAAAAAAAAAAGAAAAAAGAAAGAAAACTGTCTTTGTCCAGAATTTCTCCCCATTCTCTATCAAAAAACAAAACAAAGAAAAATCTGTATGATATACATATTATTAGTGATTGGAAAAAAAAAAAATATTGTACAAAAAAAAAAAAAAAAAAATCACATAAATTGATCAAGTAATTTTATTTTTAAATAAAAATAAACGGTTTTAAGCAAATTTAAGTTTTCCTAATACACCCACTCTCTTCTCCCACGTTAAGAATGGCTTTAAAAAATTCTGACTTTGAGTTATCTCCCTTGCTCTTTCAGACTATTTTCAAGATGGGATCACGACACTGTCTTCAGCTACAAAAACTGATTTTCTTATTTAAAAATAAAACTACTTGATCAATTGACATGATTTTTGTTGTACGATATTTTATTTCCATACGTATATGAGATTTTTCTTTCTTTTTAATTACAGGAGGAATTCTGGATAAGCATTAAAAAACATCAGCTGTTGACTTTATTTAGAGTGGAGGATTTCTTTCCAAATTCATTTCAGGTGGTGGTTGTCTGACTTACTATTCATTTTCCCCTCTTGCCTCACCCCTTGAAAGGAGTTTCGTCTGTAGGTTAGAAAATGGCACATTTTTTTACTTGCTAACTTTTGTGTGATAGGATGGATTTATGTTAGTTTAAATACAAATAAATTCCCATTAGTCTTTTCCTTTAGAGTGGAGCATTAATTCTGCTAAGGATGTTTACTGAGCTCCCTGTGAGAGAAAGCACGGCATAAGTGGGCAGTCAGTAAAGAGCTATTTTTGAAGGAATTGCTTATTTTTTCTTAAACTCTGGAGTCAGAATTTTGTTTTCCATATGACTTTTCCATATTGACAGACAAGGGTCTATAAATGAGTCGATAGTCAATACATATACTTCATCCTTTGTCAACTAGCAGTGTAACATATTTTTAGTAAAACTTCTGTTCCTCTCTATCGTTTCTTCCAATCCCCTCCTTTTCCTTTGCCCCAGCCCATTCCTTTCTAGCTGGACATACAGACAACTCTCCTTTATATAATAGATTCCTAAAGAAATTAGTCGGCATTTTCTTTCCAAATTAATACACAATAACCTTGAATACCCCGCCCGTCCTTTACAAAAGATGGCTCAGTTGGCTCAGCGAATGAATAATCTTTTCTTTTATTTAAATTTTAGATATTGTTTATCCAGGTCAATGCTGATCAAATAAAATACCAACTTTTGGGTTATTTGTTTTGATTTTTTTTACTTTTAGCTCGACATACAAACATACAGTTTTCAAAAATAGATGTTCGTTTTTCTGGGAAACATTATATATATATATATATATAAAAAGTGAAATTGTCCGTGTGTACATTTTCCTACCAAAACTGCTGTCAATTTTCAGTCTACAGACTCGAGATTTGACATGAGGGGTATTGAGATTTGGGAAAATCTTTTTAATCAGTTTTTGGACAAAAATTTGGCTGCCAAGAGGTCAAAGTTGAAAGAGCTGATCTTTGCAGACTCTACCAAACTCCTCCACCAATTTTGGGTCTAAATACTTGAAATTTTAGATGTTGGTTACCTGGACACGAGTCAAACTTTATATATATATATATATATATATATATATATATATATATACACACACACACATATGTACATAAAGTTATGAACAGTACATCGAGCCCGAGCAAAGTCGAGCTGAACTGCTAGTATATATATATAATGAAATGAAACAAATAAACAACTGTAATAAAATTAAATAAAATTATCTATATAACAAACGAAAAAAAGCACTCCTGATGATAATGGATTGAAAGTGCTTGATAAAAAAAAAAATATGACCAACACAAAATCACTGTTACATATTACACAGTTTACCATCAGAAGCCAAAAGAAATGCTCATCAAATCAAGATTAGCACAAAAAAACCCCAAAAAAAACAAAAAAGAAAATTAAAAAAAAAAGAAAGAAAGAAAGAAAAACAAAAAAACTTATATTCAACCAGGCATACCTTGATACTGACTTGCTGCCTAAATATATGGATATAGTTAGGAGGAAAGCATCCTTGGGGATGGGAGACTCTTGACAATATATTTTATCCACTAATTTCAAGGATTTATTCTGGGACAAACACTTTTCCCTACTTATTTTATTTAAAAAAAGAAAAATATTTTTCACCTCAAACAAGGCACATTGTAACTTGGAACATAAGGAACTGCTATTTAGGATCATATCTAACAGGGAACTGTAGGGAATCTAGTGTCAGAAAACACGAGTTTAAGTAGGTCCATCAATCTAAGATCTAAAATTGAAGCTATATTTAAAAAAAAATTTTTTATTCAATTTTCACTCCAAACAAGACATAGTGCCACTTTGAAGTAGGGGCTACTATCGGTGACATAAGTTGCAGGGATATTAAGAAGGGAGATGAGTAGCAAGATGTTTGTTCACATTACACTTGAACTTCTGCATGTCAGTACAGTTGGGAAAGCAGAATCCTGGAAGGGAGTTCCAAAGATTAGCAGTTCTGGGGAAGAAACTGTTGGAGTTGGCTTTCTTGCACCTAGAGATCTCTACTGTGTAGGGGTGAAATTTAGCTGCTTGTCTGGTTTATTGGGGGTAAGTTCCTTGCTAAGGTTACTGGAAAAATGATTGGATCAGTCAGTCTACCACTCCAGAAAGTACTGACTCCAGATGCAATCCTTTTTACCTATATAGACTCAGACATTGCCTAAGATGGGATATTACTGCCACATTTGGGGAGGTGCTGCATTGAGCAATGTTGACAGAGCACAAAATTCATCATTTTGCTTAAAAAATTAAAGCAATATAACAAATTTTCATATCTCTTAAATCTTTTTTTTGTTTGTTTATAATAATTATTATGAGATACATTTTGACATAGAATTTATTTAAATAATTTTTTATTTTTTCAACATAATTTGATAATGCATCTAGTTTTTTTTTTTTTTACACAATGATCACCACTTATCAAGGCCCGGAAGCCACTCAGGGATAAGGGTTATTGCAAGTACATTACATTAGTGTGGAGATTTGATGAAGTGTTTACTTAAGGGGGCAGTTCATTAGGAATTTGTTAACGTTGGACTTAAAGACATCCAAGTTGTAGTCCGGTGGGAAGCAGGCAGACGGAACTTGTTTTTAATTTCTGTTTTGTTTACGGTAGAATTTATAATTTTTTTGTTGCTGATTTGTGTTTTTATTGGGCACCTTTGAAAATTTTGTTCTGATAATAATCCAGTGGTTACAAAATTTTATGATTCATAGTATGTCTTAAAATAAACTCAACCTTGAAACGGCTGTAAACAATTATAATATCTTTGTGTATGCTATGTGAAACTCGATTTGGAAAATGATTTAATTATCAAAGTAAAAATGCACATGCACACACACATTATATATATATATATATATATATATATATATATATATATATTAAATATAATGTCAGGATATATTGAAAAGAAATTAATAAAATGCTCAATCACAAATGTGAGCTAAAATGCAGAATTCGTTCTGAACTCCATTCTTCAATTTGTTTTCATTTCGTGAGTTACTAACGATTTGAATGGATTTTTAATGACCTTTTAGACTGTAAGAGGTCGATCCATATCAAGGAAACCATCTTACATTTCTAAAATACATAATCTATAGTTTTTAACTAAATATATCAGAGCCAAAGGTGGCTTTGTTACAGGCTTCGAATCCTTTGATCAGTGGCAGTTGTCACTTCCTGCACTGATGATTGTGAAAGCATTAAACACTAGTGTCTGTAAGTATAAAAAATGATTTATAATTATTTCACTCCTTTAAAAAAAAGTTGATCACTGTCTGGGAAATAAAAAAAGTCGGACAGCTGACCTTGATGCGAGATCGCAACTTCTTGTCGCTAAATTGCTATAAATAATCTGAATTAATGTTGAAATTTCCTTTCATTCCATGGCTATTAATAGTGGCCTAGGGGTTTAGGTCCTCATTAGCTAAGCCAAAGGTGGCACTGTTGCAGAGTTCAAATCCTTCCACTAGCAGCAATCATCACTTCCCACACTGTTAATTGTAAAAGCATGAAACTAGTGGCTGTAGGTATAAAAAAATAATTATTTATAATTTATATGTAATTATAATATACTAGCAGAGAAACCCAACGTTGCACGGGATTGAATGATGATCAACAAATATTTCACACTCCTATATTTTTATTGTCATCGAAATCCATGAAATCACCCAGGAGGAAGCTTCACATGCCTCCATGCAGTAACTTAGTCCAAAATATGTTATTCTACATTGCACTCTAGAGAACCTACTGTTTCTTTTATAAAATTATTTTATATAAACTTTTTTCCAGTTAACGAAAAAAAAAAAAAAAAAAAACATGAAATTTATGTGCAGGATTTGAACCTACAGACCACCTCAAACAAAAAAACAAATATGCTATCAACTTACCCACAGTAGAATTTTCACGGCCCATTGTTCTATCATTGTTGCTAAGCAACAACACGGAAAAAAATGGCTTTACCGATGATAGATAAATTAAAATAACGGTTCCTATTATCGGTAATTATCGGGCGTATTCAGAGACAAAACTTAACTAAGATCACTACCAGACACTAAAAATCTGTAAATTTTAAAGAAAATCTGTTCAGCCGTTTGGAGTCTATAAGGAACAAACACGCACACAGACAAAGTTGCATTTATATAATTGCAGATATATATATATATATGTACATATATTAACGAATGACATAATAAATTTACATTATTGCATGAACAAATGTTCTAAAAAAAAAAAAAAAAAGGGACACAATAGAGGTTATTTCTTATTCCACGGAGTAGTTTGGGGAAATTAGACTTTTCCTATCACAGAAAGTAAATTCAATTCAAGGATAACACTTTATCAGACTAAAGAATTTTTGGTCTGATGAGGTGTTATCCTTGAATTGGGATTCCACTGAAACACGTATGCACATATGTAACCAATAATGTTTGTATAATAAACAAACCAGATATCAGCTCTGTCCTACATTGAGCACTCTTTAATAATCATACGAGTTTCATTGGATTTACATATAGGAAACCAATCGGTACAACCATTATATAAAAGATAAATATATATATATATATATATATATATATATATATATATATATATATATTCAGTTATTTCAATTAGTACTGATCAACTAGTTTTTTCAAGTTAATGATTTATATTGTGTGGGTTCTATAGAGAATTTCATTCTGATCTGTTTTATATAAATTATATGTTGCTTTCTTGTGGGGGAGGGGAAAGAGGTTACTAATTCTCATGTGTTAACTATTCTGTACTTTTACAGTTAAAAAAAAAAAAAAAAATCTTACAAATCTTTACCACATGTTAAAACTAGACGGTTCTGCCATTAAAAAAAAAAAATGTTAAGGACGATTCAAGACACTCATTGTGACAAGGAACTAAAAACTAAATATTATTGGTAGAACCAATTTCATCATTATTAGTAGTAGAGCTAGATTAATAACCACCGGATGAGAGAAAGAGGAGCAGTATTTTTGCTTATAGGATATAAGAAAAAGAATAAAGCAGACCTTGCATTTACTTTCAGGAACCTTGTGACTCTTGCTTTCCTTATGTTGTCCGCACATTCCATGAGTGATGCTTCTGATAAAAGGGGAAACATTGCAGTTTTCTGTGTTGGAATCTATCTATCTGCCGCTTATCGTTGTTTTTTTTTTTTTTTTACCTTGAAGTAGTATTTTTTTTTTATAACTCTTCATGTCTTGTCTGGGGCGAGATATCTCTATATATATAAAAGCGAAAGTGTGTGTATGTATGTTCGCCTTTTGTGTATGTCTACAAAAGGCTTCTTTCAGAGAAGCGGTCGCTCGGTTCACAACTTCTTAAAACTTTTTATATCTGTAATATCTCAGAGTTAACTACGGAGCTCACCTGTCTATTTAATTTTATTGATTTTCAAACGTTAATTATTCGACATGTTCCGATCGGCACGCGTTACATTCGGTTTTCGGTATAAAAAAAGCGAAACTCGACTCTAATTACTGGCCGAAAGCCAGTATCAGACGTTAGCTTTCATTTCGAGACGAGACACTCCCCCTAATAAACAGGGAGTGGGTTTTTAAAAACAAACCGATTTATTGATCTCATTAAAAACTGTCCCGCAGAAAATGCTAACTGCTGAATAGCTATCGTCGTCACGTCAATAACTCGTCAAAAACGCGCACCTGTTTTTTTTTCACACTTTACTATTTTCCAACTGCGCGTCAAGGCTTCGTTTTTTTTTTTAACTTGTAAAAAACGGGCACCTGTTTTTTTTTCACATTTTACTATGCGCGTCAGGGCTTCTTTTTTTTTCACACACACCTACAAACACCCGGGCAACACTGGGTACCCCTCACTAGTATATATATAAGACTAAAGTATTGATTAACATAATGATAGGTAATCTAAGTAATTAGGGAAGGTTATTCTTTTCTTTAACATTTTTCACAATAAAAGGAACTTAAATTTTACTCTGGATGTCAAGTGACAGCAAGTTTCCTAAATATTTTACTTCTTGATATTATTCCTCTATTAAGATTTTTTCTTATTCCCCTCCATTTTTTCGTCTTCTCATAAGAATTATTATCGGTTAAATTTTTTTCTTCCAGTTATCGCTCTATATAAATGCCAATGTTCGTGTGTGCACACGTATATTCCCTATAGAAAGAAACGTTTGAGAATTTATATCACTAAAAGTGTAATTTATACAGCAAAATTTCAGGGAAAGACAATAGAAGTGGTCCCAAATCTGTATGTGCCCCTCCCACAAGTGAGCTAAAAAGTAGAGCTTCAAATATGCACATCCGATTCTCAGAATTTGAAGCATATGTATAAGAATATGCTAACCTTTTGGAACATCAGAGGGAGACGTACAGATGCTGCACCTTGCCTAAGAGTGACCTGGAACTGTGCAAAGCAAGGATGTTAGTTTTCTTGGGATATTCTGCATGCCTAAATAACATACAGCACCTATTAGTTTATTTTTTGATGCGGACTATTATTCTCATCTTTCTTAGTTGTTTCACGATGTTTCATCCAACTATTCCTCTGGCCTTCGTGATGGGATAGGAACTTCGAAACTCCTAACTGCATTCTCAGCAATTACTGCCATCCATAGTTGTTGTCGTCTCATCACGTTTTTGGTCAAGTAGTAAGCCTCTGGCAGGCTTTAGGTAGGATTGAAACTGCTATCTTCAGACAATTCTCACCTGGAACCATAAAGATTCAATGTCTATCCACTGTTGGATTTTTTGGTCTTATAAATCTACGTTTATTTTTATTATCTGATCTTCCATGGTTGGGTCCGCACCGAATTGTGTATATATTATATTTAATTGGAATTCATTACTGAGATGAGTATTATCAAGAAGAGGCTTACTTAGCCAAAAACATGGTGAGATGACAACAACTATGGACGGCAGTAATTGGGATGTAACTCGGCAGTATTGTGTTCTACAGACAAGCAGTTCCAGCAGAAAAGTTTTGCTCATGGAATTTTTGTTTAGTCTGAGGCAGAGCTGGAGAGTAAGGGAAATTGCTGATAGTGGTTGTCGCTAGGCGAGTGTTTGTTGTGAATGTTTTACTGGGAAGGAGGACCATAGAGTGAAGCTTAGTAGAGCACCTGTCATGAAAATAACGATAGAGCAGAGATAGGTTCGCAATGTCTCTTCTGTGAAAAAGAGGTAAGGAGGGAGGAAAAAATGGACAAACCAGTGCGGAAGTAGTAAGGCTTAGACAACCGTCATGAGAATGCTCATGTTAGTTCAGAATCTGATCTGACCAAAGATAACAATTATAGGAAACTAATTTAGAGCTTTTCCAAATTAAAATTTCTCATGAGTATATTAAGGGGTGGAATGGGGAGAAGAAGGACGATAAAGAATGGTAATATGGTGTTGTGTGCATAGTGAAAAAGGGTATAATGTTCTTCATTAAATCCCAAGCAACGGCAGGTCTCCCTGCTGGTTACAATTATTACCTACTCCGTTTTCACAAATGTCATTATGAACGATTGCTCACTGGCAATAACAAGTGATGTCTCCTGGAACCTGAGTAACAACTAGTTACCTTATATTTCCAGCACTCTTCATCTAATCGTTGCAAATCGTTTTATGTTATTGCAATATCCGTTTACCATTGATTTTTCGCTTTTGTTGGAATTTTAGTGGGAATAAACCTTCCGAAAATTCCAATACTCTCTGTGCCATTTTAGTGGGAGGGAGGGGAGCTGAATAATGCCTTTCCTCCTTGACCTTTCCATTCTCCTTGGTGCTTCACAAACCACTGTGTATTGAACTATTTTGTGTGCATATGGATGGATGATGAATAGTTAGATTATGAGATTTTTAACATTTATTTTTTTTATAGAAATTGCAGCAGACAAAGCACGAAGCCACTGACTGTAAGTCGCTTAAAAAAAAAAATACTTCAAAGTTAAAATGATAAATGTTGTACAGATTGATTCCAGCAATTCTTCCCCTTTTTCAGAAACATTAATATTTTTGTCAGTTTCGGTTCCGTTGGGTTTGTGTAATAAACTTTCAACTATTATTGTTCTTATTATTACTAAATAGGTGCTCCTAATAGTAATATGTTAAAGCACTTATATTTTTGTATGTACATTATCACCCTCTACGCCCCCCCCCTTTAAAAAAAAAAAAAAAAAAAAAAATGAGATCGCGCAAGATCTCATGCAAAAATAGCATTTTTTTTTTTTTTTTATCTGATTTTGCAATTGTGAAGAACATGAAACTATAATATACTTTCTCGGCTTTTGGAATTTGTTGTGTCCAAAGTTGGTACAATAATATTGTGAGATCTGTGTTGATGTTGGATGGCCATAGAATGGAAAGATTGTCACAAACCACTAGAATAGTTTTGGAGATAGACCTCTATAACCAGATATATTCTGCAACTACATTAACTAGTTAGACAAATGTTTCAGTTTGACAAAAAAGGATACAATAATATTGTCGGGTCTGTGTCAATAGAAAGCACAGCAGCAATGTAAAACAGATAAATACAAACATGGACTTTCCACAGGTCCTGCTATTATTAATTACTAAGAGGGGGTGGGGTGCACCTGACCTTGTCCAGTCGTAGAATATGCTTAAATATATTTTAATTTATACAGATTTCCTATTTATTATTAAAGAACTAATTCTCAATCGAATATTATATTGTACCTAATATATAGTACTGAATTCAAAAGCCCCCCCCCAAAAAAAAAACTTGGGTGCTATCAGCTAGAATCGAAACCAAAAAAATTTAGTGCTCCAGCCTCGTTCCCTACTGTTTGAACTATTGTCAGATTAATAAGAAAGATTTAAAATCAAACCACTTCAAGCTGCCTTTGAATTTGTGCATGCGCAGAAGTAATAGAAATATGTTGGCAAGTTGAAATGAACATTTTGCATTTCAACTTGCCAACATATTTCTGTACGCATTATTCATCCATCAAAACAAAGATTTTACTCCTTATAAACCATCCTTGGTGTATGATTACTATTTCTTGTTAATTTCAGTGTTATGTGACCAGTAGTTTAAGAGTTTATTGGTTAAATATTTACATAGTGACAGACACACACACACTTATTTCATTTCTATAGATTATCATCATTATTCACTAGATTCTTCTTATAAACATCATTATTTTCATTAACCATTCTAATTCCGAAATGACAATCATAGTAATAATTATCAGTTGTTTATTAATGGCGAGCTTTTTAAACTTAAGGTAACTAGCAGAAAATAAAACAAACACACACACTATATATATATATATATATATATATATATATATATATATATAAAACAAATAAATGACAAAAGTCTATATTCCAAATTTCAAGATGTTTACCATCTTAGTACATTGACATGCACAATTCTTGACAGCACCAGTTTTATAGTGTAAAATCATTCTTTTGATTTGATTATAATACTAATCAATGAATCTATTCTGCCCTTAACTCCTCAGAAGAAATAGCATGGTATAATAAAATGATAAATAGCATGACATAATAAAATAAAAAAATAAAAGGTAATTGCAACCTCTCCCAATTTTCGGATTCTTAATCATGCTCATATGCATTTTCTTTTCTTTTAATGAACTGATAGTTGCTATTTCTTCTGAGCAGTTAAGGGCAGAATAGATTCTTTGATTGATATAATAATTAAATGAATAATTTTGTGCTATGAAACAAGCGGTGTCAAGAATTTTGCATGTCAATATACTTAAAGGAATAAATTGTAAGATGGTCAACACCTTTAAATCTGGAAGATAGACTTTTGTCATTTATTTGTTATATGCCCAGTAATTACATTGAGCTTCATAAATTAAAGGATTAGTATAAATAAAAGGTGAAATATAATTGAAGAAACATATTCAAACAATATATATATATATATATATATATATATATATTTTAAAAACAATATGTATGCCGCTCTCCATGTGGGGGTACCAAGTTGGTTAAAGGGAAAATCATTCCCAACTCGCATTTAGGTAAAAATGCACTTTCGTAAATAATTGAATTCATTCAAAACGTATCGCAAAAACAAATAACATATATATATCTGTGGAAATATTCTTTATTCACTTGTATTTCCTTTTTATATTATTCAATCCTTATTGAAGAAGCTCAATGGAATTACAGAGCATACAATGAATGAACGACAAAAGTCTATATTCCAAAATTCATGATGTTGACCATCTTTCAATTTATTCCTTTAGTTCAGTTGACATTTACAATTGTTGACAGTATCATAGCACAAAATCAATCACTTAATTATTTTATCAATCAGTGAAGCTATTTTGCCCTTCACTCACCAGAAGAAATAGCAACAATCAATCCACCAAAAGGAAATAAAATATGTTTGGATATGATTAAAAAAAAAAAACGAAAATTGGAAGAGAAGCTGCGAATGCCTTATAATTTGCTTACATTACGCCATTTTTAATTTAGAAATAAAAATAAGTGTAGTAACTAAATAATTTATAATTTGCTGTTAAGGAGAAATTAATTATGTTTAATAACAAATAGAAATTATAATTAACCATTCATCTGATGATTATAATTTAATTTAGACTATTGATAAATAAAACTCACAAATATATATTACTAGACTACCCGTGACCCGTTGGGTCAGTAATTTATATTAGCTAGGGAATTCATGTATGAGCATGACACTTGTGATGTAAAGAAAATAGTTTTTTTTTTTGACATAACAGAAACATTTCTATGATAGTATATTAAAATGAAAAAAGAATATAGATAGATTTCTATGAGTCGTTCTGTTTATCATAATTGATTGTTTTTGAAAAAATTTTTTTTTTACAGTTACTGAATTATAAGTGGTTGGCCATACTTATAGGTAAATGTACACTGAACAGATACCAAATTCAAATTTTGATACATCTGCTTTTTTTTTTTTACATCGTTCATTTCTGTATTATATTTAAGTTATTTTAAACCCCACTCTTCCAATGTTAAATAATAATTTCGAAATAACGTTAATAGTACAGTACAATCTAAAAATAAGCTTAAACCAGGATTAGGGACAAACAAATTCAACTTGCCTCCTCCCTTGAGGCTCTCATTCACAAATATCCGTGGGCTTAGAACTAACTTAGCTGATGTTGAAGCATTTCTCTTAACAAATACCCCGGATATCTTAGCACTAAGTGAGACTAACCTACACTCCTCCATTCCCTCTAACCACTTTAACATGCCTGGATATCTCCCACTCTGCCGTAAGGACTCTGACAGACATATGCACGGACTTGGAGTTTACATTCGTAATACCCTTCCCTTGACTAGAGAAACAAACCTAGAAACAGATGATCAAGCCTTTATGTGCTTTAGACTAAACGTGCAACACAGTATTAGCTACTATTATTTTCTCTACCGCTCTCCCTCGACTCAGGACTGCTCCATAATAAACAAAGTATCTGACAGCATAGACACGGCACTGTCCCTCGACACTAGCGCACAAATACATGTGTTTGGTGACTTTAATGTCCACCACAAAAACTGGCTTGGATTCTCTACTCACACAGATGCAGCGGGCAGCACAACCCATAGCTTCGCTATATCTCACTCCCTATCACAAATTGTTACGTTTCCAACCCGTTTCCCTGACCAGGAAGAACAACACGCATCACTTCTAGATCTGTTTTTGACTACAGTTCCCGATGACTGCATAACGAAGGCCCACAGCCCACTCGGGAACGCTGATCATGCAGTGATAATGGTTGAAATCGCCCTAAACTCTAGACCCAAAACTGAAGAGCCAGTGCTCAAAACAACGAGATATTATAATAAGGCTGACTGGGAAGCCATCAGGGAACTAATTAGAGATGCTCCATGGAAAAATATTTTCTCTCTCCCTGCTGAACAATGTGCAAACGAGACCACTGACTGGTTCAAAACTGCAATCGAAGCGCATGTTCCCATGCGGAAATTTTATAGTAAGCCCCACTCTCCCCAATGGTTTACGTCGACTTGTGCAACTGCCATTACTCAAAAGCAGCATGCATACCATAGGTTTAACCGACATAAGTCCAGTTCAAACAGACTGAAGTATATAGAAGCTAGAAATAACGTTAAGAAAGAAATAGCGACAGCTAAGAGAGAATTTACGGAAACCACTAAAAAGCGCATCGAAGCACAAAAACTAGGAACTCGAGACTTCTGGAAAATCTACAACAGTGTAGTAAATAATGGGCAATCAACAATTCCCCCACTAACCAACAATCACGAGGTTATCTCCTCAGCAACCGACAAGGCTAACATGCTTGCCAGTCGGTTTGCCTCAAACTCCACACTGGACCCTTCCAACCACCCCCTACCTGACTTTCCTATGCGGACAGACGCCACACTAGACGATCTGAAAACCACCCCTGCTCAGGTGCATGCTATCATAAAAAACCTTGACACCTCAAAAGCATGTGGACCCGATCTTATCCCAGCTGTGCTATTAAAAAAGTGCTCAGCCGAAGTAGCTCCAGTTCTCTCCAAACTCTACAACAAATGTCTTAATGAAGCTAGCTTTCCGGGCTGTTGGAAAACTGCTTCTGTTGTACCAGTATTCAAGAATTCTGGCGAAAGGACAGACCCATCAAATTATCGCCCCATTATTATATATATCTATATATATATGTTGGGACAATTAATTGTCCGATTGACTACCATACACTGATTAAATCTTATCCTCAAGTGGCCTCCAGGCTTTGATAAGTGGTAACGTCTTTGTAATATCAGTGTTGGAACAGCTAATCGAAAAAATTGGAATATTTTGGGGTATCAGAATTGGAAAAATTTGTGCATATTTTCTGATGCCAAAAACGATTCCTTTATCTTAGAGCTCAATAACAAGTAGAGTTGTATTACTGTATAATTTTCTTAATCTATACAAATATTATTGGTTACATATATGCATATATGCTTCAGTTGTAATTCCTATTGAAATTCAGCATACTACGAGTCTCAACAGGTTTCAAACCAAGTTGAGAACTAGCGACCAGATGATGCTAGGTTTCAATAGAAATCACAGCTGAAACCTGTATGCACATATGTAGTTAATAATGTTTGTATTAAAAAAATTGTACAACTTCTCTCTTTCTCTCTACATATATATGTGTGTGTACTTTATTTTTCACTAGTTACCTGAAACTTAGAAAGCTCTCCATTAATATACAAGTGCTAATATTACTATATATATTAGTTAAATAATTATTCTTTTTACCTACAGGCACTAGTGTTTCATGATTATGCAATCATCAGTGCAAGAGGTGACTATTTCTGCCAGTCAGGAGATTCAAACTCAGTCACAAAGCCATCTTTGGCTCTATTTGCTATGCCTTTACCTCCGGGCCACCAAACAATTACCACGGAAATTAAGGAAATTAGCAATTAATAAATGCACAATTTAAGCACAGACATAAGACAATCCAGAGTATTTGAACGAGCGGAAGTCATGAAAGTTGCATAAATGCTAGTTTACTGCCTCTTAGTTTTATACTTCCCAGACAGTGCCCATCCTTAAGTATTCTTAAAAGGTCTTGAGCCCCTGGAGAGGCATAGGCTATCTACAACTTTTTTTTTGTAGATGTTTTTGTAGCGAGTTCTTTTTACAGGGTGAGGGTGCTGGCCCCATGCCCAACCTTTCCAGAAGGTACATACAGCGCGTAGCCTTCCCAAATGGTCACCCATCTGGTACTGGCCAGGCTCAACATTGCTTAACTTCGGTGATCTGGCGAGAACCGGTGTGTCAACGTGATTGTGCTGTACACTTGATAATTATAGTTAAATAATAATTTTTTTTTCAGATTTATTCCAATGAATATTAATCAAGTGGTATTTACGATTTTTTTAAAACTAATTCTTAAGTGTTAACTATTCTGTACTTTTTTTTTTTTTTTTTTAAATCTAAATCCTCATTTTTCTATCAAGGCCATCATTGAGGTAGCTTGTTCTGTGCACTCAGTTATAGGCCTGTATATTTTTAAGAAAAACATCCTCATAAGATTTACCTTTTCACCCTTTTGAGAAGGGGTTAGTTTATTGCTAATTACTCAGGGTGTCCCTACTGTTAATGCCAATCGGGCTGCTTAGGATTCTTTTTTTTTTTTTTTTTTGTAGGCTACAGTGCTCTTCTAAAATGATGGCTTTTAAAAACCCCCACTTTCTTGACCTTGTGTCATATTCCCCCCCCCGTGGGAAATTAATACGAACTAGTGGAAAATCTTATCTAAATTCTTATTCATTTTTCTGTCAAACAACCATTTCAATGCATACAAGTAAAACTAGAGATTAAATTTACTGAAGCGGCATTATTTGTGTCGATATAGCTATCCCATTTTTTTTCAATTAGGTTTCGTTATTAAGATGATAGCCACAGATGCAAGGTCTGCTCTCTTATGCAGTTGTGAGTATTGGACAATCACCAACAGCGTGAGGAGGAGGCCAGACACAACCGAGCAGAATTTTGAAGATATCCCAGACAGAAAAGAAAACAAATCAAGAGGTACTAGAAATGGCAAACACAGAAAGGTCTCTGATAAGAACAGTAGGAAAAAGACAGATAAGATTCATGGGCCATGTCTACAGAAAAAGCGGATTAGGATTACTTGGACTATTATCCTCATTTTCTAGGTATTTTAACAACGTTTCGGACAATTATAATTATTCCTCAGGCCTTTGTCAGGTTAACCGAGACGGGTAGATATTCTGCATCTCTATCCACTGCATAACGAGCCTCAAAGGTTAATCAAGGTTGGATTTTTTGGTCTTATAAATCCAATTGTTCTTCTGATTGTTGGGTCCGTACTGATTGTTATATTATTGAATTAGTTTGGAATTATTTTTGAGATGAGTAAATTGTATAATTTTTTATTTAATTATTTGGATTATGATCCACATCTTCTAGTTGTTGTTTTCACAACGCTTTGGCCAATTATTCCTCTGGCCTTCGCCAGGTTAACTGCCATGAGATAGAAATGTTGAATCCTCCAATTACATCCACAGCAATTGCTACCTTCAATAGCTGTTGTCATCTCACCACAGTTTGGTCAACTTATCCTCTGACCGGCTTTGGGTGGGATCGGAACCACTACGATTCCAGGTTAACCTGATGAAGGCCAGAGGAATAATCGGCCGAAACGTTGTGAAAACAACAACTAGAATATGAGGATAATAGTCCAAATAATTAAATAAAAAAATTATACAATTTACTCATCTTCAAAATAATTCCAAACTAATCCAATAATATAACAGACTAGTTTGACAATAGAAGAAGCAGATGATGGCAGTGAGAAACACAAGTGGACAGTCTGAACACCTAGACAACATCAAAAGTGATGAGCAACAATGAATTCATGAATGCTGAGAGAGAGAGAGAGAGAGAGAGAGAGAGAGAGAGAGAGAGAGAGAGACAGACAGACAGACAGACGTCAATGCCTGTACCAGGCAGAACACCATTTAAATGAACCAATGAATTCAGAGGAATGAACTACTAGTGAGGTACTCTTACCAACACCTTTGCATATTAAAGCCAAGCAAAATAGTCTTACCAATATCTACACATTAATATTCTTAGTGGCTAAGTGGTTAATGACACTGACCGAAAACTTGGGTGTGCCAGGCTCAAATTCAGCTCGTTTCACAACATTGTGTTTTCATTTGAAATTACTATATTTACTGTCTCTTTAATACAAAGTTCATAAAGTTTGCTTTATGAACTTAAAATTAATATCCTTTTTTTTATTACTTAACCAACTAACTAATAAAAATTATTCATCTTAATAATATGATGGCCAACGTGTGTATTAATCTGAATTAAGTAACTGTTCATTAATCGTATTAAGGTTCAAGGGTGCTTCTTTAGAATGGAAATCGAAAAATTTAATTTCAGTTAAAAACGAATGTTATCTACTTAATTTTTATGCCCATTCAACTAAAAACAATGAAATTATCACGTCGAAATTAGTAACATATTACTGCATTATTACATAAAACATTTACTTCCACGATTCATTGATTCGCCGTTATTATTAACAAGACAGACTGCAGTTACCACCCCTACCATGCGAACTATTCTGAGTATCGGAAATTATTTGCATTAATAACTAAATTCCTACTTTATTGTTTTTCATAAATTTGGGATATTTTACTAATTTTGACGTGACAATTACGTAGCTATTGGTTTTAACTGAATATTTCGATTTTCGTTTTTATTCCGAAGAAAGCGCCAGTTCAAGATATAATTAGAAAAAAAAAAAAAAATTATGAGCAATGCGTCTATCTCACCAACGTATGAACAAAAGTGCATTATTCATAGCTTATACCGGCCAGTCGTTTTTTATTTATTTATTTATTTATTTTTATTGTAGCGGCAGCCTTAATAGCGGCTTCATCTGAAAGCAAAGTTATTCCTGAGAAACAAACCATCACTATGCGGGTAGCGACTACAACTTGTTAAGAGTCTAGCATCAAGTAGTAAATACAGACGGAGCTGGGGTGGGATGGAGGGGAAGATACCAGGTCATACTGAGAGTTGCCTGCAAAACAGAATCAATGGTGATGTAGCAGCAGCAGCCGAGAAAGAACCGCAGAAGACATTTTCTCGGATACAAACAGGAGCCGTGGTGGTAATTTGTAGGATACCAGATCTCAGATGTGTGTTCATGGAAAGTAAAATAGATTAAAAACCAGTTTTTTGGGGGAAAAAAGATTAAAGACTGAAATAAATAAATAAATAAGAAATAAATAAAAATAAATTAGTGACACTTCAGAGTTTTTTTTTTTTTTTTTTTTTTTTTGATTCACACATTTCATACTAAACCGAGGTTTCTAAAAATATTCATATTCGGCACGGCAAATTATTTCTGGAAATTGTAATTTTTTTTTTTTTTTTTAACAATAACCAACAAAACAAAAAAAAGGTAAAACAAACAAATAAATGTTACCAAAGGCACGATAAGTTACTCTTAGCTAACTGGTTAAGTTTTTTTTTTTTTTATTTGAATTTATTTTAAAACGTTTATTTACTTGGAAACAGAAGTAGTTTTAGAGTTAGAACAACAAAAAAACAAAAAAATTAAAAAAAAAAATGGTTTTGTTAGGATAATCGCTCAAAAAACGTAAATTTAACAAAATACTAGTAGAAATTCATATAATAAATGCCACCAATCGTGCGAAAATGTAATATTCTACTAGTATGTTGTTTAATTTTCGATTTGTGAGCGATTATCGAGGGTCCAAGATGATGTAAAGAAACTGCCATTTTTCTCATTCTAACTCTTACCCCTACTTTTGTTTCATAGTAACTAAACGCTTTAAAATAAGTTAAATAAAAAAAAAAGAATTCTTCAGAGAGGTAGATTGGTTGGTTGTTTTTGTTTTACAGCATATCAACCCTTTTCAGGTTATTTAATGCTGAATCCAGTTATTTGGAAGAAATATTTTTTAATAGAATATATATTTTTTTCAAGCCGGTTTCTATTTAACTCAGAGTTAGGACCCTAACAGGTACTACCACTCCAGGTAAGAGTGGACCTGGGAGCAATGGCAATTAAAGGTTGGCTCCACACTCCCCAAAGCCCGCAAGCTGGGGTCTCACCATCGGATATAGTTTAAGGTCATATCCAGGACCCAGGTAGGTAGAAGAGTAACTTGTCTTTGGTAACATTTATTTGCTGCATATTTATATTTTTTTAACCCCTTTTCTGTTTTGTTGGCTATTGTTAAAAAATGCCCGTAATATATAAAAATTACTTTAATACATAAACATTTTATTAGAATGACAATTGTAAATTGCTTCTTATCAGTAAAACAACATTAATCGATTATATATATATATATATATATATATATATATATATAAAGAGAAAGGTAGTTTGCATGAAGCATTACGGGTAAACAAATATGGGTGTATATGAAGGCTTTAGCAATGCAGGAAATTAATTAGCCACTACTTAAGGTCAAAAGCATTCGAGAATAAGGGTTATTGTTGGATTTCTCAGGTTAATAACAAAAAATATTATGAGAGGCTTGAAAGAGGAGACTTTGTTGATTTGGTTGCATTGAAAACAATGGATAAATTAATCGATTAATTTGATGTCAGGTTATTAAATATTAAAAGGTTTCCTTAATTTATACAAAAAATAAGGTAAAAAGAAAAATAGAACGGTGAAAAGAAAAAAGGTGAAAAAAATAGACTTCATAGCCTCGTAGGAGATGTCCTTTTCTCTTCCTTGCAACCTCTATCTCACAGAAGAGATGTTGCGAGTTTGTCTCTAATGTATCGTTATTTTCATGGAAAGTGTTCGTCTGAGCTTCAATCTATGGTCCCCCCCCCCTCGCCAAACTTTCACAAGAAACACTCGTCTAGCTGTAAACACTATCAATAATTCCCCCCACTCTTTATCTGTACCTAAACCTAAACGTAGATTCCATGAACAAAGCTTCTTTCTTAGAACTGCACGCCTGTGGAATTGTCTTCAGTTTTCCGGCTGACTACAATATGGTTGTCTTCAAGTCTAACGTAAATAAGTTCTTGATGAGCCGTTCCATATAAGTTATCAAATTTACCAAATTTTCATTACTAATGATTACTATATTGTCCAATTTCTACTGTACACTCTTTAACCCTTATCCTCGAGTGGCCTCTTGGCCTTGATAATGTGGTGATGCCTATGTAAAAAAAAAAAAAAGAAAAAAGGTAAAAAGGAAAACGGTGAAAAGAAAAACGGTGAAAAGAAAAACGGTGAAAAGAAAAAAGGTGAAAAGAAAAAAGGTGAAAAGAAAAAAGGTGAAAAGAAAAAAGGTGAAAAGAAAATCGAGAAAAAGAAAAAGAGGCAAAATAAGGCAAAAAAGAAAACAGATAAAAAGAAAACGGAGAAAGAAACACGAAAAAAATGAAAAAGGGGAAATGAGAAAAAATGAAAAAGAAGGAGAGAGTGAAAATGAAGTGGATGGAATGAAAAAGGGAGAGGAAAAAGGAAAAGCGTACAAACCAAAAAAGGAAAAGAAAAAAGGAAACAGGTTGAAGATATATTAAAAGAAAAAAAAAAGGAGAAAAAAACGGGATGGGGAGAAATGGGGACAAAGGGAAACAAATGAAAGAGAAAATGGGATAAATGGAAATGGAGGGGAGTGGAAAAATGAAAAGAGGGCGAGAAGAGAAATAAATTAAAAAAAAAAAAAAGAAAAAGAAAAAGTCAACACTTAACAAGATCGACTATAACCAATAATAAAATTAAAAAAAAAAAAAGAACAGGCTTGACTTTCAGGACATGATTAGTTTTGTGGTCAGTAATTATACAAACGCATCACCAACATTAAAATAGGTTGCATCAACCACCGATTTGATTCCAGTTATTATCTCTGCCTAGTGGAAATAGCAACCTCCCTCTAGGTGATGTTTAAATCCAATATAATAATATATTTTCCATGTAAGTACAGGTGTGTTTCATCTACGTTCACAGACATCCAGCTAAATGGCTTTCAGTCACAGATACACGTAAACTAGGTTCCATGACTGTAGTTGGGGTGGACATCATTATTATTTCACAGTGAAGCAAATCTTTAAGACGCTCATCTAGTCATGACAAAATGAGAAAAATAAAAAAGGACTTTAATTTTATTCAACCTTGAGAACTTATTATAAACTAACAAGATTATCCAACGTTGTCTGCAGCGACAAAAGAGGTGAAGAAGTGTGTGCAACATGTTTATATCAACACTTCTATCTCTCTCCCTTTCTCAATCAGTCTATCTTTCCTCATTTCCCTCCCCTATTCCCCTTTCCTCTCTGCCCAGCCCATTCCTCTCTGTTGAAGATTTCCAACATCCATAATTGAAAGTGCAACCGACTGGATTTGAACTTAGCACACCCAGTTCATCATTCAGTATCCACTTCAATACCTTATCCCCCACCCATATTTCTTACATAATTATCTCAAACTTTTTCTCCTCTCCACGTTTTTAAGTTTGAATATAATTTCAATGGTCTGTTTGCTCGTCTTAGTTAGCATTAGCAGGATTACCCAGCATTGCCCAGGGCCATAAAAAATAAAGTAGAAATTATAGGAAGAACAGTGGAGAGTAAGATGACTCAAAGAAGCCATGCATATGTTGAGCCACTAACTACTAAGCAGACCTAGCATAGAATTTAATACAATATAGGAACTGTTAATCTATATATATAAATGGCAAAATGTGTGTGTGTGTGTGTGTGTGTGTGTGTGTGTGCACTTTTTGTGTATGTCTGGCAAAGGCTTTTTTGGGGAGGCGCGCTCGGTTGGGTCACTCCTTAAAAATTTATATACTGTCTAAATTATAATATCTACGAGTTACGAATGGAGGTCGTGTCTATCTTTGATTTGCCCGACGTCTTACGCGCTATTTTCGAGTTTTTTTCCGATTGCCGCGTCTTCGTTTCAGTTTTCAGTATAAAAAAAACAAAACTGAATCCGCATCATCAGTTCCCTGGTATTCGTGGCAGGGACGTCCACAAAGCAAATTGGCTTTGATCAATGCGGCAAAAACCGTCATCTCGGACAATTGCTTTTCAAATGGACACTCCCATTTTTTATCTTGGGTAAACAAACAGCCAAAGTTGGGGAAAGAAAAACTGGTTCGCAGCAAAACTTAACTGCTGAATATGTTTGACCTCATCATTAAATTTGCACATCTCAACTTTATAAGCCTTAAATTAAAACAGTTTTCACTTCCTCTCTCCTCGTGGCCGAACGGGTTAGATATCACATTTTTTTCCTTTTCTTTTCCACCTTCGTGTCAACGCTTCGGGTTCGAGCTTACCTTCCTACCAAAACTTTTTTTTCTTTACACCTCCAAACACCAGTGTTTTTGTTTTTGATCTCCCCCCCAACACACACACCTCTAAACACCTGGGCAATGCCGGGTAATCCCCACTAGTCTATAATATAAATTTCACCTGTGTTTAAATGTATGTCTCGCAAAAACTTTCAACAGAGGCGACGGATTTTCACAAGATCAGGATCATTTTTAAGCTCGACCCTTCGGATGCCAAATATCAAAAAATTGGCCAAAAAATTAATTCCTTCACCCTCAACTGGGAACTTTTGTACAGGGAGGATCGGTTTTCTCCCCTGAAATTTTTTGCAAGTCATTCAACCGTCACGTTCATAATGTCACTTAAAAGGCATTATTTTGACCGTTGTGACGTCCCAACCACCATAGGCACATCGGTAAAACACTTGGGCATCATAGCGTTGTTTTGACCCCCACCAGGCATCATAGTGTTGTTTTGACCCCCACCTTCAGGCCTTGATAAGTGGTAACTTCCTAATAAAAGAAAAAAAAAAAAAAGAAAAAAAGGTAACACTAAAAATGGCTACCCGCTCCTCCTTGAACGAAACCCAACCCAGTTGACACCCAAAAAATGAATAATTATTAAATTTTTACATATTAATTATCCAGGGCAATGCTGATCAATAATATACCAACTTTGTAAGTGTTTGTTTTGTAGTTTTTGACTTTTAGCTGTACATATAAGCACATATATAAAGGGCAGTTGTCAGTGTGTATAATAGAAGACTAGTATGGATACCCAGCATTGCCTGGGTGGACATGAAGTTCGGTTTGGACAAGGTGCTATATTAAGGATACTGAGCACTTTTATCACAATACCCCCACAACAATTTTAAAAAATAAAAGAACGGAAAAGGGAAAAGATACTAGCAAACGCTTTTTGCCGATTGAACCACGACGGCTAAGGACGTCATGGTGCTGCAAAATAACATTTTAAAATATAGTTTCAGTTTGATATGCATGCGTAACTTGCGAAAAATGCAACACGAAAAGTGACCCACTTTCGAAAAAATGGTTCAGTTAATCGCCACAGAATTAATCTTTTTCTAATTTTCACATATTATGCATCCAAGGGATTGCTCTTTCAGATGGAACTGGTTTCGTCCTGGTCTGATGAAGCTGACGAAAGTTTTTAGTAGACACACAAACACACAGACAACTCTCCTTTATATAATAGACTAGCGAGGGGTACCCGGCGTTGCCCGGGTGTTTGGGGGGGTTAAAAAAAAAAAAAGTAAGTATAAGGATCGAACCCGAACCCTTGAGGCAAAGTTGTAAATTAAAGCGTGAAAAAAAAAAAAAAAAAGAAAAAAAAGTGCGATGTTAACCATTGCCCCACTGCGAGATGCTAACGGAAACGCGTTTGAATTTATTTAATTAGTTGGATTTAGCAGGTGCCCGTTTTAATGAGTAAATGAGGTCAAGTTTGACTGCGGGATAGTATTCATTTACTGCTGAACGCTTTTTTTCCCACCCCCAAGATGTTATAGGAAAAAGACTAACCCACATGCGGCGAGCGACAAATATTGAATATTTATCTTCCTGAAATCGAGCAAATTAAATAGACAAGCGAGCTTCGTTGTTAACTGAGATATTACGATTTATATGTGATATAAAAAGTTTTAAAAAATTGTGAACCGACCGACCGCTTCTCTGAAAGAAGCCTTTTGTAGACACACAGAAAAAGCGAACACACATACATACATTTTCGCTTTTATATTTATAGAAAAAGATGAAAATAAAAATCCAATCCTGACCAAAGAATTAAGAAAAAAAAAAAAAAATCTAAAAGTATCAAAATTGAGTTTTGCTTTCAAGCCAAAATGTATCCAGTCAAATTCTGACCAAAAGACCATAGCTTATTTAAATAATTATTTTGAGGCAATACCTATGATGCTTGCATTGCTTTTTGTATATTTGTAAGCTATTGCTTGCACCCTTGGCAATCACTGAGACAATATGGGCAGAACGAGAACAAGAAAACCATGACATGAATATTAGGTTTGGCAGTGATTGTCAGGGATCAATATATGATTTTACACATGCAATACTTTTTTTTTTTGTGAGGATTCGGATTTCAGGATGAATTTGCTCCAACTCGGTTGTGTAAGTTTCATTTCCTCTCAGTTCGCATTCGAATTCATTGAAACATTTGAAGGTCAGAACTTTTGCACTTCAGAAAGAATCAAAAAATTTCTGCATATTATGCCCCCATTCTCAGAAGCTTTCTTAAAATAAATTCATCTCATTAAAAAAGTATTATGGCTAAACATAAATAGATGTGATAAATTTCCAAAATGTTCCAGTTATTGCTCATGGGCAACACCAGGTTCCCATGCTTAGTGTAACAATAAAGTGTAGAGAAATGAACTTACTTTTTTTTCTGAAAGATTTAAGGCTCTTGTATGCAGTTGTCTTGCGTAAGATTTGGACCAGTCAATTGGAAGCAGATTGCCAAAATTTCCCGTAATTGTCCACCACATTCTGGAAGAGATAGATAAAAATTACATAAATTCAGGTTTCATTAGAAACTTTAAAAGTCATCGCAGTGATAAATAATACATTTAGGTAGAATTACAGTTCCTAATAATGTAACCCGGAAAGAGAGAAAACGAAAAAGGAGAAAAGAAAAAAGGAGAAATAACAAAAAGTAGAGAAAAAGAAAAGGACAGAAGAATTTGTTTAATATATCAGCATTTACAAGACCAAAATCCACTCAAGGATAAGGGTTATTGCCAGTAACATGATTAGGAGTATTATTAAAGTATTGAAAAATGAATGGAATCAAAGTTTGTATTACGTATAGTGAACGATTTATGTTGACATTGGATTTGAAGACGACCTGCAAGGAAACAGTCCCATGATAATGTGTTCCACAGACGGAAGTTCTATTTTCTTTTTCTATCCAATTTAAATTTAATTTTCAATGATCACCAATTTCTAGACAAGTAAATGTTGAAAGAAATAGGTAACCATTTTTTTTTTTATTTATTGAAAGTTAGGTTTACCATTTTTTTGAGCTGGCGGGATAGTAATGGACTTAAATACTTGGTCCCTTGTTAAATACAAAATATCGTTACCTACCTGTCTCAATGCTGTGCTTGTCAACAATGGATAATCATTATAAATTAAGTTTAAATACGAAAGTCAACTCCTTTAAATAAAAATTTTAAAATAAAATAGCAATAAGGTCGGAGGTATTTACACCGCAACAAATATAAAATTAGCTTAAATGATATTTGGATTTGACTTTGAAAATCCGACAAGATGACAACTAAAAATTTGTTTCTGACTAGCTAATTTTCATTTGTTATTGTACGGTGTTATTAATTATATATATATATATATATATATATATATATATATATATAGCTACAATTTGTTTGAAAAAATTACTTGTTTCAGCTCAGACAACCGCTAATATGAAAGACTTTAAACAGAACAGATGGGTGAAGGAATCCAAACAGATGAGAACGAAGGAATCCAAACGAACGAGAATGAAAGAGTATAAATAAATTAGAATGAAAGAATATAAATAAATTAGAATGAAAGAATATAAATAAATTAGAATGAAAGAAATGAAAGGATATAAGTGAAGAAGAATGAAAAATGTAAAAAAAAAAAAAAAAAAAAAAAAAAAAAAACATTGAAAAAAATTGAACAATTGGAAAGAAAAAAGGATAGAAAGTTACATAAACGAAAAAAAAAAAAAGGTATATTTTGATGAAAAGCCTGTGTGGGAGTGATCAGCAGACTGTTGGTGCCACATATTTCAAGAGAGCCAATGTGTGTGTGGGTGGGTGGGTATTCCTTTTATGTGAGCATCAGGTTGAAAGATCAATAGTCTTGATTGAAGAAAAGAAGGCAGCAGAAAGAGGAGGGAAGAATAGTAGTCGAAACCATCTCTAGCCGAGGCTTTTGATTTTTATTTTGCAAAATATACTTCTAGTATTAGGTTTGATTTTATCCGTTACTTGCTTGTTCATTAATTAATAGAATAAGATCCGTTTGAAGAGGCAGAAATCTAGAAGACGGTGGATTGGCATTTCATCTATTTGATCTAATTAGTTCAATCATATTTTTTAAATGTTTTTAAATATGGCTCCTAAAAAAGAGGATGTGTGTGGGTGGTCTGGTATAATGCTTTCAAAGCTGGAAATCAATTTGGAAAATCCAAAGTTGTTTGCATTCGATTTGTGCTGACTTGTCTATCTGTTCGTTCTACTTTTTCTTGGAAACTACTGGACCAATCTGGCAGAAATTTTATATAGACCTTTTGCTATAAGGTGCAACGAATTAAGCATTATGGTATCCATTCAATGCACAGTAAGAGATTAATAGGGATTATGCAACAAAGTCGCAGATGCTGGATTAACAGCAATAGCAGCCATATGCAAATGACTGAGCCGGCTGCATGTTCGAGTCATGAGAACGGGAGGGAATGTCAAATCCTGGTGAAAACGAACAAACGGTGCAGTTTTAGGCCTTATGTAAATTTGAGTTCTGCACATTGCAAAAAAAAAAAAAAAAAAAGAAATGACTAAGTCCATCATTTGGCCCCTATCCCTATTTAGCTCTAAAAGTCCCCAAGGTCTTAACATATTTAAATTTGAGTTCAGCACCATGCAAAACTGCTAAATAAACATACACAGAAAATTTTGAACAAATATGGTAAAATGATCCCAAAAATGGAGTTTTTATTAACCCTAAAAGAGTCCCTGAGTTATTAGAAACTATAGACAAACAAAATTATATAGAAATCAGTTAGTTACAACTTTTCAGAAAGTTTTATAAAAATCCAAGGCATCAATTTTTTTTTAATAAGCACAAAAGTGTCAATTTTAGCCATTTTAAACCGAAAGGCATCCCTGGATGATGGGGGGAGGGGGCGGTCCGGAAAATCTGTTACCTTTTTTTTACTCCCATCATGTTTAATGTTTGTGCAAAATTTCAAAAAAATTCCAAGGCGTAGTTATTGAGAAAAGTGCAGACGGACGAACGGACAAGGGTGAATTTACAGGTCCACCCTCCTTTTGTCAGGACAAAAAAAAAAAAAAAAAAAAAAAAAAAAAAATGAAGGCTCAAAATACATTTTTCATGTAGTAATGAGCACTGAAAGATCAATGATGGCAGAAATTTAAAAAATTTTAATGGCCGTTTCTGAAACTTAAAAAAGTGGCCATTATAAAACTGGTTTTAACTTGGTAAAAATATAAAATGGTAAGAGCCATGTTAGATGATCGTAAAATGAAATATTAAATCGACACAATGATTCAACACAAATGCAAAACAGTGAAAGGAAAATTGACCACACGGCATATCCATATCTCAAGCACAGCTGAACCATACTGGACACTGCTGAAGCAACATTTCCACTAGCTGCCAGAAACATAAGCATACATGTTACTTGTTTTGTTTTAAAAACTAGATACAACAATGACGGTGGGTTATGGTGGAAACGTTAAATGCAACCATTAATGTGGAGCACATCAGCAGAGAAAATGTTTTAATGTGGAGCACATCAGCAGAGAAAATGTTTTAATGTGGAGCACATCAGCAGAGAAAATGTTTTAATGTGGAGCACATCAGCAGAGAAATGTTTTAATGTGGAGCACATCAGCAGAGAAATGTTTTAATGTGGAGCACATCAGCAGAGAAATGTTTTAATGTGGAGCACATCAGCAGAGAAATGTTTTAATGTGGAGCACATCAGCAGAGAAATGTTTTAATGTGGAGCACATCAGCAGAGAAATGTTTTAATGTGGAGCACATCAGCAGAGAAATGTTTTAAAACGAAACAAACGATATTCAAACCATCTTTATCTTTCCAACTGTAATTTATATTAGCTTATACACGATTTTACTCAAATTCACAGGATTCCAATTCTTGTTTTCAAGATGAAAGCTAAAATCCCAAGCACTGGGATCAGCAGTCCAAAGTGATTTTAAACCTAAATATGGTAAGGCACTATCATCACTACCTCCTCTGGTAGTTTTATAAATATATTTATAGTAGGATAGTCTAGATATTCTACTCATGAGGTAGAGACAGCCAGTGTAGCAGAAGGTTTCATATTGATTTCTAAAAGTGTACTGCTGACAGGATTGTGACAGCTATATTTTAAGTCAAAGTGAATAAGATAACGGTTTTAGTGAAAAGTAATCCCACCTCAATCTTTCGTACATCTTGTGATAACATGCTGTACAAATAGAACCCATATTTTGTAGTTCAGCAGCAATCATTCTTTCAAGAATAGCTGGATAGATATTCTGTGTGTTGCAATATTTTTGTCATGGTTGTGTTAGGCATGATCAAAAAGATTTGGACGATTATATTTATAGCCAGGGATGAAAAGAACAAACTAATCAATTACCAGAATCACTATAAAAAATACTGAATAACTTTGAATCTTTCAGTCATCTTGATACAAGAGGAGGACCACTGCTGATCCTGACTGGATTAACCTATTAGGCCTCACTGTTCTATAAATAGGGCATCAAATAATTTTTTTTTTTTAAATTCATAAAGATAATATATAATAGTACTACTTACTGCATAATTATTCTAAAGAAAGGATAAAATTCAATTGTATTCATCAACTTCTGAGAGTTCTTGGAACCCTGTTAAAAATTCTTGTGAAATTTGCTAAAATTCTATTTGTTTGATGATGTATGTACTTGTTTAAATGAGCATTGCAATATTACCATTAGTGCAATGTAACTCTTTGTGTGAATGCTTTGCTCCTTACAATAATGTGTAAATTTTATCTTGAATGTATAGCCTCTTGATTTCGAAAATATATCACATGAACCCAGTGTTCAATATTCCACTTTTTCCTTTCATTTTTTTTTGTGCATTCTAAACCATTTTTAATCATTTTACAAAGTTTAAACTAAAAATAATAACAAATTTAGACAACCTGGGACTTAATGGATTAATACTACCATTTTTATTTTTTTACCTAAAAATCTTTACAATTCAAAGTTTCTTTGAGTGGATTGATACTACTAATGTTTGCTTTTTTAATGCTTCTAACTTTGCCCTAGTGGGGGAAACAAGTAAATAGAAAGAATTAGGGAAAGTTGGTAGCCATTCATGAAACGCCTAACCTCATTATGAGACAGACAATGAAAAATGGAAATAAGAATAAGAAAACTCCTAGAAGTTAAACTATATAGTAAAAAACCTAATAAAAAGGTATAAACACATAAGCAATATCACTAGTAAAATACTATAGGTTGGACCAAAGAAGAACTGAGGCATCTTGACCAGGAAACTTATGATCATGCATAATGCACTACAACTGAAGAATGATGCTGACCAACTTGGGTGGAGTACTGTTGCCACAAATGGGCAGGAATTGCTCAGAGCAACTTATCCTGCCTTGACAGAGTTCAAAATCAACTTCATAATCTAGAAGTAGAACTGCCCACTTGTGGAACTGGTTTGCTTTCCAGCCTACTAGAATACGGTGATCTTCAAGTCCAACGTAAACAAGTTCTTATTGAACCATCCTCTTAAATAATCTAATTATACCAAATTTCCACTGTTAACGGTTACTATGCTATTTTCATAATAACTACCGTACACACATTAACCTTATCCTTGAGTGGCCTCCGGGTCTTGATATTTGGTGACCACTTTGAAAAAAAAAAAAAAAAACTATGTGAAAAGTAAAGGCAGAGAAAGAGGGCTGGTTTGTATATAAAACTGTGTAAATGACGCACACAAGAAAACTTAGAACAATACATAACGCAGAAAGGATAATTACTGTAGTAAGACACACTGAAAAAATAAACAAGAAAGGGAGGGGGATAAGACGAGAAAATAAAATGTTAAGAGAAACAGTTACACAGATGATTCATTAGGATGACAAAAGATACGATTCAAGAAAACACTTGGACATGGGTACGAAAAGAAAACCTAAACAGAAACTGAATCGCTAATAACAGCTGCACAACATGATTAGAACCAACTACAAAGCAAAGATTGACAAAACACAAGAAAACAGCAAATGCAGACTGAGGACAAAGAGACGGAACAATAAATCACACACAAATACAGTAAATTAGCCCCCAAAAAGAATATGAGAATAGACACGATCAAGTATGGAAGGCAGTACATTGGGAATTATGCAAACAACTGCAGCTTGAACAGCCAGACAAATAGTACAAGCACAAACCAGCAGCAGTATTTGAAAACGAAAATCAAAATCCTATGAGACATCCAAGCAAGATGTCTAGATGTCAATAGTTAACATGAAGGAAAAGTCCAGCCAAATCATATAGTTTGCTGTTCCAGCAGACCACAAGATGAATATCAAGAGGACAGAGAAACGGAACTGATCAGAGAGCTGAAAGGGATATGGAAGATGATGAAAAAATCCCGGAAAACTTCAAATAAAGAATGGGAGAGATTGAAATCAGGGAGATGACTGAGAAGATAGAACGGATAACAACAATAAAAACAGCTGAAATATTAAGGAAAACCCTTGAATGCAGGGGCTAATACACATGAACTACAGATGCTAACCGGCCATATAGAAACTGCAACAGAAGAAAAACAAAAAAGATAAGAGGAACACCACATGGAATCAAGAAAACTAAAACCGGAAAACTGAAAGGAAGGTACCCCCCCAACACACACACAAATTCATTTGCAAAGGTTATAGAAAGAAGTGGAGAGTACTAGAAATCTGGGGAGACTTGTCGGCTAGACTCCAGGGAACACTGCAAGTTGTTGACAGAGAGAAATCTTTCATGATGGCCTGTGTGAAAACTTGCTAGTCTAATATATAAAAGGCTATATGTCTGTCTCCATATTTTTAAACTATCTCCTCCGAAACTAAAAGTAGCAGAGTGGCGCTAGGGGCCTTAAATGATTGGATTTTTTATGGACCATTCTTTTACGAGTCTTTAGCCAGTTAAAATAGTTTTTAAGGGGTCAAAAATGGGTTAAAATTGAAAAAGTTTTGTACATTCACCTTAGTTTATTTTTAATTTTCAATCAGTTCATATGCATGTCACGTTGGTACAGTGGTAACGTCACCAGCTTTGAATGTTACAGCTTTCGGCTTTGATCCTAGCTGATGGAACTCAAATACTTTTTTTTTTTTATATACTTTTGAAATCATGAATCTATAATAATATATACAAAATCTGAACAAATTAAAATATCATATTTAAGCATATTTTATGATTGTGCAAAGTCCCCCCCCTCCTTCGCTAGTAAATACAAATGATAATAAACATTGTCATTCTCCTCTTGATAATGTCTTACCTTCCACAATGTAGTCTATTCTGTACTCAGTCATTGAAAAAGTCCTTCTTGACTGAAGCAATTTTAATTTTTATTCCCAGTGCCCCTTTATGGGGAACCGGACCCCCCCCCGTCCCACATTAAAAAAAAAAACAAAAAAACAATCGATTTTATATAAAAGACATGCATCAGCTTCCAATTTCTTTCAGCCATAACACAAAAGAAGCATGTCAATTAGTGGCAGCTGCAGACGTACATACGAGACAGCTATCAGGACACAGTGAGCACACAAACCTACAGAGCGACAGCAAACAAACATATTGAAACTATTCGTCTTCTATAATATAAATATCACCTGTTTGTATGGATGTATGTATGTATGTCTGCCTAAAACCTTCGACAGAGGCAACGGATTTTCACAAGATCAGTATCGTTTTGAAGCTCAACTCTTCAGACGACAAATATCGAAAAATTGGCTAGAAACATTAATTCCTTCACGCTAAACTGGGCACTTTTCTACAGGGAGGTGTACCTTTTTATTGCTGATATTTTCGAAAGTCATCTCCTCTTTTCGATTGACTAGCCTTAATTTAAACATTCGTCACTTCTGGTTTGGCGCTGGACACAACAGCAAAGATGTTACATTTTTTTTTCATGTTCTTTTCCTCTTTCGCAGAACGGGTTCGAGTCTGCCTGCTTACTACCACTTTTTTTTTGCTCAACACACACCTCCAAACATCCAGGCAATGCCGGGCACCCAGGCTAGTCTTATATAAATTAAAATTATCTTTCTCTCTTGGAATATTCTATGGAAAACTGGACTCACAATTACTAACCTCTTCAGCTGACTACAACATGATAATCTTCAAGTCCAATGTAAACAAATTCTTGTTGGGCTGGCCCTCTTAAATAGTTAAATTCTACCCTCATCGCTGTACACTTATTAACCCTTATCCTTGAGTGGCGCTCGGGTCTTGATAAGTTGTGACTCCTTGTAAAAACATACAAAGCTAATTAAATGCACTCAAAGAGAAAGGACATTGCATCATCATTGATTTAACATCTGTTTTACATGCTGGCATGGGTTGGACAAGAACACATTTCATTGAGACTACATTTTTATGTCGGATGCCTTATCTGATGTCAACCCAATGAGGTAATGATGACCAGAATTTTTTTTCTATTGGGCCATCATCTCTAAGTGATTACATACCAAGGCACTTAACCCATCTTTTTTTATATTTAGTTATAAAGTTTTTTTTAATTTTATCTTTTAAAAAATAATTATTCACTGGTTCTGTGTACTGTCACTTATCAGAGTCCAGATTTTAACAAGCTGTTAATTTCTTGCTATTCTTTTAAATCTTTCTCTATACGTTAACAGATTGTCATACAGGATAAACAGGCTCCCTTTATCTGGTTTGGTTTTAGATACACAGAGGAAAAAAAAAAAGGAAAATTATTTACAGTGGTTATAGGTAGACAAGTTTGTGTTGCTGATGTTCCAAGGTTGGGATCAGACATTGGAGCTCAGTCGAGCACCTGCCATGAAAATGACGATAGAGTAAAGAGAGTCTAGCAAGGTCTCTTCTGTGACAGAGGGGGGGGTGTAGGGAAGATAAGAGATTATCTTCCACAAGATTATGAAGTCGAATTTGTATTCCATCAAGGCTGGAAATAAGAAATGTGAAGAAATTCATTATTGTTAGCTGAGAACCATGCACACAAACATGAAATACATTAATAAATGGATTGAACAGAGTTAAGGCTGATCCAAAGGCTTCCTTTTCATTGAATACCATACTGAGATGTAGGGGAGGCCACCATATATAATGCTGAATTTTTAACAAGGAAGCATCATGTAAATTTTTTTTTTGTATTTTTGGTAAGACTCGACTGAGGATGTTATTTACTTTCTTCCCACTGAAAGTGGGATGTGACACAAAGTCGAAAAGTGAGTAAAGTCAAGCCAGTGCCTCTAAAGAAAGAACAGTATGGCCTTTTAAAAATTGTCAGCTCTTTCAGCATTTCGCTGTTGGGGCGCCTCAAGCATTAAGCAAGGCATGGAAAGGGGGACCTTTTAGGACTAAGCAGAATGAATGCCTCAGCTTGCCAAATAAAAAGCCACCAAAATGACCTAGTTTCTACTGAACCGATTGTCGAAATTGGAACCTTGACTGGCATATGACCGCAAATACAACCTGATGCCAAATGAATGGTACGGGCCAATTGAAGATTGAACCCCAGTCTCCTGGCCCATTAGTAAACACTCAAATGGGCAGGTTAATATATATTAAATACAGACGTTAAGTACAAACACTTTGAAACCGGAAAATCTTATTTTGTAAATGTTTATGCTAAGTACCTATGGTAAAATTTTGAAGTGTTCTTTTATTTATTTATTTATTTTTTTAAATTTTGCTCCAAAATGTCATTCAATATTTAATTCCAATAGGAAGAGTTTGCTGTACTCATATTACAAGTATTTATTTTTAAGGTCACCTTGGAGAACTACAGTATAACTTTCAACCTTTTCAATTTAACCGCGTATATATAATATACTAGCAGGCCGTCCGGCATTGCCTGGTCATAAAATATGCTTAAATATGATATTTGGAATAATGTAGATTTCTTATTATATTATCTTGGACCTAATATATAATGATTCAAAAGGTTAAAAAATGATTTGTGCACCACTACCGAGAATCGAAACCAAAACGTTTAGCTTACAGTTTACTTTTTCCTTTGACGTTAATGCCTGAGCTATGAAGACATGTTTACTGCAAGGCTAAAAATGAAAACATGAATCAATAGATATTACCTTATGCATGCATATTTGTAATACCACCGTTTAACCTTCATCTGGCAAATTCTATTTTTTTTTTTAATTTTCACACCGATTTTTCCCAGCTAAAACCCAAATATAGTTTTGCATTTATTCAAATACCCTATATATTAAGTTCCATGTCTGTAGAACAAAAACTGACAAGAGTTTGGTGGGCAAAATTTTTTAAGAAATATAACACACATATAAATATATTTAGAAAGAGGCTTGTGTTTACTATAACCTTTTTACAAATATTACGCAAGTATAAATCATGTAGAATACCTACATGAATATAATTACATGTAATAGTTAACTAAAGATGATAATTCCATAAGAAAACTGAAAAAAAACTAATAGAGAATTAAAATGAATGTTTAAAAAATATGCAAATTAGCTAGATCTTTTGTAGATGAATGCAATTCCACAACCCATATATAACAAAGTTATATTTTCTTAAATAAATAAATAAATAAAAAAAAGATTTTTAATATGATTATCAATACAAAAAAAATTTATAGTATATATATATATATATATATATATATATACATACACACACGTTTCAAAAATATTTATGGTAATTAAGCTACAAAAGTTTCTGCATTACATCTTCATAAAGATTTGTCAGGTTGACAAAATCCTTATGAGAATAAAACGCAGAAAATTCTGTGTAGCTCAATTGCCATATGTATTTTTAAAACATACTATCTAGCTCTACTTGCATATTGAACACTGTTGAAGTAATATTGAAAATAGATGCATAAAATTTGATGCAGATACACGAAATTATAATTATACGAATATAAATGGTTAAGACTAAAAAACTAAACAAACACTTAGAATCTTGCAATTTATAAATCTCCACCATTTTTAAAGTATAGCCACAAATAATGACTAAATGTGGAATCCAGACTAGACTAAAGAGTTCAATCCAAATAGAAAACTCGTACCCACTTCCATATTTGTCTTTTCACCTTCACATTTGATGAACAATCTTTCTGACAGAGGGGAAAGATTTGGATTATTATTACCGTTCTCAACTTGAGTGTTATTTGCAGGTTTCGGCAGATGTAATCTCCGACTTTTTTCAGGTGTATCTTGTTGAACTCTGGAATCTGCAGAGAATTTTGAACGGAACCCTTTATTTAATCAAGAAGGGTGCTCTTGTTTCGTCAGCCATGACTGAGTAAAAGTCTTAAAGAATTTGCAATTGTATTCTTAGTCTCCCTCGCACTGACAACTGAACTTTACCTTATCTGTAAGACTACAGGTATTTGAGGGTTCCATTCGAAAATCTAGAGTTCAGAAAGATTGCCGAGTTTGATAAGATACACCTGAAGAAGGTCAGAGGTTACATCAGCCAAAACATTATGCAAATAACACTCACAATTAGAATAGTAGTCAGAATAAGCCAAATTATCAATCCTCATCTCAAAAATTAAGAAACACAAAAATTAAATTAAACGTATATTAGAAGAATGCATGAAATGAAAATGTTTTTGTTTTTCATATCTTAGTGATAGCCTTATGATACTTCTCTATATATTACACACAATGCTTCAAGCAAACTACATCACCTTAATAAAAGTGTTAAGAGATTTAAATATTAGCTACCTTTATTTTTTTTTTCCCCACCTTCATGGTGTTATCTCTTTGTAAAGGTAGTCACGGAGTTTCAACTATGGGCATAAGACATTTCAACCTTGATATTGATGTATAAGGTAATTTATGTGATCGCAAAAATCAATAAATTTTTTTGGTTTCCGTTTCTGAATTTTTGAGATTCGTATTTGGATTCTTCAGACTACTGTTCTCATCTTCAGTGTTATTTTCACAACGTTTCGGTCGATGTAACTTCCGACCAACCGGTGTACCTTGTCAAATTCGAAAATGTTTCTTTTTTTTTCTTTCTTAATAAAATAAAAAAAAATACTTTATCTGATCTAAAATGGAACACGTACATCAAATCTGTTGCCAGGGATGCTGGGAAAATGGTGGGATCCTTCTACCGCTCCAGAAGATATCTCACTACTGATGCAATTCTCTATCTGTATAAAAGCCAAGTACGTCCAAGGATAGAGTACTGCTGCCACGTCTGGGCAGGAGCTGCTAAAAGCAGCCTATCCTGCCTTGACAGAGTACAAAATAGACTTTGTGGTTTAGTGGGGGATGCCCTTTTCTCTTCCCTGCAACCTCTCTCCCACAGAAGAGACGTTGCGAGCCTATCTTTGTTTTATCGTTATTTCCATGGCAGGTGCTCGTCTGAGCTCCAACCTCTCGTCCCCCCTCGCCAATCTTTCACGAGTAACACCCGTCTGGCTGAAACTACTGTCAACAATTTTCCCCACTCTATCTGTGCCTAAATCCAAACGTAGATTCCATGAGCAAAGCTTCTTTCTTAGAACTGCACGCCAGTGGAACTCTCTGCTGCTTGCCTGTTTCCCACCTGACTACAACTTGGACGTCTTCAAGTCCAACATAAACAAACTCCTGACAAACCGCTCCCTTAAGTAAGACACTATCAAAACCCCCAATACTAATGATTACTACAATACTATCTCATTGATTACTATACACGCAATAACCCTTATCCCTGAGTGGCCTTCGGGCCTTGATAAGTGGTGACCTCCATGTAAAAAAAAAAAAAAACCCCAAAAAACATTCATTTATAAATACTGAAAATTTCATTAAGATCGTAAAATTTTAATTTTGAGTGCATCTTTTGTTTCTTTTTATAAATATGAAAACGTTAATAACTATTTATATGAAGTTTTTTCTCCTGCGTATTAACAACAAACTTATGAAATATTTCTTATTAATCATTTTGGTTTAAAATTGAGAACCCGACAAAGCCAGCTAATAGTAATAAAGAGAAATTAGTGCTTGTCCAGGATTCTCCCAATGAAAAAAAAAAAATCTGTATGACGTATGGAAAGAAAATATCGTACATAAAAAAGAATCACGTACATTGATAAAGTTTTTTTTAACAAGACAATAAAATTTTATGGCTAAAAGTACGAGCGATGATATCACAATGCAATTTTGAAAACATTTTGAAGTAACAAGCGAGATAACTCCAACTCGAGATTTTAGAAAACCATTCTTAACTTGGGTAGGAAGGGGCGTTGGAAAAACTCAAATTCACTTAAAAAATGGTGTTCTTTATAAATATAAAACTACTTAATGAATTTACGTGGTTTTTGGTGTATGATACATTTTCTTTCCGCCATGGATATGTACATCATACGAATTTTTTTTATGTAAATTTATTTTTTTAGAGAGGCAGCGGGGGGGGGGCGGATTCTAGACAAGCGCCAAGAAAGTCAATCTTTTCTTCTTCAACCATTGCAACAAGGAATAAGGTCATCATTACGTCAGATGTCGACCGCTATACAAAACAGGAAGCGAATACAAGTGGACATTTTTTTTTTTTTGCTTGGGAGCTGAAATGCCTACACTTCCCACTCGCCAGCTCATAAGTAAGCAATGCCAGTAGTATTAATACCACTACTACAACTAGTATATAGGTTACAATAAATAAAATAAAAAAATACTCTTCCAAGTGTCGACGAACACAAACATATTTTCATTAAAAAAAAAAAAAAAAATGGCTACCGTTTAATTTAATTATTAAAAAGGAAGTCTGATGTAGATATCTGCACCACTGGAACTACTTTTATGTCGCATTGTATATTAGTATAACAGATAAACATTGTGTGTGTGTGTATATATATATATGTTTGTTAACGATACTTTTTGAATGAATTCAATTTATATCAAACTGAATTTTAACTAAATGCGAGTTGGGAATAATTTTCCCTTTGACCAATTTGATACCCCCAAATGGGGAGCGGCATATGTACTGTTTTTAAAATAGAATTATCCATGGACACGTGTTTCGTCGTCTACGACTCATCAGAGTAGCTGAATCTAGTGAGATTCGAAATTGGGACTCCGTGATAAAAAGCCTAAACCTCTTCCACCAAGCTATCTCGCACGACTATATATATATATATATATATATAGAGAGAGAGGTTCCTCTGTACAAGGGCATGAGGATACTTCACCCTACAAGTAAATCCTAACTAAATATTCAAAATAGCATGGTATTCACGGCCCAAACCAAATCCCTTTGGTATGGTTATCTACATTGGCTTATAAAAGGATTGGTCCACCTTTAAGTGATGTTGCCTATAGTAACAACACTAAGCTGGATTCTCCACCAGACTAGATGAATTCTTGTCCTCAAATCCAGTAAGATCAAGAGAGTAAAAGAAATATATACTATAACGCAGTTAACTGGCAAATAAGTGAGAGCACAATTAATATTCCTAACTTCTTTGATAATTCAACATTTGAAAGAGAAAAAAGGACTAGATATCTCCACGTCGTTGTGTAAAACGTCAATTTGTACACATTAACAGCAACGTAATCATTTCGTGTGTTTGTGTCAATTTCTATGGATGGGCATTCGCGTTATAATGATTAATGAAAGTAACTTTTTTTTTTTTTTTTTGCTATGGATAAAAAACAATATAAGACTTACCTTTGTAAAACAAATAGATTTTTATTAACGCACTACACAGACGAAAGATAAAATAAAATTATTTTTAACGTCTTCTGTTGGCACTTATGTATTTAAAGATAACGTTACTTACAGGCCTTCGTACTCTTAAAAAAAGACGCAAAAAATACAGATTACCCTCTACCAATTTAAATAAAATCAAAACGAATTTTTTTTTAGGTCGATTTGCGATTTGCAATTTTATTTCAAGAGTCATATATTGAAATATGAATATACTTTTATTATCGGAAACCTGTTATAAAAAAATCTTTGTTTAAACTTCATATCGCATACTACTTGAATTTAATATCATTCAAAGCTTTTTAAAAATAATTATATTGTAGAATTCTGTTTTTTTTTTTTTGTAATGTCAAATAATTATATTACAGAGAAAAAAAATATCAAGAAAAAAGTATTTTTTTAACATAATATTGATTTTATATCCAATTTTATTTACAACTTTAAGATAAGTGAAATAAATAAACAGGATTTTATATATATACATAAATAACTATTTTTTAATAATTTGATCTTTTCAGCTTTAAAGAATGCTGAAATTTTTATCGACCTAAATTTATTTTGTTTAGTTTTCGTAACATGAAATATAGGGGTGGGGTAGAACATATATTTCCTCCAATATATTTAACAAAACCTACTTTTATTATGTAAGTTTATTTAATAATGAATAAATATCGAAAATTTCAGGAAGATATATGGCTATTACTTGATTTTTGCTAGATTCTTAAAACATGGGTATATCTACAGCTTCAAAAACGTCACTAGATAGGAACGTTGTCTTTACAGCGTCGATAACGTAAACAATTTTTTGTCTCACATTTTCATTATTTTTGTATGCTGTAAAATTTTTCTTAAAAAATATTAGTTTATTTGAAGCTTCTTTTAAAATGGTAAAAAGTTAGGATAATATCAAATTAAATTACAGTTACATCGTGTAACATATGGGGAGGGGATTAAAACTGGTGCGCGTTGGACGGTAATGGAATATTCGAATATCTATTCATCTCGTATAGAGATCAAGTGTTAGCCCCAGTAATTTGATTTTTGAGAATTTCGACTGAAGAAAAATGAAACAAAATTAGAGAGTTTGAGTGTCTAAGGTCTCTCTGTACAAGAGTTTGTCAAGACAACCTGGCATGAAGATACTTCTCTTACAAGCATACCCTTATTAAATATTCAAAATAACATAGTATTCGCAGCTCAAATAAGATCTTCATTCTAAATCAACAGGCTATAACTTTTGTCCGTTTTTAACAGGCAAAAAAGTCATATAACTTTTTTTTTTTTTTTTTTTTTTTTTTTTTTTTAAATTCCTCATTTTTTCAGGAATCATTAGTGCAAGGTGACACGATTACTGCTGGTCGGGAGATTTGAACCCAGCAACGAAGTCATCTCTGACTCCATTAGCAAGGAACAAACCATCTCGGCCAACCTAAACCGCGAGAAATATCGTTGAAATTTAAACATTTATTTTTAAATGTCTTAACGTCTGTCAGAGTGATCTAATGATTATAACATGATCTCTCTTTCATTATACGCACACACACACACACGCACAAGTCTTTCATTATACACACACAAGAGCAAGAGAGAGAGAGAGAGAGAGAGAGAGAACTTGAATGCCTACTAGACACTGTCCTCATGTGTCTAAGGTCTATGTACAAGAATTTGTCAAGACAATCTGGCACGAAGATACTTTTCCATACAAATAAACTGACTAAATATTAAAAATAACATAGTATTCACAGCCGTAATCAGATCTCCTTGGTATGGCTAGCCCACACTGGCTTTATTCATTGCGAACTATTATCCTCATCTTTTAGTTGTTTAACATTTCGGCCAACTATTCCTCGGGCCTTCGTCAGGTGATTACCACGACGGGATAGGAACTCTGAATCTCCTAACTGCATCCTCAGCAAATACTGCCTTCCATAGTTGTTGTCGTCTCACCATGTTTTGGCCAACTAAGTAATTGCTGAGGATGCAGTTAGGAGATTCGGCGTTCCTATTCCGTCACGGTTAACCACCTGTCAAAGGCCAGAGGATTAGTTGGCCGAAACGTCATGAAACAACAACTAAAGATGAGGATAATAGTCCACAATAAATAAATGAATAAATAATACTTATCTCATTAAGCATTTCAATTAGTTAAATAATATACACACTGGCTTTTACAAGAAATGGTGTACCTTCTCTAAATGATGTTATCTCAAGTAACAACACTAAGCTGGATACTCCACCAGACTAGATGGATTCTTGTCCTGGAATCCAGTAAGACTAAGAGACTGCAATAAAGATATACAATAACATAATTACATGATTAATTGAAAAGAGGAAGATTATGTTCTCAACTTCTTGACTAACTCAAAACAGATCATAAACTTGGAATGAATGCTTCATGTCAAATTGATGGTTGAATATGGTCAAATTTGCTCATTTTTGCATTAAATACTAATCCCGATTAAACCCTAACTGGGCATCGAATGGATACCATAATACTTAGGTTGTTGCGCCTTATAACAAAGGTCCATATGAAATTTCAGCTAGATCGGTGCAGTAGTTTAAAAAAAAAAAAAAAAAAAAAAAAAAAAAAGACAAAGAAAAATATAATACACTGATCCACACAGGATTTCGATGTATCACAGTCCTTCAGTGTGGCTAAACAAGCCGGTTTCACTGTCAGCTCGACAATTGAGTTTTGATCACTCAACTGTCGAGCTGACAGTCGCCACTTCTAAACTTTCTATGTTATCATCCAGTGCCTGCTGAATATAATTAAAATCTCAACGTAAATAGTGCAAATTGCCGGAAAGCTCAAATTGTTTTTACCCAATGAGCAATGCCTTTAAATAGTTACAATTTGCGATTTCCTTACGAGAACTCTACCTCAGAGCAATATAGTCATCCACAGACTTTTGTTGTATTAATTCTTCAGTGCGCAAGACAAACAGATGCCTCAAGCCGGGATCGAAACTCGACCATCCAGCTGACAGTGCTTCTAATCCCTACATTATTGTCCTGCACGTGCCGAATGTAAACAAATTCAATGTAAATATTGTCATTTACCAGAGAGCTTAAATTATTTTTACCCAATGAGTCATGAAACTGCACACCATTGCCTAACAATGTAACGATTGCCTGAATTATACTTTTCCATATTGTATGAAGTATTCCCAAAGTTATTCTGCAGAAATGTTGACAAGTCAAAACCTGTTTATTTGACCATGCTGCAATTTTACATTGTGGTTATCTTCATCAAAGAGCATTAGATCCTTGTATCAAATTTTTCCAAATTTAAAATTCTATCAAAATTCTGACTGTGACCAAACTTTTCAAGGTCATACAAAACGTGGAACCACATTGGCTACAATATGGGCCAAGTAGTGAGTCTATATGATAAATACAACCAAAGTTATTACTAAATTTGTGACCTTTTCCATACCTGTAACCTTGAACATTGACCTAGATTTAGTTACTGTGGTTCAACAAAGTTAAAAAAAAAAAAAAAAAAGTAATATCTTTGCTCTCGTCTACCATTTTGGGGTGTCTTTCATATCAAAGTTTAGACAAATATTATTTCAAGTCACCAGTTGTCTGTAAAAAAAACAAAAAAAACGTTTGTTTATCGCACTTACATAAATAGGTGACAGTTCTTATATGATCTTAAACTAATGTTTACTCATATAAGATAAATATTTCAGGTTTTTGGAGTAAGTGAGTTATTTCTCTTGTAATTTGGTAATGTTTTACAATCTGGTGTATTTATTAGGTTGGAAGTAAAGTTCTGTTCAGCTTTCTTAAAGTAATGGATCTAAAGATGTCTAACTTCTCAATTGTATTTAAAACCAGCTGTACCTACCAGATAGTGTATGTACTTAATTTTTTTTTTTATTTAAGATAATTTAGATCATTCATGGGTCGGTTGTGTCTTGTGGTTCTTTCTAACAAATTCATCACATCCTGAACACCAGTTAACCAGGCACAGGGATCCAAGGCTACTTCCATGATGAGTACAAGCAAGCCATTCGTAGTTCCAATGATGAACCCCATAAAGGTGAGGGCCCAAAATCAGTCCAGCATCCTGCTTCACTGTCCAGAGCTAGGTTTTAAGTTGACCACCATGATGTTTCTTCCAACCTGGTGGTGGTGCTGGATTGATGACTTCAAGGATAAAGTCACCTGGGTGTCGTTGCAGAGTGTGGCCAAACCAACAGAGGTGTTTGGCAATTAGAGATATTTTATTTTTCATTTTTTTTATTTAACTTATTTGGACTACCGCTCTCATCTTGAATGATATTCTCACAACGTTCTGTCTGATGTAACCTCAAACCTTCAGTTGCATCTTATTGAACTCTGGAATCAATATGTCGAATGCTGAAATCTGTTCAGAACACTTTATTTAATCCACGGAAGCAGCCGATTCTCGTTCTGTTGCCCACGACCAGGTAGAAGTCTTATTCTTAGTATGGTCTACGTTGAGGATTGATCCATCAACTGACGGAAGACTATCACTTGGAACTGATGAAAACTTAGCACTTTTATCCACTGCACCATCGGTCCTTGTTGGGAAAAATGATAAGTAATAATCAGTTCTAGGTGACACTTGAGGTTCAATTCTCAGTACGAGCATTACTTGCAATTTGTTTTGCTCATGTTATTTTTTTAAATTATTATTATTTTTTAAATAAGGAATGCAACTCTGTATAGATGAATACAGCGGTACAAGCCTATTTTTTAAGAGAATATATTTGAAGTTTTAGGTATGGTTCTACCTTCATAATTCCTTTGGTGGATGAGGGGAGGAGAGCACTTAGAAAAATTTTAGACTACTTTTATTGCCTTCCCCAGAGAATTCTACATATAAATACTGTTTTTCTTTTTAGTTCTCATATAGATTCTTTAGCCTTTCTTTCTAAAGAAACCAAACACACACAGTGTGTGCGTGCGTGTATATATATATACATTATATATATTTATATTAGATATGGTAGCTTCCTTCAGTTTTGACAAACTATGGATATCCACTGTAAGGATGCCTGCGCATGGAATTTTTGTGGCAAGAGTTGCGCAATCTCCAACCACACCTCTTCTAAGTCAGTGTTGTTAAATAACAATGGCAAGTCGAGATTCAGGACAAATGGAAACAATGCCGAGATAAGCGGAGAGCAAATTCAGTATCTAGAATTCCCAAATGGTTACCTATCTGGTACTAGCCAGGCTCAATATTGCTTAACTTCCTTCATCTGACAAGAATCAGCATGTTAACATAATTATGCTGTGCATATACACAGGCACACCTATAATAAACATGCTTTTTTTTTTTTTTTATATAAGGTTAATTTTTTTTATTTTTTAAACATGAAGAAATTCATTATTTTTTTAGCCGAAAAACAAACATTATCATACTATGTGTTTCTAAAGCTTTTCTCTCTAATATACTATTTTAATTACACAAAATACATGCTAAAATATATTTTAGTTCTGGCATTAAAAGATGTTTGAAAAATAGTTTTAATTATAAATTATGGACAATTAGGACAATTAACTGAACAAATCAATTATCTCTCTCTTAATTATCCATGTGTGATACTATGGACGTCCCCAAGAAATAAGATCCCCCCCCCTCCCCCGACAACAGGAAGAAATAATTCATTAGCAAAGCAAAAATATAGAAAGTGAGATTAGTAAAAAAAGACTAAGGTTGCCGAAATCTTTTTGAACCCTTGAGACAGGAAGATGTCTCGTGGTCAGTGGTCAGTTTCTAAATAGTCAGTTTGGAGTAATTGATAAGGCAAGCACGGTAGTAGTAAGTTTTTATTAATCAGGTTCGGCAGTGACTAACAACAACAAAAACAAAAAAAAGAAAATAAGGTTTCTGGTTTCGAGTCAATAAGTTTAGGAGTCAGAGTTAGTTTGAGACAGTTGATTCAAGAAATAATATAATGATCAAAAAATAATGTAATAATGTGATGATATGAACATCCCCTGCCTTTGCCAAGAGTCAAGATCCCTAGGAGGAAATGATTCATTAGCAGAGCAAAAGTACAGGTTAGGAAGTGAGATATGTACAAAGATGATGGGATTTTCTTTTTACTGTTGAGATAGGAAGATGCCTCATGGACAGTGGTCAGTTTCCAAATAGTCAGCTAGGAGTGGGTGTTAGGGAAGAAATAAAAGTTTCTATAATCAGGTGTAGCAGTGACTAACCCAAAAGACTGGATATAAGGTTTTCAGTTTCAATTTAGGAATCAGAGTTAGTTTTAGGACAGTTTTTAGTTTGGGACAGATGACAACGGTTTAGGGCTCAGAGCAGACCGGAAGAGCTTGTGGGAGATCGATCTGCAGACAGTGTCACCACTTGTTGATAATGAGTAGCAATCTGCAGAGAGCATGTTCAATATTTCGTAGAGGCTGTTACTTTGAAGGTGGAGGGTCGCCATTTATCGAGATATACATTTTTCGTGTTCCCAAAAAAACATCAACAGTAAAGACCAAGTTTACTGAGAACATTTAAAGAAGAGACATCAAAAGGAAAGGACGCTAAAGCAGGGTTATATATTTATATATGTACAAGAAATATTTATTTACACAGAGAAGTTATGAACACTACAGAGTGGGTTGTGTATAAACGCGTGTATATGTATAGGGAAACGAACGATCATGCATGAAGTTAAAGTGTTTTTTGTGTGTATTGTTCATTGTGTATACATATGTCTGGAGTGCATTAAAGTATATGTTGAATGTTCATTGTATATGCAAGAGTTTATTAAGGTATACACATGTATTTTTTCTTACCTTGAAAAAAAAAAAAAAAAATGCCCTGTTGAGGTGTGTGCGTAATGCGTGAGCGTTCACATTGACAATTAGGAGAGAGAGAGAGAGGTATAGGGAACATAACAGGAAGTAGAGAACACCACCTGTTGGACAAATCGGAAATCATGAAAAGGGCAGATAACCGTAGCATAATTGAGATACTTTTATGTGCGCGACCTATGTAATAGCATATCAGTTCGAAAAGCATCTGCCCATAAACTTTAGCAGATGAGAACTGATCAACAGATCGAAAAGATGCCTCAACAAACAGCTATCAACAGACAATGTTTGAGTGTCTTTTAGCACACACACACACACACACACACTCAGAGCATAACTGGTTTAAACATGATATCTTAGTTTTCTTTTGTGATTTTGTGTCGTTTATTTTTTTAAAACTTGTAAACCAGTGCTCGCATCCTCAGCAATTGTCAATGTGGGAGACAACAACATGGCTAGAATAATAATAGAATACAAAGAAGGAAACCACAGCAAACAGTATTGGGGTCAGCAATTGTTCAGATGGGAGATGCACATGGCGTCATATGTACTTCTTAACCTCTCACTATGTGGATTCAACTACATAATATTTTTAAATGTGTCTCTTTTCTCAATGTGGTCATTTAATTTAAGTATGTGTCTGTACAAACCACAAACATATCTAAATTATATAGCTTCTACTAACGAAAAAGAATCTTAAAACTAACCATCCCAATCCGAGTGGGGTGGATAGAAAAAAAAAAAAAAAAAAAAAAAATTATAATAAAAAAATTAGCTATATATATATACACTAGCATTTCAGCCCGGCGTTGCCCGGGTGTTTGGAGGTGTATGCTGAGCAAAAAAAAAAAAAAAATGTCAATTTTTTTAACTTTGACTCCTTTTATGACCCCTTAACATTTATTGTTTTGAGTTCAAATCGAGTTATTATGTTAGATCCATGTCCAAGGAACCTATATCTAAAATTTCAAGTGTTTAGACCCCAAATTGTGTGAGGAGTTTGCTAGAGTTCTCAAAGGTCAAATCGTTGAAGTTTGACCCCTTAGCAGCTAAATTTCTGCCCGAAAACCAATCTCATCGATTTTCCCAAATATTACTACCCTGTATATCAAATTCGAGTCTGTAGACTGAAAATTGACAGAGTTATTACGAAGGAAAATGTACACAGACATGTTCACTTTTATATATATATATATGATGATTGCAATATCTTGTCAGACGAGTGCCACTCCCTCAGACATTTAAAATCCATGAGCCCAAATGTCTGAGGGAGTATCTATACAAATATGATGTTACAGAGTCTTAGCTTTGTACGACAGCTAAGTCTCTCTCTCGGTTCAAAATGTTGAGATCCAGCAACAAGCAAGAGCAAGATAGCCAGCAACAAATTAAACTGCAGACCAGCTTAATGTGGGTACTGGTCTTCCGCTTTATGGTTTTTTTAAATCAGAGATTTGCTTCTCCTAGAAAGGTTGCCTTCACCACGGCTTACGGGAGCCCTCTCTACCCCAATACACATATACACACACACAAATATACACGGTGCTAGTTGGCCGTTGACCCCGAAAAAGAGTTCATTCGCCCTGCCCTTTGGAAGGTCTTGTTTTTAATCCTTCAGGGAGACTAGCCGCCCTCCTCACCAAACAAGTCTGGTGGGGGAACCAGTTTAGTCGCCGGTGACCCGACCATGAGGCAGGTAGTACTGGGTTACATGGTACCAGTAGCATATGACATGACCTGACCTATATAGATATATATATATATATATATACTAGCATGGGCGCCCGGCGTTGCCCGGGTGTTTGGATGTGTATGTTGAGCAAAAAAAAACAAAGTGGTAGTAGGAAGGCAGGCTCGAACCCGTACCGCAAAGGAGGAAAAGAACGGGGTAAAACCTAACGTTTATGCTGTTACGACCACCGCCAAACCGGAAGCAACATTTTTTTTAAAATTAAGGCTAGACAATCTAAAGGAAAGGATAACTTTAAAAAATATCGACGAAAAAAGTGACCGCCCCCCCCCTGTAGAAAAGTGCCTAGTTGAAGGGGAAGATATTAATGTTTTTAGCCAATTTTTCGATATTTGTCGTATGAAAGATCAAACTTTAAAACGATACTGATCTTGGTAAAATTCGTCGCCTCTATTGAAAGTTTAAGGCAGACATGTAAACAGACATACATACATTTATATATTGGTAACTAAAAATTTTTGACCCAAACTGATGAAAAAGCTTGCCCTATCTCTGAATACCCTTTATGTAAAATTTAAAATACTTTTAAATTGTCCGAGTTATTTGGAAGAGACCGCAGCGGTCAATTTATTTTTTAACTTTGACTCCTATTATGACCCCTTAAAATTTATTGTTTTGGGCTCAAATCAAGTTATTAAGTTAGATCCATGTCCAAGGAACCTATATCTAAAATTTCAAGTGCGTAGACCCAAAATTGTTGGAGGAGTTTGGTAGAGTTCTCAAAAGTCAAATCGTTGAACTTTGACCCCTTAATTGACAGATTTCTGGCCAAAAACCGATCACATCGATTTTCCCAAATCTCAGTAACCTGTATATCAAATTTTGAGTCTGTAGACTAAAAATTGACAGAGTTATTGCGTAGGGAAATGTACACAGACACGTTCACTTTTATAGAGATTATATATATATATATATATATATATAAATAAATAAATAAATAAAGTAGAATTGTTTTAAAATTTATAAAAATTGCAATTTTAATCTTAAGGCCCTAAACTTTAATCTCTTTACATTCTGGGTTTTAATCCAGATTATGTGCGACCTCTTAAAAATAGTCATCTTTATCTCCATACGTTAATCATATAATCATAGGTTTTGATGCGAGGATCAAATGCATTTAAGGATTTGTATTCAATTTGTCATTTGAACAGCGAATAAAACAAAAAGTAATGAGTTACTTACAGTTAAATTAATGCATTGGAAACTAATACCGACTCTAATTACATCAGACACCAACAGATTTTACAAGTGACACAATTTTTGTTCAGAAAACTAACAAAAAAAATATGCGCTTGGAGGGAGCTAGGATCAGAGTGTAGTATCTGTTCTGATGCTACACTCAAGTTAGTTTATCCTTAGTCAATGGAAGGGTTTTATACTAAGGCAATTTTTATTTTTGCCTACTTTCAGAGTGCCCCTTTTGGGGAAGCTGCCCCCCCCCACACACATTAAAAACGACCTTGTGTCACATTTTGCTTTCGTGGAAAAGCAAATAAATACCTACAAAATTAATTGTTTTGAACTATTAAAATAATTTCAAACACTTGATAATGTTTAGCTATTCATTTATTTATTTTTTTTATTATCACTTACGTTTGAGTTAATGTTTTGAAACGTGACAAATCATAAATCTATGATGTCATGCCAAAGCTATAATTATTTTGTTAAGGTAATATTTTAAGCTCTATTTATATACATACAAAAAGAGTCCAAATAGCTTAATAGAACCTCAAACAGAAAATCTCAAGGTTTCAGTTTATGATCATTGTATCCACTTCATTTGTTGGGAATTTATTATTAAGAGATTAGAAAGTGGACAAGGTTTAATTTCAGTAGCCATTATTTTGTTCTTTAGTTCTCGTATTCTATGATTCATGTATTTGATAATAGGAAAACAGTTGATGTTTCCTGGGTCAGAATCTATTCATATAACATGCATTGTTGGCTTGTTTTTAATCTTGAAGAATTCTTCTACTCAAATAGCTTCTTCCCTGGAACTGCTAGACTTTGGAATTCCCTACCAAACCTCTACTATGCTGACATGCAGAAGTTTAAGTGCAATGTGAACAGACATTTTGCTGCCCAACTCCCTACACAGTATCTCTGCCAATCTGGTCCCCTTATGACTTAGGGCACTGTGCCTTGTTTGGGATGAAAAAAAAAAAAAAACAAACAAAAAAAACAAAACAAAAAAAAAAAATCAGTAAAAAATATCTACTTTATTTGTTCAGAATTTATTATTTGCTATTAATCTAATATTCTCCATTTCTAAAAGTACTCCAAGATCTCGGACATTTCAAAATGAGACAAATTCCACAATGTATCATGTTTAAAAGAAATTGTTACTGACAGATAAAAATCTCTACGTAAGGGAGAAAAACTGGTTTTGAACTGATATTGACAACAAGCTAATCTAGGTAAATAAAATAAAACCTATATTGTTTTAGTAGTTTGACCTTTATGGCAGGTAAACACATATCGAACGTACACATGTATGACCATCGTAATTGAAAGATGCATGACCTCTACGTTTTATCTTCTATTAGATTAGGATCACTATCGAGTACTTTAGAGACGAGACTGGATTTCTGGTTTATCCAACATTTTAATACATAAACAAAAAAAATTATTAGTTGGTTTAGTATGGGTTATGAGCTTTATCATATTGAAACAATATTTTAGTGAAATTAAACAACAATTACGCTGGTCAGTACATGAATAAAGTGATTATTTGGTCAACTATAGTTGAAAGCGACCCAAAGGCTCTTTTCATTAGCTACCCAACAGAGGTATAAAAGAATGTATGAGAGTGCTTGGGATAGTAGATGTTCTATATCTACTAACCCAAACACTAATTCATTGAGATAGTAGGGCCAGTTGACAAAACAGTCAAGGAAAACATGGGGAAAGAGTGATAAAGATCTGGTCAGAGATAGGTTTAAAAAAATGACAGAGTGCTTGGGTTAGTCATTATTCTATAACTACCAACCCAAGCACTTTCATTTATTGAGGAAGGAGGGTCAATTGGCAGATGGTCAAGGAAAATAGGGGGTGGGGAATAAGGGAAATGGATATAACTCTGGCCAAAGATAGGTTAACTTGAAAGTCAACTTCTCAAAGCTGTCCAACATATGCCAGTATATAAAGTGGCATTCCTTTCCTAGGATTACTCGACTTACCTTTGAGTGGAGCGACACCTTCCCTGCACCTCGACTTAAAAGAGGAAGCCTTCAGGTTGCCCTCAACTATGGTCAACTACTTTATTTACTTGGTCAAATAATACTGCGATAATTAAATTTAATTTAAAAATTCTATTTAAAGGAATAATACTTCTGTAAAAGACAAAAATAGAACAAAAAAAATGGCATAATTTTACAAAAAAAAAAAAAAAAAAAAAAAAAAAAAAAATGCAAAACAAAATAAAAGTATGATAGGTGGGGTACAGCTTGTACTAAAACTTTCTTGATGACAATCTGTAAAACAATTTAAACAACTTATTTGGATTACTCAGATTACTGTTCTCATCTTGCATGTTATTCTCACAACGTTTCGGTCGATGTAACTTCTGATCTTCAAGTGCATTTTATCAAATTCGTGAAACTTGTACGGAATTTTGCATGGAACCGTTTATTTAATCCATGGGGGTATCTTGCTTTTGTTCCATCAGCCCTGACCAGGTAAAAGTCTTAAGTAACTCTTAAATGTATCCTTAGTATCGCCTGTACTGAGGATTGAACCTTTAACCTTCAGAAAACTGTCACTTAGAACTGATTATACTTAGCACTTATCTGCCACAGGTCAGAAACGATTTAAACATCACTGGAAAATGTCAATTATTCAATGCAATCAGATTTTTTTTTTTTTTTTTACTCGTGTTCACCCCTAACAAGGCATATTGCTACTTGGACATAAGGGGCTACTATTTGGGACCATGTCTAAGAATGATTAACAAGATGTTGGTTTACATTAAATTTTTGCATATCAGTACAGTCAGAGAAGCAGGTGGAAGGAAGGGAATTCCAAAGTCTAGCTGTTCGAGGGAAGAAACTATATGAAAATAGAAAATTCTTCAGTTAAAAAAAAAAAAAAGAAAGTCATTTCCTACCATAATGCAGGCATGAAAAACAAAATTATCAAAGAAATTCAATTCAAAGGCGTCCCAAACTATATTTTGTCCATAGTATGTTTAATGTAATAGAAATTACATTGCTAGAAATTAATAGAAATTACATTATTCTTATCTTGATTGTAATTTTTTTTCCAACATTTCCACTGATGTAACCTCCAACCTTTCTTTGCTGTTCTTCGTCATTGAAGGAAAAATACTATGATGGCACGTTTTCTTCAGAATCATCTCATTCAGTCTAGTGAAGTCCATCAATTCACGGTTTTGCTACCTCAATACAATATAGCTTCCTATTCCAGTCCTTATTCCAATAACTGCAAGCTCATGGAACTCTTCCTGCTGACTGTTTTCCTCCTATCTATATATATATCTATAAAGCCATGGACAATGGAACACATACATGTATTTTGCTCTTTTAAAAATTAAAATATTTGTCACTGTCTTTAACCAAAACTGCTGCCATCCTATTTTGTGTGTCTTGAACCATCAGTAAAAAGTGGAATACCGAGTGTAGCAGCAAGTCTTAGGAATATATTTCCAACTGATCTTTCTAGTAGAAGTCATCCACTATGACTACACAATAGATATAGCTATGTACCTTGAAAACAGAACTGTTAAACTTGACAGTGATACAAGAGAAAGTACTAACTCTAATTGAAATCAGTCCCTCTAATGATGCTGGTTTAAACAGAACTGTAAGAAAGATAATGAAATAACCGAGGTCTTATGACAAAAAAATAGAATCTTAGGAAGATCTCCATCATTCCAGTCATTATAGGAGCAACTGAACTCGTGAAAAGAAAAAAAATAAACAAAAAACAACTATTTGGTGAATATACCCGGTAAACCAAGTGCAAGATAAATAGAAACAATTGCACTTAAAAGGAATGGTTAAAATCTTAAAAAAAATCTGTTTGGGCGTCTGAAATAGCAGGTGAAGGTCTAGCATCTGGTACAGGGCTCTACATTGCGAGTAAAACAGTCGCATTTGCGAGTGATTTTTCAAAGTGGCGACTAGAAATAATGAAACGATCATCTTTTGGCGATTGTGTTTCTTTCACTGACAATCTTCCAAAGCTCACTATGGAGTGAAAAATATCTTTGTTCGTTTTATTAAAAATAAAAAGTTAAATTATTTAAACAATAAAAGTTTAATAGAACAATATACTTCTTTTTTTTTTTTTTTTTTAACAAAGACTTAAAAAGAAAATGTTTTTATACCTTCAAGTATCAACATAAAATTTGTTGCATATTTAAAATTACACTTATTAAAAAAACAAAAAACACAGAAAAATCTTTGATGTACATACTCGTCACAGAACGAAGATGTCATATTCTAAAAATCACGTGGGTTTGGCTAGTAACTTTTCTATTTAGCTAGTAAATGAAAACATTTAGTTGTCAAAGGTCAACTGAAGATGTCCATAGAGCCCTGCGGCAGAATGCAACATCCTGCAAAAACAAAATGAGAAAAGTGAAATAAAAAGAGTGAACTAGATTCTCCCTAACTTAACCCTTGTGGGGAAACATGTAAATAAAGAATACATGTTACTAACTTGTTTAAATCCCCCGATGGTAATTGTTCAATATAGAATTCAGGTCACTGAAATTACCTTATTTACAGGAGAGTTACTGAAATCGATTTGGATACGGCACATGTTGCACTTCAAGAATAAGAGTAAACCTATCTAGTATCTAATGTGATAGCCTGGTCTGTTTGTGTCAGCTTCCACTGAAGGAGGAAGTTTCTAGGGAATATCAAATTCATAAGTGGTTCCCAGTCACATATATCCTGGTTAAGGCAAAGATGATGACATTAGATTTTGAAATTTTTTTTTTTTCTTTTGACAGGGAGGTGTTGCCATTCTCCCATATAGAGTGCCTTATATTCTTAAATCGTCGCCCATCTGGTACTGACCAGACTCAATGTCACTTAATTGCGTTAATCTAACAAGAACCAGTGTGTCAATGTGATCATGCCGTATAGCAGAGTAAAGGACAGCACTGACCCTGCACCACTCCTTAATTGATGAAAGCAACATTGTGGTCAGTTGAAAACCTGTCCTAAACCAATTGTCAAGATGAATAGAGACATTTTAAAAGTACATTTATTGATTAGTAGCTTATGGAAACCAGCTAATCGTGATTTAAATAGGCAATATGCAGAATAAGGATTGTGCTATCGTCAAAATTTTCTGTGTAGTTTATTTAAATTACCGAAAAGGTGCTGAAACACCGAGCCAATGAAATCGCAGTAACCAATGCCATTTAAGAAAACATTTGCTATCATTGGTTGATTATATAAAAATAAATGTTTATCTTGATTAAAAAAAAAAAAAAATCATAAAGAAAAAATTGTTTGCTATTCACATTTCAATTAATTTTTCTTTGAATTATCTCTGTAATAAAAAAATATTTTTCATTAAAAAAAATAAATAAATAAAAAAAAAAAAAAAAACTTTCATTTTGCACCTTCCTGCATTTAACATAAACTGCCCGGAAAATTCCAACAATAGCATGCACCTTATTCTGAGTAACTCACGCCTAACATATTTCTTTTTCTTATTTACATCATTCTCTTCCACCATCAAAAACGTTTAATGTGCCAGCAAGATTATCAGTTTTAGTAATAAAAAAAAAAAAAAAAAAAAAAAAAATTGCTGCCTCCGGTAGCATAGCAACGATGGCAGTTGCCATACTAATTGTTTATATAAAGATTTGTTGTTTCTGTCTTTGTCATTAACAATCTAAGTATTTAACAGTGATGTGAGGAACAAAATGCACCGGAAGTTCCCCAGTCTTGTCTATTTTTCTTTCACCATATGAAAATCAAGTACCATATGCCTCTGTTCAGTCTCAAGAAACAATGGAAACCCCTGTAAGGGTAGCTGCACGTGTAATTATGAGGCAACGGTTGCGCAATTTCCACCACACCTCTCCAGAATTGACTTGCTTGGGTCCAGTCGTAAAGAGAGACCCAAGACTGACTGGAAACAATGCAGAGGTAAGCGGAGAGCACATACAGCACCTGGAATTCCTAAATTGTCATCCATTTTAGTACTGACCAGGCTCAATGTTGCTTAACTTTGGTGATCCGATGGGAACCAGTGTAACAATGTGATTATGTTATATATCATTCAAAAATGGTAGTGTTTGAATATATGGTTAAGTGGCAGTTTTAGTCATTCAGAACCGCTTTAAAGCTTTACCACTCACTCATTTTTTTTTACCAAATTTCAAACAATTATTACAGTTTATAGATCACCTTCCCAGCTATATTGCGAAAAAAAAAAATTCAATTTTCGTTCAGTAAAACAAAAGTTATGATGAATTTTCTGGAGTTCAAAATCATAAAAAAAAATGTAAGGAGGTGAGCGATGCTTTTTATGACTGGTTTTGATAGCAACCACGTTACATCAGCGACTACTGTTGCTACTAATTCACTGTGGTCATGAAAAAATAAGTAACAAGTGAAGCAGAGAGAATAAAAGCATGAAAGAGAGATAATTGGGGGATTTAACTGAAAGCAGACGAGTGCCGTACATTGTTATTACATGTGTGTTTATAAAAAAAAAACTAAGACTGAAATTAAAAAAAGAAAAAAAAAGAAAGTGAATTTATTGGAAGCCTAGAAAAATCATGGATTACAATAGAAAAATACGAGCATGAAAAGTAATATGGTTAAGCTTAAACATGGAAAAGTAAAGGACAAGATATTCTAGTAAAAAATATAATAAATTTATAACTTAAAATATTGCAGCATTAAGAATTAAAAAAAAAAATTCAATTTAAAACATTATATAATCAATTCTTAATGCTGCAATATATTAAGTTATAAACTTATATTTTTTACTACAATATTTTGTTCTTTTCCAGTTTTAACAACAAATCCTTTACTTTTTCCATGTTTAAGCTTAAACATTACTTTTCATGCTCACATTTTTCTATTGTAAGATATATATATATATATACATACATACACAATGTATATAAAATTTATACAAAAAAAAAAAAAAAGAAAGAAAATCACTGCATTTATGTCTAATACTCTTGTATGTGAATCTCATTCTTCTATTGACTAATTTATCTTAGAAAAAAATGGAAGCAAAAAATTTTAAATAAAAAATGAAGATCTTATTTAATTATCTGTCTATATTCAAGGTCGATTAATGCAAATTGCGGACACTTGGCCAACACTAAATTGATTTTTGGTTCCTGCAAAGACAAGTGAATAAATTATTAATGTCAATGATAATTTTTTTTTTTTGTCGACTGGATACGTCAAAATTTCCTTTTCATGTGGGTTTATGTGATAAATATCAGATGAAGCTTCGGGAAGAGACTCTTTATCCTGTTATGAAACCTTGGAAAATGTCTGAAAGGACAATATTATAATGAACCAACATGTACTACACTACCCTCTTCTCCCAAAGAGGATTGGTTATTTTGTTTTACTGCATAGTAACTCTTTTTGGGCTACTTAATGCCGAAACAAGAAATTTTGGGAAAAGTTTTATACCTCAAATTCATTATATCCTCAATTGGAATCGGAAAAATCAAAAGTTTTCGGGTATCAAAATTAATATCAGAAAAATCTGTGCCTAATTTTCGATTCCAAAAATGATTCTTTTATTTTTTAAAATTTTATTTTCCAAAATATTTTTTTTAAACTACCAGTAAAAGTAAAATATATGGATCATTACGACTTCAGTAAAAAAAATTGAAATAGATAAAAGGCACAAGTGGATAAATAGGGAAAATGGCACAAATGAAAAAAATGCCACGATGAGTTTATCGAATCATGTTTGTCAATCAATTATGAGTGAACATTGGAGAAAAAGTTATGAAAATGTATTTGTATAATATAAGCACCTCTATCACCATTGAATTTTTATTTTGGGGAAAATATATACAGACATGATGCAAGATTAAAAAAAATTAAAAAACTATGACTAAAAATATTTAAAAATTTTAAAGAATCGATAATTCAGAATAGAATCAGTAAATGTATTGGAATCGGGGGGGGGGGGGAAATATTAGAATCGTCCCATAACACCTGCACACGTGTGTGTGTGTGTGTGTGTGTGTTATGAGACGATTCTAATATTATGTGCAGATCATCATATGATTAGATCAATCTGACAGACGTCAAAAAGCATCAAAAGGATGAAACACTAGTGTCTGTAGGTATTTAATAATTATAGTAAATAATTATTTTATATATATACACACACACACACACACAGAAACAAAAGAACGTCTTAATCTGAAAGTTGTTCCCTGATGCATAAGTATTAAGAAAAAAAAATGCAATTGTACAGTGTAGTTAATAGGAGAAAAAAACAGCTGGTGAAAAAAAGCAAAAAGTCAACAAATTAACTGTTACCAAAGGCAATGAAAGTTACTTTTCTAGCTACCTGGAACATTTTTGTGTTTGTTTTTCAAGTATTTTAAAACATTTTAATTGCATTTTAATATTTCCTTCAAATACGATCGTGTTGCCATTTGAATTAAAATCGGCGAACTCCAGGAATCACTGAAAATTTATAATCATTGTTATTCATTTATTTTTTAAAATTATATCCTTTCAATTAGCAAAAAACAAATTTTATTGCATTTGTAACTGTTGCTGCACATTTTTTTTTTTTTTTCTCTCACCTCAAAAGATGTAAAACCCATCAAACAAACTTGAAAATGTAGCTCCAACACGATTGAATTTGAATGAAATATTAAAATGCAATAAAGACGTTTTAAAATAATTAAGCATAAAAATTATCTAAGTATACAGAAAAAGTAAATTTTATTGCCTTTGGAAGGATGGAATACTGTTGCCATATCTGGGGAGGAGCTGCTAAAAACAGCCTATCCTGCCTTGACAGAGTACAAAATAGACTTCGTGGCTTAGTGGGGGATGCCCTTTTCTCTACCTTGCAACCTCTCTCCCACAGAAGAGACGTTGCGAGCCTATCCTTGTTTTATCGTTATTTCTATGGCAGGTGCTCGTCTGAACTCCAATCTCTGGTCCTCCCTCGCCAATCCTTCACGAAAAACACCAGGCTAGCTGAATCCACTGTGAAAAATTTCCCGCACTCTTTATCTGTGCCTAAATCAAAACGTAGATTCCATGAACAAAGCTTCTTTCTTAGAACTGCACGCCTGTGGAACTCTGTTTCGCCTGCCTGCTTCCCACCTGACTACAACTTGGATGTCTTTAAGTCCAACGTTAACAAATTCCTAATGAACCGCCCTCTTAAGTAAACACTTCATTATATCTCCACACTAACGTACTGTACTTGCAATAACCCTTATCCCTGAGTGGCTTCCGGGCCTTGATAAGTGGTGACCACCGTGTAAAAAAAAAACAAAAAAAAAAAAAAAAAAAAAAAAACAGTTATTTGTTGACTATTTGTTTTTTCTGCAATGTACAACTGAAATTTTTTTCTCTTTTTGTGGGGAAGAAACTGTTACTAAATATCTTACATGTCTATTTATTAAGTATTTTTTTTTTTGTCACTGCTTGTCAAGATCCGAAGGCCAATCTAGGATAAGAGTTAACAAGTGTTACGTAAGACAACACCGTGATGATCAGTAATGATAGAACTTATAGGGTTTAGTTATACAAGAGGGCGGCTCAACAAGAACTTATTTACATTAGACTTGAAAATATGATATAGTCAGCTGGGAAGCAGTCCGACTGTATTGTGTTCCACACATGGCCAGTTCTAGGAAAGAAACTTTGCTCATGAATTAATGGTTCATTTTGAGCCAGGTATGTTACTATACACAATATTTCAAACTCTTCTTTATGCTGGGTAAATGCAAAATGAATGGCCGATCCTCGAAATGTATGAACATTTTGAGCCCTTCCTTCACTTAAAAAGTTTATGCTATCCTTTGACCCAGACAACACAGAGTATCCCTGCTAGTATGAATGTAAACAGATAAGTCAATGAATGACTTTTCTTCATTCAGTCTCCCATAATAATTGCTACTATTACCACCACCAACACTACTACAAGCGCAGCAACAATTTCCAAATTATAGCGGTGGGACGAGGAGGAGGAGGGGGGGAACATTGAGTCATCCATAGTGGTAAGGATAACGATGAACTAAGCAGTTATGCATAGAGAAGGATGGAAGCAACAGTCACAACAGTTTATGGAGTGTGTGTGTGTGTGTGTGTGTGTGTGTGTGTGTGTGTGTGTGTGTGTGTGTGTGCGTGCGTGTGTGTGCGCGCGCGCACGCGCGCGTGCGCACGTAGAAAGTTTCCTATTGGAACCCTAAGTGAACATTATGAAGATTGTTGTGACTCATAGCAGAAGCAACAACAGCAGCAGAAAGTCAAATGTCTGGCTTTCTTCAAAGGAAAGCCTCACAAAACAAAACAGAACATATTTATAGTAATATACTAGCAGAGGTACCCGATATTGCCCAGAGTACCGAGAAGATATTTGCTCCCCACCTCCTTTTCATCCTCGAATATAGTCGAAATAAGATGAAATTTTGAAAGATTTCCTAAATTAGAGCCCAATACATATGATTTAAACTCCATCAAAAGTTGATATATTTTAAGTTTAAATAAACTTAGGATCTATAATCTGTGTGCATATATATATATATATATATATATATATATATATATGGAAAAATCAAATATGGCACCACAAGGTAACATCTTCTCATGTTTTTCTTTTTTTTTGGGGGGGGGGCTACAAACACTACATTAAGATTTTTTTGGATTCTTATGATTTTGCGAACTTTAAATATCGCCATTTCCTTAACATGTTTTCTTCACTATATCCTTTATTTCAAGGAAAAAAGAAAAAAATCTTTAACTGTTGTTCCGAGGAATACACATCTATCTCTGAGTCGTTAGATGGACTTCTGGTATTCAACAAAACACGTGTAAGGCATACTACATAAAACTATGAGTAAAATACTATGAATGAATTAAATACATCTTCCGGTTTTTTAATGATAACTAACGGTGTGTGTGTGTATATATATATATATATATATATATATATATATATATATATATATATATATATATATAATTTTATAATATAGACCAAATTTTAACAATGAATTTTTTAAAAATAAGTGAAGGAGCCAGCTGACTGGTTTCATATCTCTCTCAGAGCTAAATTAAGGTGTAATTATGATTTAAAAAAAAAAAAAAAATTAAATCGAAATATGTCGGGATACGAAAAAGAAAATAAAAAGAGCGAGGAGAAAAAAAAATTAAGTGGGGAAAGAATCAACTTGAAACCACATTAAGTCCTAAAAGATTTTCTTTTTGCTTACAAAGAGAAGGTTTAAAGTACTTAATATAAGTGGTTTCTAGGATTTTCAAATGAGATAACGAGTGTGACGAATGGAGACCAAGTCAAACCTGAACCTGGAAGCACAAGCACAGCTATTTATCAGGTGCTCACAGATGGCTGAAACATTATTGAAAACATCTGATGGTTAAAAATTTGCATATATATATATATATATATATATATATATAGGCGACTATTTTATCATTCCAGCCTATATATATATATATATATATATATATATATATATATATATATATATATATATATATATATATATATATATATATATATAGGCTGGAATGATAAAATAGTCGCCTTAGAAAAGACGACATGATTCTGTTTGATGAAAACCAGCTTCCTTTTTTTTTTTTTGTTGCAGACAATCTACTAGTTGTCCAGTTGTGTACAAATCCCAAGAGCAATAGGAACCTTCTATCATGTCTGAAAGTGATGCAATGTTCAACGAGCGAGATCGGAGATGCGCCGTTGTACAACTCAAGCTCTCTACTGATCCAAGTTATAACAACAGGACCATCGCCAGCAAATCCGGATGGTTCAATGCTTGAGGGCACAGCTTAACAAAGTTTCCGGTCACAGTTATGGTCTTTGATGTAGTTTCAAGTGAGGGCCACATCATGCCACTTCACATCTTCAAAGTCAGTTTGAAAGTCAACACCTAAGTGTGCCTGAATGTGCTGAAGAGTATGATGATCATCTGGTTCAATCAGGTGGCTGCTGGCAGACCCTGGGTGTGGCAGCAGGACTTGACACTGGCCCACAAGTTCAAAGCGACCCAGACTTGGCTTCAGAAGGAGTGCTACGACTTTGTACCCTTCTCTTACTGCCCCTCTCCTCCTTTAATTTGAACCCGCTGAACTACTTCGTTTGATCATACGTCGAGAACATCACTGACATGACCACCCACAACACCAAAGCCAGACTGATCGCTGCTAAGTATTTGTTGAGCTCCCGCCGGCGCTTACGTAAAAGGCATACTCCTCGTTCCAAACCCATATTGAGGCAGTGATTGAGGTTGAAGGTGGCTACATTGAATAGATGTCAGCTCTACTACATAATCAAGTTACTTGAATTGATTTTTACAATAAAAGTTTTAAAACAAAGCTGTAGTGTTGTTTTCTTTAAGGAAACAAATTTATCGTTTCACCCTGCACAAAGTTGTAGTTCTGTTTCTTAACTCCTCCTTGGACTTTGAGAAATAAACTATACAATATTCTGAAACTATTGCACAAACTATTTTAATAAGTATAATTTATTTTGAACAGAGTAGGTACAACATTGGGTCTGCTTGAGTTGACATTTAACATCTATATATGTATAAAAGGCAAAACGGCCGCGTGCGTTTTTGTATGTCCAGCAAAGGCTTTTTTCCGGGAGGGGGGGGGGCTCAAGAGGGTTACTATTTTTTTACAACTTTTTATATACTCCCTAGATTATAATATCTACGATTTGCGAAGGGATATCATATCTAGATTTATTTACATCAACTTTTATAAAATTCACGCTATTCCATCCTCTCGTGTGTTTATTGGTGTTTTTCGTATAAAAGCAAAACTGAATCAAAACTGAAGACATCTTCTGAGCATTTTGTTCCAGGACCTCCAGAAAACAATCAAGCTTTGATCACTGTGGGGAAACCCTTCATATCAGACAATTTTTTATGGGATCTGGTTTTCTCCAAATGAAATGGCGAAAAGCTAAACTGGCTTTCAGCTAACATTCATTTCTGCATTCACTTAGCAAGTCAACTTTTTGATTGACATTGCTTTCCACTTCCTATGGCTTTGTAGCGTAGCAGTAAAAGTTCACATTTTCTTCCACTTTCTTTTCCGCCTTCGCGTCATGAGTTCATCACGGGTTCAAACCTCCTTGCCTACTAACACTTTTTTTTGTGTGTTCAACACACACACCTCCAAACACCAAGGAAATGCTGGATACCCCCGCTAGTTCATAAGGAAGACTACAAATTTGTTTCAATTAACATCACTTAACTAATACACATTCTCACCCAATTTAGTTGAGAGTCCTCATTTACTTTTAATGTAGATATATATTTCTTTTAATTTGACAAACTTCTTAATTTTTTTTCCTCCTCTTTATGCATTGTAGTCAAGATTTTTACAAATTTATTGCGAAATTTTCATTGATAAAAAAAAAATATTCTTTTTTGAGCATTCATTCATTTTGTGGACTTATCCTCCTCTTCATAGTTGTTGTTACACCACGTTTTGGCCAACTCATCCTCTGGCCTTCTCCAGGTGATTAATCACAACAGGATGGGAATGCTAAATCTTGTAACTTATCCTCAGTAATTACACTGCCTTTCATAATTGTTGTCTCACCATGCTAATCACCGAAAGAAGGCCAGAGGATGAGTTGGCTGAAACGTGGTGAAACAGCAACAACTATGAAGATGAGCATAACAGTCCGCAAAAAGAATGAATGTACAAATTATGAAGCATCATTCAAAAAATAAAAAATGAAAAAATAACATTCTTATTCACTCCTGTCATTTTTATGAATGCGAGGTTTAGCTGACCAGTTTTACCTAATTTTGTTTTTATGAGCTATAAATTTTTATTTATATTATTAAGTTTAAAAATCAATTCATCATTAGAAGGAGCAATTAAGTTTAAAAACAAAACAATTAAAAAAATAAAAAATTCGTTTTTGGAATGAGAAATTAGACTCAAATTTTTCTGATTCTGATACCCCCCCCCCAAATCTTGATTCTTCAGATTCCTATCAATCGTCCCAATATTAGTTATGACTAGGGCTATGACAAGAGAATATTTTTTTCATTATTTTGACTCTCGAGTATATATTAGTTAATATCTTATGTTTTTAGATAAAGTGATGCGATTCTTGATTGCTTAACTGTGTCGGATATATACTAGAGAGTCAAAATAATGAAAAGAATATTCTCTTCTCATAGTCCTAGTTATGACCCACTCAATGTCTCCCAAATTTAATTTAAGGAGAGTAGAAAGTGGGTCTTGGGTTTACTTTCAGTAACCATGTAACTCTCGCTTCCCTTATTTTACCCTTTGGTCTTCATATTTTAGGAGCAATGTTTCTGACAAAGAGGGAAGAATTGCCGTTTTCTGGGTCAGAATCTATTCCTTCTAACGCTTATTGTTGGCAAGTTTTTTTTTTTGTTTATCTTTAAACAGCAGTTTTTATTTAGCTTCTTACACCAATTGGCTCCATGTCTTGTCTGGAGCAATTTACATTAAAACAAACAAACAAAAAAAAAACATTAGTTCGGATATGGATTACCGAGACAGTGTTTTTTTTTCCTTTATGTTCATAAATAAGAATGGCCATTATTTTTCAAGTGAAAAACTGGGTGGTCTGCCACAAAGGATCAGAATATCTATATATACTTCCTGTCCAGCAGATCGACAGGGGAAGGCAGTTAGTTTATTCATTTATTTATTTTTTTAACATCTCATGGGCAGTTGAGGTTTGTGTGCTTCTCAGAAAGAGATGGATCCTGGAGATCTTTAGTTAATGAGCTGTCTTTTGTTCAAATTCTCATTTGCAAGTCTTTGGTAAAATAAAACAAGTATCATTGTGACCGCCCCAAAAGAAAACCTGGTTTTAAACCAAAATTGTAATTTTATGTCACGGGAGAATTCTTTTATTGCAGCATTGGCTAAGGCCACATAATCGACACTACAATTGGTATTCCGTTTTAAGAATTTTGAAATTTGGAATGACTTTCATTGTTTTCCATAAAAAATTGTATACATGATTAAAATTTTATCCAAATAAGATATATTTGAAATTCAAGAGATATTATGCCACCATAGCTCAATGGAGGAAGAGGGGCACCAACAGAATTGGAATCAGTTCCATTGTATTCTCCAAAATTTCACATATAAATAGTACAAAAGCAATACAAGTTCATGAAAAGGAGATGTTCAATATTTCGTGTGAAGCCCTTTGCTTTCAGTTATCCTTTGATATCTTTTGCTTGAAGAAAATCTAGTTATTCCTGGGTTTATAATAGAAAGAATTATAATAAGCTCGAATTTAATCTCAAACACTGAAGTATTATAAAGCTCTGTCTGAGAAGACATTGAGCACTGCACAAAAGTGAGAAAAAAAAAACATTGAGATAGCCAAAAAAGACACTTATAGTATATATAACAAAGTTAGGCATATAATATATAAGCAAAGAGACCCGACGTTGCCCAGGATTGAATGATGATCAATTAATATTTCATACTCCCATACTTTTATTGTCATCGAAATCCGTGAAATCACCCATTTTTCAATCAAATCGATTCATTGCCTGCTCTAGTTGGGGACCCATCTCAGTGCACCGGGAGAAAACTTCACACGCCTCCCCAGTGACTTAGTCCACAATATATTGTAGTCTACATTGCACTGTAGAGAACCTACTGATGATTTTATAAATGTTTATATAATAGCTTGAATTAAAGTTTAAAATGCAAAAGTCAAGTATCATGCTTTAATTGTGCTCTAAATAGAAACATTCATTTTGAGATGCACCCATCATATCAAAGAACCCAGGATGGGGGGGGGGGTTAAATCAGATAAGCGTGGACAGTACTCTACTTCCTCTTCGTCCTAGCTCTGTTTCACAGATGACTATCAAGATATTCTCTTTCGTGATGATGATAGTGGGGAAGTGCTCCATCCTGCTGGAAGTGCCATTCTTTATTTCTAAACATCTCTTGGGAACGTGGTATAGTGTATTCATGTAGCAAGTTGAGATAATTTAAAGAGTGTATACATTTTATTGGGGCACTCTGTATATATTTCTGTGCTTAGGATTCACTCCTGAACTAATAAACCAATCATTAAGAGTGATGGAATATATACTCTAGCCAACACCAAGTAATAACGAGAACATTTTTTTTGTAAATTTTTCCATTTAAAAGGTGTGCCATCGACCCCACCCTCACTACACACACACACACAAAAAAAAATTAGATATGTTTCTACCAAATAAATAACAGTTGGTTAAGTTATTAAAAATAAATTGTGTCTTGTTTTGATATTTACAGGATTGATAAAGTACACGAAAATGTGCCTCTCAAAATAGGAGGCACACACATCGCCTGGTCATAAAATATGCTTAAATATATTTTAATTCATGCAGGTTTCGTATTTATTATTATAAAATCAATTCTCTATTGATCATTATATTATATTATAGTTATTCACTATCATCTAAGATAAGGTAACATGCTTATCAAAGCTTTACAAACGAACTGACTTCAGCATATAAATGTACATTTGTGCATGCGTAGAAGTAAAACGTTTAGTCGACTTATGCTTGCCAAGTTCCAATTTTTTGCAATTATGATCACTTAGCAGCTATTTTTATGGGCTAAAAACCAAATAAAATTTATTGCACAGGTCTGACTCCCCGATGTTCAAGTCTGTAGACCAAAAATTGACAGGCGTTTGGTAGAGACTGTTCCTCACATACACAAAATCATGTGTGCATATATATATATATATATATATATATATATATATATATATATATATATGTATGTGTGTGTGTGTGTGTGTGTGTGTGCGCGCGCGTTAGAACTTTTCCTTGTAAATGCTATGCAATTATGCACAATGTAGAAAGTATGCATAAATAGAACTGAGCATAATAAATGAAACAAATCATCCAATAAAAACCTATAAAAAAATGAATAATTAATGAAAGTTAGGTTTTGAAAGGTATATGCAAATTAGTTAACCTTTATAAAGTTGCTTGCATATCCATGACCGAATATATTAAGTTTCAAAAATTAAAAAAAATGGCTTTTGATATAAATGTAAGTATGACAAAAAAAAAAAAAAAAAAAAAAACTTTAAAGATATATATATATATATATATAGATATATATATATATATATAGATATATATATATATATATATATATATATATGAGAGAGATAGCGGCACTAAAAAGAAAGTACACACCTGTCATTTTTTAAAAAACCACAAATTTAAGCTAAATTGAATGCAAGTGTTTAAACACCCTATACCTCATTTGATTCACCTTTTATTCCTTTATAATTTTACCTGTTCATACCTGACTTTTAATTGAAGTAGTCTAGTGTTCACGTCAATTTAAAAACTTGACTTCAAATTGAGAAGGCAAAAAGAAACTTCGCAGCAACAACTGACAAGTGAGGACTTTTAGTGCCACTGTATATATAACTGAAATTTTGAAATACTTTCAGATTACAGCTCGAATAATACTGTAAAATTAAAATCCATATAAATTTTAGTATCAATATTTATAATGCAATCGCAATCAGATAAAGAAAACTCCATATACGAGATGGATTGAAAAACTAAAAAGCACTGTGTGTTAAATAGTAAAATTTATGACTGCCTATAAACATTTTTCTACAAACATTTTCTGATGAGATGAACCATTTATTGAAAATCCATCGATTAAGGTAAAAAAGTTAAAATTTTTGTATTTCTTGTTCAATAATAAATTTGTCGTAATTTTTTTTTTTTTTTAATTTACCAAAGTTAATTCAGAAATTTCATTTATATATACATATATTGCTTATAACTGGTACTTCTTTATATGTGTGTGTGTGTGTGTGTGTGTGTGTGTGTGTGTGTGTGTGTGTGTGTGTGTTAGAAATGTAGATTATAAAGAAAAAAAAGTTGATTAAATAAATAAACGGAGATACTGGCGGAGGCTGTATTGATTAGTAGGTTAGGCAGTTTAAGCAAGCGTCTGTCTACCCAATAATAGAAAATTGATTTTTTATAACTTATGAGATTGGAGACGACGGATCAATGTCTTTTTATTTGGTTTTGTTTTTTCATTCAGACAAAAAAGGGGGAAAAATCCATTTAATTAAAGTTGGTTTAAAAAATTGCATTATTCTTTAAGTCGCAATTTCCGTTAATTCGTTCATCAAGGTTCTTTTTGTTCATATCGGATGACATGTTAATAAATTATATTAATACAACGACCATGATAGACAGAATGAGTCAGAAGCCAAGTTGAGGCAGCAGAGGACAAATCGACTTGTGTCCATTGATGAAACAAGCGTTATGTTTAATCACATGTATAACATCTAAATACCTGCGACTGGGAACCAACTGTGAATTTAATATTCCCTTGACACTTTCTCCTTTGGAGGAAGCCGGTACAACCCACCTGGCAAGCAAGCAAAGCCAACATCTACCTACACTTACTGCAATTCAATCATTATATAAGCATTTATGGATGGACCAAAACACTGACAATTTGTATCCACCTCTCCTGAAATGTAGCCTAATCTAATAATTTAAAAACATCTCAATCAAGGGGCAACTGTTCATACCAGTCAAGAATAGGTCATCCACAATCACTCTGGTAGATTCTTAACCATTGAGATTGTGACCTTGCTTCTGTTGGGCTGAGGTATGTTCCCATGTAGACTATACCCTCTTTATTAAAAAAAATATGCAGTTTATTGTTAATTGCCTGAGGCAACTCTAACAGGGAATTCAGACAGGGCTACTAAGGTATTTTTGTGGACCAGAATGCACATACCTCTTGTATACTGGCTTTTCAATCCCACCTTGTGTTTCACATCTTTCTGCAGTAAGGAGATAAATACCATCAGGGACAATAATCATTATTGTGCCTTACAGCATATTGTGGGATCATTTTATGCCAAAACCGTACATGTTTTTGTATAAGATAGATTTGTAGATGAATTTTATTACATACAGCATCCAATCTTCCCAAATTGTCACCCATTTTAATAGAGGCCAGGTTCAACACTGTTTAACTTTGATAATCTAACAAAAACTAGTTAGTCAACCTGACTATAGCTGTATCAGTGAAAATTGCATACAATGAACAACAGATGAAAAAGATTCTTCTGGTTCATTTGATGTAGCTATGGTTCACTGGACTCTGCTTAAATGTCCGATTTGGTGGGTCTTATATATGTATAAAAGGCATTTGGTGTGCACGTGTGGAAGTTTGTTCCCTATGAACCCTGAAATGGCTTGGTAGATATTCTTGAAATTTCACACAAATGTACTAATGTGTCTGGGAGTGTTATTAGATAGATTTTATATTCAAATGGTGCCGATAAATATTAAAAATTGATAATTGAAAAAATCCAGTTAAAAAAGGAAGTTTATTTTTTGACTAATGTCAACACTGTTATGCAAACTTAACATTACAAATGCATTTCAAAAGTTTTATCACTACACAAGCAGAAGAGTCAGACATAAAAAAAAAAAAAAAACAGTAGGTTCTTTGATAAGATAGGGAGGTTTTCGAAATAAATGTTTCTATTTAGAATACAACTGAACCATGATACTTGACTTTTGCATTTTAAAGTTTAATTCATGCCATTACCTAAAAGTTCTATAAAATCAACAGTAGGCTCTCTACTGTGCAATGAAGACTACAATGTATTGTGGACTAAATCATCGTGGGGAGGCATGTGAAGCTTCTTCCTAATACAATGTGGTGGGTCTGACTAGAGCAGGCAATCAATTTGATTTGATTGAAAAAAAAAAAAAAAGAAAAAAAAAAAGGTGATTTCACCAATTTCGTTGACAAATATATTGGAAGTGTAGAACATTTGTTCATCATCATTCAATCTCAGGCAAGGTTGGGTCCTCCTGCTAATATATTATATAAATCTCACCTGTCTGTTTAAATGTATGTATATCTGCCTAAAACTTTCGAGAGAGGCAACGGATTTTCACTAAATCAGTATCGTTTTGAAGCTCGCCCTTTGGACAACAAATATCGAAAAATTGGCTAAAAACATTAATTCCTTCATCCTTAACTGGGCAGTTTTCTACAAGGAGGGGTCGCTTTTTTTTTTTTTTTTTTTTTTTGCATCACCATTTTTGTAAGTCATTGTATCGGTTGAAATGACTTCACTAATTTCAACATTCCGAACTTCCGGTTGCGTCATGGAGTTCAGTGTGCAGTTAGCACCAACCCTATTCAGGGTTTAATCAGCTTCCTCTGAAGGAGGAAGTTTCATGAGAGTATGAAATTCACAAGCGGTCTCCAGTCGCATGTATATCCCGTCAGGGGAGATGACAAGGTTAGGTTTTTGCAACTTTTTGCAGGGAGGTGTCAACGTCCTCCTACATACAGCACCTGGACTTCCCAAATTGGTCACCCATTTTTAGTAATGATCAGGCTCAATATTGCTTAACTTAGGTGATCTGACGGGAACCGGTGTGTCAACGTGATTATGCAGTATATAACGCGTCATGGAGTAGGGGTAAGACGTCAGGTTTTCTTCTACTTTCTTTTCTGCCACGGGTTCGAGCCTGCCTGCCTACTACCACTTTTTTTTTTTTTTTTGCTCAACACACCTTCAAACACCCGGGCAATGCCAGGCACCCAGGCTAGTATATATAATCTTAATGTAATCACTACAAATTTGAGTGGCACATTCTTGCAATTCACTAGTGCAAAAGCACTATGTAATATTCAAAGTTCCTTCATACATGCCAGGTGAAGAGCTAGATTTTCCGGCCTTTATAGCTAGACAGTTATCGCTTTTTAGAGTGGAGCTGATATAGAGATATAACTAGTCAACAGTCTTAATACGTATCAGTTATCTTGATTAGTCATTTCAGAGGAACAAAACACAAAATGAAACAGAAGGATTGTCTACCGATTAAGATTATCACAATTAAGTCATCACAATCAACGGACTTGACATTTAAAATGAGAAAGCAGTTTCTCATTTCTGTTGAATGATTTCAACAAGCAGACTTCAAGTCATCTATTTTATTATATATGCGAGTAAAAAAAAAAAAAAAAAAAAAAAGCGTCATTGTTAGTGGTGGAAATTTGATTATTGATGGGGACAACTCAATAAGAACTTGTTTACGTTTGACGACCATATTGTAGTCAGCTGGAAAGCAGGCTAACAAAACAGAGTTCCACAGGCGGCCAGTTTTACGAAAGAAACTTTGTTCATGGAATAGTGATTGTGAAAGTACGAGGCTGCAGTGCTCTGGCTTAAATTTTGTATGAACCTTTGCTGTGATAATGTGCAGCAAACTAAGTATTATGGTATCCATTCGATGCACAGTAAGAGATTAATAGAAATCAATGTTTAATGCAAAAACGACAACAAATTTAACCGTATTCCATCATCAATTTGGCATATTTGCCAGTTTTTAAACAGGCAAAATGTCTACTAAATAAATCCAATTCTAATGTATAGTTTTCTCAATTTGGTACTTCCAGAAGAAGGAATCTATATTGACCCAAATGTTTATGATTGCAATTTACTGAACAGACTGGAAACAGTCACTCAGTACCGACATTAAATAAAAGAACTTTTTCATTTTTATTCCTTGACTTCAGGTTAGAATCAATTTAACCTCTATTCTTCAGTGATAAGAATGGGTTTAATAATTTTCTTCCAATCAGTAAGTTAATTACTTTTACTTAGTTGAGAAAAAGTTTTTATGGAGGTGAAGGGAGAGAAGTCAATTTAAAAAATAAAAAAAAATCTTTGAGTAAAACTTCCGGTTCCTGGTACCCTCCCTCCTCCTCAACCGAATGGTTGTACATATTTTTGTAGGTATTTTTTTTTTCTTTCTGTTTTTTGACTCGCTTGCTTTATTTTTTAATTTTTTTTCCCACCCTTTCTTTCTCAGTAACGTTTTGTTTAACTTCACCCCCTCCCACTTTCCTCTCTCTTTGAAAAATATTCATTTTAACACACTTTAATTAGGGTAAGGAAGGTAGAAGACTCGTTTCATCAATGAATGTATTCCTTTCTCCTTTAAAACATGTAAATACTTTCACTATAAGGACGAAAAAAAAAAAAAAAAGAAAAAAAAAGAAAAAAGGTATCTTAAATTAAAACTCTCTCCTAAATCCCACTATTCCCACCCAAAATGAGATTGCTTCGCCTTTTCTTTTTCATCTTTCTGAAAATCTTTATGTCACCCGAGTGGTTGAGTTTGGTTGTTTTGTGCCATTTAAAAAAAAAAAAAAAAAAAAAAAAAAAAAAAAAAAAAAAAGATTGATTTTTAAAAAAATGTTACCATTTATCAAAGCCAAAAGCTACTTGAGGATAAGGATTTCTGAGATGGATGGCTTGTCAATTGAATGATGAAGAATATTATGAGAGGATTGGACATGATCTATTGAATGAATAAAATTTGATGACTGAAAGCCAAATCCAGGTAAGAGATGCAGAAGACTAGTTTCATCAATGAATGCCTTCCTGTCTCCTTTTAAAATATCTGCAAACACTTTTAGTATATATATAAGGGAAAGAAAAAAAATTAAAATTTACAATTAAATTTATTGTTTGACAGAATACTCCAAAAACAATTTTATAAAAATCCTTATTCCGTAGAGTTTCAAAGAATGCTCGTCTTGCTATTCTTCTCATCAGAGGAAAGAAAGAAATTAGCAAATTATTATTATAGCAGATAATGTTATATTATTATAGAATTTGCTGGTTAAGGCATTAAATGAAACAGCAATTTATGACGGTTGTTCATGTCAGTTAAAAACATGTGAAAATATGGAGAAAACTGGGGTGGGTGGGAAGAAAAAAAGAAAAAACCAGGAGAAAAAGTTCCAGCATGCATGAAGACTCACCTGATGGTAAATCCGAAAAGTAAAGGAAATTTAAAAAAAAAAAAAAAAAAAAAAAAACAACTAAATAGTCAGAATTTAAAAATCAGTGGCACGCGCAAGTGCATTGTAGAGTGAAAAAAAAAAAAAAAATCCAAATGGAAAAGTAATTTCAGAGTGAGAAATAATCCGGTTGGAAAAGAAGTTCAATGCAGCTTAAAGGAATATAAAATTGGTCTTGCAATATATATAATAAATGAAAGATGAGGAATAAAATTTATATATAACTTTATTAGATTATCAGAACAATAAGGAAGAGTTAAAGAGAAATTTTAAGAAAAAAACCTCTTTAGGCCACTTGCATAATTTTGCCCTTTCTCTTCTGATGAGAAGCATTAAGTCTCAAAATACTATGGCCTAAAAGTTTTTTCTTAAATTTTCCCTCAACTTTTCCTCATTGTTTTGATGATATAAAGTTATATGCAACTTTTATTCCTCATCTTTTATTTAATACTAGTGGGGGGTACCCGGCGTTGCCCAAGTGTTTGGAGGTGTGTTTTTGGGTAAGTCAAAACAAAAGAATTGTTGCCCGGATGTTTGTGTTGGGGGGGGGGGTTGAAAAAAAGTTTTGGTAGGTAAGTAGGAAGGATCAAACCCGAAGCCTTGAGGCAAAGTTGGAAAATAAAGTGTGAAAAAAACGTGCGACCTAACCACTGGGCCAGCAACAAGTAGTAACGAAAAGATGTCTGAATTTAAGTATTAAGAATTGGCAGGTGCCCGTACTTGATGACTTAATGAGGTCAACTTTCACTGTGAGGCAATATTTTATTTACTGCAGGGCATTTTTTTTTTTTGTTTTATTATACGAAAAAGCCGAATCCACAGGCAGTGATCGAAAAATGTGGAATATTTAACTTTTCAAAGTCGGGTAAATTAAATAGACAGGCGATCCCCATTGTTAAGTCATAGATATTATCATTTAGACATGATATAAAAAGTTTTAAGGAGAGACTCCACCGAGAAGGCCGAGGAAAAACCCTTTTGCAGACATACACGAAAACGCACACACACAAACTAACATTTTCGCTTTTATATATATAGATTATTGTTTTGGCTTCCCTTGATAGTGTTGAGCTTTTCTTGATAAATTTTGCTTTGTTAAAGACTTATTCTTTGATAACACACACACATAATTATATATATATATATATATATATATATATGTGTGTGTGTGTGTGTGTGTCAGTGGATAATTATATTTTAAAAACAATATATATGCCGCTCCCCATTTTTGGGTACCAAATTGGTCAAAGAGAAAATTATTCCCAACTCGCATTTAGGTAAAAATGCACTTATGTATAAATAATTGAATTCATTCAAAAAGTATCGTGAACAAAAACAAAGAAATAACATCTACATTAAAAAAAAATCGTGATATCCAGTAGTCGTGCGAGATGGAATAGTTGTAGAGGTTTAGCGTCTTTCCATGGGGTCCCAATTTCGAATCTTGCTAGATTCAGCCACTCTGATGAGTCGTAGACGATGAAACACGTGTCAGTGGATAATTATATTTTAAAAACAATATATATATATATGTTTTTTTTGTTTTTTTTTTCTTTCAATTAAAACCCTCTGTTAAATCTTCCTACCTCCATCCAAAATGACATTTTACACTTTTTAAAATTTTTTTTTTAGGCAATTATAATTGAGCACACTGACCGCCTAGGTTGGGAAAAATGGTGGGGAGCTATTGATTTCAATTTCAGATTTTTTGCTATTGGCCAATCACATTCCTGTTTGATACAAAAGCAATTGTTTTCAGTTCAGAAATAATGCACAGACTTTCATTGTGAGCCCACATCACCATTCCCCCGCCCCCAAAAGAGTAGAAAATCAACCTTGGGTTTACTTTCAGCAGTCTCGTAACTATCGTTTTCCTTATTTTGTCCTTTAGTCCTCACATTCTATGAGTGATATTTCTGACAAGAAGAAAGAATTGCTGCTTTCTGGATCAGAATCTATCCATACAAAACTTAGCTAGTTTTTAACCATGAAGTATTTCTTTTTAGCTCCTTACACTGACAAGCAGCAAAATCCCACCCCATCCCTGTTGGGATCCCTAGATGCTAGAAAGCCTTCTACTCTAATAGTTTCTTCCCTTAGACTGCTAGACTTTGGAATTCCCTCCTTGTTTCCTGCTTCCACGTAGAAGTTTAAATGTAATGTGAACAGATATCTCAGTGCTCAACACCCCACTATAAGACACAATCCCAAATAGTAGCCTCTTACATTCCAAGTAGCAATATATCTTTTTGAGATAAGAAAATAAAGTTACCTTGACTGGAGCGATTTCTATAAAAAAAAAAAAAAAAAAGAAAAAAAAAAAATGAAATGTTCTGCATGATGTTTCTGCAGACAATCGCAAACAGCATATTAACCCCTGTGCATGAACACGTTCTTGTGAATCTCAAATGTTTGTTTCTTAATAGTCATTATTGGCGATGAAAAATGGACATTTTTTTTATGATAATATCAATTGAAAATGTCAGCAGGTTGTTGGTGGACAGCCAGCTTAGAATCCCAGAAGTAGCCAGAGGCCTGGAAAATTCTTCTGTATGGTGGGATATGCATGGAATAATTTACCACAGTTTGCTGTTTGATTATCACTTAGCAGTTCGTCTGAAAAGTTTTTTCTCAGAAATAAAGCCTTCTATGTGATTGGAATTTTTCACATCTGCACCAATATGGAGGGGGGGGGGTCTAATATTGTAATTCTTTTTTCTTTTCTTTTCAACATTTATTTAGACACCTTGAAGCAACTATAGACCAAAAATGGTAAAAGTTCATGCTTTGTTCAGTCATAGAGTCTTAAAAGAATTTTTTAAAATTTTTTAGTCAATAGGTACCTCATATTCATAGTGTCTAAATGAATGCCCCCCCCCCCAACCATATCAAACACATTTTTTCCAGAACAAGAATTCATCTAGTCTGGCAGATTATCCAGCTGAGTGCTGCTACTTGAGGTAACATCACAAGGAGAAGATGCACCATTCCTCATACTAACTAGTGTATAGTTGTGTTGAGGGGGATCTTATTTGGGCTTTGAATATTACGTTATTTTGAATATTTGGTCAGGATTTACTTTGACACCAGGAAAGATCGGCTATTACTAGCTAAAAAAAAAAAAAAAAGTCTAAAACTCACCGAGGAAGATTGGAGTCAACCCAAATATTTGGCTTTTATGATTTCCATTTATTGAAAAAAAAAAAAAAAGTCTTAATATCAAATTTGGTTTTAAAAATGATTTCTTATATAAAAATAATTATTACGATTATCTCAATGTGAACAATACACACGAAGCAATCTCAATTTCATTATAAATATTAGTGCTCAGTAGTTATATAATAGATATATAATTAATCAAAAGTACCGGTCCCATCACCAAATATGACAAATCTATAATATAAAGCTGAATGTCTGTGTGTGTCTGGTCACGAATAGGCTCCTATATGGTTGACTATTTTAAAAAACTGATTACATATGATAGATGTATCGAGACACAGGAATGGGTATGTTCGATCTGGCAAAACGATGGTTCATTAAAATTGTGGGGTCTGCGTTCGCACCTGGTCCACAAAGTATGGAAATAAAAAATTAAAAAAAAAAAACGTTTACAAGTGTTTTTGATATAGATGTAAATAAAAATACTTTGATAAGTATGTTTTACCTTAAATAGGGATGGTATAATAAAATTGTGAGGTCTGTGTTCGCGCCTGGCCTCCATAGAATGGAAATAGGCACAAACTTTAATAAAGACTTTTCATATCTATCTTATTATACTTTGATAATTATGTTTCAGTTTATACTTTGATAATTATGTTTCAGTTTGAAGAAATATGGTATAATAAAATTATGGAGTGTTCATTCGCACCTGACCTCCATAGAATGGAAATATGTCACAAAGTTTAACAAGTTTTTTAATATAGATCCACAGAATATTGTGATAAGTGTTTCAGTGTGAACAGGTATGGTATAATAAATTATGGGGTTTATCTACTTTATTTTTACTTTCATCATATTTTGCTTTGGTTTTGATACCCCCAAATTCAACCCAAATTTACAACCCTTCCTTTTCATAACCTATCATACTTCCATAAATCAGAGTCCATTTTCTGTAGGCTGTTTTTGAACCCAGTCAACGACGAGTACTTTTGCTAGTACTATATAATCTCAATCAAGTCAAAAACATTTAAAAAATAGAAAGGGAAAAATAGAAAAAACAGGAAAAAGAAAAAATTGGTAGAAAATACCAAAAGAAAAGGAAACACCTACTTAATCAATTCCTAAGATTATTTGCATTTTTGAAATCTGTAAAATATCTTTTGTCAATTTATCAATTCCAACTTTATTTCCTCAATTGACTTTGCTAAAAATCAAACATTAAAACTCAAGATGTCCTTTTATCGATTTCTCTTAGAAAGCTGTTCATTCCAATACTGTATCAATAAAGATGCTTAAATCTAAAGAAACATTTGATCACATCAGCCTCTCGTAACTGGCATTTTAATAAGAAAAAATTTATATGCAAATAGTGATGAGGAGTCCAATATTTTTCTTGATTCCGATACAATTATCGATTCTATTTAAAATTTCTGATTCACATACAATTAACGATTCTGATTTTTTAAAAACGTCTAAATATTCAGCTATAAAGGGTTTTTTTTTTTTACCAAAAAAAAATAAATAAATAAATAAAAAATACATGTAATGTGTTCATTCGCAAATGCAAAAAATATATTTATGCTGTGATCTATAGATTTTAGTTTTATTGGCAATTTAAAATCAATAAATATCCATCATTAGTACTAGATTAGTAATAGAAAAAATAAGTTAAAAAAAAAACAAAAAAAATTTTTTTTTTTTGCATTGGAAAATGGTCACAAATTTTTCCGATTCAAATATCTAATCGTCCCAACACCAATATGTACTTTATACTATTTACAATCCAACTGGCACCGGTAGCCTTGGTCCAGCTGTTTTTTCAGAGCAAAATATTTTCTGTTACATAACAAAGCCTACTAGGTTAAAATCTGTAATATGGAATTGATTCTTCCTAGGAATGTGATAACCACGTGTTACCCCGTTCAACAGTGATCGCCAACACCAACGTTGGGTGCCATGGATTTCTTTTATTTCATCTTCTCTAGCCATATTGGTATCTCTCACACAGTGGAGAATCCTAAGGGGGGGGGGGTTAACTGGCTCACAAGTATTAAAAATAAAATAAAACAAGAAAAACAAAAGAAAACAGACAGATAGTGAGTGAGTGAGCGTGTGTGTAAAAAAATTGAATAAAATTATGGTTTAGATTTTGAGAGAGAGAGAGAGAGAGAGACCACTGCATTCTACATGCTAACGTCCATATCTTAGTTTTTCTGTTGAAGCTGCGTTTGTCAGTGAATAGCAGCTCACCTCGATCTTCCAAAGTTATCCCAATCTGGTCCAAGTCATGATCAGGTTTCCACTGTGCCCAACTAGCAAATGTCATCAACACAAGGCAGGGCCCCCCCCCTCCACCTGCTACCATTCTTAACTTGGCAATACACATGAAAAAATTTAAATGGCTTAAAATACCTCAATAATGGCATACATAGAAAGAGCTTCATGGGCTAAGAAAGAATCTTTAAATTTTTAAAATTCGATTAAAAATAAGGAAGTTATGACGATTTTTGTGCTTTGCATGTGTGGATATTTTCCCCCTCTTTAAGACCATATGCATTTTGTCACATTTTTACACTATTTTAGTAAAAATGCTTTATCTTTGTTAATACAAGATTAAGTAATGCAATTTGCCATATAAGTGTATTTTTAAGGAATCAGAATATGCCGCTGAAAATCAAGAAATTAATAGTTTTTAAATAACCTACAGTAAATGCACATAAATATGCTGCAATTCCTTAAAAATGCCATGTATCCATTTAAAGAAAAGTTAGAAAACTCAAAGTTGAATTGTAATGCATTTTATGTACAAGAAGCTGAAATCTAAATCTAAGACTATTTAAAAATGAATATATTGCAATATTTCTTAGGTATTGTAGATTAACACCGTCCGTTCCCCCCCCCCCAACCCCATCTGACTACGTCTCCAAAATATGGTTCTACATTTTTAGGAAATTACGTATGATCACCCTGAAAAACTTAAATGAAAGATAAAAATTATTTCATAATTTAATGTAAAATGATTCATTTTGGGCCATTCTAACGTTTTAGGGCAGTTAACCATTTTTTTCTATAGGAGATAAATTCTTTGTTTTTTTTAAGACGATTATGCGTATTTTGTGCAATTATGGGAGGATGGGGGGGGGGCTTGCCATTGACTTTGGGTTAGGGCTAAGAGAAATTATGCAGGAACATCCTGAAGACTTGACAGAAACAAAAAAACCTTTTCAGAATTTAAAATGGGGGGTTAGTTTAATAAATTTAATGTAAAATAATTCACCATGTTGAGGCCATTCTAACATTTAAGGACAGTTAACCAATTTATTTTTATGAGAGATAAATCGTGTGCCTTTTTAAGCAAGGGTCTATTTTTTGTTTGTTTTCTTTTTGTTTTCTTTTAGAGGCTTAAATGTAGCATACAGAGGAATTTTGTTTAATGGGAGCTTGCCACTCGGACTTAGCATTATTTTTAGGGCTATAAAAGATTTTAGGAGGAGGCTTGCCACTCATATGTAGGGTTAGAGGTAGGATTAAGGAAGTTTGTTTTAAAGTGCGTTGTGCACTCATATTTACAATTAGTGGTTCATAATTATTGGCTTTTGAAAATGTTATGGCTTAAATTTTGAACATCAAATTACTTTTAAATATGCAAACTTAGGTAAATGAGGGTGTGAAACTTTACGAGTATTAAGACAAATAAAAAAAGTGTATTTAAAAAAAGTGACATCATTCTAACAGAAAACATGATGTTTTGGAAAAGTACTAAGTATTTTTTGCCAACCTGTTTAAATAAAAAAATAAAATAAAAATTGCTAAAGCTGAAAATCGTTCACAAATTTTGAATGAATTTAATTGTTAATTTCAATTACATTTTATGTCCTTTTTTCTACAGAGCGACTCTTATTTCGTTTTTAAACTTTCCAGTTTGAGACGTTTGTTTTTTTTTTGTTAAATTTAATTTCACTAGAAACTGAGCACCCCTACAAATATTCAAATGATTTTTTTTTTTTATAATTTGGTAGATGAGTATCCATTCGATAATAATCTGCTGAAAAAAAAAAAAAATGGTAAAAAAGACGAAAAAAAAAATAAATAAACAAAAAAATAGGGGGGGTATCGCTCGTACATGTGAACAAAAAACAAAAATAAATTTCACATAAAATCATCAAGTTTGAGAAACTTAATTAAACTGTTATATTATGTTATTTCGATGTTAAAGATAGACAATGTTTTGTTTAAAAATCCATATAATAAAATGCCAAGGCAATTTTATGTCTGTGTACATATGTTATCACAATTACTTTTTTCTATAAGGGTCATGCGATTACCCAAGATGCAACGCATAAAAAAAAGAAAAAAAAAAGTAATTTTTTAAAATGTATTCGATATTACTGATATACCGATTTTGAAACTCAAAACAAAATACCCTTTCTTTTCAGTTGGGCTAAGATCAAAATGTACCTAGGGTTTTTATCACTTGTTTTGATCTTCCATTAAGGAAGAATTTGGGTTTTATCAAAAGTGTTTGCTTCATAGCCATCTAATGCTGGGTTTAAAGTATTTTATTTTCAATCTTCCTGTCTAGCTCTCTTTTAGACATTCTTTTTGTAGCCACCTTTTATCATTTGTTTTCAAGGCATTCCAGTTCCTAGAGGACCCACAAAATAGGGTAAAAACCAGTGAAAGTCTCCCTGTCAATGAATTGGTATTTCAGAGCTAGGACTGGAATGGTTGGAGTAGAGAGAACTTGTAGATATAATATACTAAGACAATTTTATGCTCATATGAACGTTATCACTCTTCACCCCTTTTTAAAATGATGGGATGGTTTAAACTGCCAAAGATGCAATTCAAAACAGTGTTATGTCTTTGTTCATGCCGGACATACAGGATCAAAATATACAGATGAGACATTTAGAGTCCATCTTTGCTCTATTATTTTCATGGCAAGTGCTTGACTGAGCGTCAATCTATGCCCCCTCCCACTCCTGTAAAACATTCACAACAATCACTTGGCTAGCTACAACTGCCAACAATTTTTCCTTATCCTCAATACGTGCCTAAATACAAATTTTATGAATAAAGTTTCTTTCTTAGAACTGTCTGTGGAAATCTAATACCGCAAGACTGCTTCCCAGTTGACTACAATTGTTTTCAATTCCAATGTATACGAGTTCTTGTTGAGCCGTCCTCTTAAAATAATCAAATTCTACTCAATTTCCGTTGTCATAGTGTTTTATCACCAGATACTTATTAAACCTTATCTTCGAGCCTTGATAAGCGCAGACTTCCTTGTGATAATAAAAACATACCTAATTTTATATAGAGATAAAATTGTTACTATTTTTCGTCTGTAGGTGTGTATTTCTTATTACGTGATTTACACATTCTTTTAAAACTAATTGGTTATTTATTTATACCAATTGATTATTTAAATAAAAGATTCAATAGCCTATAGTATAAAACAAACTTTTTAAAAATCCTATTTACACCCCCCAACCCCTCCCCAAAAAATAAAAGGAGAGATAAAAGTTCAAAGAGAGCAAGCAAATATCTAATTAGTATTTACTCTTATCCCTTTCTCTCATTGCAAAAAAAAAAAAAAAAAAAAAAAAAAAAAAAAAAGATGTGGCTAGTTCCCCTTCCCAGCATTTGTCACATAATTAGGCCCCTTCTTTTTGTTACCTTGCTTACTATTTTGGTTGGTTGGTTGTTTTACGGAATATCAACCCTTTTCAGGTTATTTGATGCCGAATCCAAAGATTTGGAAGAAAATTTTTTTAATAGAATATATTTCTATTTAACCCATAGTTGGAACCCTAACAGGTACTACCACTCCGGGTCAGAATGGATCTGAGAGCAATGGCAATTAAAGGGTGGCTCCAAAGCCCGCAAGCTGGAGCCTCACCACTGGATATAGTTTAAGGTCATATCCAGGACCAATACTGCTTTGGCACTTGGGACTAATAACTTATACTTTATAAATTAGAGTGTAATCTTGCCGTATTGTTATTCATTGAGAAATTGAGAAAAACAAACAAAAAATTTACAACTTTCACCAAATGCATTAAATTTGATATTTTTACTGCCCTGTATGCGGAACCCAATTGTAAAATTTATCTATTAATTTGTTATTTTTAAATCGACTCAGGCAAGTACAAAAATTAAAAAATGAGATCGATAACTGAGTCAGAGGCAGACATTGTATTTATGCTTCAATAAGTCAATTTAACAATAAATTCAGAGATAATAAATCTCTGAATCAGTTTCCATAATGTAAAATTATACATGTCGGTAGAAAATTAAATTTGTAATGGGTTTGGTGAAATTTATTTATTGAAATTTTATTTTTCTATTTCTCAAGTGTTAACCATCCTACAAGATTATCAATTTAAATTGTATCATTTTGGACTACTATTCTCATCATGAGTGTTATTTTTCGATATTTTCAACCAATGTAACCTTCTTCAGGTATATCTTGTTGAACTTGTGAACCTTTCTACCGAACTTTGGAATCTGCATGGAATTTCAAACAAAATACTATATTTAATCCATGGCGGTAGCATGCTCTTATTGCATTAGCCATGACTGGATAGAACTTTTAAGTAATTCTCAATAGTATTTTGAGTATCGCCTGCACTGCAGACTGAACCTTCAACTTCCAAAAGAAGGGAAGTTACAACCAAATTTTACCAAGTATTTTATCTGTTATGCCATGCACCCTTGCAAAAGTTACAGCAGCAGAAACATTTGGTGAACAACACTCAAGATGAGATCAATCGTCTGAAAAAAGTTTTGGAATTTTTGAGATGAGGATTGGTTATTCGTATTATTTGGATTCTTTGAACTACTGTTCTCATCTTGTGTCATTTTCACAATATTTTGGTCAATGTAACCTCTGACCTTTTTCAGGCGTATCTTGTCAAACTCTAGAATGTTTGTCTAACTTGAGGATTTGGACGGAATTTCAAACGGAACCCTTTATTTACTTTGTGGGGGTAGCATGCTCTCGTTCCATCAGCCATGATTGGATAGAGGTAATTTGCAATTGTACTTTTTGTTCGCCCATGTTGAGAATCAAACTTTCAGAAGAATGTAACTTCTGAATTGATTTTTCCAAGTACTCTAACCACTGTGCCACGTATTTATGCAAATGAAGAAAAAGGAAAAAAAAAAGAAAAAAGCGATACAAAATAGAAGTAAACAGACTTCCGGACAATGCCGGGTAGGTAGAACAAATAAACAATAAAGAGAGTAGCAAGGCCAAGAAAGAGCAGTGTTTAAAGCCCAGATATTTACTAAAAAAAAAAAAAAAAAAAAAAAATTCCTTTTTTATTCTGAGACCATAAATTCTTGAAATGAGAAAGGAAATATACAAGGCAGAAAATACCGAAAAGATTGTGCAAGCCATTTTAGCCGTGAAGGTCCCATAAGTCTGGGTAAAAAACCCTTACCCTAATCCATGCAGCTTAGCAGTCACTCTTATCACTATTATGATGCCTGGTGGACCTAGATGGGGAGTAACGATATGGGTAAATGATACTCGGAGCAGGGGTTCCAAAACGATTATTCTCCTCCCCATCAGTATTCTCGCAGTTGGGTTAGTATCTGAAATTGGTGGGAAGATAAGAGAAACAGATAAAAATCAGGCTGATCACATTTTCAGGTGCCGTAGAACTGGATTAGACCTAAGAGCCTTAATCTTATTAGAAAAAGAGAACATTGATAATCCTGACTGATTTTTCTATTAACAAAACGATCCATTTTTACTTTGGGGTGACAAATAATCATATCAAGGAAATAATTTAGCTTTATTTTTTTTTTCAACAATTGATTTTGACAAAAGTTTTTTTTAGGCAATGTGAGATTTTAGAAGCTTGTTACTCGATTTCAGTAAAAAAAGGGTTAACTTTCCTAAAAAGCTAGAATAGTTCAGAAATGGAGGATCATTATACATTAAATGTTTATATGAAACTGATCCCCCATTCTAAATATTCAAATAATTTTTTTTTTTTTTTTTTTTTTTTTGCCTAAGTAGAATTTCATTTTTTTGTGGGATGGGGAAAAGTGATTCAGCTGAGAGTGTTAATCTACAAATTTTCCCAATATTTAACATATTTTTCATGCATTATTTACCCCCATTCGGCTTCAAATTAAAAAAAAAAAAAAAAGTATTATCAAGTTTTATGGAAAAAATTATTGGTTAATTCCTATTTGAGTCATGTACATTATTTTGAATAAAATGGGTTTCAGTATTTTAAAATAAATCAAGATGAATTATCTTTCTTTATATGACAATTTGCCACCCTAAAGTAAAAAGGGCCAATCAAACTACAAGACAAGATCACATGTGCATGTTTCAACTAAATATAAATTTCATAAGTACATTTTCAATTATTTTTTTTTTTTATTTACTATGAACAGAATATTTAAATTATAAAGATGAAGGAAAACTATAAAACTTTTGTTTTTTTAGTTATCATCAAGCAAAGATCCCCCTAAAAATCAAACATCATAATAAAAAAAAACAAAGCAAAAAAAAAATAATAAAAAAAAAATCCAATATAGAATATTCCCAAAAGATTTTATTTTTTTTTTATTTTTTATTTATTTTTTTTTTTTACTTTCAATAAATTTTAATAGTAAATAAGAAATCTTTTTGGGAATATTCTGTTTTGCATACATTTTTTCTATGGTGTTTGATTTTAGTCAAACAGGCTCATAGCAAGTGTAAGGAGACTTTGCATGACAATAATCTGTTTTTTGTTATTAATAAGATTTAAAAAAATTTGTTATAGACATCAAAAACTTGTTATTAAAATAAAATAGTTGAAATTGTTTCAGTTTTCTCAAATGATGTCAAAGCAACACGTGATCACACCAAGTTTCAAACCCTCATCAATATATCAAGCATAAAACCCTCATCAATACATACAAGATAACACATAAAAGTTCTAAAATTATATATAGAAAAGCATTTATAAAGAGAGAAATATTTATTTTCCAGAATTCCCCCTGTAGTTAAAAAACAAAAATAAAGAAAAATCTGTATGATGTACGTACCTCTGACGGAAAGAAAATATATTTAAAAAAAAAAAAATCACATAAATTGATTAAGTAGTTTTATTTTTATAAAGAAAATCATTTTAAAGCGATTAATGAGAATTTGTAAACATTACAACATAAATCTAGTATGAATTATTTTATGAGTTATTTCCATTTGTTTCTTGAATTTTTTTTTTTGCAAAATGACGGTGAGACGATCACTTTTTAGATACTCATAAAATTTGATTTTCTTGTTTCAAAATAAAACTCTTTGATCAATTTACGTCATTTTCAGAATGTTTTTGTTTCGTCATGAGTACTTGCATCATGTAGATTTATTTTTGTTTTTTAATATAGGGAGAATTTTTTTAATATAGGGAGAATTCTCGACAAGAACTAAAACAAACTTTGATTTTAGCACCCCTACAGATTCTGAAGATGGAGTCCTACTCAACCAATATACGTTTCTGTATTTTCTGCTAATATATATTTCATTACTTCCAAGCCTTCTCATTCTTCTTTCAACATGTAAACCACAACGCTTATGGTACTCCTCTCTGTATATATCACACACAATGCTTCAAGTAAACTACATTACTTTATCAAATGTATTGAGAGATTTAAAAACTAGCTGCCTTTATTATTATTATTGGACCTTCACGGTCTTATCTATTTGTAAAGGTGGTCACAGAATTTCAACTACGGTTATAAGACATGTATTATCCTTAAAATGAGGGGTGGGGATAAAATAATTCAAGTGACCTGAAAAATATTTTTTTTTAAGATAACACTAAATACTTTACATTAACATTCGTTTACACTGAAAATTTCATTAACATCAGAAAATTTTAATGCTTTTTGTAATCATTATTTTGGGGTAAAAAAGAAATATTTTCACTTTTACTGTCTGTTCCTAGTTGTAATCTAAGCTACCACAAACAAATATTTCAACTAGGTTATTGCTTTAAAAAAAAAAAAAAAAAAAAAAAAAAAAAAAAGAAAAAAAAAGAGCAAATCAAAATAAAATCCAGTAGAACAGGTAGAGTTAGAACACGGTCTTAGAAATGAAAACCTATCAAAAGAAAATGTTATTTTTATACCTAACAAGCAATGATCATATTTTTCAGCCTTTTACCATATTTAAAGAAAAGAAAAAAACTAACAAGAGCCGAATTATTTTTTGATTATGTAAAAACAAACAAAAAGCTATTCAAAGAATCGGACACTTATTTCGAGATGAGAACAAGATCTTCCGTTCGTTCCGAGTACTTCCCAGAGAATTGTTTTCTACAAGATATAAAATGGAGTGTTTTATGGCTTTGCATAGAGCAGATTCACACACATAAAAAAAAAAAAATATTGGAGTTTATCTTTGTCGCTGGCAGAAGAAATTCATCTTTGGGGAACTTGCACCTCACCCCCAATGTATATATATATATGTTTACTTAATTTCGGGTGTGACCACTCTTCAGAGATTTTTCAAATTTTGTGCTCTCGAGTATTAAGGATAGAATACAGAGAAAGAAAATGGAAACTCTGAAAAGGTACCTGTGCGTGACTTTCTTTAAAGCGGATTTTTTTTTTTTTTTTTAGATAGGTTGCTTTTACACAGTTCAGAAACCCTATGTGCCCCGTTAACTCTGAAATAATGACAGTAACAGTCCGGTTATCAGGACAAGATTAAAGTGTAGTATCTGTTCTTCAGATGCTGCACTTCAATTTCTTGTGCTTTGTCAGTGGAGGAGAAATCCTTCACGACTGAGACAATTTTAATTTTTTTTCCTTTTTTCCACATTAAAAAACGACCCTGGTGTCTAACTCTGTCCTGTGGGGAGGCATTGTAAATAGGAACAGTCCGGTTATGGGGATCATCATCAGAGAATTTGATGTTTTTGTCAGAGTTTTCCTTCTCTTAGATGAGCCACTTTCATTACGGCTAAGGAGTCAGAGACAGACAGACACACACACATTAGAAAAGTCATTGAATTAAATAAAAAGATCAATTAGCAACTATAAACACTGGTAGCTCAACATTCAGTGAGATAGAGCTAAGTATATATCTATATTTCTGACAATTATTCTCAAATCATATTCCAAAAAAATGCAGTGACTGCGACCGCATGATTGACATTGTGGCCAGTGTCGAAATCAAGCACTGAATTAAGACTATGACAATGAGCTCTTACTGAGAAAGCAGACCACTTGAGATTCTACAGAAGTTATGACCACTTCAACTGATATTCCCTTGTTAGTCAAGTTTTATGTTCTGTGATTAAATAACCGATAATATTCAAGTGGTTGCTATATGATTCCCTCCTCCTGCACCAGGCTTTCACAAAAAGCACTCCCACTATCTGTGTTTAAATCAAGATGCAAATTCCATGAACAAAGCTTCTTTTCTAGAAGTACTCATGTGTGGAACTGTTCCGTTGGTCTGCTTTCCAGCAGACTACAATATGGTCCTCTTCAAGTTCAATGTATAGACAAGTCCTTGTTGAGCCATCCCCGTAAATAATCAAATGTTACCTAATTTTCACCATTAACAATCACTATGCCGTTGTCTCAGTGACCACCGTACATTCATTAACCCTTATTTTCAAGTGACCTTTCGACCTTGATAAGTGGTGACTCTTTGTGTGTGTGCGTATATAATCAAATTCCTTTTCCTATAATTATTTCCATATAATTATCATTCACCACTCAAAAAACTTCTTTTGCTTTTCAGCACAAATATTGAAAATAGTTTTTTGAGTGGTGAATGAACATTTTGCTAACCGCATTTCATTTCCTCTGATGATATGAGCCTTTATTGAAAATCCATGGATTAAGGAAATCAACATAACCCCTTCTATATATTCCTTTTGTCAAACAATAAATTCTTAATTTGAATATATGTGTCTATATGTTGTTTTTTCAGAATTTAAATACAATCACTTATATATATATATATACACACACACACACACACACACACGTTTTCGTGATAGCACCAAGGAGAGTTTGGTGAGCTTTCATGTTCATGTTGACAGTTGGGAGTCCCTAGTGTCTGATTGCAGGCAGTGGAGGGCACAGATATATAGGGGCGCAGAACACCAAGGCAGCCAAGATAGACCGAGTGAAGCTCAAGAGAGCATGTAGGAAGCACAAAACCTTGCCATCCAATCATGGAGACCTATGGATCAGTGAGGTGTGCGACCAGGCTCTGTTATCCAGGGCAGATCTTGTTAATCACATGAAAATGCACAATGATACAAGTTCCATTGCTGTTGGTTTCATCCAAACCAAATACCATCATCAATGTCATGTCTGCTGGAGGGTGTGCAAATCACTGGCAGGACTGAAAAGTCATCTTCAAGTACATGGACGTTTGATGACTGAGGGAGTGGCACTCGTCTGACAAGAAGTTGCAATCATATATAAATTATGTTCTAAGTCAATACAAGGGGTCCATAACCTGTAATAATTTTACTTACAATTAATTGGATTCATATGTGAACAAAGGTGACCCATGTCTGGTCGACATGACAAAAAAAAAAAAAAAAAGATCAATGAGCAATCGTGATTTGCTACCTTAATATACAATGGGCTTTGATTTTTAATCTCTAAAGAAAAAAAAAATGTTGATTGCGCTTTAAAGCTTATAATCCAAACATTAATCTCAGATAAGAGACGATAGTTAAGTGGATAACGACACGGATTGGCAACCTGAGTGCGCCAAGTTTGACTCCAGTCAGTTTTATAGCACCAATTTTCATAGGGTTAGATGAGGAAGATGAAGTTCTATTTTGAATATGAATTGGGCGTTTGAAATTTAGTGAGTGTAATAAACGGCCCAATTAGTAGTAGAGATATTAATGTTTTTTTTAAATGGAAATCGCTCAAGACAAGACATGAAACCACCTGATGTAAAGAGCTAAAAAAAATAACACTATGGTCAAAAACTAGCGAACTATAAATGTTATATGGATAGATTCTTCTTCAGAAACATTGTTCATGGAATGTGAGCACTAAAAGGAAAGTGAATTCCTTAATTAAATTAGAAAAAAAAAAAAAAAAAAAATCAATGATTACAGAATGTGGTGGTGCTAAGAAATTTTAATGATTAATGCATCATCATCATATTCGGTTTAACATTGGTTTTAAATGCTAGCATATGGTGTACAGCTTTTAAAAATTGACTTTTAAACTAACCTATCTCTGGTCAGGTCTTAATTTTTCCTTCTCTAAAATCCATCCTTATTACTTCTTCCCATGTCTTCTTGGCCGTTTCCTCAGAACTGAACTTCAACTGTTTTACATCTACTTCATCATTATGGAGGTGATCGTGGCCAAGTGGTTAATGACACAAACTGATGATCAAAGTGTCTAAAGTTCGAATTCAGTCAGTTCCACAGTATCAGTTTAATAGGGCTAGGGTTAGGTAAAGAAGGTGAAGTTCAATTTTGAATATAAATTGAGCGTTTGAAATTCAGGCAGTATAATAAATGGTGCAACTTTATAATTTTGATTAAAATTTGGGTGAACAAACTTTTTCCATCTAAAACGTTAATTATCTATTCACGACATTAAAAATATGCAAAAACAAAACTATGTATAATAATAAAACCATTGAATTAGAAAACTATAAGAACAAGTGATGAATTAATGAGATGTTCTTTTGAAAAGAAATATGCAAATTAGTTAACCTTAGTATGTCAATTGCATACGCATGTAAAAAAGGTAAGGAAAATGAAATTTTACTTTGAATATGAATTAGGCTTTTTAAACTCAGTCCGTGTGATAAATGGACTAATTTTGCAAAATTAGAGACATCAATGATTCTTAAAATCAGAAAAAAAAAGAAAATTATTTAGCAACAATTGCTAATTATGGTGGTCTTCAGAAATGTCAATTATTACTGCATCATCATGGAGGTGACGGTTTTATAAGTGGTTAACGACGCGAACTGATGAACAAAGCGTGCCAAGTTTGAATTTACTTAGTTCCATAGAACACTTTCACTTGGAGAGGTTGATAACCTATACATGGTCCCTCCTGTGAATACCTAATATCTTTCTAGAAATAATTCCAACTGGAAACAACAAGAATCATATGAACAATACAGATCATCAATAGGCAGATGTCGGTGACTAAGTGGTTAATGACATGGACTGACAACCTATGTGATCCAAGTTCAAATCCAGTTCATTTGCACAGAAACACGTTCATTTAGGGATGTTGACAACCTTCACATGGTCTCTCCCGTAAGTACCCGATAACTTTCTAGAAAGAATTCTAACTGGAAAGACATCAGGTAAGATGAATGTCCACAATAATCATCTGATTCATACAAAATGAATGAATGATGCTCAACAGCAGAATGAAAGCCAATCAACAAAGTTTCACCATGCTGATTCATAGGAATTTACATTTCACTATCTCAGATGGATTGATCCAAGACTAGTGAAAGTATGTAGCTTTGAGAGGTACCTTAAGACATTAAAATATCCAAATTTTTAATAAACAATTCATGCAGATGATTCAGTAGTAAAAATGAACTATCATTGTTCACTGTGAAAGAAAAGTTGCAGAAATGCTAATTTCATTAATTGTTTTTTTTTATCAAAAAAAAAAAAAAAAATGAAATTTGATAACCCATCTTACAAGGTTGGTTCGGTTTGGTTATTTAACAACAAAATCAACCTTTATTAGGTTACTAGCGGGGAGGGGGGACAGCATTGCCCAAGTGTTTAGATGGTGTAGTAAAGGACCCCGGGCTGGGGGGGGGGAGATCAAAATAACAGTAGCTTGGGTAGGGAGCATTGCCTGGGTGTGTGTAGGTGGTGTAGTAAGGAACCTTCCGGTGGGGGGGGGGAGGGATGAAATAAAAACAACAGTAGGTAGAGGTGTTAAAAAAAATTGTTAGTAGGTAGGCAGGCTCAAACTAATGTGGAGGAGAAAAAAAAAAGTAAAAAAAACCTGACATCTTAGCTGATGTCCCTATCGGCCAACCGGAAGTTGTGAACGTTGAAATTAAGCATAGTTAATCCAACCGAAATGATGACTTGCAAAAATGGCGACGCAAAAAACCGAACCCTCCTTGTAGAAAACTGCCCAGTTGAGGGTGGAGGAATTAATGTTTTTAGCCAATTTTTCGATATTTGTTGTCCGAAGGATCGAGCTTGAAAATGATACCGGTCTGATCAGGTTCTGACGTGTCTGTCGAAAGTTTTTGCAACACATACAAACACATTTTAACTTTTATATATTAGACTAGCTGTCCCAGTCTGATGTTGCCTAATAGCGTATTTACTTTGCAATTTGTTTTGCTTTGCTGTATTTAAAACTTTCTTTTTTTTTTTTTTAATTAAACAAAAGTAACTCTGTATGGATAAATACAGAGTTACATAAAACATCTTTCATTTTTATAAAACTAAAAAATTTTAAAAAATAATTCTGTCCTGGACAAAGTATTATCTGGAAATAATGAAATCGAATTACATTTTATTCTTAACATACTGCAACAATATCTACAAAAAGAAATGAACAAAGAACTGATAAAGAGACCAACTTTATATATATGATTTAATTTAATGAAACAATACTAATTTTAAACAAATTCTGGTTGACAACATGGGCAGTAAAATCAATTTATAAATTTTCACCATGAATCCATGTGAAAATAAATTCAGGATTCATGTTCAGCTAAGTAATAATCAGAATTAAGTATTATTTTTTTTTGTACAAAATATTTTTTTATGATTTGATTATTGAAATAATTTAATAATATACAAGGCTCATTCCAAAAGTAAAGCCTTCTATTTTTTAACACAAAAAGTTGAAGAGCTAAAAAGACGGCAGTGGTACCATTAAAAAGGAAAGACTTTGTGCTCCAGAATTTATTTTTCTAGATAGTCATCACCATTCTCAATGCACTTTTGCCATGAATTCAATGACGCATCTCTGCTTCTGATGCACGTCCATGACAGGGATTGTTTTCTTAGAGTTTAACATTATCAATATCTGCAACAGGTGGATGAAACTTTCAGGTCCTGAATGCATAAGTTCAGTCATCATAATAATACAATTCGTAGTCCCAACTGATCCATTTGGATAGAATAAAAATTAGGAGGCATTACTTTTGGAATGCCCCTCGTAAATTTAATTATCTAATTAAATATTGTGAATACTTTAATTATTTAAATTGACAAATTTTATTTTTACATTATTTTTTAAATTGTTAATTATTTAGACTGGAATTTGATCACATCTTGGAAAATATTTCGTAAGGTTAATTTGGAAATATTAGAAAAACCAAAATAAAATGTTAGACATTTTATTAAATGATTAAAATCATTTTTTTTTTTTTGAGACTTTCAGCGTAATACACCCTTTTCAAAAAGACTTTGTTTTAGTTTTAGTTTTTTTTTTTTTTTTTCGTTTGTTTCTTTATTTTTCTGGTGGTATTAAGCCTGAAAGATCAGCTCCTCATGAAAAGAGGAAAGAATATGTCCGATGTTTATAGTTTTTGCAAGTCTAAAGTCGATATGTATGTGCGAGCCTTGGCGCAAATTTTAAGTAGGAGTTTGATCACATCTTTGAAAAAAGGATTTTATAAGGTTAATTTGAAAATTATTAGAAAACCCAAAAATGTTGAAATATTTTATTAAATGATTAAAATATTTCTTAATTTTTTCAAAGACTTAATGATTTAATTAAATCTTTGAGATAAAAAAAAAAAGACCGATTTTCCACATCTTTTATGAGTGTGTTTATGTTTACTTGCATCTCTTAAAAGGTCCTTAAGTGTCAAAATAAAAACCCTTGTTGGAGGCCGAGAATAATGTGTTTTGCTTGCTTCTTTTGAACTATGATCTTTATAGGTCATAGTTCAAATGCAGCAAATGAAGGTCAGTTTTTTTTGATTGACCTTTGTATATTTTCTGACCATTTTTTTTTTCCATCTAATTTGTCAGCATTCACTCTCCAACCTGCCCGATTTTGTCTACTATTTGCAAAACAAAATTAATAGGTAGATAAATAATATATATATTTTTTGATTCTTTGCATCTTAGTGATGTTTTACCTAGTATCTATCTCTCCATCTTTTAGCAATTCCATATTAAATTTAGATCCATGGAAAGAATGTTTTTAAATTGCATGGGAAAGCTAAAACATCACAACTTCATGAAATCTTATTTTCATTTCACTCCTAAAAGAAAAAGAGTTATCAATCGAGAATCAGATTAATTAATATTCATGTCGGAAGTAGAGGATCATTTTATAATCTAATGTACGTATTATAATATAAAATTGTGGAGAGTAGAAAGTGGACCTTGGGTTTACTATCAGCAATCTTGTAACTCTCGCTTTCCTTAATTTTGTTCTTTAGTCTTCACATTCCATGAGAGAAAAAAAACAACAAAAAAAACTAGAAACAAAAAAGCATCCTTCGGGATGGGGGACTCCTCACTATATATTTTTATCCAATGAGGCTTTATATACAAATAGGTGAGGGAGTCATCAGGATCAATAATTTTATATATATATATATATAAAAAAGGAAGAAAAAAAAAAGGTTTCCTTCAGTTTTGACAGACTATGGATACCTACTATAAGGGTGCCTGCACATGAAATTTTTGTGGCAGCAGTTGCACAATCTCAACCACACCTCTCCTGAATCGACATTGTTGAATACCAGTGGCAAGTGAAGTTTCAGGACGACTGGAAACAATTCCGAGATAAGCAGAAAACACATACAGCACCTAGAATTCCCAAATGGTCACCCATCTGGTACTAGCCAGTCTCAACGTTGTTTAACTTCAGTGATCTGACGAGAACTGGTGTGTCAACATGATTATGGCGTATATAATTTTATACACACACACACACACACACACACACACACACACATATATAAATATATATATAAAAAAAAAAAAAAAAAAAAGAAGATATACAGAAATATGAAAACAACTTAGTGACGGCCCGCACAAAGGTGCCTTTTAAGCCCTGCCAAACTCGAGTATTCTTGTGCAGACATGTGCGCCACTAGCAGCACGTTTTTGATGGTCACTTCTTTGTATAATCAAATGCCGCTTCGAAACCGCCTGCTGTTTTGCACGTCTGCCCGCAATTGATACAGGTTAGATCTGGCAACACAAGACTGCTACATACACATACATACATACATATATATATATTAAATACCTATAGACACTAGTGTTTCATCCTTTTGGAAATCATCAGTCTAGGGTGACACGATTACTACTGCCGGTCGAGAGATTCAAACCCGGCAATGAAGTCATCTCTAATTTCATTAACAAGGAACAAATTGTATAGGCCAACAACCGTAAGAAATATTGTTGAAATTTAAACATTTATTTTTAAATGTTTTAACGTCTGTCAGAGTGATATATAAGAGTAGAAAGTGGACCTTATATTTACTTTTGACAACCTCTAGACCGTCCCTTCCCCTGATCTTCACATTCCATGAGCGATGTTTCTGACAAAGAGGGAAAAATTGCTGTTTTCTGTGTTGGAATCTATCTATATAATACTTATCAATGGCTAGCTTTTGATCTTGAAGTGTTTTTTTTGTTTGTTTGTTTTTTAACTCTTTTCATCAAGTGGCTTCATACCTTGTTTGGAATGTTATCTATAAAAATATCGAAACTCACAAAAAACATTTGATCTTTTTTTTTTAATATTTTTATTTACGTTTTATCATTATGATAAATTTGAGTCGACCCTTATATAGTACAATATCTGGAAAAATATTTTAGATTTTAGAATAGAGAGGAAGGTTCACTTACTACATAAATTTGGATCAAATAGATTTAAAGCACCCCAAAATGAGTAAAAACCAAAAGGACACATTTTACCTTAATGCATTTTTTTTTTTAACTTTCAGTTGAATTCTAAACAAAATAATACCCACATTTATATCTTTGCTATCGTTTTGTTTTTATTTAAATTAAAAAAAAAAAAAAAAAGAAAAAAAAAAAAGAGAAATATGTTTGGCTCAGTTGTTTATGTACGTTGTCTAAATAAAAAAGAGAATCAGCTTCATTATTTACCTCCTTGCCAGGAGGTTAGACAAGGTCAGGAGTCATTTTTAGATAAGAATGCCCTGGCCTAGAAAAATACCTGAGCAGCCCTGTTGACATTCCCCAATAAAGGCGCATCTGGTAATTAGCAATAAATTCCTCTACTTCTCAGTTGCTTTGTTTGACGGCATATCAACTCTTTTTGGATTATTTAATGCCGAATCCAGTAATTTTTAAAAAGTTTTTATATGCTTCAAGTTGTTTACAATTTAATACATTTATTCATGGTGTTTAGTTTGGTTGTTTTGTAGAGAATATTTTGGTACTTATGCACTTTTGTTACCGTGCTGAAATAATATTTTGAAAGACATTCTTAACATGGAGAGGGAAGGGAGTTTTGTAACTATTCTGTGCTTCCACCTAACAATTTAATAAAAAAAGACATTGTGAAACTTTAATTTAACCTGAAAAAAAAATTATTTAAAAATAGCACAGTAACAAACGTGCATAAACACCAAAAATTGTTGTTTTTTTTTTATTATTATTTTGGCATGGCAGAACATGATTGAGTTTTGTAAAGGGAAAAGAATAAACATCAATCTTTGGTGCACTTAAGCCAGGAAGCCGATATCTTCAGACAGTCTGATATGGCAGCATCAAATTCTCAGAGGGAGAATGTAAAGCCTGGGATAGTGGAGCACTTAAGAGGATTAAATAGAACTACACCCGAGATCGACAGCAACAAAGTCACCGTCGGAATGTCACACGTAAAACTCGTTAATTAACAAATTTGTTTAGAAATTTTACAAGATTGAATGACTCATAAATTGGGAAATTAAGTCTTTCTAATGATATCCAGAAATCAAAACTTATAAAAACATAATTATACCTTTTATTGAGATTGTCGAACTGACTTCCTCATCTTGGTTGTTATAGTCACAACGTTTCGGCCATTTTGCCCTCCGGCCTTCATCAGGTGTTTTGTATCGAACTGGGGAACCGTTTGTTAGGAGTCTCGAACCCAACCCTTTATTATCATTACGGGGGTACAGTGTTCGAACTCCAGCTAGGCTCTGGGACATAGTTGCTGATTCTGTTTTGAATGTTACTTTTCACTGCCTTCGTTCAGGATTGAACTCAGTACCTTTGGGTAACTGTAAACTAAATAAAAAGTGCTGAGTTCAATCCTGAACGAAGGCAGTAAAAAGTAACATTCAAAACAGAGAATCAGCAACTATGTCCCAGAGCCTAGCTGGAGTCTGGACACGGTACCCCCGTAATAATAATAAAGGGTTGGGTTCGAGACTCCTAACAAACGGTTCCCCCGTTCGATAAAAAACACCTGAAGGCCGGAGGGCAAAATGGCCGAAACGTTGTGACTATAACAACCAAGATGAGGAAGTCAGTCCGATAATCTCAATAAATGAAAACACCTCATCTCAAAAATACAGACAATTACTATAATTATACCTTTGATTAAAAAAAAAAAAAAAGATTAGCTGAATAATTCATGTAGATTTTGGCTTTGTTATCTACTTGAAAAGAGATACCTTATAATAGATTTTCGGGAATCCTCTTACTTAGACTTTGAAACCCAGAGTAAAAAAGCATATTTATAATTGATCATGTTGATGAGTCAGAAATTTAATTATAGGGTCATTACTAAACAGAGGCAGGGGAGTCAAGGTTGAGAACCGGCAATTCTTTCAGGAATTTCAAATTAAAGTTGGGTTAAGTTTCAGAATTTTTGATTTGGTTGTTTGGTTATTTTGTTTTATGACATATGACTCCTTTTCGGGTTATTTAATGTCGAATTCAGTAATTTTGGAAATCTTTTTATGCTTCAAGTTCTTTATATCTTCAAACATTTATTCATGGAGTTTGCCCCTTTTGTTTTACGGCATATCAAGTAGTATTGAGACGATTAATCGGTATCGAGATTGGAAAAATATGTGCCTATTTTCCGATGCCAAAAACGATTCTTTTAATTGGCTTATTTGATGTTGTTTAAAGCAAAATATATTGATTTTAAACTACCAGTAAAAAAAAAAACAAAAAAACTGATAGATCATAAATGTATTTTTACATTAGAGAAAATCTCTGTACATATGGTAATTATGAAAAAAAAAAAAAAAATCAAACAAAAAAATAAACTCTATAGTTAAGTATTTAGAGATTTATAAAGAATTGGAATCAGTAATTTAGTATTTTTTTTTTCATTTTCTTTCTTTGAAGATTGTAATGCTGGGTATGAGGCAGCCAAACTAGCTGCTAACATTGCCCTGCTTTTTATTGAAACCAACCAAGAGCTCTTTTTAGTATCCTCGCTGTTCCCTTAAGTGCAATTGTCTGGATCACTTTTGCACTTGGTTCACCAGGAATATTAGTTAGGTAGGACTTCAGGTTTTCTTCATAATCCTTGTAGCACTTATAATAACTGGTATGATCGATATCTTCCTAAGATTCCAGTTTTTTTTTTTTTTCATATCATACATGAGACCTTGATATTTGGTCGGTTTCGGAATAATATGGAAATCGTCACATTACTTTCCGGGTTATTTAATGCTGAATCTAGTCATTTTGAAAAAGGTTAATATTTTTCAAGTTCTTTATGTCCTTAAATATTTATTCATGATATTTGTTTTCTTTTTTTTTTTTATAAGTTTTGACATGAGGTTAAGATAATTTGTATCATTTGAATTATTATGACTACTGTTCTCATCTTGGATTTTATTCTCAATCTTTGCACTGATGTAACACTCGATCTTCAAATGCATTTTACTGAACTAAAAAATCTTTGTCATTTGAGGTCCCCAGAATCATACAGCACCAAATGCCATATACAGGTATACTAGAAGGCCGTCTGATGTTGCCCAGTCATAGGATGCGCTTAAAGATATTTTAATGCATGCAGATTTTGTATTTATTATTATACAGCCAATTCTCTATTGACTATTATATTGTACCCAATGTAGAGTAGTGCCCCTCTCCAGCATGTCCCGGTCATAAAATAAGCTTAAATATATGTTAATACATGCAGATTTCGTATTTATTATCATAGAGTTAATACTCTAGTGATTATTATATTGTATCCAATGTATAGTGGCGATTTCAAAAGTTAAAAAAAAAAAAAATGACTTGGGTGCAATCAGCTAGAATCGAAACCAAAACAGTGTTCCAGCCTTATGCATAAGAATTGAAAGTTTGATAGAAATGACGTCATGGCATTAAAATTTGAGACAGTGATAAACAAATTCAGTTTTAGTATAATACAAGAATCAAGCAAGCAAGGACGCTTAGACGGTCTACAGAGTTTTATAATTATTAAGATATGTATAGTGCCGTACAAATTTGGAAGCCTCATTTAAAAGGAACCATGCCGTAATGGATAAAAGGGACCAAAGTGATGATCAGTTCTAAGTACCATCTTGTAGAGGTTGAAAGTTCAATCCCAGTGTAGGCAATACTACGGATAAAATTATGAATTACTTAAATTATGAGTCATTTCTATATTTTTGTTCTTTCCTTGATTTTTAAATTCTAAAATTATTTTTTAATGCATGCATTTCAACATAAAACATACAGGTGCAATTGCTTTTTATTAAAAAAAAAAAAAAAAAAAAAAAAAAAATTATAAAGATTCTTCAGTGTATGTCACTATCACAATTTTTTTTTGTTTTTAAACAAATTCTTTAAGAACTCATACATTTTGGCATAAAAGATACAAGAGCTTTCAAAACATCGAATGTTTATTTTGTTTTGTTTTATAAAGCCGTTTTAGTCTTAATCTCCACTTTTGTGTATGCTATTTCAAAAGAAACATTTTCTATGGAAGTTTTTTTTAACCGAATGACTAATAATCTTTTGTCTTATTATAGAAAACCAAATTGTTTTTATTTTGCAAAAAATAAATAAATAAGAATGAAATTTTTTTTTTTACGAACTGATATAAAAAAAACCAAAACCAAAAACCAAACAAAAATAACAGTTATGGATTTGATATTAAAAAGAAAAAATAACAGCATTGATATTGTACTTGTAAATCCGGCATAATCCAGTTTACACCAGTTAGATCAGTAACGTTAAACAACGTTGAGCGTTGTCAGTATCATGTCAGATGAGTGACCATTTGGGACAGTGTTGGGACGATTAATCAGAATCAGGGGGGAAAAAAAAGAAAAAAAAGAAAACGATCTCTTGGGGGTATCAGGGTCAGAAAAATTTTAGCCTACTTTCCGATGCCAAAAACTTATTTTTTAATTTTTTTTTTTTGATGTTTGTTTATTTGTTTCAAATAAAATTTTCAATTTCTGGTACTAAGGACAAAACGATAAAAAAAAAAAAATTATTTTAAACTAACAATAAAAACTAAAATCACTAGAGCACCCTCAAGTGTTTTGAATTTTCTTGTCAGTTAGTTCAAGCTGGGGATGGGGCATCCTACCAGATACCAAATATTCATCAGATATTATAGAGAAAGATTTTTTTTTTAAAGATTCTGACTGTTCCTTTAAGTATGACTGTTTGTATCTCTTGCACTTTGCTCACCTGATATATTTGCAAGCTTATTTTTCACGAGTCCAATTGCTCTATAATAACTGGAATGATATAGATCTTAAGATTTCAGTTTCTTTTCATGTCATGCATAAAATCTTGGTGTTTAGTTATATTTTCCCTTTCAGCTCAGTTTAATCCAGCACCATTATGGACACTAACTTCTAACGTTGCTTCTTTCTCCTTATCTCATATTACTACATCAGATTTTTTGGACCCGTTTCCTAGCTGTAGGAATTGCATGTGAAAATATATGCCCATATATAGGTTTTTATAATCAGCCAAATAGGAAAATAAACAACTCTATAGCTAAATATTGAGATTTTAGAGTAATCAACTGGAAATTTATAACAGAATCAGTAATTGTATAATTTCCCCCACTCTAACTGTGCCTAAACTTAAATGTAGATTCCATGAACAAAGCTTCTTTCTTAGAACTGCACACCTGTGGAACTCTCTTTCGTTTATCTGCTTTCCAGCTGACTACAATATGGCCGTCTTCAAGTCCAATGTGAACAAGTTCTTGATGAGCCGTTCCCCTTAAGTAATCCAATTTAACAAATTTACACTTTTAACGATTACTATGATATTATCCTTTTGACCACTGTACACTCTTTAATCTTTATCCTTGAGTGGCCTCTGGGCCTTGATAAGTGATGATTCCCTTGTAAAAAAAAAGACTCATCACTAATTTGAATATCAGGTGCTATATATGAGAGAATGATGAAACCTCTCTGCAAAAAAAATGTAGCAAATACTTTAGTCTAACCCCATGCTAATGCACACATGTTGACATGACAGAATAACCAAACCCAAAGTGAAACTTCTTTATTTACATCATTTATTTATGCCACCTTTTACTCATGTACTTATGCTGCTACTACTCTTTCTCTAATCTCCACTTCCCTAAAGTTAAGTAAACTATTTGGAATTCATTCAATTGCATAGAATCTTCTAGAACTGAATATAGTTTGTAAAAAGTTGGCAACTGCTTCCATTTCTATTCGTTCAGCGATTCATATAATCAAAGTATAAAAAAATAATCAATGAATGCTATCAATTTGCAAAAAAAGAATTTTTTTTTTTTTTTTTACTTCATTTCAAAATAACAAAAAAAAGCAGTAATCTTTATTATTTTTTAATTGACCGATTATTATCGATTAGAGTATAAAATTACCTTTCATCATCATATTAAGCTTACTGTCTGTTTCACAGTTTTTAGAAATTGACTGCCAAGTAGCCAGATTTTTATTTACTAAAAGTCTCAAAAAGAGCCTCAAATCTAATAGGTACATCCCATACCATTAGCCAAGCTTTAACCTCTGTCCCATCACTGCAATGTTGCATCCCTGTGCCTGTTTTACACAAGTACTTTCATGAAATATGCTCTGATGAACTTGTAGCATTTGTACCCCTTCAACGTACATACTCCCGACTAACTCAACAAGCCGCAAAATCTGGCCCTTTACTGTTGAGATCTCTGGAGACAAAACCTTTTACTCTAATAATTTCTTCACTCGGACTGTTCAACTTTGGAATTCCCTTCCAGTTTCCTGCTTCCCTGATTATACTAACCTGTATAAGTTTAAGTGTAATGTAAACACACATCTGATTACTTCCCCACAGTCCCCCTGTTAGACATGATCCTAAATAATAGCCCCTAATGTCCAAGTGCCTTGTTTGGGTTGGAAAAAACCTCTTCCTCTTAAGTTCATTCTTATCACTTATGTTTTTCTTGGCATTCTCCTGCCGACCGATTATCTCAATTGTTCACATCTACTAACCAAAGCAATCCTATCCATTCTTTCAATGTAATCAAACAATCTCCCTATACTGTCCAGATTTAATTGTCCTCTGAGGTCATTAGATCTAAACTTGTCTTTTAGACCCATATTACACAAGCCTGGGCGCCCAGCGTTGCCCGGATGTTTGGAAGTGTGTGTTGAGAAAAAAAAAAAAGTGGTAGTAGGCAGCCAGGTTCGAACCCATGATGCGAAGGTGGAAAAGAAAGTGAAAGAAAATCTGACGTCTTACCCTTACTCCATGACACAACCGGAAGTTCGGAACGTTAAAATTAGGCAAAGTCAATCCAACCGATACGATGGCTCGCAAAAAAAAAAAAAAAAAAAAAAAAAAATCAACCCTTCCTTGTAGAAAACTGCCTAGTTGGAGTGAAGGAATTAATGTTTTTGGCCAATTTTTCAATATTTGTTGTCTGAGATGGCGAGCTTTAAAATGATACAGATCGCATGAAAATCTGTTGCCTCTGTTGAAAGGTTTAGGCAGACATACAAACATACATACATACATACATACATTTAAATTGACAGGTGAGATTTATATAATAGACTAGCGGGGGGTACCCGGCGATGCCCGGGTGTCTTGAGGTAAATCAAAACTCCAGGGGGTGGTGTTAAATAAAAAAAAATGTTTTGGTAGGTAAGTATGAGAATCGAACCCGTACCCTTGAGTTGGAAATTAATGTGTGAAAAAAACAAGAAAAAAACAGGCGACGTTACCCATTAGGCCACCGCGACATACATTTGAATTTATTTATTGAACTATAAAAACAGGCGTGCGCAATAAAAGTTAACTCTGCTGCTTCCATTTGACCCAATTAAGAAGGTCAAATAGAAGTCACGCAGTTGTTTACCCAAGTTTGACTGTTTTTGTTTTTTTCCCCCAACATCTGTTGGGGGGAGGGGAACCAGCTCCCAATTGTCCAGATTGAATAACAATTGTCTGATGTACAACATTGATCAAAGATGATTGCTTCTGGACATTTCCCCGGCGCAATGCCGAGAACGTTGTTAACTTTGAATTAGTTTCACTTTTTATACGAAAAAGCCTCATCAACATGCGAGAAGCCAAAATAGCAATAATTTTGTAAAAGTCGACGTAAATAAATCTAGATGCGACGCACTTTCCCAAATCGTGCATATTATTATTTAGGACCCATATAAACAGTTGTAAGCGATCGTAACGACATCAGAACCGTGTGCGAGAAAAGCCTTTTGAAGACATACACGAAATGGTCACACACATTTTGCCTTTTATATATATAGATGTCCATCGTATCATACACATATCATTTCTCCCTGTGCAACACATCCTCAAATTCTAATATTCAGTGTCATATGATACATAGTGTGACATGCTCAGGCATGCATAAATATCAATGGGGAGCACTTTCAGCATGTAGATAATTCAAAAACATCTATGATAGAAAAGACCTACTTTCACTGCCTCATTCTTTCTTATATTCTTTCAGTTAAACTGTATTTTGGCTACTCTAACGTTTTCATCTTTCTAAATGTTCTTTTTATGTGGGTAGGAAAAGGAGACTAGAGATGACCGAGATTTTTTAATGTTTATTTTTGGAGAGAAATAGTTCGCACACAAGAAAGAGACTAGTATTTTCTTTACTAATTAATTAATTATCTCATTAAGAATACTTAGTTTAACCCTTATCAAAATTAACAGTAGCCAATATAACCACTTCTTTTAAGATATAATACACACACACACGATTAACAAAATTTAAAAAAATTACAACTTAAATTGTGTCATAAGGAGACAACAAAAAATTGATTCACTTATATATACACACAGTATAACCTCGGGATACGGCATTAAAAATTAGTAACAAAATACAATACAGTAGATAATACCCATGTATATTATCAAATAACATTATAAATAACACCATAAGGTGGGGTAAATACTGTAACAAGGGACCGGAAAACCATCATATTCCACATCATAATCTGAAAAAAAGTATCCTAGGGCCACCGTATCCCGAGGTTCTGTGTGTGTGTATATATATATATATATATATATATATATATATATATATATATATGAAGCATACTAAATCTCAATGATGGTGTGAATACTGCAGGTGAAATTTAGCTCAATGATTAGGACTTTAAGTCCAACAGAGCTCATATATTATAACTCAGTAGAATACAAAATTTATGACATCTACGATTCTCCTATATTAATAAAGTTTTACTTATAATGTTGTGCTATTCTCAAGTTACATGAGTATTACTAAATGGATTTTAACTTTAAATGAGTTCTCATTTATTAATATTTAACAAAAACAATGATATGAAACTTATTAATGCATATACAAATTTTTTCTCTCACATTCTTCTCTGGTTGCGATCTTTAATGCTTACCCCAAAATGTTCCAGTAAAATGAATTTCTTTTTTACCGTTATTAATGGCTTAAGGAAATGCAAAAAGCCCCCCCCCCCCAAAAAAAAAAAAATCGATAGAAGTCATTAAAACTTGAAATTCCTAGATTGATTTCATAAAGGGAAAAGGGCACATATCTTTTTTTTTTTTTTTAGCTGTAAGACAGAATTGTAGGTATTTCAAACCAAAACTGGAACAGTTGTATGTAAGAAAGTATTTTATTAACTGAAGTAAATAAAGTCGTAGCATCAACCTGTGAGTAGAAAAATAATATTTTAAACTCGCTTTATCTACACACAACGTTGACCAGGAGGCTTTGCTTTCATTGGTTTCCTCGTGCCCTTTTTAATTGTCCCAATTTTTTTTTTTTAGGGCATTTATCAAGTATATAGACAACTAACAAAAAAATAAATAAATAAAAATAGGGGGGCAGAAACCAAATATATAAAAAAAATAAATGTCACGTGTATTGTAACATTTATTGGAGAAGTTTCTACTAGTATTTAGTTTAATTTTCTATTTTTGAGCGATTATCAAGACTCCAAGCATGTGATCCTCTCATGTCTGCCATTTTTTCTAGTTCTAAACATAACACTAGACACTACTTGTTTTTCAAACTGAATAAATGCTTTAAAATAAGTTGAAACACTAAAATCATATCCAAGTAGGTAGAAGAGTAACTTATCTTGCATTTATTTGCTGTACTAACAGAGGGGGGGGGGTCGTAAAATACGCTTAAGTATGATATTTTAATTTGCCCAGATTTTGTATATATTAAAGAGTCGTGATTTCAAAAGTGAAAAAAAAAAAAAAAAAATTTGGGTGCATTCAGCTAGAATCGAAATCGAAAGCAAAAGTGTAGCATTTAAGGCTGGTGACGTTACCATTGTACCAACGTGACGCGCATATGAACTGATTAAAATAAAATAACATGAATGTACAAAATGTATAAAGATTTTTTCAATTTTGACCCGCTTAAAAACTATTTTAACCGGCTAAAGACCCATAATAGAATAGTCCATAAAAAATCCAATCATTTGAGGCCCCTAACGCCACTTTGCAACTTTTAGTTTTGAAAAAGATGGAGTTTGAAAATATGGAGACAGACAGACAGACATAGCGAGTTTTATAAATTAGATTTGTTTCTTATCGATTTATTATCTATAGCGTTTTATTTAGTTAGTTAGTTTACTACCAAAGCATTTTTTGAATAGGATTTTGAAAGTTATATTTAACTTGCGAGGGGTACCCGGCGTTGCCCGGGTGTTTGGAGGTGCGTGTGGAAACTCCAGGGGTGGGGGGAGGGGTTAAAAAAAATGTTTTGGTAGGTAAGTATGAGGATCGAACCCGAACCCCTGAGGTAATGTTGTAAATTAAAGTGTGAAGAAAAAAAAAAAAAAACAAAAAAAAAAAAACGTGCGACGGCAACCATTGCCCCACCGCAACATGCTAACGGAAACACGTTTGAATTTATTTAATTACTTGGATTTGGCAGGTGCCCGTTTTAAGGAGTTAATGAGGTCAAGTTTGACTGCAGGATAGTATCATTTACTGCGGGAACGCTTCCCAAGATGTTATAGGAAAAAGACTAACCCACATGCGGCGAGCGACAAATGTTGAATATTTATCTTCCTGAAATCGAGCAAATTAAATAGACAGGCGAGCTTCGTTGTTAACTCTGAGATATTACGATTTATATGCGATATAAAAAGTTTTAAAAAGTTGTGAAGCGACCAACCGCTGCTCTGAAAAAAGCCTTTTGTAGACATACAGAAAAAGCGAACACACATACATACATACATTTTCGCTTTTATATTTATAGATTATATATTGAGGTATCGTTTGATCATTAATTTTTTTTAAAGAGCCTGATCTGGTAGCATACGACAATTTGTTTTGACTGAAAAAAAAAAAAAAAAGAAAAAAGCCAATAAAATTAAATTTTAATGAAAAGTTGGCTTTGTATTACTGTACACAGATTCGAAAAAGTTGTCAAAAAACAAATATATAACAAATAAATGTTATCAAAGGCAAGATAAGTTATTTTTCTACCTAGCTGGATATAATTTTCGTGTTTTATTCAATATAACATGTTTATTCAGCTCGAAAAACATACAGTGTTTACCGATGTATTGGAAAATTCAAGATGGCGCCTCACTCTCTTTAACACGGTAAGTTTGGGAAAAGGTGTTATAAATAAAAAACTAGACAAAATACTATTAAAAACCCGCCGAATATATGTCAACCTATGTCACGGTAACATATATTGAACGAGTTTTTAACAGTATTTTATCCAGTTTTTTATTTATAACACCTTTTCCCAAACTTACCGTGTTAAAAAGAGAGTCAGACGCCATCTTGAATTTTCCAATACATCGGTAAACACTGTATGGTTTTCGAGCTGAATAAACATGTTATATTGAATAAAAACACTAAAAATATATCCAGTTTGGTAAAAAAGTAACTTATCTTGCCTTTGATAACATTTGTTATATATTTGTTTTTTGACAACTTTTTCGAATCTATGTGTACAGTAATACAAACCCGAAAAATCTTAATTGGTCAGGTTTCAGATACCCAGACTTCCCAGTTCCGTTTATTTGACCTTTTAAATCTCCCGGTGGCAGTGTGCACCCAGCGAACTGCACCCTTATTAAAAGTCAGACTTGTTTAGTTTATTCTTATCTAGTGTTGGGTCTCGAAGACTTGCCCATTTCATAACAACCGGAAATAACCGTTTTTGTTTATGCTTCACTGCCTCCAATCAAATGTGGGATGAAGAAAGAATGATGACGTCATCATCAGCTGATGAAAGAATTGGCTCACTTGGCAAGAAAACAGTTAGCCTGAGAGACTGAACACACAATCATTTCCAACCAGTTTATTATTCGTTTTATACTTACTATTATCGCTACTAAGTTTTAGGAAAACATTCATAGCATAGAAATAAACAAAACAAATCTTTAAACTGGAGATTCAGGATTATCAGAGAGGCGGTAGCACTCTCTATATAGGGATGGCCCGTACACGCCTAGATATGCCTACAAAACAAAACTATCCAAATCTCAACTAAAATCAACTTATAAGTTTCAAAAAACATATATTCTTACAGAGAAGTGTCTTACGAATCCATCGAGTGTCAGAACGTCGGTTAAAATGTCAAAAGAGAGCAAAAAAAAAAAGGGTACAAAAATGGCCAATTGTTCTTCTTTCTTCTTCTTTCTTTTGAGACGATGTATCTCGGTGTACGAACGGTCTCTGACAACAGTTCAAGCATCAATCGACTGCTCTATACACGGAGAAGTGCAGTTACCCATCGCTTTTTAGCTAACTCCATAATTAAATAACAGTACGTGTAATAACAAGTTTTAAACACTATATACCCAATGTAGACAGACCACTTCGAACACGGAACTTCTTTCAAAAGGGACAGCTCCAAATAATACACCGGATGCTCACAGACGTTCCAGTTTGCCAGTGGCCTATATTTCTTGGACGCTGAATATTTGAGGTGAACGTTAAGGTTTTTTCTTTAAACAGTAACCCACCAGCGTTAATGAAACCACGAAATCTTTATCTCAGTTGATCAAAATTGTTATAAGAGTAACCTATCAGCAAGTACGACGTCAAAAAACAATGTTATAAAAACAAATAATTCTTCAGATTTTGGACTGTAAAATATGTACAAAATGTCAATGCTGTGACCAGGATTCGAACCTAAGTTAGCACGGCCACAATGTGGGGTCCTAACCTCTAGACGATCACGGCTAACACTGACGTCTGTCGCTCTTGGCAGAAAGACACATGACTACTGTCAAACTATTGAAAAATAAGGAGGAAACTTGAAATTCTCACGCATGCGCAAAAATACACTATAGCAACCATTGTTAAATGCAGCTGAATCTCTTCGTTCGCTAAGAAAAGTAGATCAGACCAGTTCTTCTAAGAACTCACCAAACGCCAAAGGAAATAAATTAAATTAACCGCAAAAGAAACTGCAAGAAAGTCAAGAAAAATTTAATAGTGAAGGTATGAACATTTTAGAACTTTATAATACTCTAACTGTTTTATCAGAGAGGCGGTAGCACTCTATGTAATATAGAACCGATGGAGGACCAAGAGGCAACCCCTAAGGCCCAAAACCCAAAGACCTAAAACCCAGCCGGAAGCGACCTGCTACTAATGGAGACGGCAATGAGCCGCCTCCTAAAAAAGACAATACTATCATAAATGTAAGTTTAAAAATAAGACTGTAAGTAAAAATACTAATTAACAAGAATAAAAAAGCATTGGAAATGCAAAAGGATATAGGGATGGTATGCCAAAAAGTATACAAACAAGATAGCTATGAATGGCTAGGCACATGGAAATAGAATTGCATCCAAAGTATAGCCCTATAGCTTTTTATAACTGAAATGATGGCACGGAATGAAGATTGGAGAAAAGCTATAGGGCTATACTTTGGATGCAATTCTATTTCCATGTGCCTAGCCATTCATAGCTATCTTGTTTGTATACTTTTTGGCATACCATCCCTATATCCTGCTAGTACATATATAAATATATCTAGGAAGGAGAGAGAGAGAGAGAGAGAGAGAGAGAGAGAGAGAGAGAGTTAAAATAGTTTTTAAGGGGGTCAAAAATGGGTCTAATTGAAAAAAGAAATCGTTATACATTTTGTACATTCATCTTAGTTTATTTTTAATCAGTCCATATGCAGGTCGTCACATTGGTACAACGGTAACATCATCAGCTTTGAATCCTACAGTTTTGCTTTCGATTATAGCTGATGGCACCCAAATACTTTTTTTTTTTTTACTTTAGAAATCACGACTATAATAATATATACGAAATCTGGACAAATTAAAATATCATATTTAAGCGTATTTTACGACCGGGCAAAGACATATCCAACTTTAATGAAATTTAAACCATATGTATAAAGCACCAATTGAGAGTTCATAGTATTCGAACTATTGTGCTTATCTTGAGTGTTATTTCCACATTTCAGCCGATGTAACCTCCAGCTTTCTTAAGGCTTATCTTGTTTAAATCGTGAATCTGCACAGAAGGTTTGAGATTACCCCGTTCAAAACCTAAAAAGTAACACTTAAGATGAGAACAGTAGCCTGAATAATTCAAACAATAAAAATTATCAATCCTTATCTAAAATAAATTTGCCAACATAATTCAGAGTTTTTCAAAAGTGGAACAAGGGAGAAGGATGTTGCTTAAAAAAAAAAAAAAAAAAAGAAAAAAAAAAAGGCCATGTAGTGTAATGAGCATAGTGAAAGGGGACATAGTACTGTTCCTCATTCAATCCTGGGCAACATCGGATCTTCTTACCAGTTTTTGATAAATTACATTTTTGCAACAAAATTTATTTTCTTAAACAAATAAACACCTTTTTTTTATTTAGTAATCTGGGAATAATAACATGTCTTCTGACATTAAAACCGTGAAAATATTTCATAGAAATTGTTTTTGTTGTTGTTATTTTGCACAAAAATTGCATATAGACTCAAAAGCATTCGATTTTCCATGCTAAATTATGACGATCAAATTAGAACTGCTGGTGCGATATTATTACAGGATTAATTATTGATTTCTACTGTTGTACAACTGCTTGTTTGTTGCGGCATTGCAAGGAGGATTTATTTATCTGCCTTTTGCAGCAGCAAGGTTAGACACAAGGTATGCTTAAAGTAGGGGAAACAGCTCTCCCCCTTGCTACCGAAAAAGGGGCATGTTGACTCGGCTGTAAAAATAGTCTAGTTGATCTAGGCTCGGCATAGGGTGCTTTAAGCAATACCCCACACCATCCTTAAAAAAAATAAATAAATAAAAAGAAAAAATAATGAAGGAAGCTAGGAAAGAGGAAGAGGTGAGAAGAAAGGAGAATAGCAGCCATAATGTATAATCTGAATGCAATATCAATGACTTATCTCCCCTTTTCATCTACACGGATGGGCTTGCTTAACTCCAAACAGTGAAAAAAAAAAAAAGAAAAAAAAGAAATTTTTTTTTAACCAGGCGAGAATAAAGGCTAATGAATGTCGGTAGAGAGTGAGACAACACTATAATGATTAATAATAGTGGAAATGGGGTAGGGTTTGATTATTTAAGAGGACGGTTTAACAAGAACTTGTTTGCATGAGACTTGAAAACGTCCATGTTATAGTCAGCTAGGAAGTAACCCCATGGTATTGTGTTCCACAAATGGACAGTTCTAGAAAGAAACTTTGCTCATGGAATTTTCGTTTAGCTTTAGGCACAGATAGAAAGTTAGGGAAATTGACAGTTGTAGCTAGACAAGTATTTTTTGCAAATGTTTTGCAAGGCGGAGGTCTATAGATTGAAACTCAGTCGAGCACCTGCTATGAATTAAATGAGAAGCTTGCTTCTATCAATTTATATATTGCAGAAGAAATCTGTAGAAAATAAAAATAAAAATGCGATTTGTACATTTGTAACTTAGTAGATCTAGAATTAGTTATTTATTCATAATTGATCATAGACTTATTTTTTAACTAGCAGGGGGGGGGGGCTTGCCATTGCCAGTCTTTAAACATGCTTAATATATTTTAATTCAAACAGATTTTGTATTTATTATTCCAGAATCAATTCTCTATTGAATATATATATATATATATACACGATTACTTCATTTAATCACATAATATACGAAAATATAATTTTATGCGTAAATTTTTCAGTATTTACTTTAACAGTGCTCAATACATAGGTAGAGCTAGGTAGTAAATTATGAAAAATATATATGTCAATTAAGCTACACAGAATATTCCACGTTTCATTCTTGTGAGAAGCCTAACGAATTCTCACGAGAATGAAACACAGAATATTTTGTGCAGCTTAATTGACATATATATATATATATATATATATATATATATATATATATATTATATATATAGTACTGATTTTAAAAGTAAAAAAATGATTTGGATGCGATCAACTAGAATCGAAACCAAACCATTTAACGCCCCTGCCACACTTCCTACCGTTTGAGGTAATCCAACAGATAGGTTATAAAATTAAACAACTTTCAGCTATGATTAGTTTACGTCAATGTCGGCAAGTTGAAATGAACATTTTGCATTTCAACTGCCGACCTCAGTATGTGTTATTTATCCATCCAAACAAAGATTTTACTCATTATAAACCATCCTTGGTGTATTATTACTATTTCCTGTTACTTTCAGCGTTATGTGACCAGTAGTTTAAGAGTTTATTGGTTGAATATTTACACATCGACACATACATACATACATACATACGTCAGCCTCTCCCTGACGACCCCCTAGCCCTTAAATCTTTCTTTCCAACACATTCACCATATGTCAGTATATCGTTATTACCAAGACTGTATAAATACATTATCTTCTCTATTTATATAAAGTTAGGTATGCATATATGCTTACATAGTTGTGCATACAGGATTCACTCCTAAACTATTCAATCAATCATCATAAATTTTGGAACACACTTGCTAGACGTAAGGGTCGACAATATGGCCTATATCTATTTTCATGCAAATGGGTCATTATAATGATAATATTAATACGTAAAATAACGCCACTTATGCAGATTTTGGACTGCTTAACATTATTTAGAAAGCCATTCTTAAAATGGGGAGGGGAGGGAGTTTTGTAACTATTCTGTACTTTCACTCAACAATTTAATAAAAGGATACCATAATATTAGAGTTTAACTTGAAGATCTCAACAAAAAAAAAAATAAATAAATAAATAAAATAAAATAGTATTGTTCGTATTCTGCCTAAGTACCAAAACAGTTTTCAAAATAATGATACTCAATCGTTTACAATTAGTATTGCGTTTTGGCATTAAATAACACTAAAAGGATTGTTATGCTGTAAAACAAACAAATCATTGCATTCATTGTATTTTGTGTCATCATAATATTAATCATTATTATTAATTGTGGTATAATAGCAACAGCACCCCTCCCCCAAAGTCCAACCCTCCCTCACAATTATGGTAGCAACATGGCAGTGTTAGAACTACGAATGGGAGTTTATTTAGAATTAAACATGATTAAAAAAAAAAATGTTAAAATACAAAAAAATCTTTGTTTCCTGTTACAAAGCAAGGAGGTCATATTCTAAAAATCACGTAAATTGATTAAGTAGTTCTTTTTGTTTGTTTTTTAACAGATCAAATGTTAATTTTTTAGCAATTAAAAAGTTTCAGTTATTTTGAATACAAACAAAATCTCTGTAATCCAATCGAATTGTCGCCCTTGAATTTGTGGAAAATTTAAAACACTATGGCAGCTCCTGGCCATCTCCTCACTTCCCCTTAAAGGTTGATTTTCTTAAGAAACCCCCCCCCCCCAAAAAAAATTGATTAATTTACGTTTTTCTTTTTTTTTTTTTTTTGTAATATGACATCTTCGTTCCTGACGAATACGTACATCATGTAGACTTTATTGTATTTTTGTTTTTTTCACAAAGTATAATTCTAATTAAGCACCCTTTGATGTCAGAAACTGCGATTCTTAGCAGGATCATCTCTGGTGGACAACTCTGGTAGCCAGTGGTATTAGGGTCACAACCCGTCTAACAGGGCAATGATGTAAACCCAGAAGTGAATGATCAGAATCTCATTCTTTGGTCATCTCTTTTGTAAATATGTGCCAGGCTTGAATTAATAAATTAACAGAGTGAAGATAACAACGTTGCTTCTTTGCATGTAAAACTTTCATTCCTGTGTATGGTCTAGGGCAAACCTTCCCCGATTTTGTATGCAACTATTTGGCCTGGTTTGGGATATTGGTGTAAAAACCTGCAATCTTGAAGGTCTAACGAATAGCTGAGACCAGTGAGGAGGACTTCATGCAAGTCAGACAATCCTGAGCACGATCATATAATATCAACTTTATGCAGAAGACTACTCAGAATAACAGCAGTATTTTAATCAACCAGTGATAAACTTGGCATGCCATAGGCACTTCTTGCAAAATTTTGGTGCAATTTTGATCAATAGTTTTGGAGCCTGTAAGTGACAAAGAAAAATTTCCCAAAAGGCTCAAGTGTGATCTAGATTGTTTTGTTTACAAAGATGACCTCACAGTGTTGTCATGGATGGCTAGTTATATTATTACGATTAAAAAAAAAAATGTTGTTTTATTTTCATTTTGTGCACAAGTGTGACAGTTAAATTTACAACAGTTTGATTTTATATTATTACAGATTGAACTTCAAATTCTATCATCATGTCAGTTTTATTTATTTCATTCCCTGGTTTCTTTCCACCTTGTTTGATTCGTAGCTAGACATGGTCAAGTAGGAGCTAGTTGGCTGTCATGGTCATCTCTCCACCTCATGGTCCATCCTGTTGCTCTATATGTTCAACTGTTGTCTGTATCTCAAAAGGTGACCTGCTTATCCATATTTTACCGCTTGTATGACAGAAGTGACAATTTCATTTACTTCAGTTTGCTGTTTGGTCCAGGAATTTCTTTTTCTTTTGTGTAGACTGAGACAGAGCATAATGCATTCCATCTTGCAATGTGCCAACATTGTTATAATTTAAACAGCATAATATTGAATATTGTCGAATAATTTTTTTATCCAATGGGCTTTAGCAGGGTGGATGAATTTGACTAGTCACAGAAAAACAGACAAAACTAACAGAGAAAAGCGTTTCTTAGACTTTAAAACAATATATCGTACTTTTGTTGTTGTAAATGTTATAAAAAATGACAACACAGTTAAGCTTGATAAACGAGTGTAATTTACTAATAAATAAATAAAGTTTTGGCCTTTTCCTAGGTCTTTTCCATTGCATTATGGTCCATTCTGTCACTCTATATGTCTACCTCTTGCCTGTATATCTCGAAAAGTGACCTGCTTATCTATGTTTTACCATTCTTATAGTGATGATAATGTCGTTTACTTCAGTTTGCTGTCTGGTCCAGGCGTTTCTTTTTCAATAGCAAACTATACCAGGTTTTAATGCTTAATTCAGAGAGAGCAGTATTGTATTATCTGTTCTGTTCTCATGGGACCATCCTCCCAGATATTACCTCCTCTTTTAGGGAGGTAGTGTAGTACATGTTAGTTCATCATTACCTTTCAGGCATTACCTCTTTTTTTTTTTTTTTTTTTTGAGAGAGATAACAGTGTAGTATATTTTCTTTCGCCATAATACCATACTCCTAGGCATTAGCTCCTCTTTTTTTAGGATGATGGAACCGTGAAGTATATAGTCGCTAATCATGATACCATCATCTCAGGCATTACCTCCTCTTTTTGGGGAGGGGGAGCAGTGTTGTATGTATTCGTTTGTTACGTACCATCCTCCTAGCAAAAATATGCGATCGGAGCATGAATAATAGAATTAAAAAAAAAATGGTTATTTTATTTATTTTTTTTTTTTTCTATTTGAATTGATGACAAATTTCACAAATCAATAAGCATAAAAACAGGTTGGGAACCACTGAGTGACCATTAAGTTATGCTAGTACTTATAGAAGCAGTACTATCAATATTGTTGTTTTAAAAAAAAAATGCTAATACGTATTGATTTTTTTTTTTTTTTTTGTTAGAATGTTAAGTTTAACTTAAAAATAACAGCAAAACATTAAATAAACAATTTAGCATTAAATGAAAGAGAAAGAAAATACATATTCATTTAAATATCGAGTTTCAATCCAGGTGTCAAATTAAATTTATAGTTCAACAATTAAAATCATTACAACTCTACACTCCAAACATTTGCCATTTCTTGAAAATGTCAAAAATGAACAATTATTAAATGTCAAAAATTGGTAAAATTTTACTCTTTGCCCCCCATGCTATCAAATAAAGTAAAAATAAGATTTTAATGATTTTCAGAAAAGCTAACAAAACAAAAAAGACAAAATCTTACCAAAGGCAAGCTAAGTTACTCTTTTACCTACCTGCATAAGTTTTTAAGTTTTAACTTATTTTAAAGTGTGTTTTTTTTTTTTTACTTAAAAATAAAAATAGTGTAAAACATGTAGAGTTTGAACAAAAACTAAAATGGTGGTCTTGTTCAGGTCTTAATTAGTCAAAAATCGAAATTCAAACAAAATATTGGTAGAACATTATATTTTCGCACGACATTTATCAGAGGTGTTTCTTTCTATCCAGACTTTTAATTTTCGATTTTTGGGACCATTTTTGGGGGGTTTTTTTTCATTCTAATCTATTTTAAGCAACCTTCATTTTTAAGTAAAAAAAAAAAAAAAAAAAAAAAAAACTTTAAAATAAAAACACAAAAAAATTATCCAGGTAGGTAGAATAGTAACTTAGCTTGGTTTTGGTAACATTTAATTGTATATTTAGATTATCAACCCTTTTTTGCTTTGTTAGATCTTCTGGAAAAAAAAAAAAAAAAAAAAATCAAAGATTCTATTTTTTCTTCTGTGCAATTACACATCTAATAATAAAACTTTTAGATTTTAGAGGAGGGGGTTCACATTACTGTATAAATTTAATGTAAATATAACCTAAAATGATCTATTTTTTTTAACACTAACAGATTGCCTGGGAGAGAACGACCGTCATTTTAGAAATAGAAAACAAGAATTGATTATTCTATGTTAAATGTATAGAGTAAAGTGGATGCTTGTTAAGATAGAGTCGACAGATCGAATTTTTAAATATGTCGATTTAAGTAAAAACAATATTACCAACTGAATTGTCACGTCGAAAATAGTAATATCCAAAAATTATGAACATTCAGAGTAGAATTGCTAGTGATTTAGTAAAACACAAGTCTTTCGCTATAAGGCTAAAATGTTGGTCACCATTAAAATGTAATGTAAAATATGCGTTCCGAGTTATGTCCCCCTGTATATGAACTCTTCAACGTCTACTTTATACATCTAAGAAGAATATAATTTTCTCACCCAATTTTCTGTAACAATTTTAATCATAAATAACTTTCTACTCGATGAGTTTTCGTAATTTTTGGATATAGTACTATTTTTGACATGGCAGTTAAGTATGTAGTATTGCTTTTGCTTAAAACGACATATTAAAAAAAAAAAAATCGATCAGTCGTCTATCTTAACAAGCACCATAAAGTGTACTCCTCTCCTACTCTAAAATATTTTATTTCTATTAAAAGATTTTCCATTGTGACAACGTAATCACCGGTGAAAAAGGAGAAAATCATTTTTATTTTCCAGTTGACAACCTAGGAGTAAAGGATGAACAGTCTCAGTCTCTCTCAAATTAACCACCGAACAGTAATTTATCCATTGCGCCCCTATTGTAGAAATCTGTAATTCTACCGAATTTGAACCGAACTTTTCTTTTTTTTTTTTTTTTTAACCCTGACTAACCCTAATCTAAATTTTAGGTTTCGTTGAAAGAAAGCCAATTTAAATTCGGTTCAAATTCTGTAGAAGCACCTAGAAATCAACCAACTACGCAATAATGTAAAAATAAGTATTCATTGTTGTCAACAAAAATACAAAAGCAACAACAGGGATCAATTTAAAATTGAGTTTTAAGTAATAAAATAGTCATCCATTCCATTTGAGGTCTACACGACAGCAAGCAAGAAGCACCTACGATAATAAATTAACGATTTTAATGAATGAAAAAGTGATAGTAAAAACTGAACGGAAAAATTAATGAGCACGTTTACAAGTTAAAAAAATATTGGATTTAGATTTTTTTTTTTTTGTCAATCCTTATTGACTTGCCTTCCTACAAAGGAAGAGGCAGGCACAAGGTCAGTTTTGATAGGAAGAAAAACTCAGCTCCACAAGATTAGACGCAGAGTTTGGATTGGGATAAAAATTAAAATTGCCTCAGTGTAGAAGGACCCCTTGATACTTCTACAGTTCACAAGCAAATTTAGAAAGTCATTCTTAACAGTGCGTGTGTGTGTGTGTGTGGGGGGGCTTTGTTAACTCTTACGTTGACCGGACAGACCGCCTAAAATGAAAACCATTTGCTTGTGAATGTTAAACTGCACTAGTACTGATTTCTCCTTCACTGAACAGATACTGCACTTTACTGCTCCTTGTCTTGGATTATTTAATTTTTATTATTTATTATTTAAAAATAAATATTTCTTGTATGGGATGAATGGGGTTGTTGGGGTACATGATCAAATTATTATGTACAAAGAAAAGCAAAGAGGGTTAAAGGATATCAATTATATACTTTTGAAATTCTTAGGATTATTAAAGAAATGGGAAGGGGCTTAATTAAGATTTCCAAAATAATGGGGTAGAGAATACTAAAAAAGTAACACATGTTTCTATCTGTCCTTGCAATTAATTTATCAGCATGACTGATTAAAAAAAAGTATTTATGCAGAATACGAACCGTGCTGTAATAACGTTATTATTAACACCAATGGTACTTATTTGTAATGAACATATCCAAAAATTACGAAAAACGATAAGGTAGAAAAAATAATTAATGAAAATAGTTTTCGAAGACAATTAGAGAAAAAAAACAGAAAGTTTGACTCGTAACAATGGAGGTAATAATTTTCTAAAATCATAAGCCAATTTAACAAAACTCAATGTTCGCTTATTTTCTTCGAAAACTATTTTCATTCATAATTATTTTTCTACCTAATCGTTTTTCATAATTTTTGGATATGTTCATTATTGCGACATAATTAAGTAGATAACATTGGTTTTACGTGAAACTCAATATTTCGATTTTCGCTCTAATGCTGAAGAAACACCAAATTGAATTTAACTTAAAAAAAAAAAAAAAAACCCAACTATCTAAAAAGAAAAATAGCATGATCCGTTTCCTGTATAAATAAATTGGAAGAATCCCCCCCCCCAAAAAAAAAAACAGCAAATCTAAAACAATTAGAATAAAATGGATGGGTTAAGAAAAAAAATGGATCTGCAAAGGACATTTTAATTGAAATATTTATATTAAATATTGAAGTTTTTAGCTTCAAGATGTTTGTCATTGAAACATTATCTTAACCGAATTAGTTCAACCAACGTTGCTGAATTTTTGAGACGAGGATTGGTTATTTGTATTTTGGATTCATTGGACTACTATTCTCATCTCGAGATCTGAAGTTCTGAGGTTACATCGACGGAAACGGTGTGAAAATGACACTCAAGATGAGAACAGTAGTCCGACGAAAACAAACGAATTTAATTTAATGATCAAATTAGATTATTATTTAATTTATTATAAAACTATAAGTTAGTTAAGATGATGCTGTCACAATGACATCTATCTTAAAGCTGAAAAGTTCCATATAACGCATTAAATAGACACATCTACCCTACCTAAAAATGGTCATAATATCAGATCAATTTACTATTTGTTTCATTTAATAAAACCATCCTCGACTTTGTGATCACTTATGGCCGTATAAAAACTAGATAAGTAAAAAAAAAAAAAAATTGTGGCTTATTTTGAAGTACACTCATTAAAATAAAAAAAAATCAGAAAAATCTTTATGATGTACGGAACCAATGTGTCATATTCCAAAAATCGCGTAAATTGATCAAGTAGTTTTTTTTTTTTTTCTGGTGTTTTTGACAATCAACTTTTATAACGAAGTGAGACGTGGTCAATTTTGATCGGCCAGGTTTTTGGTCAAGCAATCGAGCATAAATAAGGGAGGGACAACTCAATTCGAAGTATCGAGATCAAATTCAGCCTTACAAAGAATGCATTTATAGAATCGCTAAAAATCGTAAATTTTTCTTTTCTTTAACTAAAAAACTACTTGATCAATTTACGTGATTTTTTTTAATATGATACGAGACACATACGTCGTCTATTTTTTTCTTTTAGTGTCATTGGTAATTCTAAATAAACAAAAAAAAATGGGTTAGCAATTTTTCAGGTTAAAAAGAAAAATATCTTATGTGGATTATTCTTTTAACAGCCTACTACTTCCATTATTTTTTAACATCATTTAAACTAACTAATAATCTTACAATAACTATTTATTGCTAGTTATAGTGTATACACACACGCACCTGCTAATTGTAATATTAAAGCAACAGGGTGGTCGAAATATCAGGGATTAGGTTTTAGTCTAAATTATGTAGTAAACAGAGCCCCCATTTTGTGACTACATTAATTTGCGATCGTATATTTTAGTATTCATATTGTCAGCTGAAAAAGAGAGAAATTAACACGCTTAATAAAAATGTTATATATTTTCCCCTGTAAATATTTATATATACATTTTTTTTTTCATTTTATTTATTTTTTTTAAGTAACAAAGCTGAAATAAGAAAAAAACACTGGAGAAATTAAGAAATAGGTCTACTGGTTATTTATTTATTTATTTATTTTTTTTTTTTAAGAATTTCGAGAAATACGATTTTCGTTTTCTTTAATTTGGTTTATAAGCACAAATGAACAATAATACTTGACTTTTGCTGATGGACGTTAATTTTAATCTGAAAATCGCTTCGAATCAACAGTTAAAAGGCTTCAAAATCGCTTCAGAATGTCTAAGGCTACGACATAAACATTTATGTCGGACATCTTTTTTTTTCTTTAGTTATATATTCAAAAGTCAAAACGAGTTATTCGACGAGAGGAAAAAACAAACAATATAGTAATCGTTTATATTGAAACGGTTAACTTTCAAAATGGCTGTAAAATTTTATCGACTCATGTCGGATTTGCTAAGCGGTGATAGAGTAATTTCATCCACCGTTTTAATCTGTCAGAATTTTGCAGATTTCTATTTTTTTTTTATTTATTACAAATATTAATTTGCTTTTTATTTTGGAAATATTAATTAGCAAATAATAAAATCAAGTGTTTATTGAAATGTTGTCATTCGGACTTAGGACCAGTGGTAAGGGACATTGTGTTTTGCAAGAAACAATAAAATGAGTGTTAATTTAAATTAAATTAAAATATAGTAACAATAATGACGTCACCAATATAGAATATTGCCGAATAAATTGCCTTTAAAAGTACAATCAGAAAACAAAAATATTTGGAAACAAAAAATAAATCAAAAAAAAAAAAATAAATAAAAAATAAGATTTAGACGCTATTTCTGCAGTTGACAGATCCTACCATTTTTTATTTATTTATTTATTTATTTTTTTAGGTAAGATCCAAGTTAAATTCTATTTTTACGAAATCTTTTGTTTATTAAATTACAAAGTAGAAGTACAGAATTAACAACGCGCCACTCCCCATGTTAAGAATGGATTTCTAAATGTTAATTTCAGCACGGTTCGTAAAATGAAGAAGTACCAATTAAACATAAAATTTATTTGCTCTATCATCGCCGCTGACGCCGCTTCTTCACAAATCACAGAAAACTAGTCGATACTATTTGGCTGCCATTTTGGAAGCTAACCGTTTCAATGTTTGATTAATAGTAAATAAAAAATATAGTTTGACGTATATTTATCAAAGTTTCGCAAGATAAACGAAAGATCCTATATGATCTCGCTGTGTGTCAATTTGAAAGTAAATTTCTAATTAGAATTAAATTTTATAGACAAATGTCAAATATTAATGTTCGTTTGTGGTTGTAAATTAAATATAAACAATATTTATTTATTTATAGAGGGTCACGAGGTATTATGGGAAAATCTGAATGAGATTTTTTTCTTTAAAGAAGACTCAAAGAAAGATGAAATATAAATAAACAATGACGTAAATAAATAGTAGGGCAGTCTGGGTGGACTGGTTTACTTACTGGCAATCGTTCATAATTTCCTCCTGTGTCCGAATCTGTACGGGGGCGAATTTTTCCACCTTTTCTTCGAAATTGCAAAAACATTTTGTGATTTTTTCATCGAATGTGTTGACGAGGTCCTCAAGCGATCCGGACACGGTTTCACCGAAGTGGTTCTCAACAACCAAATTGTTGTCATTCCTCTCATTCGGTCCTTTCGAAGGCTTGGGGTTCTTGTTGGAGTTCTCCACGTCCGTGACGGTCTGGAAATCGTTAAAATCGTTCCACTCGTCGCTCTCGAAGGTGGCCAGGGGAGCCTCGAATTGTAGTTCCGCCATCTTAAGGCCCCGCATCCTCGCAGCAAGAAATGACGGCCTTCACCTTCAGCAGCAAATAATTAGGAGAAAAAAAAAGATCGTAATAATTTTCTTTTCAATTGATAAAAATATATATATATATTAAAATTGTTATTTTTTATAATTCTATATCCTTCTGATTATTTTTTGCCTCTTTCAACGGCAAAATGATAGCTGATATCTTCCATTTAAACCTAACCTTTTTTCCACTAGTAAATCCGAACCGAATTTCTTCTAGCTCTGACTGAATGTCGTGTCGTCTGCTTCTCATTAAAGTAGACTAGCCCCGCCCCTTTTAAATAAAATAAGCCTCGCCCCCCTCTGCATTGGTATTTTACTATTATTAGTATTATTATCACTAATATTCTATATCTTTTTATCAATATAGCGTGATATTATTATTATTATTATTATCGATACTATTATAGTAGTAGCTGCTTCTATGTATTGCTATAAAGAAATTTAATCTACACATTAGCGCAGTCAGTGAGTGGTTCCCAGCCACCTCGCAACGGCACATTAGTGTATACTGTATCGCGATAGAGGTTATAGATGGAAATTACAAATTCTTACATGTGGAAAACAGCTTCCATATCGTTATTACCGGAGACATTTGTATGAATAAATATTAACTCACACATTATTACTTACGTGATATGAATAATTAAATATATTTAAAAAACAAAAAAAAAAAAAAACAAAGAAATAAAACGCATAATAAATCTTTTGCTAGGTATTTTGCTAGGTATTTTGATTTTTGCATACGAGTAAGCATTGTTAAATATTTATTTAAATGTTTATCATTTTGTGATAGATGTGCCGCGTAAATTTTAAAGAGCTGACTAGATTGCCGCCATATTAAAAAAAAAAATTTTAAGCCTGGGAACCAACTGCATTAGCGTAATTGCTGTAGCTGCGCAAATGCTGCTAACAGATGGTTTTAGCTAAAGCAGTGGCAGTTTAAATTTAAAAAGTTAATTTTAATTATTATCAAAACAAGATTTAGTTCCTAATAAAAATGACGCATACATACACATGTAAATATTTTTTTTATATAAAAGCAATCAAACGGTTGTAGCTAATTATAAATCTGAAAAAAAAGAAAGAAAAAAGGTTAATACCTTTAGCAAAATACAATTTTACTGTAAGTGATTACGTCTTTTTTAAGCTGTGTCCGTCCTTCGCTCAGTCTGTGTTAGACTGTCAAGCTAAAGTTAGAAATAGCTTTTTGTGCTTAAGCTTGAAATAACATTTTCGTCAGTCGACCTTGTTAAGTTAGAAATAACATTTTCTTTGGTATGGTCTGGTTTGAAATAGCATTTTCTTTGGTCTGGTTTAATCTGAGATAGTATTTTCTTTGGTCTACTATGTTTTGGTTTGAAATAGCATTTTCTTTGGTCTGGTATAGTATGGTTGAAAATAGTATTTTCTTTGGTCTGGTTTAGTCTGGTCTGAAATAACATTTTCTTTGCTCTAGTATGGTTTGATTTAAATGATATTTTCTTTGGTCTGGCATAACCTGGTTTGAAATAGCATTTTCTTTGGTCTGATTTAGTCTAGTCAGAAATAGGATTTTCTTTGGTCTGTCATAATCTAGTTTGAAATCGCATTTTTATAATTCTGTTATACTTAAGTAAGAAATAACTATTTTAGATTCATCTACACATCTCTATATATTTTGAATATTTTTTTAAAACTCCTTTTCGCCCCAAACCCAGGCATTTTGTTATTTGGAACATTAGGAGCTACTATTTGAGATCGTTTCTAACAGAAGACTGTGGGGAATTGAACAGCGAAATGTTTGTTCACCTTACATTTAAACTTCTGCAGATTTTTATAGTCAAGGAAGCAAGAAGTAAGGAGGGAATTCCATACTCCAAGGGGAGAAACTGTTAACATAGAAGGTTTTCTGGCATCTAGGGACTCCAACACTGAAGGGGTGGAATTTTGCTGCATGTCAAATTAGTTGGGAATATGTACGTCAAGGCAGAACAAGTGCTATAAGATCATTGAAGCAAATTCAATTAAAGTACTTGTAGACCAGGCACATGGATTGTGTTGATGAGAAAAAGGTTGGATTTAGTTGATAGTGTGAGACGTATTGGATTTGAGACTCTTTTTTTGATCCTGTCTAAGAAAAGGGAGAAACTAGTGGTGGACTGGTGGATATACCAGCCCAGGTATGACAACAATACTTCATGCATGGGTGAATGGTGGTTTTGTAAAGATATAGATTACTTTCTGGTGAAAGTAATTTTCTAGCACGGTAGTGGGAGCCCACTTTCTTTGCAGCATTCTAACGATTTTGCTGGTATGTCATGCTTAAGTTAAAGTGTTAAGTGCTTTCGTTGGTCTATCATGAGTAACATTTTTGTCAGTATGTCATACTAAAGTTTGATATATTATTTTCGTTGGTCTGTCACACTTAAATTAGAAATCATTTTATTTTTAGACATATTAATGAATCTACGTGTATTTTAAAATGGAATTCTTGTTGATCATTCTTAAATTTTGAATAGAATTTTAGCCAGTCTGTCAAGCTTTATTTGGATCATTTTCGTTGGTGTGATATGCTTAAATTTTGAATAGCTTCTTTTTTCTTCTTTTTTTTTTGTTAGTCTGTCATCATCACCATCGTATCGGGCGGGTTACCCGTACCAAATTTACTTTTCCCCTCCACAGGTTTCTATCTTCCATGGCCTTAGGAAGATCTTCAAGTTGTAAGCCAGTGTTAGTCTGTCAAAGTTAGATAAATTATTTTCGTTATTCTGTAATGCTTACGTCTGAAATATCTTTTTTGCTAGTCTGTCATGTTTTAGTTTGAATAGCATTTTTATCAGATGTCATTTTTCGTAAATAAATTCTTTTTAATTTTTATTGATTTATTTATTTTGCAAACAAATCTCCATTGTTTCCGTCATATTATGTTAAAATTTCGTTCAGGTGTCGTTAAAAAGTAAAGAATCTATTCAAATTAAAAATCCCTCAATAACGTCTTTGGCCACTCTATATATTAAGAACATAATTAAAACCTTTTATAAAATAAGAAAACAATAAAAACGGGTATAATAAAGATGTGTCCATTAAAAACGCTATTTCATAATATACGAGGGTCGTTTTTAAAGTAATGAATCCTATTTAAAAAAAAACAAGAAAAAACGAAAAAAAAAAACTGAAGAGTGGTAAGATAAAAACGAGCAAGATTTGTGCTCAAGAATTTATTTTTCTATAATACATACTCAAAACCATTCTTAATGCACTTGTGCCAGCGATGGCAATTTATTTATGCAATTTCTCTGATTGATGCAGATGCATAGATTTAAATTCAAATATTTGAATTTAAATTTTAGTAAACCGCTTTTGTACCTTTTAAAAAAAGCAACATGCAGGAATGTTGCATGTTGCTTTTTTTTTTGTGAGAAAAGAAACATATTAATAGTAGTCATCATCATCATCATCATCATCATCATCATCATCATCATCATCCCCACCACCACCATGGAGCTAAAAGATAAGTCTGTGACTGTGCTTAGACGTCCAGAGCACATTTTGTCACTCATATCTCCGTTGCCACTCTGAAATCGACGAACCATTTTCGAACTGTCGTGACATCTACTGCAGCGGCTTCGTAAACGTTCAACCGTCTCCGATGAATGTTGATCGGTTCATTTTTTTTTTCTGCGTGGGGGAATTCAATGACGCATCGCATGCTTCTGATGCACGTCCATGACAGGAGTTGCTTTCTTACAGTCTCACATCGTCAATATATCTGCAGCACAGAGAGATAAAATTTTCAGGTCATAAATGCATAAGTTCAGTCATCATAACAATGCAGTTTGAAATCCTTTCTGATTCATTCGGGTGGAATAAAAAATAGGAGGCATTACTTTTGGAACGCCCTTCATTATATATTTTACAGATGTATTGATACAATGTTTTTTGTTTTTTTTTGTCTGACATGTGTAATTGTGACAGAAAACATGGCAGACCAACGAAAATATTTTTCACTTTAGCTTGATAGACTGACAAAATGTTATTTCAAACTTAAGCATGCTAGACCAACAAAAATGTTAGTTTTTACTCCATTTTTTTATCAGTGTTATGAGTTAAATAGAGCTGAGAGGGACAAGATAATGAAATACCAAGGTCTTATGTACGACATGAAAAGAAACTGGAATCTTAGGAAGATCTCCATTATTCCAATAATTGTAGCAACAACCCGATTCAGGAAAAAAAAATTTAAACTGCATTACAAATATACAAGGTGACTCAAGTGCAAGAGAGATACAAACAATTGCACTTAATGGAACGGTTGGAATCTTAAAAATATCTCTCGGTTGGAATGTATGAGATAGTGGGTGAATGTTTGAGATCCGGTAGGAGGCCCCATCTCCAGCTAGAAAAAAAATGATAAGAAAAGAGAAAAACCTTATACTATTTATGTAGGATTCTATTACAACCAAGTTTATATATATATATATATATATATATATATATATATATATATATAAATTCCACAGCCAAACAAGAGCCATCCATGACAGTACACGAACCGACTGTCATGGCTCTATATAATCTCTCACATTCTGAAAATCATATATATATATATATATATATATATATATATATATATATGATTTTCAGAATGTGAGAGATTATATATAATAAATTCCACAGCCAAACAACGTCGCAGCCCACAAGAGCCATGACAGTCGGTTCGTGTACTGTCATGGCTCTTGTTTGGCTGTGGAGTTTATTATATATATATATATATATATATATATATATATATGTGTGTGTGTGTGTGTGTGTGTGTGTGTGTGTGTGTGTGTGTGTGTGTGTGTGTGTGTGTGTGTGTGGATGTTATTTGCGATCCTTTTGGGGGGTGGGGAATGAATGCAATTATATATACGAAAGTGCATTTGTTACCTAAAGGCGAGTTGGGAATAAGTTTCCCTTTAACCAATTTTGGTACTCCCAAATGGAGAGCGGCAGCGGCATATGTATTATTTTTTAAAATATAATTATCCACTGACACGTGTTTCGTCCAGCCACTCTGATGAGTCGTAGACGACGAAACACATGTCAGTGCATAATTATATTTTAATATATATATATATATATATATATATATATATATATATATATATATATATATATATATATATATAGAGAGAGAGAGAGAGAGAGAGAGAGAGAGAGAGAGATTAATAATTATATATATATATATATATATATATATATATATATATATATATATATATAAACGAAAACAAAGGGATGTAGTGTTTACCTGATATACGCAATGATAAACTTCAAACTAATATAAATAACAGTATTTATATAGAAAATTTAATCCCAACCGAATAAAAAAAAACAATACGCAATAGAGAGTAGAGCTTATTATTTTCTTTCTCTTATGTGTGTGTGTATGTGTGTGTGTGTGTGTGTGTGTGTGTGTTATTTACTTTTAAGTAAACAAATTACATTACGTCACGGCATAATGTAATTTGTTAATAAATAAAATATCTCGCCTTTTTTTTGAGCACTATTTCTAACCTGGTTATATTCATTGGCTTTTACGTTTGGATATCTATAACCTGGAATATATATATATATATATATATATATATATATATATATATATATATATATATATATATATATATATATATATATATATATATATATATATATATATATATATAACTACTTCATTTACTCACATAAAATTAATATACGAAAATATGAATTTATGCGTAAACTTTAAGTATTTACTTCAAAAGTGCTCAATACGTAGGTAGAGCTAGTTAGTAAGTTATAATATATATATATGGCGATTAAGCTACACTGAATATTCCGCGTTTCATCCACTCTATGACTCTTCAGGCTCATGCGCATAAGCCTGAAGAGTCATAGAGTGGATGAAACGCGAAATATTCAGTGTAGCTTAATCGCCATATATATTTTGTAACTTACTACTTACTATATATATATATAGGAGTTTATTTAAATCAGACAAAAACAAACAACGATTTAGTAGTAGCTGTATGACGTTACCATAATGTCTAGCACATAGAGATCAATGGATAGAAATTGGGCTGTGGTGCATTCAGGTAAAACACGAACTTACCTGCCCAAACTGTGACAATATGACACAAAGAGCTGTTACATCTAAATGACAAAGGCTTGAGAATTATAACAACATCTTTAATGATGGTGTTCTTTCAAATTCAAAGAAGAGATGGAAGGTAAAAAGAGATATTGATAAAAAAAAAACTTTAAAAAAAAAAGTAAAGGAAGAAATTCGATGTAAGTATGAACGATTCAATGGTTCAGCGTAGGTAAAGGGATGTAGGTATAATACAACGTCTTATTCTTATTCTTCTTGACTCATCGTTCTCTCAGTCGGTGTGCAGCTGCAGTAGTTCAATACATTATCCATCCGTTCACTCACGTGATCGTAAAGCTAGAAAGGGAGTGAAGCATTTACTTCTAATCAATAGAGTACAAGGATGGCCAACCCATAGCACGAGTGACAAACTTGGCACATCAGCTTTATTTTTCCCCCAACAAGTGAATTTGCAGTCTAAATAAATAAATCAATAAATAAATAAATAATTTTTTTTTAAGTTGACATTTATTTAACAGCATATATTTGTGGAAAAAGTGGAAAACGTAATTATTTACTTGATATTAAGATTATTTTTTCTGTAGATTGTGTTTAGAAAATTGATGACAGAACTTTGGTATTATGTTCTACTAGCAGGGAGACCTGGCGTTGCCCGAGATTGAATGAGAATTAATGAATGTTTCACACTTCTAATACTTTTATTGTCATCAAAATCGGTGAAATCACCCATTCGTCATGTGTTGCTCTAGTTGGGAACGTGTGATGTTAACTTTGGTTAAAATCGGACTGTTCCTTCTTTAATGTTTTTTTTTTTCGATTATCGATTTTTGGTACTTTTTGGGGTCATTCAGATACAAAACCTATATAAGACATATAAGATACATTTGTGTGAAATTTCATAAGAATCGGCCCAGCCATTTTGGAGTCCACAGGGATTTCTCTCTCTCTCTCTCTCTCTCTCTCTCTCTCTCTCTCTCTCTCTCTCTCTCTCTCTCTCTCACACACACACAGTGCCTTTTATATATAAATAGAGATATATGTAAATTATAAAAAATAATTCAATAAACGTAAGTCTGGAAAGTCTTGGTTTCTGTTGCTTTTGGTTTTTTTGTTTTTTTTTCTTTTAAACTCTTTTTTGCACTCCCAAACAAGGTATATATTGCCACTCGGACATAAACAGGTACTATTTGGGGATCACGTTTTACAGGGTATTATGAGAAGTTCAGTAGCGAGATGTCTGTTCACATTACATTTAAATTTTTGCATATCAGTACAATCAGGGAAGCAGGAAACAGAGAGGGAATTCCAAAGTCTAGCCATCTGGGGGAAGAAACTAGAAGGCTTTCACAACAGTGAAGGTGTGGGATTTTGCAAGTAAGGATTATGTACGTCGAGGAGGGGGGCGCACAGGTGATATGGACAGAGATTGGAGCTTGTGCGGGATCTATTTGACTTGATACTCTTTTATAGGTTAATGAAACAAATACTGGAGAACAGTCTTTTTTCCCTACAGATATAGATCTCTATAGATCGCAGTTGTGTGTTTTCTACTGATTAGTACTTGTTTTTCGTTGATTTATTGAGTACTCATGACTGGTGCAAGGTGACATGTACAAAAGTCAGGAGAGAGGAGATATGTTTATGGTTTCGTTGATGGAAATGCCACAGAAGTTCTTATTTATATCATGAAAGTTTTCCGAATAGAAAAAAAGCAAAACAAAAAAAAAAAAGCAATAACAAAATAAAATCTTGACACTTCTACACTATAAGGACGAAATTTTGAAGTCGATAAATGGAGTTTTCAAATAAAAAGAAACAATTGGTTCTACTGATATTTTTTTTGTCAATTCTAATAAAATACAATGGTAGCTTCCAAATTATACAGTCGAAATTACCTGAATATTACTGAATTATTAAAAAATAAACAAAACAACTTTAATCGCGTTAGCAAGGTAAAAATGTCGGCCATCTTGTTTAAATCGAAACAGAAAGTTATCTCCTTTTTGAACTCTCCTGTGTCTTATGATCGTTTTCATCAAATTCTAAATAAAAATATTTTATTTTCTTTAATGAATAATTTTCTACCTTATTGGTTTTTGTAATTTTTTTTAATATATAATCATCTTAAAAATACGAGGAATTCGTATATATCTTTGTTTTCATGTGAAATTCAGACTTACGATTTCCGAAATTTCGTCCCAATAGTGTAGAAGTGCCAAAATCTTTATACATATATGGGGGGGAGTTATATGTGCTCTTTTACACTTTCTACTTCTTTTTATTATCGCTGTTTTATTGTCGCCATTTTATCTAATCGTTGCTTATTTTTATTCATGTGACCAACCCCCAAAAACATCTTTTCATTTATGGAATTTCCCTGATTGGTACATAGATTGAAATTCAAATATTTAAATTTCAATTTTAGTCAAACGCTTTTGTACCTTTCTTTGATTCCCATTCTTGCACGTTGCTTTCTTTCTTTTTTTTTTTTGTGAGAAAAAGGAAGTAAAAAAAAAGAAAGAAGGAAAAGACAGAATAATGACAACACGGGAAGAGAAAGAAAAATAATTAATAGTAGTCATCACTAAGGCTATGGCAACAGAATATTCTTTTCATTCTTATACCCGACACAGTAAGACACAGTCAATCAACCGAGAATCACATCAGTCTCTATAAAAATAAATAAGATATTAACGGATACACACTCAAGAGTCAAAACAATAAAAAGAATATGCTGTTGTCACAACCCTAGTCGTCGTCGTCGTCGTCGTCGATGTCGTCGTCGTCATCATCATCATCATCATCATCATCATCAGCAGCAGCAGCAGCAGCAGCAGCAGCAGCAGCAGCAGCACTCTGTAGCTACAAGATAGGGCTATCTGAAGATATCGGCTGTCTGACTTAAATGCACCAAACATTTATGTTATTGTTTTTTCTTTCCCTTCGCAAAACTCAATCATGTTCTGGAAAGCAAAAAGAACAAAAAGCAATAATTTTCTCTATAAAACGGCCAAACTAAACACTATAAATATATATAAAATCTTGAAAAATAAACATAGGCTCTTTCACGTTCTCCTTTTCTTTTCATCATCACTGTTTCATTCTCGCCATTCCATCTAATAGTTGCTTCTTTCTATGGAGAAAAAAGACACAAGAACGACATTTGCTGAGTTTTCTTTAAAGGTTTATTTGGAGAGAATTGATGTAGAAGAGAGAAAGGGAGACTACTGTTATCTTAGCTAGTTACTTACTTCTTAAATTTAACTTTCACACTTAACAAAATGAGTGACAAAGATGGACAGACATCGAAGCAGCCTTAGATTATAAAGTTTTCTACATTATTGGCAGTGACTTGTTTGTATGGCTTCCACAACAGCTCCACACTATACATGGTCCAGTAAACAACAAACAATTCCTTTTTCAGTGCCGCCATTACTAGCTTACATCTTTGTCTATAAATCGGGGAAGATTTGTATCATTTTGTTTTATAACATCACTAGACTGGTTGTCCGGCGTTGCCCGGGTGTTTCGAGATGTGTGTTGAGCAAAACAAAAAGTGGTAGTAGGCAGGCAGGCTTGAACCCGTACTGCGAAGGAGGAAGAGAACGTGAAAAAATAATGTGACGTCTTTTCTGTTGCATCCCTCACCAAACCGGGAAGTGGCGAATGTTTAAACTAAGCCTAATCAATCAAAAAGAGGTGATGACTTTCCAAAATATCGGCGAAAAAAAGCGACCCCTCCTTGTAGAAAAGTGCCCAGTTGAGGATGAAAGAATTAATGTGCGTAGCCAATTTTACAATATTTGTTGTTTGAAGGGTCGAGCTTCAAAACGATACCGATCTTGTGAAAATCTATCGCCTTTGTTGAAAGTTTTAGGCAGGCATACATACATACATACATACATACATACATACATTATGATTGCAACGTCTTGTCAGACGAGTGCCACTCCCTCAGACATTTAAAATCCATGAGCCCAAATGCCTGAGGGAGTATCTATACAAAGATGATGTTACAGAGTCTTAGCTTTGTACGACAGCTAAGTCTCTCTCTCGGTTCAAAATGTTGAGATCCAGCAACAAGCAAGAGCAAGATAGCCAGCAACAAATTAAACTGCAGACCAGCTTAATGCGGGTACTGGTCTCCCGCTTTATGGTTTTTTTAAATCAGAGATTTGCTTCTCCTAGAAAGGTTGCCTTCACCACGGTTTACGGGAGCCCTCTCCACCCAATACACATATACACACACACACAAATATACACGGTGCTAGTTGGCCGTTGACCCAGAAAAAGAGTTCATTCGCCCTTTGGAAGGTCTTGTTTTTAATCCTTCAGGGAGACTAGCCGCCCTCCTCACCAAACAAGTCTGGTGGGGGAACCAGTTTAGTCGCCGGTGACCCGACCATGAGGCAGGTAGTACTGGGTTACATGGTACCAGTAGCATATGACATGACCTGACAAAAAGGCAGGCATACAAACATACATACATACATACATACATACATACATACATTTAAACAGACAAATGAGATTTATATCATACATGACATGCACTCGGTGTGACTCTTGTCAAAATTCACACTAACTGAACTGATGTCATTCTTCATCGTCCCTCTCTGTTTTGTTTACGCATTTAACCTCTGCCTCAACTTTACATCACTCATCTTTCATTCTACTCTTGGAATGATGTCGTTTTACAAATTTGGGTTACTATGACATGCACTCTGTGTGACTCTTGTCAAAATTCACACTAGATAACTTAATTAATATAGAATCCCTAATATGTAGCAAACATTCTTCTGAGAATAGCATCCAAGATGAGAACCATTGTCTGAATAATCTCGGGTATCTGTGTTTGGTTTTCATCAAAGTTATTCACAATCACACAAACTGGATTTTATTAAAGACCAGTGGAGGTACCCGGCGTTCTTGGGGGCCATATAAAATTAATAGAAGTAAAATTGTGTGTCACATCTTTATATTAAAATTTCCATCTCTCCCTATCTCTCCAACCATCTCTATACCTTTCTCTCTTTACTTCTCTTCCTTTTACCGTCCTTCTCCGTAGGCCTTGTTTTATCCTTCGCTGAACTCAGTTCTCTCTTTTGTTTTCCTGTACTGAAAAAAATGTACAGTAGAACCCCGGGATATAGCATTAATCCGTTCTGGGGTTGTGATCATAAGGTGAAATCGCCGTATGGTGGGGCTTAAGCAAAATTTTATACAGTACATATCAAAAAATACTAAAACAAAATACAATACAGTATATAATACACATGTATATAATCAAATAATATTATAAATAACACCGTAAAGCGGGGTACATGCCGTAACCAAGGACCGGAAATCATCGTATTCCACATTGTGACCTGAAAAAACCGTATCCTAGGGTCATCGTATACCAGGGTTCTACAATAATTAGGATACTGAAGCTATCTCTTTTAAATGTAATACTGTAATATATTTATTGCTTCTGGGGAACGCCGAATGGAAAAAAAAACAATTATTAAAATATCACAAGTACATACACACAAACCTATATAACTGCGTTTTTTTTTTTGTTTTTTTTACAGAAAAAAAAGAAGCTTTGTTTTTACCCAGAATGAATTTTTATTGGGTATCTTAATAGTTGTTTGACGCTGTACTAATTGTGTGAATGAATGCAATTAATTTTATCTAAATAATATTTTACTGTTTTAGTGTTTAAGTAAGCATAGAAGGGTTTCAATCAATTTAAATTAAACCAAGTATTGGAATAACTTATTTAGGCAGCAATTTGTAAAAATAAGTGGAAGCAGATCCAGAGAAAATAAATATTACTCAATTTGCCGAGAATGATAAAGTATTTTACAAAAAGTGTTATTTGTAAATTAAAAAAAACAAAAAAACTATTTAACAAACTGATGTAATGAAGATGTGGTAGTTGTGGTAGGGAAACGAGTTCTTGCAGTGGATGTCTTTCAAGGAGGGATCATAGATTGGAGCTCAGTCGAGCATTTTCTATGAAAATAACGATAGAGTAGAGAAAAACTGATAATCATTCTTCTTTGAGAAATGGGCTGAAATAACAAAAGAGATAGTCTCTCCCCGCTAGAGCCTTCATCTTGCATTTTCTTTAGTGCTATGGTTGTTTCTTTCATTTAGACGGCTGAGCTGACTCTGAAGATAACATAATAAGTTCTACCAAAAGAACAGCAATCATTTGTCTGCTGAGGTCCTTCTACTTGTCTGTCGACCGACACTGATTTTATCGACCTTTAGATCATGTGACCAACTCCAAAAATACCTTTTCATGTTTGGGATTTGGATCTGATTGGTACCTAAATTTAAATTTGTTTATGTTGGACTTGAAGACATCCAAGTTGTAGTCAGGTGGGAAACAGGTAAACAAAAGAGAGTTCCACAGGCGTGCACTTCTAAGAAAGAAGCTTTGTTCATGGCATCTACATTTTGATTTAGACACAGATAAAGAGTGGGGAAAATTATTGATAGTGGTTTCAGCTAGACAAGTGTTTTTCGTGAAAGATTGGCAAGCGGGGAACCAGAGATTGGAGCTCAGAGGAGCACTTGCCATGGAAATAACGATAAAACTAAGACAGGCTCGCAACGTCTCTTCTGTGGGAGAGACGTTGAAGGGAAGAGAAAAGGGCATCCCCACTAAGCCACAAAGTCTATTTTGTACTCTGTCAAGGCAGGATAGGCTGTTTTTAGCAGCTCCTGCCCAGATATGGCAACAGTACTCCATCCTTGGACATACTTGGCTTTTATATAGATAGAGAATTGCATCAGCAGTGAGATATCTACTGGAGCAGTAGAAGAATCTGACCATTTTTCCAGCGTCCTTGGCAACAGATTTGATATATGTGTTCCATTTCAGATCAGAAGTAAAGGTCAATCCCAGAAGCTTGTCAAAACATGGAACCTCTCCAAGACGAGAGCCATCCATTTCAATTGATGCCAGATGTACTTACTTGTTCTTTGTGGCAACTGAATCGAAAAGTGATTCAAACGAACAGCTAAAAAGAAAATCACTCTAATTGCTATACTCTTTCTTTCTTTGCTTTGTTTAAATTCGCTTTCCTCTTCACTTCCTAAAGCAAGATAGTTTTCACAGAGACGTGTTAACTCAGAGTATTTTTCAATCAATGGAAATCGTTTCAAACCCCAAAAGTAAAAAATCTATGCCAAAATATTAAGCCGACAATGCAAACTTAGAAATTCCTACTTTTCCTCTGTCCCCATTCTCGAATGTTGCTTTTCTTGCAAGAAAAAGGAAACAAATAAAAGAAAGACAGAAAAAAAAAAGAAACGGGGGAGAGGAAAGAACGGTAGTAATATTAACAAACCAGTTTATATTCTATATCCACCCGTTCACAACAAATGCAATCATCATCATCATCATCATCATCATCATCATCATCATCTTCTTCTTCTTCTTCTTCTTCTTCTTCTTCTTCCCACTGTTACGACAATCACAACCACCATCATCATCAGTATCCATATCGTGTAGGCATTAAAGGCAGCTTGTTTTTGTTTCTGGTATTGACGACATGCTGGCATATGTTTTGCCGATTACCAGTTGTGTTGTTGAAAGCTGGCTTAGACATTAATTTGACAGCAGTTGATGAACCAGCGGTAGATATTCAGATATTACTGATACGCAGTCTGTGCTGTAGCTGTCGATTTGAATTCAGTGCCAGAGCTGGCTCTGAAGACTCCATAATACTGATGATGAATTCTAAGTATGTTTGACCACCGTAGCCCTTCTATTTATCCATCGCTGGATGTACATTTAAATTCCGTTAAAAATCAACAAACTAGATTTATGACTACGTTGTTGGATATGACGTCATGAGAGGAAGTACATATATTTATTCATGTGACTAACTCAAAAAAAAACAAAAAAACATCTTTTCATTTATGGAATTTCCCTGATTGGTGCATAGATTAAAATTCCAAAATGTTTTTTTTTTTTGTATTGTTTTACGGCATATCAACCAATTTGGCTTATTAGCTTCAAGTTGTTTATATTTTCAAATATTTATTCACTCTCACCACCACCAACACCACCACACATGTTGTTATTTCTATTTTTGTTCACTCCAAAATGGCATCTTGCTACTAAAGTGTAAGGGGCTAATGTGATGGGGTTTACGTTCACAGCAGGGCAAATTAGTTGAGGAGTTGAGCAGGAAGATTTTTGTTTGTGTTGCATTTAAATTTCTGTACGTTAATACAGTCGGGAAAACAGAGAGCAGGTAGGGAATTCTGAACACAATTCGTTTGAGAAAATAGGCTTTTAGAGTACAAAAACTTTTGGCATCTAGTCTCCTTTGCAGTGAAGGGGTGAGATTTTGTTGCTATTCAGGTGGGGCAGGGGTATTTATGTTGATGGGTTACAAGTGTAGTAGGTTTATTGGAGCACATTCTGTGGAAGCATTTGTAAAACATGTATAGGGATGCAACACTGCGGTGATGTGACAGGGAATGGAGCTTGACAGACAGTGTGGGACCTATTATGTTAAATTTTATTTTTGTACACCTTGTGTGGAAGAGAGAGGCTAGCGATTGGTACATCAACCCAAGTGTGCATGGGGCGAATGGTGGCTTTATAGAGATACTAAAAAAATACCAGTCTAAAGGTGGATAAAAGTAATTCCTCAGGCAGAATCATTTTAAACCATGTTATGTCCATTTATGAAGATTAAAATCAAGATTAAATGCTACTAAATCTAGAATCCTTATTCCAATTTAATCAAAGTCCATTATGTTCAGAGTTTAGAAAATGTCTAAAATTTAAGCTTTAGAACTCTTAAGAAGAAATTGAAATTCAGGTAATCTTGCTTGATTGGTGTCTTATAAATAAAGATTTTATGACTAGGAATCTTACATATATGAATTTTCAAATGGGAGGTTGTGCCCTTATATTATGCCCTCCAAAACACTTTCAAAAACTTACCGAAAATTTAGGGAATATTTATTAATTGATGTTTAATACCTATTGCTTGAATTGAAAAAAAAAAAAAATCTGAATTTTCATGAAGGATTTCCACGCCTTTTACCTACACTGCATAAAACTAAACTGTTAAGTCTTGAGCCATTCTGTAGAACAAAAATTGCAGCAGTAGATCCAGTTGGCAAAAAATCAATGCAGTTATGATCTCGAGTGTTGAGTGATTCTGTAGAAGATGGTAGCAGAAGATCCAGTCGTGATAAAATGAAGATTGATAACGAACTGACTGGAATCCAAAATTTGGTATTTTTATAATGAGATCGGAGGCTTCTCATTAGTTGATTGTCCTAGCACATAGTCATAAATAAGATCGTCCAAAATTCATCAAAAACATTTTAGCATAAACTATATATAGTTCACATTTGAACCCGTTATGCCTTGCAGCTGTGTTCTAAAATTCATAATGACCAGTTAATTAGCTTATAAGTGAATCACATACATGCAAATATATAGCCTGCTATGGGATAAGTTGATTTACCCATTTCAGGAATAAGGGACTTACCTAGAGACAATAAATATAATTATATCTAATATGTTATTGAGTAGTGATTCGTGGCAGTTATGACCCCAGAATCATGACGTGTACTTCTGTAACTTATAGGGTGGAACAATAAAATTGTCGCCCTAGAAAAGGCGACATGCTTCGATTTCCGTTTGATGAAAACCAGTTTTCTATATTTTTTTGTTGCAGATCATCTACTAGTTGGCCAGCTGTGTACAAATACCAAGAGAGATAGGAACTTTTCATCATGTCTGAAAGTGACACAATGTTCAACGAGCAAGATCGGAGATGCACCGTTGTACAACTCATGCTCTCTACCGATCCAAGTTATGACAACAGGACCATTGCCAGTATTCTCAAAATTTATTGCTAGATTGCCATGAACAACAGGGGTGTACCCAGTGTGATAAAAACAAAGTTTCTGGCTACGGTTATAGTCTTTGGTGTGGTTTCAAGTGAGACCCACATCATGACACCTCACATTGTTGGCTTGAAAGTCAACACCAAAGTGTACCTGGATGTGCTGAAGAGTGTGGTGATCCTCTGGTGCAATCAGGTGTCCACTAGCAGACCCTGTGTGTGGCAGTAGGACTCAGCGCCGGCCTACAAGTCCAAAGAGACCCAGGCACTGCTTCAGAAGGAGTGCTATGACTTCTCTCAATGCCCCCCTCCTACCCTGACCTGAACCTGCTGGACTACTTTGTTTGGTCATATGTCGAGAACATCACCAACATGACCTCCCACAACACTAACGCCAGCCTGATCGCTGTCATCCATTGAGTATTCACCAAGTATTTGCAGAGTATTCGCCAAGCTCCTGTCAACACTTGTAGAAAAGGCATGCTCCCAGTTCCGGACCCGTATCGATGCAGTGATTCAGGCTGAAGGCGGCTATATTGAATAGATATCAGCTCTACTACATAATTAAGTTACCTGAATTGATTTTTACAATAAAAATTCAAAAATAAAGCTGTAGTATTGTTTTCTTTAGGGCGACACTTTTATCGTTCCCCCCTGTATACCATTGTGTTTGTCTTGATTATTATAGACCTACAAGGCTACAACATAAACATATAAATATATCTTTGTAAAAATATAGAAGAGATAGGATACTGGCATGTGTTGAGCAGTAATGTAAGAACGTTGTCTCTGAAAGTTGAATAAATCAGCCAGTGTCAAGATGAAGAAAAGATAAAAATTTGATGCACTCTCACTTTGAATATTGTGCCATCCCCACTTACCGACTTACCCTGACCTCTATCTAAGTGACCTTGACATGCTCTTTCTGATCACCAGACACACCAATGTTAGTAAGTTTCTAGCATCATCCTAAATTGTAACAAAGCCTATAAAACATTGATGTGTTCCTATTTACTTGCTTCCCCACGAGGGCAGGATTAGACACAAAGTCGGTTTTTAATGTCGGGGAGGGGGGCGGATCCAGATCACCTAAAAATATGCATTCTAGATTGGAACAAAAAATTATAATTGCCTAAATCTAGAAGGATTTAGACGTTGAAGATGAGTTCTTAATGTGACTGCTTGACACGGACACATCTCTACAGCCAATTGATATGTAGGGAAAATGGTAACTTACATGGATAGCATATGTGCATGTTTCAAAGGGTCGGTCGTGTAACAAAAAAAATAGAAGGAAAGAAAGGAACGATAAAATGACGAAACCCAGTTGGTTGACATTCACATGAGCGACGCAGACTGTTACCATTTCTATGCCAATGAAACAGGTGAATGAAAACAGACATGAAGCAAACAGGAAAACGAGTTGTAAAAAGGTGTTCTGCATATGTAGTCTTATTTAAATCAACTTGAAAGCGTGTCGCGTTTTGAAGTTGGAAGTTTTGACAACAGAGTGTCAAGCTTTGGAATTGGAAGTTTTGACAACAGAGTGTTACGTTTTGGAGTTGGAAGTTTTGACATTAGAGTTGAATTTAGCTGAAAAATTGTTAGTTTAACCATATTATTGTTGTAAAATAAACTTTAATCTACCACAGATTAAGGTCGTTTGCATGACCGAAATATTGGTTAACTTTAGAGACGTGTCTATATCATTATACTTGTATAAGAGCCAAGTACGTCTTAGGATGGAGTACTTCTGCCACATTTGGATAGGAGCTGCTCGGAGCACCCTATCCTGTCTTGACAGAGTTTAAACTAATTTCATAGCCTAGTAAGTGATGCCCTTTTCTCTTTGCTGCAACCTCTTTCCCTCAGAAGAGATGTTGCTAGCCTATCTCTGCTCTATCGTTATTTTCATGGCAAGTGCTCGTCTGAGTTCCAATCTATGGACCCCCCCTTGCTAAACTTTCACAAAAAACACTCGTTTAGCTAAAACCACTATCAATAATTTCCCCCACTCTTTATCTGTGATTAAACCTCCATGTGGATTTCATGAATGCGGCTTCTTTCCTAAAACTGCCCCATCGTGAATCTCTATTCTGTTGGCCTGCTTTCCAGCTGACTACAATATGGTAAGCGTAAACAATTTCGTGTTGAACCATCCCTGAAATAATCAAATGATACCAAATTCTCACTACTAACGATTACTACTTGTCCCAATGATTACTGTACTCATTAACCCTTATCCTTGAATGGCTTCCAGGCCTTGATAAGTGGCGACTCCTTTGTAAAAAATAAAAAGTTCACATGCTTATCGACTGATTCCATATATTAACGATTCCGTATTGTCATACAGTAAATTGTTTATGGGTCCAGATTTTTGCACAAACTTGCCTACAGATATTTTTTTGTATGTTTGGAAGTCGCTCCAGACAAGGCACATATGTAGAGATTTTGAATATTCAGAATGAAAAAAGAGAAATTGAGATTAGTATATAACGGATTAACACAAATATTTCATTTTTTGTGTGGAAATCGCTCGAGACAAGGCTTAGAGTTAAAAAGAACAAAAGATGATTAACGCATACTTATCTTTATCTACGTAGAAATTATTAATACGATAAATTTAAAAATAAATTTGAGATTAATATATAACATATTAAGGTTTATGCACCAAGCCCCGCTCAAGAGAGGGTCTTCTTTTTCCGTGATCTTGACGCTTTTGTCTCAGGTCCAAAGTGTATCGTTCTAATCGGGGATTGGAAGGCCATCCTTGACCCAAGTATAGATAAGGTAAGAGGCGAAGCTAGAGGGTTAGAGAGGTGCAAAACCAATCTGGCTGACCTGATGGCTAGAGGTGATCTGGTTGTCAAGTACTCGGGGTGGGAGATGTGGACATGGAATAATAGATGTTATGTTTGACGTTCATCTTCGTCGCCAACTGTTATGTTTGCAGATTGAACCAAATAACGTATAAAGCAATACAATTGAAGACTCAACAAACAAAGGTAGATCAATAAGAAGTGTATTAGGAAAAGTATATTTACAGTATATTTACATAATGGTTGTCAAGTAAGAGAGTCTTGGCTGAAGAACATATCTGCTCTCGGCTCAGCCTTCGGTGGCTTCTGGTTAACACACACTCAGACTAACCGAGTCTTGCTATTTATGTGTAATATTATCCACATATGTAAATGAGTGGGTGCCACCACAACAATAGAGTAGACTCCTATCCAAACCTGGATAGGATGTTAGTTAAAAAAGACGACATAGAGCTCCTAGATTGTCCTACATTCCACTGGCTAAGAGAGTCGGACCATAAACTAGTTATAGTTATATAAATAAACTAGTTATACTATAACAATAAACTAGTTACAGTTATAGTTATGTCTGAATCTGGGGAATAGGCCCAAATTAGAAGGATACTGTAAGTTGAATACCTCCCTACTAGAGATACACGACTTCCGGATAAAACTAGCTAGGCTCATTCAAAAGGCTTTAGTGAGAGCGTTTACAGGGAATAGGTGGTGAGTTAACCTAAAAGCTAAGATTAGAAACTTTTCTGTCACATACTCTCAGCGCCTTGCAGCAAATAAGGCTAGGACGAAGAAGCAACTTGAGGAAAAGTTAGCTAGGGCCACGGGTTTAAGAGATACTGTAGGTCAAGAACTAGCTAGGCAGGACCTTTGATGTGAGGCTAGCAAGCATTATGAAGGCCAAGTAGTTAGGGATAGACTTCGGAAAGTAGCCAACGAAGTCCCATGCAGATGTACAGAAGGAGGTCCCCATGCGTGATAAGTACATAGCTAGCAGCAAGCACCTGGACAAATGCACTTAATGGTTTTTTAAATCAGAGATTTGCTTCTCCTAGAAAGGTTGCCTTCACCATGGCTTACGAGAGCCCTTTCCACCCCAACACACACACACACGCACACACACACACACACACACACACACACACACACACACACACACACACACACACATGGTGCTAGTTGGCCGTTGACCCCGAAAAAGGGTTCATTCACCCTTTGGAAGGTCTTGTTTTTAATTCTTCAGAGAGACTAGCCACCCTCCTCACCAAACAAGTCTGGTGGGGAACCAGTTTAGTCACCAGTGACCCGGCCATGAGGCAGGTAGTACTGGGTTATATGGTACCAGTAGCATATGACATGACCTGACATATATATATATATACATAAAGTAAGACAACTACAAAATCCTCGCATAAGCCTGATGAATCCTAGCGTGGATGAAACACGGAATATTCTGTGTAGCTTAATTGCCATATATTACTTTAACTTTTCAGATATATATAATTTTTCTTTAACATTATCGTTTTTTTCTACATACTTTCTTAATACTTTATAACTTAATAATCCTTTATTTTAATTCTTTATTTCTTCTTTGCGTGGTCGTTTTTTTTTTTATCTGCAATTTCCGTTTTAGTCTTTAAATACTCCTATCTATCAAATATATCAATCTACCTACACATTCATATCCTGTATGTATATTTACTTATATTTTACTATATACATTTACTTACATACTTACTTGCTTTATTCGAAATTTGCAGATACCGGCCATCCTCGCCCATTAAATTTTATTTTTTATTTTTATTTATTTATTTTTTCCATTTAGTGTCTTTTAATAACTCTTGCTGACATTTTCTTAAGTAATGACCTGTACATTTCAGTTGACCTCTTTTTTAGCCCTATATTTTTCACGCCTTTTAACGTTATCTTGTCTGGGTCATTTTGACATTTACTTTTCTATTTTATATTTAATTCTATCACCATTTAATCTTTTTTTCTCTTTTCTTCTTCACTGATTTTTCTTAATCACACTTTGTCTCGGCAGCCGTGTTAAACGCATATTTTATTTTTATTTTATTTTTATTGGAATTTTTCCCCCTTTTCCTTGTACATATTTGTGAATTATTCCATCGATTTGGCCTTTTGGATTATTTTGGACCATCTTCCAATTACGCGATTTCCTTGGATTTTACTTGTGTGAATGGAAATTTAATTAACTTTTTTGGATTTATATTTTTGGATTTTACCGTCATTGGAGACTTTATCTTTCACCAGACTATCCATTCACGTGAAATCACCTTTTTCTTCACCATATTCCCTCTGCTTCACTTTTTGTTATCAAGTAAAATCTTTGACTTACTTGCAGTTTCATCAACTACTTTTGTATGCAAAATCCGATCCCTCATTTTGCTAATTCCTACCCTCTGACGAGAAGGAAAGTATTTCTTCGAAACTCCGTGGATTAAGGACTATCCACTTATTAAGTGGCTCCTTTTCAGATTAAATATGTTTTTAACTCTTTTTCCAAGTGTTTTTAACATGTTTTATTAACTATTTGCTCTTACATATATATATATATATATATATATATATATATATATATATACATACACACTTGTAAGATAAGACAATTGTATACAAAACAAATGCAAGATTTTGTCATAAAACAATACAATAACGGTTGATACACTGTAAAATCCTACAACCTACCTACTCCCACATTCCTGCCTAACCCTAACCCTAACCCTAACTCCTGCCTTTTTTTTAATCTACTCACCTAACCAACCAAACACTTAACTGGTTTAAAAAAAACTACCACTTGAATTACGCAAATCGATAATGTTCACACGCGTCTGTTGCTAGTTGTTGCTGCAAGCTTAATACAAAATAATTTTTTTTGTCACTGCGTAGAGTTAAGTAGCAACGAGTGAAATATCCTGTCACATCTCTATAATATATATATATATATATATATATATATATATATATATATATATATATATATATATATACTAGCGTTGCCCGGTCGTAAGATACGCTTAAATATGATATTTTGATTCATACAGATTACATATTTATTATTATAGAGACAATCCTCTATCAATTATTGTATTTAATCTAACATATCGTATTGCAATCAAAACTAAAAAATATAAGCATAACTTGGGTTCCATCAGCTAGAATCAAAACCAAAATATAAAACTCCCTACTTTCATTCCTTAGCCTCTGAACAATGCCCATACGTGTGTATATATATGTGTGTGTGTGTGTGTGTGTGTGTGTGTGTGTGTGTGTGTATGTGTGTGAATAAATAAATAAACTTTCCATCACTTTTTAGAAGATATAATCACCCAATCGGCGAAGACAAGAAGCAAACAAGGTCCATAGAGTTTGTGTGTGTGTGTGTGTGTGTGTGTGTGTGTGTGTGTGTGTGTGTGTGTGTGTGTGTGTGTGTGTGTGTGTGTGTGTGTGGTTAAAAGTGTCTTCATGGCTTGGTTCAAATATCCTGACAGACAGAAATTGTTATCCTACACTGATGATTGCGTAAGCTGGAAACACTAGTGTCTGTAGGTATAAAATAATAATTATAATTGAATTATAATTATCAAGCCCCTTTAAAAATACTTAAGAATGGGTACTGCTTGGGAAGTATAGACTAAGAGGCAGTCAACTAGCATTTATGCAACATTCTTGACTTCTGGCGTTTGAACACTATTGATTGTCTAATATCTGCGCCTGAATTCTCTCCATTCTCATAGCAATTGTTTAGTGGCTCGGAGGTAAAGGCTTAGCAAATGGACTCCAAGGTGGCTTTGTGGCTAGGTTCGAATCTTCTGACTGGCAAGAATTGTCATCCTACACTGATGATCGTGTAAGCATGAAAACTAGTATCCGTGGGTATAAAAAAAAAATAATCAATTATAACTAGCGAGGGGAGGTGCCCGGCTTTGCCCAGTCGTTAAATATGATATTTTAATTTGTCACAATTTCGTATATATTATTATAGAGTTATGATTTCAAAAGTAAAAAAAAAAAAGTATTTCGGTGCCATCAAGTAGAATCGAAACTGAAAGCAAAACTGTAGCATTCAAAGCTGGTGACGTTATCAACGTGACATATATGAACTGATATATATGAACTGATTAATAAAAATAAACTTAGATGAATGTACAAAATGTAAAACGATTTTTTTTTTCAATTTTGACCCCTTTTTGATCCCTTCAAAACTATTTTAACTGGCTAAAGACTATAAAAGAACGGTCCATAAAATTTGCAAACCTTTCTTACTACGAGTAATAACACAATTCACCGAAACGCCACACAGGAAAACCCATTTTTCTCGTTTATAAACGAGTATATATGTATTCTGTTGTTTATATCTTGTTTGTTCATAAATAACATATATCACTAGTCCTTGCAGTCGGGATATTCAGGACTATATTGTTGACTTCTGCAGACATTTTCCTGTCCTAGAGATTTGTATCCTCCGGGGTATTGTTTACCGAACTCTCTGCTCTGCTGGCTAAATCCATACATACATTATTCCTTTGTGCCTCATTTTTGTATGCATGTACCCTCGTTATCTAACTCTATCTCCATTTAACCAAATTTCAGTTTAGTTATTTTTTTTTCATTTTTTTCTTTTTCTTTTTATTTTACTCTTCATCCTTTGTCCCTTAATTTTATTTCATTTGTTATTTTTAATTTTATTTTTATTGTTTATCCCTTAATTTTATTTACCTTTTCGCTATATGCCTCTGCAAAGATAAAACGCATCTTACATACCGATAAAATAGAATTACCACTCATCCACACTATACCCCCCCAAGCCTTAAGACATATATTACATATATTTAAGACTATGACAGAGACCCTATACATCTTTTTACATTACACTCTATATAATACGCTACTCCTTTATCTTAGAATTCAATAACCCCCCCCCCCAACATCATCTATAATTTTATTGATTTATTTCATTCCTGAATAATCCCACGCTAGACGTTGCATTCCCATTATGTTACCTAGCATCTTCTCTACACTTCTGATGAGAAGCATTAGGCTTCGAAATGCCTTGGCATAAAGAGTCCCCTCTATCCCCCAACTAAATGTTTGTATACCCTTATTGATTAAATGAACAAATCTATATTTACCAATATATTGTTTTTGTGACTTCATTTTTATTCTTATTGTTCTCTTATATAAGCTCCAATAAAACTTATTGAGCTTTATATCATCCCGAGAAATCTCCTCTTATAGAATTGAACTCACTCTCTTCTTCTAACTCATTAAGCTATATTTATATATATATATATATATATATATATATATATATATATATATATATATATATATATATATATATATTTCTGTGGAAATATATTTCATTTCCTTATAATATATACCAATCCTCATTAAAGAAGATCAATGTAATTACAGAGCAAAAAAGTGAAAGAATGAACGAAACAGATACTCTTAAGAATTGTAAATGTCAACTGAATTAAAGGAATAAATTATAAGATGGTCAGCATCATGAACTTTGGAATATAGACTTTTGTTAGTCATTCACTATATATGTGTGTGTGTGTGTGTGTGTGTGTGTGTGTGCGCGTGTGTGTGTGCATACATATATATGTATATGTGTGTGTATATATATATATATATATATATACATATATTTATATACATGTATATACATGAGTGTGTATATATGTGTGTATATATGCATACATATATATATATATATATATATACGTACATATATAAAGAGAAAGAGAGAGAGAGAAGGGGGAGAAGAGAGAAAGAAAGGGGGATTGTTATTTTACTTAATCCCAATAAATTTTTGTTAATATGTTATATATTAAGTTATATATTGTTTCTTTTTCATGAAAAACTACAAACACAAGACAATAAACACCAAAATATTTTGTACAAGGCCACTCGGAAATTGGGGAGTGGTGCGGGGGTGTCTGCAGACATCCTTTTCACTGCACCTTTGCTGGTCTATTCTAGTCCTTGCTATTGTTATCATTCACCACAATACCTCACACATACCGGGGGTAGTCTTCCTTAAGATTCCCAGATCAAATCGTTTTTTTTTCCTTTATAAAAACACTATAAATAGCTTGAATAGAAATAGAATTATATTTGTTTGATTCATTGGCGTGGAGTGGGAAAAAAAGTCCAAAAAAGTAACCAAAAAAGTGTCAGTAGGACCCTCCCAACCCTCTCTAAATAGTAGACCGTTCACTGTTTTCCAGATTGTTAAGGCTGAAAACGAACAGGTCGATCTCTAATTGGGGCCAAATTCTAGAAGGTATCAAAAAAAAAAAGGGTCGGGTGGGGGTATGGAAAGGTGTTCCAAGATGAAATCACTTACTGAGGTGGTCGAGGATGAAAAAGAAAAAATCGGGATGTGGGCATTTTGGAGGTTTCCTATCAGGGATGGAAGGAGCTATTCACTCGGCTAGCTAAGAACCTACTCTAGGCACTTGTTTTAAGAGTCTGGAGTCTGGCAGGATCTGGAACAGTGTGCACCATGCCTAGATGAGGAACACAAACTCCAACTCAGCACCTCTATGCACGTACAGTCTCGCTATCTTAATCCATCTTCGGTCACAAGCCATGGGATATAATCTTTTCCTATCACATTTGATTTTTAACTTCAGCTAATGCTTTAAGAAAGGGATCATATTCTGATCAGTAAAAGACAACCCCACGCTTCTCTTACACTCTAGAAGTTCATATCACCATTCTGGCCACAGCAAGGATCGCAAGAAACACCATTCGTCTCTTCCTGCCCCATGGCAGCTAGGTGCTGTGAAGACATTTCCAGTAGGCGGGGTTACTCAGGATTGATGCAAGCTGTCACTTTGTTGACATAAGCCCAGTACCGTCTGAATCTGCTGCATTTGAAGAACACGTGTTCTGGCATTTCCTTGGCTGAGGCCCTGCAACAGGGACACCTAGACGACCTCACAAGTCTGGCACTTTTCAGTATGGCATTGAGGGGCAACACGTTTCGGGCCAATCGCCAGGTCAAAGAGAACTCAGAGTTGTTGATATGACTTGAAACTGGCGCTCAGCTCCATTAGGAGCAGATCTCCTCCTTCGACAACCGAAACACTCAACGAGCAGGTCGTCGATGCCACCTCCCTCACTAATTCCTTTATAGAATTCCTTTCTAGTGAGACATGAAAGGTCGTTGGACATTGGGAGGTTCCTTAGTGCAGCCCTATACTCTCTCAAGAACTGTGTGTCACTCCACGACTTTTGATGCACCTTGACCTTATGGTGGAGGATGAAGTTGGGGAAAATGGTCTCCATCATGGGGTTCCACACAGCCTCTTGGCATCTTGATCACACCTCGTCGGGCATTCCCAGGTCTCCCTCACACATACATTGAACACAGACCTGTCTTTGAACCCAATATTTCCCTTTGTTCAAAAGAAGTGAGGACAGCTTGCTCTGCAGGGATTTTAGATAGTTCTCAAGCAGGGAAGTACAACCAGTTGGTAAAGGATCTGTGGAAAGACAGGTGGTGCACGCCTCTGCTCTGCCCTTGAAGGAAAGTTTCCTTCAAACCTACGAGTTGACTGCTGCTTCAACTTTTGACTTTACCTCTGACCAATTCTTTTCAAGCTGGAGAATTGGTTCAAACCACATGCCAAGGATCTGAACCAGGCCATCCGTCCAACTGAAGGAAGCCAGAAGGAAGTCAGCACCCCTTCAGGCCCCTAACCACAGATTGGTTGACCTGCTGTAGTTGATTTTGGCCCCTATTGTCTTTTCATACTGTGTGAGTGCCTCTGTCACCACCTCAATATTTTGGAAGCTCGACACACAAGACGGTGATATCATTGACAAATGCAGAAACTCTAGCTCTCGATCCACCAGGCAAAGCAATCCCACGCAGGACCGGACTTGCCTCAGATTGTGAAGTAGTGGCTTCAACACAAAGATATCAAGCAGAGAAGACAGCAGAAAGCCCTGATGCACAGACAGGGAGATAGCGAGAGATTTCAAGCACTTTCCATTTATTTGTGCTCTTGCGTCAGTGCACAGTACAGTATGGAGATCCGTTTGTGGAAGCCTGGTTGGAATCCGGTGCTCTTCAGAACAGTTGTGTGAAATGCTCTTTGAAATCCCTTGCAGATCATTAAGCTGGTCTGCAGTTTAACTTGTTGCTGGCTATCTTGCTCTTGCTTGTTGCTGGATCTCAACATTTTGAACCGAGAGAGAGACTTAGCTGTCGTACAAAGCTAAGACTCTGTAACATCATCTGTGTATAGATACTCCCTCAGGCATTTGTCTGTTAAAATGGTCCTGTGACGATGGAAGTCATTTTTGGACTCATGGACTTTAAGTGTCTGAGGGAGTGGCAATCAACTGACAAGACGTTGCAATCATCATATATATATATATATATATATATATATATATATAGAGAGAGAGAGAGAGAGAGAGAGACAGAGAGAGAGGAGAGAGGAGAGAGTATAAGTTAAAAAGATAAAGCGTAAAGTTATTGTTGTGGTCCTGTTTAGGAGGTTCACAATATAAAGGTGAAAGAGTTCTGGGGTTTACTGCGTGCGATTAAATTACGCGTGTGCTCTCTGTATTTATTTGCTTCCGCACGAAAACAAAATGTGACACAAGGTCGTTTTTAATGTGGGAGAAAACCAGCTCCCCAAAAGGGGGGCACTCTGGCAGTATGCAAAAATAAAATTGCCTTAGTATAGAATGGTTTTCCCTTCCATTGACTAAGGACAATTTAACTTGAGTGTAGCGCCAGAGCAGACACCACACCACACCCCGGCCACCAGGCCTACCAAGACGCATGCGCTCTCAGTATTTTTTTTGTTTCTCCACAAAAACAAAATGTGACACAAGGTCGTTTTTAATGTGGGAGAAAACCAGCTCCTCCAAAAGGAACCACTCTGCAAAAGTAAAATTGTCCCAGTATAGAAAGTTTTCCCTCTCCATTGACTAAGAACAATTTAACTTGGGTGCAGCGTTAGAGCAGACACCACTGCACAGCATGGCCACCAGATCGACTGAGAGGATAACTACGCATGTGCTCTCTGTTCAATGGCAGAAATATCTCACTTACATAGTGCCAGATGAATTCATACTATCATGGTTATAGGGGTGTTAACTACCCCAGAATATTTATATAGGAACTTTATTACATCATCAAGTCAATAAGGGTTACAGAAAGTGGAAAAATAAATTTTCAATGGGAAAATATTGAGGTTAAGGGGAGCAAATAATGGAATAAATTAAGAAGATAAAGAGTAAAGTTACATAATCAAGTCAATAAGAGTTACAGAAAGAGGAATAAAGGAATAAAGGAGAAACCTCTTTAGGTCATGTCATTTCGAAGCTGAATGCTTCTCGTCAGAAGAGGAGAAAAATACCGACATTATACAAAAGTAAAGGTAAAAAGTACAACACTGACTTTGAAAACATTAAAGAAAAAAAAAAGTACAACACTGACTTTGAAAACATTCAGATTAGAAATGGAAAAAAATTTATTATTAGAATTGAAAAATATAACTTCATAGGGGGCGATATGATAGAGGTAAACGAGACAAGTGACAGCAAAGAACAATAAATGCTAAAAGACAAACATATTATGTAAAATACGAAATATTATGTAAGAAAATGAAAAATATTTTTGAATTTGAATACGAATACGAAATATTATGTAAGAAATGAAAAATATTTTTGAATTTGAATTTATTATATATATATATATATATATATATATATATATATATATATATATATGTGTGTGTGTGTGTGTGTGTGTGTTTGTGTGTGTGTGTGTGTGTGTGTGTGGTTGCTTCATTTAATCACATAAATTAATATATGAAGATATAATTTTATTTGTAAATTTTTCAGCATTTACTTCAACAGTGCTCAATACATAGGTAGAGCTAGGTAGTAAGTTATGGAAATATATATGGCAATTAAGCTACACAGAATATTCCGCATTTATTTCTCGTGAGAATTCGTCAGGCTTAAGCCTGACAAATTCTCACAAGAATGAAACGCAGAATATTCTGTGTAGCTTAAATATATATATATATATATATATATATATATATATATATATATATTTAAGCTACATATATATATATATATATATATATATATATATATATATATATATATATATATAAATGAAATAAGAATTACAATTAAGTTTACCAAGATAATCAAAGATAGCAAATCTAATGTATATTATAAATATTACAGAGTTAATATTTATAAAGTAATCTCAACCAAATGTAAAAGCTCGATAAAACCAAATAGGAAATAGAGCTTATAATATATATACAATAATATCTTGAGATATGAATTTAATTTGTTACATGACTACCGACGTATCGCGAAAAAATCGTATCTGAAAATAGTTATTCCCATTTGAATTAAAAGAAAGAGAAATAATCCGTTCTAAGGGTGAGAAATTTATCCAAAGCTAGCTCAAATTATGCTCAAATGACACTCAAAAATCACTAAAGAAAGATAAATCCAACAGTAGTGACATGGAAATTGATATATAATAATAAATGTTAATAAAAACAATAAAAAATAGAGTTGTACTCACCGTCTAGGTAAGTGTTAGCGTACAGGATACATGCAAGGGAGGAGAGAGAGAAGCAACGCTACCTATAATGCATGCACACACACACACAAACATACACACATACACACGATGTGGTAACTACAAAGGGGTAAGATTATACACAAATAAAAACGTTGGATCAACTTACTAAATGCTTAATATTTAAGTCTTAATGTAACAGAAAGGATGAATAAAAAAATAAAGAATAAAATTGTACGACTTGACATAGAGCCAGGGATGAGTGGCTAACAAATGTGAGCTAGGCATAGGAAGTAGGTAAGAAGGGCTAAGAGAGCATAGCCTAGCTTGCAACACACACACACACACACACACACACACACACACACACACACACACACACACACACACACACACACACACACACACACACACACACACACACACACACACACATGCATACACACACATCCATGCACTTTTTTTCTTGCTTTGCATTTTGTATTTTTTTGGTGGAGGTTCTTTTTGTATTTTTTATGTATTTTCGTTTTTGAAATCATATCTCAAAAAATGTGTTGTAAATATAGATAATGTATTGTCGTATTAAAAAAAATCGTATCTTAATGCATGACCGTATATATATATATATATATATATATATATATATATAGATCACTCCAGACAAGGCATGCGACAACTTTGATGTAAAGAACTAAATAAAAGTACTACTTCAAGGTCAAAAACTAGCCAATGATAAGTGTAAGACGGATAAATTCTGATCCTCTCAAAACAGCAATTCTTTCCCCTTTTGTCAGAAATATTGCTCATGGAATGTGAGGACTAAAAGATAAAATAAGGGAACCAAGAGTTATGAGGCTGCCAAAAGCAAATTTATGGTCAACTTTCTACTCTCCTTAAATTCCTCCTACTAGTATTATTACATTAATTCCATATACTAATGATTCCATATTGTTATATAGTAAATTATTTATTGATCGAGACATTTCCACCACCTTTCATATAAATATGTTTTTTGTGGAAGTCGCTCCAGACAAGACATGAAGTCACTCGAAGTAAGGAGCTAAAGAGAACGAAAGATGATTATCACAAAGACAGGAAATGTCTACTGGCTTTAGTTTTGAAAAGATCAAGGCTATAGATAGAAGGAAAGCAGTCGGCAGGAAAAGGGTTCCACAAGCTTGGGAAGAAGCTAAATGGAATAAGAAGCTGTACTACAATGAGGTATCAAAACAGCGAATTGATGGAGACCACCAGACCAACAAGTCAAACAAGCTGGAACAAAGGAAGCAGAGAACAGACAAACTCAAATTCTGAAGACCACATGCCATAATTTGAAGAGAGTTCCACAAGTTTGGCGTTCTTGAAAAGAAGCAACTGGAATAAGAAGCTCAATTACAATAAAGTATCAAAACAGCAAATTGATGTAGACCAGTAGACCAACTCGTCAAACGAGCTGGAACAAATGAAGCAAGGAATAGATCAGATAATTCTGAAGATGTCATAATAGAATTCATAAAAAAAACTGGTACTAGCAATTTGTCAAGGAATGGTACCTGTTTTTCATGAACATCGCTCCAGCATGAAGTTAAAGTAATCTACTTAGAGAAATGGTTACAAGGGCTATATCAGGCAAGTATATATATGCACACACACACACACACACACACACACACACACACACACACACACACACACACACACATACTATTATGGTAAATACTTAAAAATTCTTAGGAACAATTTGCCTTTTGAAACAACCTAATCACTGTATATCCTTTCATTTGCATTTTTCTTTTTTCAGTTTTCTTTTCTCAATTTCATGAACTTTTTTTTTTTAGGTCCGAATTGGCTACTGATCAAATACAGAAGTTCAAAGGACTATAAAGAATTATTTTCCAAATGTAGCCTCTCAGAGACAAAAACTCACAGAAAACTTAAAGTCCTGCGCGAGCCTTTTCTAGTCTCACACAAAAACATGCGTTCACATCTCAAGCTATATTACACCAAACAAATATCACCCTAAAAAAAGAGTAAACGCCTTTTCCACGCGTAAGTAAATACTTTTTTTTACGGACACACTCCATTTTTGACATTCCGTTTTAGACGTTTTGTTTTAAACAACCACACCAACAGTAAAAAACAGGATGAAAAGTCAATTGCCGAAAACATTACTTACAAAAAAAAATATATATGCATATATTTTTTTTTTTCCTAGGAAGGGGAGTATTGCGCGAGCCTTTTCTAGTCTAACACAAAAACATGTGGTCACATCTCAAGCTATATTACTTGTCATATACATACGCGCACACAAACGTACGTGCCCACGTCCACACACGCACATATATTCACGTTCGTGTACATACACTCACATTCACGTGTATACGCATACACGCTAACGTACGTACATACACGCACACATGGACAACGTCACTTCCCCTTTCAAAGGAAATCCACACATGCGCAAAAGACCACCGGAAGCAAGTATAAAAGCAAGAGCAATAAGCAGCATCTTCCTTTTCCAACCTGCCTTCCGAGGTGAGTGGTCGGCATACCAGCCACCGCTATTTCGGCAGGCATGCGCATGCACGTACCTCACGCTACTTGCTACTATGTGGGACAAAAAGCTAACAGACCGTACGTACACTTTATATGCTTTCTCTCTCCATGAACTGGATTGACATTCTCACTCTTTCTCTCTCTATATATACAACTTGTCCCTTAGAATACCTTCACACAGCTGACTGCTAACTGATGTCAACCCTCTATCCTTTGTCTTTGTCTACACGCTGGACTATCATTCCCATTTTCCACTACATTCACTCACTTCTCTTCCCACGCGCGAACAAACGATAGTGACCCAAACGTGAGATGAAGACACATTTCCTTTTTCCTTCTATACTACCAATCCCGCAACAAGCGATGGTTACACCCGCGCGGACATGAACACGTGTTATATCTAAAACATTCATTCTTTCAACAGTAAATAAACGACACGTTTATCTATTCCAGCAATTGAGTCTTTGTTTCCTTCCTTCCATGCGTTTCATTATTTTTCTTTTGTAACGGGACTAGGATTTATATACTCTGGTCTTCTACAGTCCCAAATCATGACTCAATTACCAGTCAGATTCCTCAATGTGTTTTTTCTCCCCAAACAAGAACAAGATAATTTTACTTCTTTTTATTTTCATTATTGTTAAACATGTGTGTTCCAATAAATATTGTTATTGTTCGTGGCGAGTTTTTCTTGTTTTCGAGTTGCCAATAGAACTGACCTCCTAGCTAAGTTCCTGATATAGCTGAATCCACACTTAATTTCCGTGGATCTTCAAACACAGCATGGGCATAACAAAATACAACCTCATACTTTTTTTTTTACCCCTTCCTATCCAAGAACCATGAAGTTGCTGTTACAGAAACAGACAATGGTGAATTATTTACCCTATACTCCACTTTGAACTTTGCGAACCACGCCCTAATAATTTTCCATGACAGATCAAACCACACTAGGTGATCTGATCATGACCCCCTTCCCACGTCATGATTATTATGAAAATAGTTAGCACCAGATCTTATTTCTGCTATAGTAATTAAGTACCTCTTACTCCTACTCATGGTGTCAACTTTGGCTGTCTTTGGGTTCCGATTGGTCACTTGGTACTTGCTCATAAAAGGTTGCCTTTCTGATGAAGACTGCCGGTATCAATGGACAACAAGGCCAACTTATCTCTACTATTATTCAAAAGGAACTTTGTCTGTGTGTGTGTGTGTGTGTGTGTGTGTGTGTGTGTGTGTGTGTGTATTTGAGTTCATTACCTATTGACTCGAAAGCGGCTGGACCGATTTTTATGAAATTTCACACAAAGGTACTTTATGTACCTGGCAGTGTTCTTAGATAGGTTTTGTATCGCAACATCTTTGATAAGTATCGATAACTGAATAATCCAATGAAAGAAGGAACAGTCGATTTTCACCAAAAAAATATGAAGTCGAATATCACAAATGCGTTTTCCTGCTTTCCGGCTGACTACAATATGGTTGTGTTCAAGTCTAAAGTAAATAAGTTCTTGATGAGCCGTTCCATATAAGTTATTAAATTTACCAAATTTTCATTACTAATGATTACTATATTGACCAATTTCTACTGTACACTCTTTAACCCTTATCCTTGAGTGGCCTCTGGGCCTTGATAATGTGGTGATGCCTTTGTAAAAAAAAAAAAAAAAAAAAAAAAAAAAAAAAAAAAGAAGCTTTATTATCACACAAGCCAAAAGGCTGGACATATAAAATCAACTTTGATATGGCAGGGGTGTGGTCGAAATGAATGTTTCTGTTTAAAGCATAATTGCACCATGATACTTCACTTTTTCATTTTAAACTTAAATTCAAGCCATTATCACAGCACAAGCAGTAAAGCCAGGCATATAAAATCAACAGTAGGTTCTTTGATATGGCAGGGGCGTGTTCGAAATGAATGTTTCTGTTTAGAGCACAATTGAAGCATAATACTTGACTTTTGCATTTTAAATTTTAATTCAAGCCATAATATATAAAAATAATTTTATAAAATCAGTAGTAGGTTCTCTACAGTGCAATGTAGACTACAATGTATTGTGGGGAGGCATGTAAAGCTTCCTCCCGGTGCACTGCGATGGGTCCCCAATTAGAATAGGTAATCAATTGATTTGATTGAAAAATGGGCGATTTCACTGATTTCGATGACAATAAAAATATGGAAGTGTGAAACATTCGTTGATCATCATTTAATCCCGGGCAACGTCGGATCTCCCTGTTAGTTCTGTCCTAAAACTGAAATCATTAAATGATTATTCTGCCATTTTAACTGCCATAAGTTAGCTGAAAATCGGCATAAATTTGTAACATCAAGCAAGAGTGTAATATCTGCAGATAAGGGTAAGTATAATCGACAATTCCCCCCCCCCCCGCCCTCATCCAAGAACCATAAAGTTGCTTTCACAGATACAGACAAGATACTTACCCTATACTCCATTTTAAGCTTCACAAACCACTCCCTTCCTAATTTCCAATTATCAAAATATCACCCCTTCCCATGTCATGATTATCATAAAAAAATCTTTGATACCACCAAAGTATGTGAAATCTTATTCCTGCTATATAGATGAAAAACAAAAATGCTCTACTCTAGTGATTATGCACTCCTTACTCATAGTTCTGGCGTTCCCAACTTCGGCCATTTCTTGGTTCCGGTTAGTCACTTGGTACTTGCTTGTAGCATCAAGAAACCACTGTTAGAATATAATAGCTACAGCTGAGTAGGTATACTGAGACGACTAAAAACCTATTCCAACTTTGTACTCCACTCTTACAAACTATAGAAGAATGTTTTAAATGCAATGCTGTAAAATCATAGACGTCACAGCCTATTTAAAATTCAGCAATTCTGAATTCTCCTTTTTTTTTCTTTTTTTTTTTCTTCTTTTTTAAATGAAAAACGGTTTTTGTTATTGTTAAACCGGTCACAATGGGAAAACAAAAATGTATAAATATCGAAAATTAACAATGACAATCTCATTTCACTTGCTTTTTCCTGAAGGACAAAATCAATACAGAAATCGATAATAGTGTTAAGTTATCAAGACATGTTATGCTTAAATAGAGTACAGAGGAAATTAAAGAAGAGTTGGTTTGCGACAACAGTGTGTTATTGATAGACAGGGAAGTGGGGGAGGCTGTGTTTTTTTTTTTGTTTTTTTTTTTCATTTCTAAAACCTTTTTATATAATTATTCATCAGTGGAGCTAGCCAAATACAACTTCGTACTTTTTAACATAAACAAAAAAGAGACTAATACTATTGTGGGTCAGGAGAGCCACTCAGTGCGGTATTCTGGGTGGCTTGGCACTAAACAGCCTAGGGTCATGAGGATCATATGCGTTCTTACTGACTGCTCCATCAATCGTTCCATGTCCATGCTGTGTTTGAAGATCCACGGAAATTTATTGGAACACACATGTTAAACAATAATGAAAAAAATAAATAAATAAAATTATCTTGTTCTTGTTTGGGGAGAAAAGACACGTTGAGGAATCTGGCTGGAACTTGTTTTCTATTGACACCGGTCGTCTTCATCAGAAAGGCGACCTTTTTATGAGCAAGTATCAAGTGACCAATCGGAACCCAAGGACAGACAAAGTTGACGCCATGAGTAGGAGTAAGTGGTACTTAATTACTATAGCAGGAATAAGATCTGGTGTCAAATATTTTCATAATAATCATGACATGGGAAGGGGGTCATGATCAGATCACCTAGTGTAGTTTGATCCGTCATGGAAAATTATTAGGGCATGGTTTGCGAAGTTCAAAGTGGAGTATAGGGTAAATAATTCACCTTTGTCTGTTTCTGTAACAGCAACTTCATGGTTCTTGGATAGAAAGGGGTAAAAAAAAAGTATGAAGTTGTATTTTGTTATGCCCATGCTGTGTTTGAAGGTCCACGGAAATTAAGTGTGGATTCAGCTATATCAGGAACTTAGCTAGGAATTCGGTTCTATTGGCAACTCGAAAACAAGAAAAACTTGCATTGAACAATAACAATATTTATTAGAACACACATGTTTAACAAAAATGAGAAAAGACACGTTGAGGAATCTGACTGGAACTGAGTCTTGGTTTGGAACTTTAAGTTTTCTGTGAGCTTTTGTCCCTGAGAGAAGGTTACATTCGGAATATAATTCTTTTAAACTTCCATATTTGATCAGTAGCCAATTCGGACCTTTTTTCAGTCTGTGTGTCTCACTGAGCTGACCGATGGTTCTTCTGGCAAATTATCCAAGTGTTAGTCTTTTTATTGGTTACTTTCACTTGCATCGAGGTTTGTTATTCGCTCACCAGTTACAATTCGCGTTGCATTTTTCTGCCTTTTTTGATTGGCAGAGCAATGAAAACTTTACTTGCTTTTCAGGAAAGACGAAATCAATACGGAAATCGATAATAGTGCTGAATTATCAACTTAATACATGCTATTCTCAAATGGAGTGCAAAGCAAATTAAAGGAGAGTGGATTTGTGACAAGAATGTGTTATTGTCCGATAAGGAAGAGCTGTGTTTTGTTTTCATTTCTTTAATTTTTTTTTTTTACACAAGTCACCATCACGCCAAATACAACTTTCTTGGTTCTTATTTATAATTCGACTTAATTAAAAAAAAAAAAATACAGAATAATTTTTATCATGTACATGTAACGTTATTTATGTACATGTAACGTTATTTATGTACATGTAACGTTATTGTTCTCTCTGATGAGCCCAAACGTTGTATGTTGCAAAGGAAATTAGAACTACAACACAAATTTTCCAAGTGCAAGAAAAGTTCCTCATTTTCTTCATTTACCACTACATCTACCGATTTATATTCATGCCAGCATATTTTCTCTTTCTGGCCGCCACGTCGGTCCACTGTCATTATATGTTACTAGGCACAAGCTGGCTGTCAACACACAGCACCAGAATCAGCTGACTGTCAATAAACGGCACCAGACACAGCTGGGTATCAATATACAGCACGAGACACATCTGGCTGTCATTACACAGCACCAGACACAGCTCTCTGTCAATACACGGCACCAGACACAACTAGCTCTCATTCAAAAGGGTAAGAGGAAGAGCCATTGTGTGCTTGTTGAGCATAACTTCCCATGCATTTCATTTTCTTTTTCTTCTCTTTTTTCCTCCTCTTTACTTTGGTCGTAATACTTATATATGCATTTGAATATGTGACATCAGATTCACGCCACACTCCAAAATGCTGATGCGACTGTTACATATGTACTCGTTATACAGCAAAGATATCATATTCCAAAAATCAAATGAGATTTTCCATATATAATATAAATTGATCAAGTAATTTTTTTTATATATAGAAAATCTCATTTGCATATGAGGTGACAAGACCGCAAGCATATAAAGAGAAGCAACAGCTATTTTTTCTTTTCTGCTTTGTCTTTTTGCCTACACCAGCCACTACAGGCTGTACAAAAACAGAATTGTAAAAAATTTTAAGACACTTAATCATAACGATTGCTTCAAATGTAGTATGAAGCAGCTTTGTCTTAATGGATGTATCAAGATAAAAAACGACAAACAAAACAAAACATTACTGCTACGACTACTATTATTACTATAGTTACTGATAATGCTTATGGATTAAATACCATTGCATAAAATTATACAAAATATTTTGAAAGGAAAAATAAGTAAGAATAAAATAAAATAGAAATAAAAATAAAAACTGGACAAGATAAAATCGATCATAATAGAAGTCATTAGTTACATATCAATGGTATAATATTTCGATTAACATAGCCGCATTATGAAAACTAATAAACATTCGATCAGAAATGTTGAGATAATATGACTTTCATGAATATGAAATTACTTGGTGACATTACATACAATGAAAAAAGATATAATAAAACAAACAAGTCATTGCTTGATTACATCGATATTCAAGTAAAACTGGACTAAATGACCTGTATTGATTTTATAGGATGTTAGAAAACATGGGACCAGTTGGGTCAGCCATTTAAGTGATATATATATATATATATATATATATATATATATATATATATATCACTTAATATATATATATATATATATATATATATATATATATATATATATATACTTGTTTATTGTTATATAAACATGCTCACATCCCGCTGCTACAAATAGCCACTTGTTTCAATCAAACAACAGATATCATCAGGCAGCGACTTGACTATTCAAAAGTTCAATGAATAATCTGTTATTCATTGAACTTTTGAATAGTCAAGTCGCTGCCTGATGATATCTGTTGTTTGATTGAAACAAGTGGCTATTTGTAGCAGCGGGATGTGAGCATGTTTATATAACAATAAACAAGTATTATCAGCTCTTTTTATTGAGCACTATCTAACAACCTCGTTGAATTCATTAGTCCATTACTTTTGAATATAAAAAAAACCCGAGTATATATATATATATATATATATATATATATATATATATATATTTATATTACTGTTGGGACGATTGATTGGAATCAGAATCGGAAAAATCGAAGCTTTTGGAGGTATTGGCATCTGTATCGGAATCGGAAAAATTTTAGCCTATTTACCGATGCCAAAACCGATTCCTTAAATCATCTTTCTTATTTGATTTTGGTGTAAGAAACATCTTCCACTGCTGGTAGTAATGATAAAATAATAAATATTTATTGATTTAAACTTCCAGTAAAACTAAAATCTCTAGATCATCTCCTCACAAGTGTGTTTTTATGTTTGAGAAAATATATGCGCATTTAACGTGTGTTTTTACAGTAATCAGGACAAAATAACACCTTTAATAGTTAAATATTTAAGAGATTTATAAAGAATCAAAATCGGAAGCGGTAATTGTATCAGAATCAGGAATTTAGTTTGGAATTGGTAATTGTATTGGAATCGGAAAAAATATTGGAATGTATGTGCATGTGTGCATCACTAATATATATATATATATATATATATATATATATATATATATATATATATATATATATATACTAGCAAAAGTACCCGTCGTTGTCTGGGTTCAAAAACAGCCTACAGAAAATGGAATCTGATTTATGAAAGTATGATAGGTTATGAAAAGGAAGGGTTGTAAAGAGATAGCTTCGAATTTGGGGGCATCAAAACCAAAGCAAAATATGATGAAAGTAAAAATAAAATAAACCCTATAATTTATCATACCATACCTGTTCACACTGAAACACTTATCACAATTTTCTGTGGATCTATATTAAAAAACCTTGTTAAACTTTGTGACATATTTCCATTTTATGGAGGTCAGGCGCGGACGAACACCCCATAATTTTATTATACCATATTTCTTCAAACTGAAACATAATTATCAAATTATACTTACGCCGATAGATATGAAAAGTCTTTATTAAAGTTTGTGCCTATTTCCATTCTATGGAGGCCAGGTGAGAACGCAGACCCCACAATTTTATTATACCATCCCTATTTAAGTTAAAACATACTTATCAAAGTATTCTTATGTACATCTATATCAAAAACACTTGTAAACGTTTTTTTTTTTTTCATTTTTAAATTTTTTATTTCCATATTTTGTGGACCAGGAGCGTAGCAGACCCCACAATTTTAATGAATCATTGTTCTGCCAGATCAAACATACCCATTCCTGTGTCTCGATACATCTTCTATCATTATACAATAGTCAACCATATAGGAGCCTATTCGTGACCAGACACACACACAGACGTTCAGCTTTATATTATACAGGGTGAACAGAAAGTCCTTGGACCATTTTTAGTTTTAAAATTAAATATTGTTAAAATCACTTTTTCTCTTTTCGAATAGAGTAAGTATTTAGTCTAACTATTGATCTAATTATTTTCAACAAAAATATTAAAATAATTTTGTTTTAACTTTCAGAAAAATGAGCAAACGAGAGACCATAATTCAGCTTCATTGCGCGGGAAGGACAAACTCAGAGATTATTAAGCTCTTGAAAGTGGCTAAATCTATCGTGTACCCTGTTGTGAACAGATTTAAGGAACTTGATACATCTGAAGACCGTCCTAGGAGTGGAAGATCTCGCACTGCTCGAACAAAGAATGTGATTAAAGCTGTCCGAGAGAGGGTAAGGAGGAACCCGAAGAGATCTGCAAGACAAATGGCTAAAGACATGAATGTGAGAACCATCGTAAAAAACGATCTCCAGTTGTCTCCCTACAAGATGAGAAAGAGACAGTACCTCACACCTGCCCAAAAGCACAAGAGACTTGAAAGAGCAAAGCTTCTTCTTGGAGAACTGAAGGCTGGCACGGCAGCGCTGGAGATCGTTTTTTCTGATGAAAAACTCTTCACAATTGAAGCGACTGTTAACAATCAGAACGACAGAGTTTACGCAAAATCTTCAGCAGACATTGATGACTTCGTGAGAATAGTTTTCCGCCAACAAAAGCCGTCTTCCCTCATAGTGTGGGCTGCAGTCTCCAAATCTTGGAAGTCGCCTCTGATTTTCGTAGAGCAGGGGGTTAAGATTAACACAGATCGCTACATTAACGATATTTTGGTTCCAGCATTTGAAGAGATGAAGAAACACTTCAAAGATCAGCCTTTCACCTTCCAACAAGATGGAGCACCATCCCACACCTTCAGCAAAAACGCAGGACTGGTGCCAACGTCATTTTCCAAGATTCTGGAGTAAAGAGATGTGGCCTCATGCATCGCCTGATTTGAATCCCATGGATTTTTTGGTGTGGTCTTTCGAAGGCAAAGGTCTGTTCTGTTGCTCATCCAAGTGTTGATGCTTTGAAGACATCTCTTCTGAGTGAATGGGCTAAAATACCCCAGGAAACGCTGCGTGCCTTGGTGTGTAACTTCAGACAGAGAATTGAACGTCTAATCGAAAGGAAGGGACATCACATTGAAAATAAATAATTTGAATTTATTCTTGGTTTCCTAACTTATAATTTTCATTCATGTTTAATTTATATTTTTGTAATTTTCTATTAATAAACCACTTTTGAATTGGTCCAAGGACTTTCTGTTCACCCTGTATATATATATATAATTTATTTATACAAACATTGATGGCTACATATGTGCATACATGTTTCTGTAATCATCTGTTATTGGGGAGATTACGTCTTCAGGCTAAGAATTATCCTTGAAAACTGAAATTTCAAGATACAAAAACATTTTCTTATATCGTTTACAAAATTAGAATCTCGTCATCGAATAGGGGTGGGGGTTAGGTATGGGGGAGGATAAGCAAGGCCTCTGAACAATCCATTCCTCACAGGATTTTATCTTTTCTTATCTTAACTTCTGTGAGGAATAATTTTTATTTTTTTATTCTTTTCATATTCGTTTTATAACCTAAAGGTTAAGTATCTCCTCTTTTTGTTTGTCATTGTAAATTACTTGAGAAGTCCGACACTATGTCGCCTATAGCCAGCGGTCAAAAACTTTAGGTACTCCGCATATTCCCAACGGCCACCCAGTATGAGGAAAACGGTATTTTCAATTTTCACACACACATATTTCAGAAGTAAACATACACACATATATACTCAGGAGTGGATACACACCGTTTTGTATGTTTCCTTACACATATGCACAGAAATATAAAATATAAATAAATATAAAATGTAAGAAAACCACAAAATTCTACATGCATAAATATACATAAATATATGCATAAACATCTATACTCTCATACACCTGCGTACATACATATATAGACATACATGCACACATATATACAATGTACATATACAGTTCCATATATTCACACTAAACATAAACGCACATCTATATAATATACATAAATACCTATACATGTAGTTACACCTACACACATATATCTACATATATAACCATATACAAACCCATATACGTACACATAAAAACATAAAACACACACATATATATATATAGTACATTTACATACACACACATACACGGAGGAAACTATTTCTACGCAAAACATGAATAAAGCTATGATTTATTTTAGATACTTAAGTAATTTTGCAGGAAAATTTTCACTAAATTATTACATATATAGTGAAATAAAACGCATAGTCTCTCACATAAAGTTTCATGCACGCATGGAGCACTACATACACTCTCAATGTATGAAAGTTACATATAAATCACCATATACCTATAGACATAGATATAATACAGATACAAACTAATACAACATAGGCATACCTACATGTACAAATATATATATATATATATATATATATATATATATATATATATATACATATATATATAGATATACCTATATACATACATTCATATACATATATACAAATACACACATGCACATACATACATATACATTTCTACACACAACCAGCCACATACAGGCATATATATATATATATATATATATATATATACATACATATATATATATATATATATATATATATATATATATATATATATATATATATATTCAGCCATTCAATTTCCGATCCGTCATCTAGCATGCTTTGAATCGATCTATCACATCTACCATTTGAAAAGGGAATTTTTTCCAAAATTATTATGGATATTGTCGCAGAACAAGTAAGACATTTGTATTTAATACAACTGAATAAATATATGTATATATAAACATATATGTATGTACTTATTGATTTGTAAATCACCACTTGTTTTCGTCTTCTTTCACCAACACTGACTATATCTCATTCCTCGCATTGTCATAGCCTTCTAAATCTCTACTACATATATATATATATATATATATATATATATATATATATATATATATATATAATTATCGTCGGCATACGTGCAGACCTAACTGTGATTAATCAATAGTTAGTATCAAAAATTGCGTATTTTCAACATTATGTAAGTATTTACTTATTGATTTGTAAATCGCCACTTGTTTTCGTCTTCTTTCACCAACACCGACTATATCTCATTCCTCGCATTGTCATAGCCTTCTAAATCTCTACTACATATATATATATATATATATATATATATATATATATATATATAATTATCGTCGGCATACGTGCAGACCTAACTGTGATTAATCAATAGTTAGTCTCAAAAATTGTGCATTTTCAACATTATGACCCACTACATAAGCTTGTGAGGAAATATTTACTGTAATGGGCTAAGAAATATGAATAGATATACAAAGGTATATACCGCTGTTATTATACCAATACTAATAAAATTATCAATTAGGAATTTTTAAATATCCAAGAGACAAAACTGAAAACCCGTAGATCATATTCTCATTCACCTTTCGATAAACATATGTATACACACATACAAGCATACACACATATACATACAGATATATATACTCTATATAACCATAGATACAGATATATACATACCCATACATGTACATAAACCCACAGAGATATATACACAATACACACATGAGACGCATATACATACATAAATATATAGGTATACATATACACATAAGTACACACTTACATATATACATAAATATACATACATACAGGTACACCCGAATACCCATACATATAAATATACATCCATACATATACATACACATAACAATACATTCAACATGTACATATATGCATTATCTTAATTAATGGTCAAAAATTTATTTAATAAGGTGCCCTCTAACTTCAGTAGTATGGTAACCCCCTTATATGAGACAGCCTATTTTTATAGTTTACATAGGCATACATACATACATGCATACATACATACATACATACATATACTCTGGTAATATATACACTATGGTAACCCCCTTATATGAGACAGCCTATTTTAATAGTTCAGATAGACATATATACAAACATACATATATCATATATACACACATATGTACGCTCATACATACATGATACATCTAAATAGATATAGATATGAACGCATTCTATACATAACTTTCTCTACCAACACCCTATACGCATAAATTTAAATTCACACAATTATATTACACGCACCCACCCGCTTGCTATTTCTCGCAAGTTGTATGCTTTTTTTTCTACATAAAAAACTTATAGTGAATGCACACTGAAGTTCACAGGTCTATCCTCAGATCAAACAACTACTCCCTCGAAGTTTATACAGATATCTAGCGATATATAACAACAAATTCAGAACATTTAAGCTATATAAACGGAATACAAATGTTTATATATTGTTGTACTTACCTTATTCATTCCATAACATCGCATATACATATATACGTATCAATATATACACCACATACACATCTACATACATACATATACATATATATACACGGAATATATATATATGATGATTGCAACCTCTTGTTAGACGAGTGCCACTCCCTCAGACACTTAAAGTCCATGAGCCCAAAAATGACTTCCATCGCCACAAGACCATTTTTATAGACAAATCCCTGAGGGCGTATCTATACACAGATGATGTTACAGAGTCTTAGCTTTGTACGACAGCTTAGTCTCTCTCTCGGTTCAAAATGTTGAGATCCAGCAACAAGCAAGAGCAAGATAGCCAGCAACAAGTTAAACTGCAGACCAGCTTAATGCGGGTACTGGTCTCCTGCTTTATGGTTTTTTAAATCAGAGATTTGCTTCTCTTAGAAAAGTTGCCTTCACCACGACTTACAGGAGCCCTCTCCACCCCAACTCACACATACATACACACAAACACACACGGTGCTAGTTGGCCGTTGACCCCAAAAAAGGGTTCATTCGCGCTTTGGAAGGTCTTGTTTTTAATCCTTCAGGGAGACTAGCCACCCTCCTCACCAAACACGTTTGGTGGGGGAACCAGTTTAGTCGCCGGTGACCCAACCATGAGGCAGGTAGTACTGGATTACATGGTACCAGTAGCATATGACATGACCTGACACACACACACACACACACACACACACACACACACACACGCATATATATATATATATATATATACATACATACACACATCCACATGTAAACATTATTTTAAATTTCGCCTAACTTTTTATTATCCGTTTGGTTCAGATATACTATTATACAAGTATTTATTCAGATTAGTAATATTATACTGCTTGAGAAAATAGAATATTAAGAGTTATGTAATCAATTGGGTAGGATCATAATCATGACCTTACTTATCCTTTTTGGGGGGGATAGGATGGAGGATTGTTGCTATTATTATTATCATTATTATTATTATTATTATTATTATTATTATTATTATTATTATAATAGTTCTGATCTTCATAACTTAGAGTTCCTTAAGCGCATGTATTCTGAAATGTTTGCAGGATATAGCAGTTTCTTGTTTGATATTTAATAATTTGTCCCTGTCCTTAAACCTAGTTATTTCAAGTTTTTCTGATAGGTATAACGGACATGATGAGTTTAATGAGTGGCAAGTACTGGTTTCCTAATAATTTTCCATGGGTGTTTTATTTTCCCTAACTAGTTTCCAGTAGTGTAACGATAACAAGGTGTCTTTTTCATACGTTTGATTATTCATCGAACATGTATGTCCATAAAATCTATTTTTGAATGTACTACCTATATAGCATTTTTTAATCCCTCGGGTTCTCAACTGGGAATATCTTAGCCTGGTATATCACTGATGGGGTTAAACATTCACTTTTTTATGGGGCATTCCTCAGGTTTTTGGCAGTTACATTTATTCACAACTGCATTATCACTAATATTCATACTTTTTCTATTATTCATCCTTAAAATTCTTCTATTATGCTTTTTTATGATTCTTTCCAAGTTATCACCACAGCCATAGCTTAATTCTAATGTATTTCTATTAAAAATTTTATGTAATATATTATTTGGTGGGAAATGCTTGTTAATAAGTTGTAAAAATTTATATATATATATATATATATATATATATATATATATATATATACAAGACTTGGTACCAAATTTTTACAACTTATTAACAAGCATTTCCCACCAAATAATATATTACATAAAAATATATATATATATATATATATATATATATATATATATATATATATATATATATATATATATATATATATATATATAAAATGAAATAAGATACGTGGTCGCGTGTGGTTTGAAAATCATGTGGACTCAACTCAAATTCTCCCATTCGGCACCGTGGCGAGGAGTGGAGGAAAAAAAAAATATGGACATTTGTTTATTTTATAAAGGTAAAAAAAAAAAAAAAAATTTGCGTTGCAGTTATTTGGCTTTAAAGTGTTTCATGAAACACGTATCTTATTTCATTTTCAAATTTCACACCGCCTTTTCATGGATAACCTGCCCAGATTTATATATATATATATATATATATATATATATATATATATATATATATATATATATATATATATGTTGTTTGTTTTTGTTTTTGCGATATGTTTTGAATGAATTCAATTATTTACAAAAGTGCATTTTTACCTAAATGCGAGTTGAGAATAATTTTTCCTTTTAACCAATTTGGTACCCCCACATGGGGAGCGGCATATATATTATTTTTAAAATATAATTATCCACTGACATGTGTTTCGTCATCTACGACTCATCAGAGTGGCTGAATCTAGCATGATTTGAAATCGGGACCCCACGGTAATGAGCATTAACCCCTTATTCGCTTGTCCATCTCGCATGACTCTTTGGATGTATCGCGATGGGAGACAACCAAACAAAAAAAAAAAAAACATTGCAAAACTCATCCCAAAGCAGCAAAACTAAAGCTGGCTTGCTAGGACAAGAAATGCATGCAAATTTGTGCATATTTTATTGGTTTGAAAATATAGGTTCTTTTTTGCCAACTGTCATAAAATTTCAACAATAGAATAGCATTATAATCTTCAAATTAATGAGAATTTAACAAATGATGGCTCGTTGGAAAGTTAATGACCTGAATTGTGTAGTGGGCTATGTGACATTTGCCCTTAAGGTCGCACATTAAGGGGATCATCCTTCATCCAGGGCTTGTTTTTGGCACTTTTTTACAGTCATAAAATATTTCAATCACAGTCATTTGTTTTCTTAGTTTTGCATATGAATTACAAAATATCTGATATGTCACCAAAACGTCTGGCTTTGATGGAGAGGAGAATAAAACTTCCTGTTATGATTTCAAATGATCTGAAATAACAGCAAGGGGAGACTTGATTCCAAGTATTGCTCATATGTTATATCTCCCCTCTTTGGTTTCCATACATAAAGTAAATTTTACAGTGTATAAGGATTATTTGATACTGCAGATATTCATAATCGAATCCTATTTCCAAAAATTCACACAATTTTCTTATTTCAATTCAAGTTGTGCTGTAAGGCTGCTGAAACACTTTGCGATATCAATGGAGCGTTTGGCCCAGGAACCATTACTGAATGCACAGCACAATGGTGGTTTAAGAAATTTCGT